>NC_141689.1:2005593298-2006793298 GCF_964263255.1 Lissotriton vulgaris | reverse complement strand
TTTCTCGTGGTTGGCCACCACCCCCTCAATCAAGTGTTCGAGCTCCTGCTCGGAAAATTTGAGTTTCCTTTTGCGCCCAGAGGAAATGCTGGTGCCAGGAACAGGTTCCTCTGCCATTGTAGCAAAAATATGGATGTGTACTAATCTCCTGTATTGCAGCAGCTCTCCAACTTGCTCCCTCTCAGTCAGCCTCACTGTGGAGAATGGGGGTGGGAACTGGCAGCTTCCTGGTTGTGATGTCATCACTGGGCTCGAAATGCGACTTCCCGTTTTCCCGATCTCGCGAGTTTGCGATCTCGCAAATAGCGATATCGCTAATAGCGATATCGCTATTTGCGAGTTCGCAATCCCGGCACGGGGAGCCGAAAATAGCGATTTTTCTACGATTATCGGTAATCGGTAACGGAATTTGCGATCGCGTGCGAATCGCTTTTTTTAATCGCAAATCTTCATGAATTCGGATTTGCGATTTCTGAATAGCGATTCGCTTTTTTCGCTATTACAGAATCGCAAATGCCGTTTTTCATGAATCAGGCGGCAAGTCTATTCGCGTTTGCTTCTAAATTACTGATTAACTGTGAAGGAGCCTTGAGTAATGTGAATAAGAATTTGTAAGCCAACTTACCAAGAAAAGAACAGGGGTTTCCAGTGTAACAAAACCATCAATACACAAGCGTGCTTTAATTTCACCCACCCATTCCTTAACTCCGTAACTGCTCAGCCTCCTCCCCCCCCCCCCCAAAAAAACAGTGCTAAGCACTTATTTGGGCTATTTGGGGTAGTTTGCACTTAAGGCTCCATAACTTTTTTTCCACGTATGGTATCCACACCAAATTTGCCTCCTTTTTAGGTCGAGCAGACCTTACTCTCAATGCGTGAGCATTGAGAGTGTCTGCTTCAGACCTTTTGTGGCCCGTAGGCCCGTGTTATTGGGAATGAGGACACCAATCTGTCACAAGCGTTTTTCCTCGCAGTTTTCACCGCGGGAGCGAGCGTCTGACCTGCGCATGCGCAGAGTTCCCGCGCATGCGCAGAGTAACTCAGCCCTTGCTCACACAGACGCAGGCAGGCAGCCCCCACCCCTCTGCATGCACGCACGCACACACAGGCGAGCGCATGCACACGCAGGCACACACATACAGGCACACAGACACTCGCTCACACACACACACCTTCCCCACAGTCACACGCACGCACACATACATACAAAGCCCGCCCGCCCCCGCCCGCACTCGCGCACATGCTCTCCCCCCCCCCTGGTCAGCAACCCACTCACCAGCTTTCTTCTTGCGGCGGCTCTTCTCAGCTGCAGGGCCCGGCAGCATGACTCTTCTTCCCTCCTTCGGCACCGGGGCGCAGGGTAGGCTCCTGCCTGCTCCGGTGCTCCAAACACGGCCCCATCCAATCGCGGCTCTTCCGTGGGAGGCGGGGTAGGCTCCCGCCCTCCTACTTCCTGTTGTCGCGCCGGCCTGCCTGACTTCCTGGTCGCAGGCCGGCAGAGATTTGCGGTATTTATTTATTTATTTATGCATTTTTCTCTTCTGGGGTGCATTAGTTGTCTGTGTTTTACGTCGCACTTCTTGCTGTTTTTGAATAAGTATAAGTGCGCTAGGTTGCAAAGATGTTTTTGAAGTTACTATGAATGGAAAAGGAATTGCATTTGTGGGCATTTTATTTTGGGGAGTCTTTCAGAATAGGAGGATCCCATTTTTTTCTGGCTGAGGGACACACGTGTCGCAGGCCCCACATTTTGAAGGCGTTATCGCCTGTCCCGTTGGCTGGTATGTGAAGCGAGGTTCTTCTCCGAGACTGCCATGGGGAGAGGCTGCCTTACGGCCAGAGCTGCCGACTTCGAAGCTGTTGAACCAGGTTTGAGCTCGGCGTCTACTCAGCTTCTCCCCGAATGTGTCCCTGTGTAACTGGTGCTCATGTAGGCTCTCCGATAACTCCGGGTCGAGTTCCTGCTGTATAAATCTAGAAAAAAACAAAGCTGCCACCAGCAAAAAGAAAGGGCGGGGTGGAAGTCAGCATCTCCGAGGGGAGTTCAATCTCTAAAGAAACTTTTCTCTCCGATTTAACTTCCTTTGCGTCAAAAACGTGTCATTACTGTCGATATCGCCGGCAGCAACAGCGGCTCTTATCTTTCCACTGCAGCTGCTAAAACGTTGACTTTTCCATACGTGGGTCAGTGTTCCTTGACGTCAAATGCTCGTTTCCAATGGTAAGGTAAACCCCATTTCGAAACAGCTCTCCATATCGACGTCACAGATGACCTTAGAGTACACGTCACGCCGATGAAGTCGATGCTCCCGCCCCGCACATCAGAAGTCTACCTACACATGAAGATGTAGATGACGAACCCTCCAGGGGGCCTAACGAGTGTTGATGTCATTAGCCGACTAGAGCGGGGAACCCTGCGGAGCTAAGTCACACTTTGGGGAGGACAGGCTTCCCCTGACGCGGTGTCCAGTGTGGGGATATTATAGAGAGAGCTGTGGCACCAGTTTATATTCCCTCAGATAATGAGGCCGATTGAAAGGCCCCTTGCCCTGAAAGAAGCCAGTCGCCTTAACTGCTCTACGCTCAGGACTTAGTGACGTTTTCTGGACTCTGCTGCCCTGTGACCTAAACTGAACATAGAGTCCTGTCGAGCTGTGACTTTGTCCAAATTACGGTTTTGCTCATTGCAGCACTGCAGGCATTTAGCCCCACTCTCTCGCCTCCGTGTATGAGTGCGAATGTTGTGCTAGGCAGGGCAGTGTCACTGGGCACAGGCACCGTAGCATCTCTTGCTGCCCGTACGGCCTCGCGCTAGTCACCAAGGTTGCGGGCTGGCAGACACGGGGACAGAAGGTCTGATCTTAAGTAGTGCCTGCAAGGAGAGCATCCTTCTTCAAGGCACCAGCGCAGCACTGTGTCTGAGGCGCCATGGAGACAGACAGCTTCTGAACCCATCCCTCCTAGTCTGCCATGGATCACGACCGGAAGTCCTGGGAATAACACGGAGCACGGGTGGTAACATTCCGTACCTTGGAATCTCCCCGTGCAGATTCATCACACTTAAAATGTACATATGTTTAAGAGAACCTGTAAAACTCACACTGTGCACAGCACTGTTATTAGAACACTGACTCGTAGGGTAATCACATGCCTGTGCCACACCTGTTTTTCACCCCAGCAGTTGTGTAACAGTGTGTTTACTTACTGTAATAATAACTGATTCATTAGAATCGCTGAAAGATTAGTATCTCTAACGCTGAACCACCCGCTGCCAACAGGTAGGGTCACCTGAGCCTCTGTTGACCAGCCCCTCCTGCTCTATGACAAGCGTAGAGATCTTTATATTTTCATGTGCTGTGAAGACTAAACTAAGACTGAAACACTGTTATTTCTGATATTTTGCTTTGAGAAAGACCTGGGTGTGCCAGCTACTTTGGACGAAACATGTGTCGGCTGCATTTCCTGTTACATCAGGCTTGAACCATGATCCTCATAATAAAAACCAACCAAAATCATAGAGAACTATTTTCTGGGCATTTATGCCTTGAAAAAAACGAGACACTCCCCTGTTTCTTGAACTGCTCAATGACAATGTCTGACCACATTGAAAAAATGTAGGAAACATCTTTAGACCGGCGTCGTTCAGCAATGCAACTTGGCATCTTCTTGGTCACAGTTGTGTATTTAGTTGGGTATATCTTGAACGGTAGCACTCACACTCCGGTCTCTCCCCTGTACATGATTATCTTGCTGTGGCTGGTTCGCATTCATGTCTTCATATAGCTTCACAACATGTAAGTGATGGGTTTCACTCTTGCAGTATGTTTGCAGGACAGCGTGGGCTCATAGTGAATGAGACAAAAGGCAGTCTGCATCCATATCAAAGCGGAAAGATTTTTAGAGCCACATAATTGCTTTAGAAGCACATGTGAGTTTGACCCACACCCACCCACACCCACACTGCACACACTGTACCCACACACACACACACCGCACCCACACACACACCGCACCCACACACATACTCTGCACCCTCACACACACACACTCTGCATCCTCACACACTCTGCACCCTCACACACAGCTTATCTGTTATTTTCTTCATTAATTAGAAAGTTTACTCCCTTTAAGATCTGAACACAGCTGCCTGGTCCTGTTTATGGCTAATAGATCATGTCTGTAGCCACACTGCACCCTCACACACACCGCACCCTCACACACCGCACACTTACACACCGCAACCTTACACACACTGCACCCTCACAGACCATGCACCCTCACACACCGCACCCTCGCACACACTATTCCCTCACGCACAAACTGCACCCTCACACACACACTGCACCTTCACACACCGCAGCCTCACATACCGCACCCTTACACACCGCACCCTCACACACATTGAACACTCACACACTCACACACCACACACACACCGCACCCACACCCACACACACACACACACCGCACCCACACACACCGCACCCACACACACCGCACCCACACACACCGCACCCACACACACTCTGCGCCCTCACACACTCTGCACCTTCACACACTCTGCGCCCTCACACACTCTGCGCCTGGTCCTGTTTATGGCTGATAGATCATGTCTATAGCCAAACTGCACCCTCACACACACTGCACCCTCATACACACTGCACCCTCACACCACACCCTCACACACACCACACCCTCACACACACCCTCACACACACTGCACCCTCACACACCCTCTCACACACTGCACCCTCACACACTGCACCCTCACACACTGCACCCTCACACACTGCAACCTCACACACTGCAACCTCACACACTGCAACTTCTCACACTGCACCCTCACACTGCACCCTCACACACCGCACCCTCACACACCACACCCTCACACACCGCCCCCCCACACACACCGCACCCTCACACACACCACACCCTCACACACACCGCACCCTCACACACACCGCACCCACACACCGCACCCA
The DNA here is from genome assembly GCF_964263255.1 of Lissotriton vulgaris. NCBI lineage: Eukaryota > Metazoa > Chordata > Amphibia > Caudata > Salamandridae > Lissotriton > Lissotriton vulgaris. The sequence goes on along the minus strand of NC_141689.1, from coordinate 2,006,788,316 downwards.
CACACACCGCACCCACACACACCGCACCCTCACACAACGCACCCATACACACACACTGCACCCTCACACACACTACCCCCTCACATGCCACACCCTCACACACCGCACACACCGCACCCTCACACCCCGCACCCTCTCACCCCGCACCCTCACACCCCGCACCCTCACACCCCGCACCCTCACACCCCGCACCCTCACACACCGCACCCTCACACAACGCACCCATACACACACACTGCACCCTCACACACACTACCCCCTCACATGCCACACCCTCACACACCGCACACACCGCACCCTCACACCCCGCACCCTCACACCCCGCACCCTCACACCCCGCACCCTCACACCCCGCACCCTCACACCCCGCACCCTCACACCCCGCACCCGAACACACTGCACCCGAACACACACACTGCACCCGAACACACACACTGCACCCGAACACACACACTGCACCCGAACACACACACTGCACCCGCACACACACTGCACCTGCACACACACTGCACCCTGACACACATTGCACCCTGACACACATTGCACCCTGACACACATTGCACCCTGACACACATTGCACCGTGACACACACTGCACCCTGACACACACTGCACCCTGACACACACTGCACCCTGACACACACTGCACCCTGACACACACTGCACCCTGACACACGCTGCACCCTGACACACGCTGCACCCTCACACACGCTGCACCCTCACACACGCTGCACCCTCACACACGCCGCACCCTCACACGCCGCACCCTCACACGCCGCACCCTCACACGCCGCTCACACGCCGCACCCTCACACGCCCTGCACCCGCACACACACTGCACCCGCACACACACTGCACCCGCACACACACTGCACCCGCACACACTCTGCACCCGCACACACTCTGCACCCGCACACACTCTGCACCCTCACACACTCTGCACCCTCACACACTCTGCACCCTCACACACTCTGCACCCTCACACACTCTGCACCCTCACACACTCTGCACCCTCACACACTCTGTAATGGAACATACACTCCAAATACCACTCAGTGCCACATAATTATATGCAACATAATTGCACACCTCATACTTACACTCTACTCAATGCAACATAAATTCACTTTATCTGTCTATCTATCTATCGCCCTCCCTCTATCTATCTATTGCACTTACTCTATCTATCGCACTCACTCTATCTAGCTAGCGCATCACTACAGCATCACTCAGGGCCACCACAGCATCACTCAGGGCCACCACAACATCACTATGCGCTACCACAGCATCACTGAATGCCACAGCATCACTCGTCACCACCACAACATCACTGAGCGCCACCACAGCATCAATATGTGCAACCATTCAACAACAACTGGTTCAAATATGTTCTCTCAATGTTTCAAGCTTTATTACAAATGTCACAAAAAGATGTTAATATTTCACTTCTGTTCTTGGATTTCCGTCACAATAAAATACAATGAACATAATCGTTAAATATTTACAAAAGCTATTGCCATTATAAATTACAATAACTTTTATTTAAGTATTAATTCTTAAAAAATTAAAAGCCATTTTTATTTGTAATATCAATACATGTAGGTCACGTAAATACAACACATATTGCATTACAAATGCTATAGGTGTCACATTTGCGAAAGTTAAAACTATTGGCATTGTAAATGACAAAGCTATTAATTACGCTATTTTCAAAACCAACACATAAATAAAAAATTTGTCATTTACAGTACCAATAGCTCAAACTTTCCTAATGCGAGACCTATTGCATTGCAAATGCTTGTTTCACGTAGTCCTCAGGATTCTAAAGGTATCCAGGGTTTGTAAATTCCCATGGAGGGGATCGAGAAATCAGGCAACATCTATCAAATGTTTGAGTTTTTGGAGAAAAATAGTAAGAAAGTGCTCCAGGTAAAATTGTTTTTTCTCTAAAAATGGCATCAGCGAACGGTTTGCTATGCTAAAGCCACCATCTTCACAGGAACATGCAGCGCTGCATCAAAAAACGACTCAAGGGTTATCCAGGAAAGCTAGAAATTACTGAGCAGTAGACAACATTTTGAATTCATCAAGGGGGTCATATGTGTAGATTACTCAAGTTTTTCCAAGGAAAATAACTGTTGAAAGAAAGAAATATTGAAAATGAGTAGGAATAAAAATCCATTTGTGACAACGTTTTCATGTGTAACTTTTTGTAACAATGGTTGATTCACAAACGCAATATGTCATTAACTGCGCTAGACTTTTTTAGTTGTGGGGGTATATAGCGTTTGTAGGTTCTACAAGAACCCAAAGTAGCCAGAGCCAGCTACTGAGCTACTGAGCTACCCCGTACAATGGTTTTTCATTGAGTGCAGAGTATAGACCAATTCATATAGCAAAATAGGCAGGGTGAAACATTATTATCAAGGATCCCAATGTATTTCTGAAATGAGCACACAATATGGATATTTGTACAGCCCTGAGTATGTGGGTACCCATATTGGTGTATGATTTAAAGGTTCTTTTAAAAAATGCCTTCTTCCCTAGAGATTAGCTTATATTTGAAAGGCACAAATGCAGCAAAATCCAATTGGTAATAACAAATATTTGTGAGTAGGCCTAGTGCCTGTGACAAGAAATGGGAAAAAATACAACATGGTAGCATCACATTTTTCCATTGAAAACTGACACTTTTCTTTCAATGTGGGTAGCTATAGATTTTGGTCCCTACCTCATTCAGTATATAGAGAAGCTTAGCAAACCTGTACATTTATAAAAACTAGACACCTAGGGGTGTCCAGGGTGGGATGACATGCATGGCTCTCACCTGGTTGTTTTACCCAGAATCCCTTGCAAACCTTAAACATTGTATGAAAAAACACATTTTTCTCATGTTTGCGTGATGACAAATTCTGGAAGATATTGACAGCCACAAACTTCTTTCCATCTAGCATTCTCCCAAATCTTCCAATAAAAATGGTACCTCATTTGTGTGGGTATGCTTAGTGCCGGTGACAGGAAATGGGCCAAAATCCAGCATGAGCACATCACATTTTCCCCACTCAAACTGACCTTTTTGCAAAGTTGGTAGCTGTGGATTTTTTGCCATAGCTCAGCAGGCACCAAGGAAAAACTAGCAAACTTGCAAGTTATTGAAAACTAGACACGTGGGGGAATCCAGAGTGGGGTGACTTGGGTGACTCTCATCAGGTTTTGTTAACCAGAATCCCTTACAAACTTCAAACTTTGATTAAAAAAACACATTTTGCTCATACTTCTGTGATGGAAAGTTCTGGAATCTGCTGGGAGCCATACATTTCCTCCCACCCAGTATTCCCCCAAGTATCTAGATGAAAATGGTATCTCACTTGTGTGGGTAGGCCCAGTGCCCGCTATAAGGAATGGCCCAAAATATAATATGAATGCATCACATTTTTCCACTCAAAACATTTTTGGGCAAAGTGGGTTGCTATGGATTTTGGGCCCTAGCCCAGCCAGTAACTAGAATAAGCTAGAAAACGCACACATTTTTGTAAACTAGACACCTGGGGTAATCAGGATGGAGTGTCTTATGTGGAACTCCGCAGGTTTTTCACCAGAATCCCTCAAAAATCTCAAACATTGACTAAAAAGCACAGTTATGGAAAGTTCTAGAATCTGCAGGGAGCCATAAACTTCCCTCCACCCGGCATTCCACAAGCCTCCAGATAAAAATAGTACCTCACTTGTGTGGGTTGGCCTAGTGCCCGCAACAGGAAATGACCCAAAATACAACATGGATGTGTCACATTTTTCCACTCAAAACTGACCCTATTTTTGTAAAGAAGGTAGCTGTGGATTTTGAGGCCAAGCTCAGTCGGCACAGAGGGAAACCTAGCAAAATTGCATGTTTTTGAAAACTATACACCTGGGGGAATCCGGGGTTGGATGACTTGCATGGCTCTCACCAGGTTTTTTTTTTACCCACAATCCGTTGCAAGCTTTGATTGAAAAAACAAGTCTTCTAATTTCTGTGATGGAAAATTCTGGAATCTGTAGGGAGCCAAAAACACACTTCCATTCGGCATTCTCCAAAGTCTCCCAATAAAAATGGTACCTCCCATGTGTGCGTAGGCTTCGTGGCCACGACAGAAAACGGGACAGAACACAACATGGACGCTTCACATTTTTTCACTTAAACCTGCCCCAATGTTTGCAATGCGAGTAGCTGTAGATTTTGTACTCAAGCTCAGCTGGCACATAGGGAAATCTAGCAAACTTGTACATTTTTTATAATTAGACACCTAGGGGAACCCAGGATGGGATGCCTTGCATGGCTCTCACCAGATTTGTTTTGCAAACCTCAAACTCTGTCTAAAAACACATTTTCCTCACATTTCTAATGATGCAAAGTTCTGGAATCTGCAGGGATCCACAAATGTCCTTCCACCGGCATTCTCTTAACTTTCTCAATAAAAATGGAACCCCACTTGTGTGGGTAGGTTTGGTGCCCGCCACAGGAAACTGTTAAAAACACAACATGAATGCATCACATTTTTCCACTGAAAACAGACCCTTTTTTCTCATGTAGGAACTGTAAATTTTGCACCCTAGCTCAGCCGGCGCCTAGGGAACACTTACAAAACTTTACATTTTTTAAAACAAAACACCTGGGGGTATCCAGGGTGGGGTGTCTTACGTGGCTCTCATCGGGTTTTATTTTACCTAGAATCCTTGCAAACGTCACTCCTTTTACAAAAAAAACACATTTTCCTCACTTTTCTGTGATGGAAAGTTCTGGAATCTGTGGGGTGCCACAAACGTCCTTCCATCCAGCATTCCTCCAAGCCTCCTAATAAAATGGTACCTCAATGTGTGGGTACGCCTAGTGCTCGCCACAGGAAATGGGCCAAAACACAAGATGGATGCATCACATTTTTCCACTGAAAACTGACCCCTTTTTTCCAGTGGGGATAGCCAGGCCCAGACTGGGCGCAGCAAGCACCAGACATTTTCCCGGTAGGCCAGAGGGGAGGAGGGGAGGTGTTTTTTGTGTGGTGGGGGCTTTTTTTGTTACTAGGGGCTGTTTTTGTTACTGGGGGCTGGTGTGTGTAAATGCTACAATATTGGCCCCTTGTAACAAAAGCAGCAGCAGTGCTATTCACTAACACTAACCTTCATGCTCCCTCCCCCCGGGCCAGTCCAACTGACTTGCCAGTGCTGGATTGTGTTCCCTCTCTGCCCATGTGGTAGCTGTATATTTTAGATCCTAGCTTCGCCTACAATTAGGCAAACCAAGCAAACATGAACATTTTTGAAATCTAGACAAGTTGGGGACTTCCGGAGTGTGTGACGTGTGCGGCTATTACCTGTTAATTTTAGCCAGAAGCCCTTGCAAACGTCAAAAACACATTTTTCTCACATATCTATGATGGAAAATTCAGAAATTTTTGGGAAGCCACAAATTTTCTACCACATTGAGTTTCCGCACATCTGCTGAGAATAACGGTACCCCACTTGTGAGGGTGGGGCAAGAAACCACAACACAAAAGGCCCTAAATCCGGGTATCTGCTTTATTTGGGGGTGCTCTGTGGCACCAACCATGCAAACCTCCAAACCTCAATTTTTTTTAAAACTAGACATCTAGTGGCAAAGTGAGCAAGGGACCCACGTCTGACATAAATCTGCCAACTTCGGGCGAACAAAGCATACCGACAAGGAGATGATGGATGGAGCACTGAAACTTTTCAGACACTCACCCCCAGTTACAAATCTGGGTTAAATCCATCATCGTTCTTTATCTCACTTCACCACCTCAAATCAGACCCAGCCATATGCAAATCAATCTTAACCCAGTTCCATATGGGAACAGTCCAGCCCGAACTGCCATGCCAGATCTTCCCCGGACCAGAAACAAGCATCCTGGGACTGGTTTCAGTGCCTCCATGTTCCCTCAGAACTTGCTTGGCACACATCCTTGCTCCACAAACTTGCTTGCTGCACAATTTGCTCAAGGAAGTCAACATCCAAAAAGTGTAGTTCATTCGCGTGCTTAAGATTAGTTTTGCCGCTCGAGAGCATTAAAATAATCTATGGCCGTTATCAAGCTCCTGCAATACTTCATGTACGTAAGACCACTTCCGGCCACAACAGCGTCAATTTAGTGCCAATAGCGGTCATGAACGAACCGCTTGGGCAGCTTTTGTGCTCGAGAAGTGGCTAAAGGCTTTTCAAGTGGATTGTCTTCTCCAACCGGCCATTGGAGCTGGGTTTTTTTGTGCGAAAAGCCTTTTTTAAAACTTTTTTTTTCCCAACAGGAAGGAAGTGCTCAGAGACTCCAACTTCCTGTTCCTATCCAGCAGGCTCCTCCCAGTGGTTTTTATGTCCCTGGGTCACTTTTCATTGGAATTTGGAGCTGGGAGGATCACTTTCCTTTTCTGCTGCATATATACCATTTGATTTAAGGACTTTGGATTTGAGATTTCACAAGTGAGTTGAAAAACTTGTGTGTAAGAATGTTGTTGTTTTTTAATGGGGACTAGCACGATTTTTTTTTAGTACTTTTAGTCAATTTTTAAAATGTATTGTGTAACCCTGGGCGGAGTTGGCGGAGTGGGGCTTCGCGGAGCTACGCGAAGTGGGCGAGAAACTACGCCCACCTCCGCACTCCGCGTAGCCCCACTCCGCAAACACCACTGGCCGCCAGCCCCGCCACCCGCCTCCCTCCCGCCCTCCCTAAATACTTTCAAATAAAGTAATGAAATAATTTAAAAAGCACTTACCTTGCCGCCGCTGCCCGCCGCGTCCCCGGGGCTCGCTGTCTTTCGTCTTCTTTAGTAATGCGCATGCGCGGGCGGCCGCGCATGCGCATTTTCTCGTGAAAATGCGCATGCGCGGCCGCCCGCGCATGCGCATTACTAAAGAAGACGGAAGACGGAAGATAGCGAGCCCCGGGGATGCGGCGGGCAGCGGCGGCAAGGTAAGTGCTTTTTAAATTATTTCATTCCTTTATTTGAAAGTATTTAGGGAGGGCGGGAGGGAGGCGGGTGGCGGCCAGCTACGCTCCGTCTGCGGAGCGTGCGTAGTGCCGCCTGGCTACGCCAGCTCCGCAAAATGCGGAGTAGGCGGCACTACGCACACTCCGTGCACGGAGCGTAGCTGGCCGCCCACCCCTAGTATTGTGGTGGGTGACCTGCAGTTTCAGTAGGGGCCTAGTTATTTTTTTGCATATACATTTTTCTCTTTTTCAAAGGAAAAATGTTTCACAGTTTAGTAAATTTCCTCCATGTTTTTAACAAATTTGCTAAATTCATTTAATTCATTATGTGGCCTAGTCTACCAATGGGCCTTCCAACCAGTAGTTCCAGTAGCAGTTGAGGGTGCATACAACAACTGTTTCTGTGGTGTCTGTTGAATTGAAACATCATTTAGGTCTTTTCCTGCAAACATGTATAGCTGGGGTAATTATATTTGATGCCTTTGGAGGATATGTGTTGTTGTGAATTTGTTTAGCCCAGTTAATATTAATTTTTGGCATTGCTGAATTAACACAGTTTTTTCTGTGGTACCATGCTTCCTTTGAGTGGCCAGTGTGTGAGTATGTTTGCATAGGCCAGCATTTGTTTTTGTTCCCCACTCCATGTGGCAAGGGGCCATTTTTTGAATAGTTAGTGTCCATAGGCCTCTATGTGTTCTTTTTTTCATGCCTCCTACTAGTTGTTGTTTGACCATGAGGCTGGTGGCCATTTTGTGCAGGCAGACAGTTTGATTTTGCCATAGGCCTGCATGTGTTCTTTGTTGTGTGCATGCCTCCTTACTGGTTATTGTTGTGATCATGTGGCTGGCAGACATTTTGTGTAGGCAGCCAGTGTGCTTTGGCCATAGGCCTGCATGTGTTCTTTATTGTGACCATGCCTCCTTGCTGGTTGTTGTAGCTATAACTGACCATGTGACTGGCAGTCATTTTGTGTAGGTAGCCAGTGTGCTTTTGACACAGGGCGGCATGTATTCTTTGTTTTCCAGGCCTCCTTCTTGTTGTTGGACCATGTGGCTGGCAGACATTTTGTGTAGGCAGCCAGTATGCTTTTGCCATAGGCCTGCATGTGTTCTTTGTTCCCCATGCTTTCTTGCTCACTGTTGTTGTTGACCATGTGCCACTGGCTGGCAGCCATTTTGTGCACCCAGCCAGTGTACCTTTGTCATAGGCTTGCATGAGAAAGATAAGATATCAGTTTAATAATATGTTTGAGGATAAATTCACGTATTGTTACTTTTTTAATATTCATTTTTTAATTTTAATTTTTTTAATTTTAATTTTTACTTTTTTCAACTTTTTATATTTATTTAATTTAAAAAAGGAATTTTCATTTTTTATTTACATTTTTGGGGAAACATTTATAATTCTAATATTTTTAAATCTTTTTTTAATCGTAAATTATTTTTTACTGTTTAGACTTTTGCCTTGGTTGATCCATCATCCATCTATCCACCCATCCATCCACCATAAGCACACAGTTCCGCTGCAGCAGTCAGTTTTTTTGGAATATAATTTAATTCCCTTCTGGACACCCTGGCTGAGGTACACTTTAGACTCTAGCATCATTCATTTGTGTAATGTTGATGATTATTATTCCGTTCCACCGGACCACATTGCCTGCCATCTGTGCACACTAACCTGCTACATTTAGATCATATGAACATAAAGGAAAGAGCTCTATCATTCTGTATATTGTGTGCTATTCTGATGGGGAATTATGGTATGGTAGTTTGGTGTGACTTTAACGTGGTTACCTAAGTTAACAAAGCAACCACACTAATATTGCCTTTGTGTGTACTAATTCAAACGGCAAACAATGCCATATTTCACACTAAAAGATTTTCTTGCTTGTTTGCTTTTAGGTGCCCGAGAGAAGAGACATCACCCTTAGTACTGCCAAACTGAAGACCTGTGCAAACGCACGTCAGTCTTCCAATCACTTCTGCTTGTGTAGTTTGGTGCAACTGCTAACTGAGAACTTTAAGATGGCACCAAAGAAAGATGCTTTGAAGAAAGTGGCCAGTGAGAAGAAGCAGCATCCAGTGGGATGTCGCCCCAAACATTTTTTGGACCACCACATCATGTGCCTGCTGCATCAGCCTGCGGGATCAAGCTGAGAGCAGCACTCCTACATCAACAGCACCTCCCCGACCTAATCCTAGGACCATGTCTGTCAGTGAGGCAGCCACTGTAATTATGTTGATGAGTAGTGACTAGGCCTGGGCAGAGCTCGAGGACTTTCACTCTGTTAAATTCCGTGGAGTCACAGAAAAACTCATCAGAATTCCACAGAGTTCCATGGGCGAACGGAGTATTGCTCGCCTATCCATCCCTGTCCTGCAGACTGCGGGGTGGGACTCTTCACATCGGGGTGAAGCCAAGGAATGTGTAGACGGCAGGCTGACCTCTGGAGAAAGGGCGGATGTACTGACAGTTCAAGGGGAGTGTGAGCTGTGAGCAGAAGAACAGCACAAGAAAACGGCAGCCGACCATTTGAAGAGGACAGTGCATTGACGGGCAGACAGCAATCACTTCTGTTAATGGAGATGTGAGGGCATGCTGCGTGTGCAATATGATCTGGGTCCCTCTCTATGGGAGCCATGGCCGTGGCCGGGCTGTGGCGCCTGGAGCACTTTGGGATGCAGTCTTGAGGTTCGCCACTGCCGATAGCCACCTTCAGGCAGGAGGAAAGCGAGCAAGATGGCGAGTGTGCATGTGCTCTACTGCCACAGCAGGATCAGAGCAGAAGTGAAAGAGGGCGGAACGGGCTCATCGATAGGAAAATATGCAGAATATTAGCAAAGCATCAACTGCCTGTCAAACTATACTCTGTCTCCTGGACTCTAAACTGTAAACACTGCTGCAAGCCTAATCATCTGTACAGTACACATGGAAGACGGGTGTCACCTTGCGTTGTTCTCAAAAAGAAAGGGCATGAGAAAATGTCCAGTCTGACCGGACAGACGCGACCTTCGCTGGGACTCTAGACACACAGGAGCGGGAGAGGCCACAGTGTGCGCTATATGCAAAGTCAGATATAAGTGAAGTATGAATAATTATTATTATAGTCCTACTGGTGAGAAAGAGAGAATCCACATTTGTAAAGCGCACAATCACCCGTAAGGGTCTCTAGGCGCTGGGGGCCATCGGGAAGATTAAGCAAGCTACTGCCCAGAGTCACATAGTGCTGGGCTAATCTGCCGCCGGTGCCGGGGATCGAACAGTGACCCTAGAATCCAGAGTCAGTCGCCCTAGCCGCGGCACCACACCTCTTCCAATAAGAGGTAATATGGCTAAATGTGATGCTTGTAAGTGCTTTTGTTACCTCCTTCATCACCACCCCCGGTGTAGGTTGCACGCTCAACTGTCTAGTATTTTTCACTCCGAAATTTGCCCTGATGATGTATTGTTTTTTATTTCAGCATTTATGTAGTGCTTCCTACTACAGATTGAGTCACAAGGTGTCATGATTTGCATCAAAATCATGTGTGCCTTTTGGGGTACATGATTGAAAAGTGAGTAACTTGTAGACTGACCTGTGTGGGAGGAGTCCATGAGATGGGTGTGATTTGCCTTAAAGAAGGTGCAACAGTGTTTTTGTGTTTCAATGACCAGTGTCAGATGGCCAGAAATGCACCAATAAGGTTCGAGCCCACCAAGCAGGAAAAGGAAAAAAAGACAGGATAGCAAGGAGTGGAGGCTGCCACTTTCGCATCTGTCTATATGCGGAATAATGCTGAGAGCTACAGTCCAACCCACATTATGATTTTTCGCTTAACCCTCAGGGTGGGTGGAGCACAGAGTAGCAAAAACTCTATAAACTCCATGGGCGGAGCATAGTTGACCCCTCACCCCTAGTAGTAACGTTGAATTGGATTTGTCCCTGTTGCAAAGTAGTACACAATCATTTGAGGAAACAGAGAAAAGTGGACAGCAGCTGCAGCCACTAATACTAAATGTTCTCGATGTTGGAGCTGAACAGGAAGTTGAGCTTCCTTTGGAGCAAGAAACTCTTCTTTTAGAATCATTGGCTCCCAGACCTCCAGCAAGGAACAGGAAGGGTACAACTCCACCATCTTCTCCAAGCAACACTACTGATGATGATGATAGGGGCATGGAGTGGACCCCGGCAGAGACAAGTAGACAACAGGAGAGGCAAGGGAAAAGAAAAGTTCCTTAAAGACTTAAACTTATGGAAGGGGATGATCTGGAGAATGATGATGATGAGGCAGTCACTGAGGAAGGTGACACAGAGAAGTCTGACATTAAAATTCAACCTGCTCTGAAGCATGTGGCACAAGTAGTACCACCAGCACCCATATTTGCAAAGGCCCAGCTGAGACCGGCACCAAGTACTACCTCAGGAGAAGCAGACAGGCAGTCGACAACACATGCATTGGCACAGTAAAAAAGTATTCTTCTCCAGTTTCAGACTTTTTTATGGTTAGCAACGAGGGGGAGCACATTGCAGTTTGTACCATTTGCCACACAAATGTTCGTCAAGGTAAGCCTGGTACACATTATGGTACTGAAGGCCAAACGACCCATATGAAAACACCACACAATCAAGTGGGAAGAGCACCTTCAAATAATTGCTAAATATGGCTGTGGTGGTGGGAAGAGCCAGGGAACATCAGCTTCAAGTTCAATCACGGTGGAATGCGATGATGACGAAGAAAAGAGTGACATCTTCATGCAAAGAAGCCTTGTCCCCAGCAGTGTGCCAGCAGAATCACTCACCTCTGAAACTTCAAAATAGACTCGGAGTTAGATGGAGACACCACGGCATACAGTGACTGCCCCACCACTATGCACATTGAGTCTACCACCACCATCTACATCTCAAGAGATGCCTGTGTCAGTGGACCCAGAAAACAAGAAAATTTAGGCTACTATTACAGGCATGTTTAGGCAGGAGGGGTCTCACGAGTGGCACCATTCAATTGCACTTTTGTACAATGGGAAGCAGAGAAAAATGTTAGCGCTGGACCTCCTCCCATTTTCTTTTGTGGAAGAAGTGGGATTCTTAGAATTTGTGGCAGCCATCTGCCCAAATTGGAATTTCTATGTCAGACCTATTTTGGCAGAGTTGTTGTTATGGTGGTGCATCAAGATGTGCTGCAGTTGGTTTGACGAGCTCTGCAGCAAAGTGGTGATCACACTATCCACCTGACAACAGACATGTGGACCAGTTGTCAGGCGACTGATTACATGTGCACCACTCCACACTGGATCTCTTTTGGGGGGGTAAACAAAAGATATTTGTAGGCCTTGGCCCTGAAGGACGTTTCAAGAGCATTCGGTGGAATGCAACAGTGGCCATGTTCGTCATGGAGAAATCACATACAGCTATAAATATCTTGGATGAATTTAACAGCAACGTCTGTGAATGGCTGCAACCAAGAGGTCTCAGAATAGGATTTGTTGCCACAGAGTTAAGGCCATTTTAGACGGGAATATATGACGTTACAGTGCAAACAATTACAACGCATGTTTTTACAATGCAGTTTTTACATCGCAACTACCAAAACATTGCATGATTTTATAACGCACGCCATTACAACGCATTTTTTAAAACTATCATTACAACGCATTCCAGTACAATGCATACGACTACATTGCATAATACCAGTAGGGTAATTATTAGATAGTGTAGGGGTAAACGTTACTATTCCCAATCCAGTGAGTGCAACAGTAGGGTAAGTGTTGGATGGTGCAGGGGTAAAAATTACTATTCCCATGGGCCCCAAAACCCATGCCCACCCTAAAAACTAAAAAATCTCCATTACTTACCTTATAATGCATTGTAATGGCATGTGCTGTATTGATATGCATTTCAATGGCATGCGTTGTAGTAACATGCACTGTAATGGCATGGGTTGTAATGACCTGTGATGTAAAGGCAGTTGCATTGTAACAGTTGCATTGTAAAGGTAGTGCATTGTAATGACTGCATTGTAATGGATGTTTCCAGTTAGACTGAGGCTATTTCAGGGTTCTGTGTTTATCCCATTGCATTAACCAGGTGGTACAAGACTTTCTCAAAAAAGAAGACATAGTCAGAAACATACTGACTACCTGCAGAAGAATCTGCACTCATTTCAACCATTCTTTTAAAGCCCCCAAGCAGTTGCGGTTTATTCAGCTTAATTATAGAGGACCAGTTAAAACCCTGATACAGGAGGTGCCAACATGTTGCAGCCCGACCTATTACATGTTGCAATGTCTCTTTGAACAGTAAAAACAGATCAATGACTATGTCATTCTAAGAGGAGGGGATGCAGTTGGAAAACCTATGAGCATGGATGTGGAGAAATGGGGCATCGTCAAATGCCTGATACAAATGCTACTCCCTTTTGAGGTTTTCACACGGGAAGTTAGTAAGGGGGACAGTACGATGGGCCAAACTATCCCATTGTTGCATCTATTACAGGACCAGGTAAAGAAGGGTCTGAAAGGTTGGCCACCACCGGTGTGAATGAAAGCACAGAAGCATTTGCCTCGGTTAAGAGCTTAATCCTTTGCTTGGCTTGTGTTTGACTTGGCATCTTTGGCGTGGTTTCCACTAACTTTTTGCCTCTACCTTCTGTATTTTTGAAGCTGTGCTGAATTTCATTTGCTGGCTTAGATGCTTTGGGTTCTTTGCCTATGCTGATTAGTGTCAAAGTGCAAATGCTCCCTGTGTAAATTATTATTACAATTGATTGACATTTGATTTACTGGTAAGTCCCTAGTAAAGTGCACTGAGTGTGCCTGGGCCTGTAAATCAAATGCTACTAGTGGGCATGCAACACTGATTGTGCCACCTACATGAGTAGCCCTGAAAAGGGTAAGCAGACAAAATATTGATTTTTAAATATCGACATACAAAAATGTAGATGTTTAAATATCGAAGGGACAGAATATCGAAGGTAAGTAATATCAATATTTTTAATATCGATGGGACAGAATTTTGAAGGTAAGTAATATCAATTTTGTTAATAACGATGTTAGTAATATCGATGTTACTAATATCGTTGTTAGTAATATTGATGATACTAATATCGATTTTTATATTATTTTTATGTATATTAGTATGTATTTAATATGTAATTTTTTTAATGTAATTTGAGTGAATTTTGTATTTTAAAACCGTAGCAGGTTGTGGGTTTATAGGGGAAAAGGGTGGGAAGTAATTTAAATGTAACTAAGTAATATTTTTTTGAATTAATTGTTTTTGTTAATTATATTATTGTTAATGAATTATTAATTGGTAATTCTTTTTTATTAATTGATAATTATGTTCTGTAGCGGAATATGAGTTTATAGGGGAGTAGGGTGGGAAGTAATTTAAATGTAATTAAGTAAAAATGTATTTTACTTAATTGTTTTTGTTAATTATATTATTGTTAATTAATTATTAATTGGTATTTAATAATTTATTTTTACTTAATTATTCATTGGTAATTATGTTTTTTATAATTATGTATTGATATTTGTAAATAGTTTAGATTTATGTATTTATTATGTTTTTTAATATTTTAAAATATTAATTTATTTATAAGTATGTTATTTTTAACTTCTACACTATCCAACACTTTCCCTCCTGTTGCACTCTCTGGAGTGGGAATAGTAATTTTTACCCCTACGCTATCCAACACTTTCCCTACTGTTTCACTCTATGGAGTGGGAACAGTAATTTTTACCCCTAGGCTATCCAACATTTTCCCTACTGTTGCACTCTCTGGAGTTGGAATAGTAATTTTTACCTCTAGGCTATCCAACACTTTCCCTACTGTTGCACTCTCTGGAGTTGGAATAGTAATTTTTACCCCTACGCTATCCAACAGTTTCTCTACTGTTGCACTCTCTGGAGTGGGAATAGTAATTTTTACCCCTACGCTATCCAACACTTTCCCTACTGTTGCACTCTCTGGAGTGGGAATAGTAATTTTTACCCCTACGCTATCCAACACTTTACCTACTGTTGCACTCTCTGGAGTTGGAATAGAAATTTTTACCCTTACACTATCCAACACTTTCTCTACTGTTGCACTCTCTGGAGTGGGAATAGTAAATTTTACCATTACGCTATCCAACACTTTCCCTACTGTTGCACTCTCTGGAGTTGGAATAGAAATGTTTACCCTTACACTATCCAACACTTTCCCTACTGTTGCACTCACTGGAGTGGGAATAGTCATTTTTATCCCTACGCTATCCAACATTTACTTACTTTTTTAAATTTGTTTTACATTTTTATTAATTTTTATTTATATTATTATTTTATGTGTATAGATGTGTTTGTACTTGATAATATTTTTATTTATTTATAAGTTATCAAACTAATTGTTTAAAGTTATTATTAAGGAAGTAAATTTTATGTATTATATGTATATGTTTAATTAATTCTTTATTAAATTATGTATATTATTTATTATTTTTAAATATTATAACATATTTTAACTATGTTTATTACATTTAGAAGTATTATTTAATTTATTTTACACTTTTTTTTAACAATATTTGTTAATTACGATATTTTTGACATTTATATATTTTTTTCGATATTTTTGTACCTACCTTGTTAGAGATAGGATGTCGATATTCTTGACATCGATATTTTTGTTGCGATATTTTTGTAGGTCGATGTTTTGTATATCGACATTTTGTCAGACATTCCCTGAAAAGGTATCTCAGACCTGCCACTGCAGGGTTTGTGCACAGATTTAAACTGCCATGATAACCTGACAAGTGCACCCACTTGCCAGGCCCTAATCTTCCCTTTTCTTACATGTAAGGAACTCCTATGGTAGTCCCAAGGTATCCCATGGGCAGGGTGCAGGGTATGTAAAAGCCAGGACATGTACTGCCAATTTAGTTTTCCACTATTGAAGGCCTATCTGTCACATGGGATAGAATGGGAGACACTTTGTAATATCTGACAAGTATTGCTTCCCATTGGGACAAGACAGAGAAATAAAGTTTAGGCTCTCTGTGCTCAGAAATTAATAACACATCTTTTAGTAAAGATGTTTTTTAAATTGTGTGTTGGAAAATGTCACTTTTAAATAGTGAAAGAATCAAAAGAGGGCCTTGACTCGTTACTCAGTGAGGCTGAGTCCAACTAATACTAATAACCAACAGAGGAGCCAAAACTGGGGTTCAAATAAAAGAACGGTTTCAATGAGGGTTGTTTTGATTAAATCAAGTAACAACCGGTTGACTTGTTAAACCGAGCAAATTTTATTTATTGCAAGCGGTCTTGTTTTCAAATTTTAACACATTGTTTTTTGTGCGTGGAAAATACAAAAGTTAACAATGAAATACGTTTTATATACAATATATACAAACATATAAATGCAACATATCATACACACTTGGCCATACATTCATACACAGACAATACAAAGTGAATGAAAATACAAAAAAACGCTATGTCCAAGCAACTGGCAAGAAATCAGTAGAAGATAATATTATCTATTTTACAATGTCGTTGTGATTATCATGAGATCCCTCATGAAACCAAATTAATGAACACTCTGTTTCGACAAAATAATGGTAGCCAGAAGCGGGACAGAAAAGCTGGTCGACGCGTTTCAAACCCCTAAGAATACGTGGGGTTCTCCTCAGGACCGGGTGTTGGTTCTGAAATGTTAAAAATAACTAGCTTTAGCAAAGTGTTATAGAGCGACTATCAAGGGAATAAGACAAGGGCTCAACTACCAGAAAACAGCTGGCACTCCCTACCTCAATCCATAGGTTCAATCGACACCTTGAGAATGTCTAATCAATGTTGTATTTCCCAACAGGTTTTTAACAGCAGCTGTGTAAGACAACAAAATACGTACAACAACGTTTTAGTGTGGTGCGCAACTCTCAAACATCGTTCATCTTGCTTGCAGAGCGATCGTTACCTTACCTGCGAGCGGGCGGTTTCAATGGCGCTGCTTTGTTATTTTCTTTAAGCGGCTGCTCCTAATCTGTAGGGCGGGGGCAAAAACGTATGTTAGTAAAGAGGCGGTAATCCATGGGCGATATGGTTCTGCATCAAACGGGTTGGCATACCGAGGCTGGAGCAAGGCAGACGTCCTTCTCCCTCACTGGTGTGTACGGATCCACCGTCTGGAGACCTCGAGTAAGGGTGTGGCTTCAGTGCTTCCTGGTTGGTGTATAGGAAGGGAGAGGCCCGGGAATTCTGGGACTTGTAGTCCAGCGACAGAGCGCTGAGAAACGGGAGTCAGAATAAAGCTGGTTTACACAATCGGCTTATAAATTTCAGAAATTTTGTTAAGTCCTCTTGTGGCAGTATTAAACTTCATGATGAGCATTGCTTCACGTTGTGCTAGTCTTGCTTCAATCTCCCCTCCTCTAGGGTCATTTTCAATTTTGGACACAACGGTCCAGCGTAAATCAGTAATCACATGTTTGCACCTCGTCCAATGATTTACTAAGGGGGCATTCTCTACCCCTCTGCGAATACGTGATTTGTGTTGCGTGATTCTGGTCCTTATTTCCTGTGTTGTTTTGCCAATGTATACTGAAGGGCAAGGGCAGATGATTGCATAAACAACGTTTTTAGATTTACAGTTCGTAAACGTTTCATGTTTCCAGGGGGTATCCTCGAATGTAAAAACTGTGTCTTCAATAGTTTCACTGCAGCAAGTGCACGTTCCGCACTTGTGGTGCCCTTTTGGTGAAGGTAAACCAAAGATACTTTGTAGTGTGGGAGCCCTCGTCATTGGTAACGCTGCCCTGACAACGTAGTTGGCAACACTTTTGTCCTTTTTATACGCAAAGAGTGGTGGGGCTGCAAGATCCTCATGCAGATTTTTTAATAAGTGCCAGTTAGACAAAATGAGCTTTCTGTGTGCGTTGGCTGCCGGACAGAAAGTGGTAACACACACTATTCTTTTAACTTCGGGTCTCAGTCTTTTCTCTAACAATGTCTCTCGCGGTGTCCACCACGCTCGTTTGAGTGAGTTTTTTAGTAATTTTTTAGGGTAGCCTCTCTGGATCAAACGATTCATTAAACGTTCAGCATGAATGAAGTACTCTTCTTTACTTGAGCAATTTCGATGTATTCTTAAGAATTGTCCAAAAGGAAGGTTTTGTTTCAAGCTGCGGGGATGGTTGCTACTAAAATGCAACGCTTTATTCCTGTCCGAAGGTTTTCGGAAAAGTGTTGTACTTAGGCCACCCTCACAGGGTGCCACTTTCACATCTAAAAAGTTGATGGATACATTAGATGCTGAGACAGAGAACTGAATGTCTATTGTTCTCGAATTGAGCCAGCTGACAAATTGACCCAGATCTTCATGTCCTCCAGTCCAAACCATGAATATATTGTCAATATAACGCATATAATGCGAAATACTCTTGTCAAACGGATTGGTCTGGTAGATAAATTTCTCTTCGAATAGCCCCATAAACATGATGGCTAGCTCCGGGGCAAAGGGGCAACCCATTGCCACTCCTTTGATTTGATAAAAGAACTCCGAGTCAAATGAAAAAAAGTTCTTCTGTAGCGCAAAGCCTGCCAGGTCAAGGATAAACTTGGTGGGGACTCGCATTGGTCTTTCTCTTTTGTCCAAGAAAACTGTCAGAGTTTCCAGTGCTTGTTCTTGGGGGATCTGTGTGTATAGAGACACCACATCGAGTGTCACCAGAAGTTGACTACTTTGATCGAATTTAATGGTGGAAATGCGATTAAGGAAAGCAGTGGTATCTTGGAGATGGGCCGGAATGGTTTCAATAAAGGGTTTCAAAAAATGATCAATATATTTAGCCACAGGCTCAAACAAAGATTCGCAGCCCGAAATGATAGGTCGTCCTGGAGGATTTTTCTCATCCTTATGTAATTTAGGGAGTACATAAAATACGGGCGTCCTTGGGTTTTTGTTTTGTAAGAATGCGAACTCCTTGGGACCTATAATCCCTTCTGCAAAGCCCCTTTGGATGATGTCAAATAATTGATTTTGTAATTCAGAAGTAGGGTTCTTCCCTATGCGTCTATAGCAGTTCAGATCGTTAAGTTGACGGTGTACTTCGGACTTGTATTTGTTAGTGTCCCATATGACCACCGCCCCGCCTTTATCGGCCTGCTTGACCACGATGGTAGTGTCATTCTTGACTGCTATGAGTGCATCTTTTTCCGCTTTGGAAAGATTGAATTTGACAAATGACTTCCTTTTTTCAATTGCTGAAATTCCTGATAGCACAGTCGTTTCAAACGTTGAAACTTCCTTTGGGATTTTGGGTCCTTTAGGGCAAAATGTAGACTTATTCCTTAGGCCTGTGGTTTCTTCATATGTACTTTCCATGGTATCTTGAAAAAATGTTTTAAGACGTATTTTACGGCAGAACTCCAGTGTTTCTAGTTTCATTCGAGTGAAATCCGTAGGTCTTGATGGGACATAGTTAAGTCCTTTAGTAAGAATAGAGATCTCTGCCGCCGATAGTGTCCTATCTGATAGGTTATAGATTGGCGAGACTTCTAATTGTTGTACGATTTCTGGCGTGTCCTCATTTGCCATGGTTGTGTGAAACGGACTCGGCCTCTTTTCTGTTGGCCCCGTCCTAAAAAAGGTTGTTGAGTTTGGCCTTGTTGTTGATACTGGTTTGGTCTACTCCCTGATCTGTTTTGGTTTTGGCGATTGCTGTTGTCAGGTTCGCTACCAGAGGAAGATGTAGTGTCTGAAAAAGTTAGAAATTTACGGCGTGATCGTCCTTGATTGTCCTGTAAATAACGTCGTGAATCAGAGTATGTGTAGAAATCCTTGTTAAGAAATGGGTATATGGATTCCAATGAGAAGTTCTTTTTATCTAATTCGAATTTATTGTTTTTTTGGGTCACTGTGAAATCCTTGAATTCTGATATTTCTTTATCAATTTTTTCCAAGAGGGATTTTGAGTCTGTGATTAGTTGGTTAGTTTCAATTTCTTTTGTTAGTGTTTCAATCTCCTCTAGTTCCTTAAGTGATATCCTGTGAGCAGTCTCAATGGTAAGGACCATGAGATCCCTGCTGCACTTAGTTTCCACTCCGCTAAAGGCCTTTCTGTATACTGGATCGTCCGTGAAGACAACTGGTATATTGCGAATCACCAGGCCCGCCGGAATGGTGCCGGACCTAAGGTGTTGCAATAAAAAATGACCGTGTAGGTCTGTGCGAATTTGTTTTTTCCGTAACCGAGTAAGTTTGTCAGACTCGTTCTGAGTGCTGGCTGTGAGACTGAGAGTCGCCGAGGCGAAAACTGGAGGATCCGTAATCAAATTCTTAATGTGCTCTTCGCTAAAAGATACTGCATCACTTTCAGCCATATCAAACAAGTGAAACACTTAGACACGACACACATGGACTATGTGACAAAAAGTGAGAAGGTTAAGACCATAGAGAAAATAACCCACTAAGTGCACACACACAATGACCCAAACTGGGCCAAACTCAATCTAAACAAACAATAATACCCTGTGGTAGGAGCTACTACCTTAACAGGACCTCGCGGGTGTCTACCCGCTCAAAAGTCAAAGAATCAAAAGAGGGCCTTGACTCGTTACTCAGTGAGGCTGAGTCCAACTAATACTAATAACCAACAGAGGAGCCAAAACTGGGGTTCAAATAAAAGAACGGTTTCAATGAGGGTTGTTTTGATTAAATCAAGTAACAACCGGTTGACTTGTTAAACCGAGCAAATTTTATTTATTGCAAGCGGTCTTGTTTTCAAATTTTAACACATTGTTTTTTGTGCGTGGAAAATACAAAAGTTAACAATGAAATACGTTTTATATACAATATATACAAACATATAAATGCAACATATCATACACACTTGGCCATACATTCATACACAGACAATACAAAGTGAATGAAAATACAAAAAAACGCTATGTCCAAGCAACTGGCAAGAAATCAGTAGAAGATAATATTATCTATTTTACAATGTCGTTGTGATTATCATGAGATCCCTCATGAAACCAAATTAATGAACACTCTGTTTCGACAAAATAATGGTAGCCAGAAGCGGGACAGAAAAGCTGGTCGACGCGTTTCAAACCCCTAAGAATACGTGGGGTTCTCCTCAGGACCGGGTGTTGGTTCTGAAATGTTAAAAATAACTAGCTTTAGCAAAGTGTTATAGAGCGACTATCAAGGGAATAAGACAAGGGCTCAACTACCAGAAAACAGCTGGCACTCCCTACCTCAATCCATAGGTTCAATCGACACCTTGAGAATGTCTAATCAATGTTGTATTTCCCAACAGGTTTTTAACAGCAGCTGTGTAAGACAACAAAATACGTACAACAACGTTTTAGTGTGGTGCGCAACTCTCAAACATCGTTCATCTTGCTTGCAGAGCGATCGTTACCTTACCTGCGAGCGGGCGGTTTCAATGGCGCTGCTTTGTTATTTTCTTTAAGCGGCTGCTCCTAATCTGTAGGGCGGGGGCAAAAACGTATGTTAGTAAAGAGGCGGTAATCCATGGGCGATATGGTTCTGCATCAAACGGGTTGGCATACCGAGGCTGGAGCAAGGCAGACGTCCTTCTCCCTCACTGGTGTGTACGGATCCACCGTCTGGAGACCTCGAGTAAGGGTGTGGCTTCAGTGCTTCCTGGTTGGTGTATAGGAAGGGAGAGGCCCGGGAATTCTGGGACTTGTAGTCCAGCGACAGAGCGCTGAGAAACGGGAGTCAGAATAAAGCTGGTTTACACAATCGGCTTATAAATTTCAGAAATTTCGTTAAGTCCTCTTGTGGCAGTATTAAACTTCATGATGAGCATTGCTTCACGTTGTGCTAGTCTTGCTTCAATGTCCCCTCCTCTAGGGTCATTTTCAATTTTGGACACAACGGTCCAGCGTAAATCAGTAATCACATGTTTGCACCTAGTCCAATGATTTACTAAGGGGGCATTCTCTACCCCTCTGCGAATACGTGATTTGTGTTGCGTGATTCTGGTCCTTATTTCCTGTGTTGTTTTGCCAATGTATACTGAAGGGCAAGGGCAGATGATTGCATAAACAACGTTTTTAGATTTACAGTTCGTAAACGTTTCATGTTTCCAGTGGGTATCCTCGAATGTAAAAACTGTGTCTTCAATAGTTTCACTGCAGCAAGTGCACGTTCCGCACTTGTGGTGCCCTTTTGGTGAAGGTAAACCAAAGATACTTTGTAGTGTGGGAGCCCTCGTCATTGGTAACGCTGCCCTGACAACGTAGTTGGCAACACTTTTGTCCTTTTTATACGCAAAGAGTGGTGGGGCTGCAAGATCCTCATGCAGATTTTTTAATAAGTGCCAGTTAGACAAAATGAGCTTTCTGTGTGCGTTGGCTGCCGGACAGAAAGTGGTAACACACACTATTCTTTTAACTTCGGGTCTCAGTCTTTTCTCTAACAATGTCTCTCGCGGTGTCCACCACGCTCGTTTGAGTGAGTTTTTTAGTAATTTTTTAGGGTAGCCTCTCTGGATCAAACGATTCATTAAACGTTCAGCATGAATGAAGTACTCTTCTTTACTTGAGCAATTTCGATGTATTCTTAAGAATTGTCCAAAAGGAAGGTTTTGTTTCAAGCTGCGGGGATGGTTGCTACTAAAATGCAACGCTTTATTCCTGTCCGAAGGTTTTCGGAAAAGTGTTGTACTTAGGCCACCCTCACAGGGTGCCACTTTCACATCTAAAAAGTTGATGGATACATTAGATGCTGAGACAGAGAACTGAATGTCTATTGTTCTCGAATTGAGCCAGCTGACAAATTGACCCAGATCTTCATGTCCTCCAGTCCAAACCATGAATATATCGTCAATATAACGCATATAATGCGAAATACTCTTGTCAAACGGATTGGTCTGGTAGATAAATTTCTCTTCGAATAGCCCCATAAACATGATGGCTAGCTCCGGGGCAAAGGGGCAACCCATTGCCACTCCTTTGATTTGATAAAAGAACTCCGAGTCAAATGAAAAAAAGTTCTTCTGTAGCGCAAAGCCTGCCAGGTCAAGGATAAACTTGGTGGGGACTCGCATTGGTCTTTCTCTTTTGTCCAAGAAAACTGTCAGAGTTTCCAGTGCTTGTTCTTGGGGGATCTGTGTGTATAGAGACACCACATCGAGTGTCACCAGAAGTTGACTACTTTGATCGAATTTAATGGTGGAAATGCGATTAAGGAAAGCAGTGGTATCTTGGAGATGGGCCGGAATGGTTTCAATAAAGGGTTTCAAAAAATGATCAATATATTTAGCCACAGGCTCAAACAAAGATTCGCAGCCCGAAATGATAGGTCGTCCTGGAGGATTTTTTTCATCCTTATGTAATTTAGGGAGTACATAAAATACGGGCGTCCTTGGGTTTTTGTTTTGTAAGAATGCGAACTCCTTGGGACCTATAATCCCTTCTGCAAAGCCCCTTTGGATGATGTCAAATAATTGATTTTGTAATTCAGAAGTAGGGTTCTTCCCTATGCGTCTATAGCAGTTCAGATCGTTAAGTTGACGGTGTACTTCGGACTTGTATTTGTTAGTGTCCCATATGACCACCGCCCCGCCTTTATCGGCCTGCTTGACCACGATGGTAGTGTCATTCTTTACTGCTATGAGTGCATCTTTTTCCGCTTTGGAAAGATTGAATTTGACAAATGACTTCCTTTTTTCAATTGCTGAAATTCCTGATAGCACAGTCGTTTCAAACGTTGAAACTTCCTTTGGGATTTTGGGTCCTTTAGGGCAAAATGTAGACTTATTCCTTAGGCCTGTGGTTTCTTCATATGTACTTTCCATGGTATCTTGAAAAAATGTTTTAAGACGTATTTTACGGCAGAACTCCAGTGTTTCTAGTTTCATTCGAGTGAAATCCGTAGGTCTTGATGGGACATAGTTAAGTCCTTTAGTAAGAATAGAGATCTCTGCCGCCGATAGTGTCCTATCTGATAGGTTATAGATTGGCGAGACTTCTAATTGTTGTACGATTTCTGGCGTGTCCTCATTTGCCATGGTTGTGTGAAACGGACTCGGCCTCTTTTCTGTTGGCCCCGTCCTAAAAAAGGTTGTTGAGTTTGGCCTTGTTGTTGATACTGGTTTGGTCTACTCCCTGATCTGTTTTGGTTTTGGCGATTGCTGTTGTCAGGTTCGCTACCAGAGGAAGATGTAGTGTCTGAAAAAGTTAGAAATTTACGGCGTGATCGTCCTTGATTGTCCTGTAAATAACGTCGTGAATCAGAGTATGTGTAGAAATCCTTGTTAAGAAATGGGTATATGGATTCCAATGAGAAGTTCTTTTTATCTAATTCGAATTTATTGTTTTTTTGGGTCACTGTGAAATCCTTGAATTCTGATATTTCTTTATCAATTTTTTCCAAGAGGGATTTTGAGTCTGTGATTAGTTGGTTAGTTTCAATTTCTTTTGTTAGTGTTTCAATCTCCTCTAGTTCCTTAAGTGATATCCTGTGAGCAGTCTCAATGGTAAGGACCATGAGATCCCTGCTGCACTTAGTTTCCACTCCGCTAAAGGCCTTTCTGTATACTGGATCGTCCGTGAAGACAACTGGTATATTGCGAATCACCAGGCCGTAAATTTCTAACTTTTTCAGACACTACATCTTCCTCTGGTAGCGAACCTGACAACAGCAATCGCCAAAACCAAAACAGATCAGGGAGTAGACCAAACCAGTATCAACAACAAGGCCAAACTCAACAACCTTTTTTAGGACGGGGCCAACAGAAAAGAGGCCGAGTCCGTTTCACACAACCATGGCAAATGAGGACACGCCAGAAATCGTACAACAATTAGAAGTCTCACCAATCTATAACCTATCAGATAGGACACTATCGGCGGCAGAGATCTCTATTCTTACTAAAGGACTTAACTATGTCCCATCAAGACCTACGGATTTCACTCGAATGAAACTAGAAACACTGGAGTTCTGCCGTAAAATACGTCTTAAAACATTTTTTCAAGATACCATGGAAAGTACATATGAAGAAACCACAGGCCTAAGGAATAAGTCTACATTTTGCCCTAAAGGACCCAAAATCCCAAAGGAAGTTTCAACGTTTGAAACGACTGTGCTATCAGGAATTTCAGCAATTGAAAAAAGGAAGTCATTTGTCAAATTCAATCTTTCCAAAGCGGAAAAAGATGCACTCATAGCAGTCAAGAATGACACTACCATCGTGGTCAAGCAGGCCGATAAAGGCGGGGCGGTGGTCATATGGGACACTAACAAATACAAGTCCGAAGTACACCGTCAACTTAACGATCTGAACTGCTATAGACGCATAGGGAAGAACCCTACTTCTGAATTACAAAATCAATTATTTGACATCATCCAAAGGGGCTTTGCAGAAGGGATTATAGGTCCCAAGGAGTTCGCATTCTTACAAAACAAAAACCCAAGGACGCCCGTATTTTATGTACTCCCTAAATTACATAAGGATGAGAAAAATCCTCCAGGACGACCTATCATTTCGGGCTGCGAATCTTTGTTTGAGCCTGTGGCTAAATATATTGATCATTTTTTGAAACCCTTTATTGAAACCATTCCGGCCCATCTCCAAGATACCACTGCTTTCCTTAATCGCATTTCCACCATTAAATTCGATCAAAGTAGTCAACTTCTGGTGACACTCGATGTGTCTCTATACACACAGATCCCCCAAGAACAAGCACTGGAAACTCTGACAGTTTTCTTGGACAAAAGAGAAAGACCAATGCGGGTCCCCACCAAGTTTATCCTTGACCTGGCAGGCTTTGCGCTACAGAAGAACTTTTTTTCATTTGACTCGGAGTTCTTTTATCAAATCAAAGGAGTGGCAATGGGTTGCCCCTTTGCCCCGGAGCTAGCCATCATGTTTATGGGGCTATTCGAAGAGAAATTTATCTACCAGACCAATCCGTTTGACAAGAGTATTTCGCATTATATGCGTTATATTGACGATATATTCATGGTTTGGACTGGAGGACATGAAGATCAGGGTCAATTTGTCAGCTGGCTCAATTCGAGAACAATAGACATTCAGTTCTCTGTCTCAGCATCTAATGTATCCATCAACTTTTTAGATGTGAAAGTGGCACCCTGTGAGGGTGGCCTAAGTACAACACTTTTCCGAAAACCTTCGGACAGGAATAAAGCGTTGCATTTTAGTAGCAACCATCCCCGCAGCTTGAAACAAAACCTTCCTTTTGGACAATTCTTAAGAATACATCGAAATTGCTCAAGTAAAGAAGAGTACTTCATTCATGCTGAACGTTTAATGAATCGTTTGATCCAGAGAGGCTACCCTAAAAAATTACTAAAAAACTCACTCAAACGAGCGTGGTGGACACCGCGAGAGACATTGTTAGAGAAAAGACTGAGACCCGAAGTTAAAAGAATAGTGTGTGTTACCACTTTCTGTCCGGCAGCCAACGCACACAGAAAGCTCATTTTGTCTAACTGGCACTTATTAAAAAATCTGCATGAGGATCTTGCAGCCCCACCACTCTTTGCGTATAAAAAGGACAAAAGTGTTGCCAACTACGTTGTCAGGGCAGCGTTACCAATGACGAGGGCTCCCACACTACAAAGTATCTTTGGTTTACCTTCACCAAAAGGGCACCACAAGTGCGGAACGTGCACTTGCTGCAGTGAAACTATTGAAGACACAGTTTTTACATTCGAGGATACCCACTGGAAACATGAAACGTTTACGAACTGTAAATCTAAAAACGTTGTTTATGCAATCATCTGCCCTTGCCCTTCAGTATACATTGGCAAAACAACACAGGAAATAAGGACCAGAATCACGCAACACAAATCACGTATTCGCAGAGGGGTAGAGAATGCCCCCTTAGTAAATCATTGGACTAGGTGCAAACATGTGATTACTGATTTACGCTGGACCGTTGTGTCCAAAATTGAAAATGACCCTAGAGGAGGGGACATTGAAGCAAGACTAGCACAACGTGAAGCAATGCTCATCATGAAGTTTAATACTGCCACAAGAGGACTTAACGAAATTTCTGAAATTTATAAGCCGATTGTGTAAACCAGCTTTATTCTGACTCCCGTTTCTCAGCGCTCTGTCGCTGGACTACAAGTCCCAGAATTCCCGGGCCTCTCCCTTCCTATACACCAACCAGGAAGCACTGAAGCCACACCCTTACTCGAGGTCTCCAGACGGTGGATCCGTACACACCAGTGAGGGAGAAGGACGTCTGCCTTGCTCCAGCCTCGGTATGCCAACCCGTTTGATGCAGAACCATATCGCCCATGGATTACCGCCTCTTTACTAACATACGTTTTTGCCCCCGCCCTACAGATTAGGAGCAGCCGCTTAAAGAAAATAACAAAGCAGCGCCATTGAAACCGCCCGCTCGCAGGTAAGGTAACGATCGCTCTGCAAGCAAGATGAACGATGTTTGAGAGTTGCGCACCACACTAAAACGTTGTTGTACGTATTTTGTTGTCTTACACAGCTGCTGTTAAAAACCTGTTGGGAAATACAACATTGATTAGACATTCTCAAGGTGTCGATTGAACCTATGGATTGAGGTAGGGAGTGCCAGCTGTTTTCTGGTAGTTGAGCCCTTGTCTTATTCCCTTGATAGTCGCTCTATAACACTTTGCTAAAGCTAGTTATTTTTAACATTTCAGAACCAACACCCGGTCCTGAGGAGAACCCCACGTATTCTTAGGGGTTTGAAACGCGTCGACCAGCTTTTCTGTCCCGCTTCTGGCTACCATTATTTTGTCGAAACAGAGTGTTCATTAATTTGGTTTCATGAGGGATCTCATGATAATCACAACGACATTGTAAAATAGATAATATTATCTTCTACTGATTTCTTGCCAGTTGCTTGGACATAGCGTTTTTTTGTATTTTCATTCACTTTGTATTGTCTGTGTATGAATGTATGGCCAAGTGTGTATGATATGTTGCATTTATATGTTTGTATATATTGTATATAAAACGTATTTCATTGTTAACTTTTGTATTTTCCACGCACAAAAAACAATGTGTTAAAATTTGAAAACAAGACCGCTTGCAATAAATAAAATTTGCTCGGTTTAACAAGTCAACCGGTTGTTACTTGATTTAATCAAAACAACCCTCATTGAAACCGTTCTTTTATTTGAACCCCAGTTTTGGCTCCTCTGTTGGTTATTAGTATTAGTTGGACTCAGCCTCACTGAGTAACGAGTCAAGGCCCTCTTTTGATTCTTTGACTTTTGAGCGGGTAGACACCCGCGAGGTCCTGTTAAGGTAGTAGCTCCTACCACAGGGTATTATTGTTTGTTTAGATTGAGTTTGGCCCAGTTTGGGTCATTGTGTGTGTGCACTTAGTGGGTTATTTTCTCTATGGTCTTAACCTTCTCACTTTTTGTCACATAGTCCATGTGTGTCGTGTCTAAGTGTTTCACTTGTTTGATATGGCTGAAAGTGATGCAGTATCTTTTAGCGAAGAGCACATTAAGAATTTGATTAGGGATCCTCCAGTTTTCGCCTCGGCGACTCTCAGTCTCACAGCCAGCACTCAGAACGAGTCTGACAAACTTACTCGGTTACGGAAAAAACAAATTCGCACAGACCTACACGGTCATTTTTTATTGCAACACCTTAGGTCCGGCACCATTCCGGCGGGCCTGGTGATTCGCAATATACCAGTTGTCTTCACGGACGATCCAGTATACAGAAAGGCCTTTAGCGGAGTGGAAACTAAGTGCAGCAGGGATCTCATGGTCCTTACCATTGAGACTGCTCACAGGATATCACTTAAGGAACTAGAGGAGATTGAAACACTAACAAAAGAAATTGAAACTAACCAACTAATCACAGACTCAAAATCCCTCTTGGAAAAAATTGATAAAGAAATATCAGAATTCAAGGATTTCACAGTGACCCAAAAAAACAATAAATTCGAATTAGATAAAAAGAACTTCTCATTGGAATCCATATACCCATTTCTTAACAAGGATTTCTACACATACTCTGATTCACGACGTTATTTACAGGACAATCAAGGACGATCACGCCGTAAATTTCTAACTTTTTCAGACACTACATCTTCCTCTGGTAGCGAACCTGACAACAGCAATCGCCAAAACCAAAACAGATCAGGGAGTAGACCAAACCAATATCAACAACAAGGCCAAACTCAACAACCTTTTTTAGGACGGGGCCAACAGAAAAGAGGCCGAGTCCGTTTCACACAACCATGGCAAATGAGGACACGCCAGAAATCGTACAACAATTAGAAGTCTCGCCAATCTATAACCTATCAGATAGGACACTATCGGCGGCAGAGATCTCTATTCTTACTAAAGGACTTAACTATGTCCCATCAAGACCTACGGATTTCACTCGAATGAAACTAGAAACACTGGAGTTCTGCCGTAAAATACGTCTTAAAACATTTTTTCAAGATACCATGGAAAGTACATATGAAGAAACCACAGGCCTAAGGAATAAGTCTACATTTTGCCCTAAAGGACCCAAAATCCCAAAGGAAGTTTCAACGTTTGAAACGACTGTGCTATCAGGAATTTCAGCAATTGAAAAAAGGAAGTCATTTGTCAAATTCAATCTTTCCAAAGCGGAAAAAGATGCACTCATAGCAGTCAAGAATGACACTACCATCGTGGTCAAGCAGGCCGATAAAGGCGGGGCGGTGGTCATATGGGACACTAACAAATACAAGTCCGAAGTACACCGTCAACTTAACGATCTGAACTGCTATAGACGCATAGGGAAGAACCCTACTTCTGAATTACAAAATCAATTATTTGACATCATCCAAAGGGGCTTTGCAGAAGGGATTATAGGTCCCAAGGAGTTCGCATTCTTACAAAACAAAAACCCAAGGACGCCCGTATTTTATGTACTCCCTAAATTACATAAGGATGAGAAAAATCCTCCAGGACGACCTATCATTTCGGGCTGCGAATCTTTGTTTGAGCCTGTGGCTAAATATATTGATCATTTTTTGAAACCCTTTATTGAAACCATTCCGGCCCATCTCCAAGATACCACTGCTTTCCTTAATCGCATTTCCACCATTAAATTCGATCAAAGTAGTCAACTTCTGGTGACACTCGATGTGGTGTCTCTATACACACAGATCCCCCAAGAACAAGCACTGGAAACTCTGACAGTTTTCTTGGACAAAAGAGAAAGACCAATGCGAGTCCCCACCAAGTTTATCCTTGACCTGGCAGGCTTTGCGCTACAGAAGAACTTTTTTTCATTTGACTCGGAGTTCTTTTATCAAATCAAAGGAGTGGCAATGGGTTGCCCCTTTGCC
Source organism: Lissotriton vulgaris (assembly GCF_964263255.1). Taxonomy (NCBI): domain Eukaryota; kingdom Metazoa; phylum Chordata; class Amphibia; order Caudata; family Salamandridae; genus Lissotriton; species Lissotriton vulgaris. Next base: position 2,006,758,047 of record NC_141689.1, on the reverse strand, counting down.
CCGGAGCTAGCCATCATGTTTATGGGGCTATTCGAAGAGAAATTTATCTACCAGACCAATCCGTTTGACAAGAGTATTTCGCATTATATGCGTTATATTGACGATATATTCATGGTTTGGACTGGAGGACATGAAGATCTGGGTCAATTTGTCAGCTGGCTCAATTCGAGAACAATAGACATTCAGTTCTCTGTCTCAGCATCTAATGTATCCATCAACTTTTTAGATGTGAAAGTGGCACCCTGTGAGGGTGGCCTAAGTACAACACTTTTCCGAAAACCTTCGGACAGGAATAAAGCGTTGCATTTTAGTAGCAACCATCCCCGCAGCTTGAAACAAAACCTTCCTTTTGGACAATTCTTAAGAATACATCGAAATTGCTCAAGTAAAGAAGAGTACTTCATTCATGCTGAACGTTTAATGAATCGTTTGATCCAGAGAGGCTACCCTAAAAAATTACTAAAAAACTCACTCAAACGAGCGTGGTGGACACCGCGAGAGACATTGTTAGAGAAAAGACTGAGACCCGAAGTTAAAAGAATAGTGTGTGTTACCACTTTCTGTCCGGCAGCCAACGCACACAGAAAGCTCATTTTGTCTAACTGGCACTTATTAAAAAATCTGCATGAGGATCTTGCAGCCCCACCACTCTTTGCGTATAAAAAGGACAAAAGTGTTGCCAACTACGTTGTCAGGGCAGCGTTACCAATGACGAGGGCTCCCACACTACAAAGTATCTTTGGTTTACCTTCACCAAAAGGGCACCACAAGTGCGGAACGTGCACTTGCTGCAGTGAAACTATTGAAGACACAGTTTTTACATTCGAGGATACCCACTGGAAACATGAAACGTTTACGAACTGTAAATCTAAAAACGTTGTTTATGCAATCATCTGCCCTTGCCCTTCAGTATACATTGGCAAAACAACACAGGAAATAAGGACCAGAATCACGCAACACAAATCACGTATTCGCAGAGGGGTAGAGAATGCCCCCTTAGTAAATCATTGGACTAGGTGCAAACATGTGATTACTGATTTACGCTGGACCGTTGTGTCCAAAATTGAAAATGACCCTAGAGGAGGGGACATTGAAGCAAGACTAGCACAACGTGAAGCAATGCTCATCATGAAGTTTAATACTGCCACAAGAGGACTTAACGAAATTTCTGAAATTTATAAGCCGATTGTGTAAACCAGCTTTATTCTGACTCCCGTTTCTCAGCGCTCTGTCGCTGGACTACAAGTCCCAGAATTCCCGGGCCTCTCCCTTCCTATACACCAACCAGGAAGCACTGAAGCCACACCCTTACTCGAGGTCTCCAGACGGTGGATCCGTACACACCAGTGAGGGAGAAGGACGTCTGCCTTGCTCCAGCCTCGGTATGCCAACCCGTTTGATGCAGAACCATATCGCCCATGGATTACCGCCTCTTTACTAACATACGTTTTTGCCCCCGCCCTACAGATTAGGAGCAGCCGCTTAAAGAAAATAACAAAGCAGCGCCATTGAAACCGCCCGCTCGCAGGTAAGGTAACGATCGCTCTGCAAGCAAGATGAACGATGTTTGAGAGTTGCGCACCACACTAAAACGTTGTTGTACGTATTTTGTTGTCTTACACAGCTGCTGTTAAAAACCTGTTGGGAAATACAACATTGATTAGACATTCTCAAGGTGTCGATTGAACCTATGGATTGAGGTAGGGAGTGCCAGCTGTTTTCTGGTAGTTGAGACCTTGTCTTATTCCCTTGATAGTCGCTCTATAACACTTTGCTAAAGCTAGTTATTTTTAACATTTCAGAACCAACACCCGGTCCTGAGGAGAACCCCACGTATTCTTAGGGGTTTGAAACGCGTCGACCAGCTTTTCTGTCCCGCTTCTGGCTACCATTATTTTGTCGAAACAGAGTGTTCATTAATTTGGTTTCATGAGGGATCTCATGATAATCACAACGACATTGTAAAATAGATAATATTATCTTCTACTGATTTCTCGCCAGTTGCTTGGACATAGCGTTTTTTTTATTTTCATTCACTTTGTATTGTCTGTGTATGAATGTATGGCCAAGTTTGTATGATATGTTGCATTTATATGTTTGTATATATTGTATATAAAACGTATTTCATTGTTAACTTTTGTATTTTCCACGCACAAAAAACAATGTGTTAAAATTTGAAAACAAGACCGCTTGCAATAAATAAAATTTGCTCGGTTTAACAAGTCAACCGGTTGTTACTTGATTTAATCAAAACAACCCTCATTGAAACCGTTCTTTTATTTGAACCCCAGTTTTGGCTCCTCTGTTGGTTATTACTTTTAAATAGTGGGCATATTTTATTGTTTAACGATTCTGTGCGCCTCTGCCTGTTTGTGGATTGACTGTCTGGTTAAGGAGTGACAGGGGTTGGGGATGTGCATTAAATGTAGACAGCCACTTGGGGGGAATGGGGTTGAGGTGTGTCTGGCCCCTCCTGAATGAATGAATGAATGAATTTGGAATTTGTATTGCGCGACTTAACCCGAAGGCATCAAGGCGCATGGATGACTCAGAGCTGAGCTGAACCGACTGTGGCTGCATTTAGAGTAGTGTGAGGAGTTTTCCTTCCACCTGAATAGGGCTTTTCTCCCTTGCAAAATGCTGTCTCCACCCCCTGTGGTCATACTGCACCAGTGAGGACATAACTAGTTTGGACTGGGCTCAGAGACCCTTGCAGGAAGAGAACAAAGACAACATGGGATATAAGTAGTTGAGCTTAAACCCCAGTATTTTGGATCACTTCTGGACTCAAGAGGTACCTTTGCAAAGGAGAAGAGCTGGAGAGCTGTGAAGAGGAGTACTTCCCCTTTGCTGTGTGCTGTGTGGGGTTGGCCTGCAGCGACTGTTTCTGCCAAGGAAAGGACATAGACTGGAACTTTGCTGTGAACCTGCTTGAAGAAGAATCTCCAAGGGCCTGTGTGTGCTGGCCTCCTGTTCTGAAGTCTCAGTGACACAAAGACTTCACCCCCAGCTCCCCTGAACTCTTCTGCTGAAAGTTCAGACATACCAGGAGCAGTCTGTTCCAGTTGTGGACCTCTGGAGGTTATTACTTCTGTTGGGAGTTGGAAGAACCCGAAGAAACTGAAGAAATTGATGCATCGCCCTTGTTGTGGCTCATTTTTCCGATGCAGCACCGCCATGCGGGGAGAATCCGATGCACCACTGCCACACCATTGCAGAGATGACAGAGCACCTGCAACTGCAAGAACCAATGCATTGTGGATTTGGGGCTGAAGAATCCGGCGCAGCGCCGCTTGCTGCCATCGCGTTGATTGTCATTGCATTCTGGTTTTTCCACGCATCACACCTGTGTGGCAAGTTTCCCAACGCATCGCCCACGGCCCAGAACCATCATGAAGTTGACGTATCACTTCCCCATACAGTCCGGATTCGATGAATCACTTCTCCTGCGTGCAGCAGAACTGTTGCACCGCCTCACCAAGGACTCAGTAACTGATGCATTACTTTGTTCCTAGAAGCTTCCTTTCTTAAAGACTGTTCAGCTGTGTCAATTTTGATGCATCTACAGGCACTTTGTGTAAAATCACACATCCATTGTTTCCTATTGATCCAGTTGCTTGAAACCTTTTAAAAGTCATATTCTTATTACATATGAGTTTGATTTTTGTAGTTTTGGTCTTGTTGAGTTTAGATAAAGATACTTTATTTTTCCTAAACTTGTGTGGTGTCCATTTGTGTTGTTATCACTGTATTATTGTGTGTTTTGGGTACAAATACTTTACACATTTCCTTTGGGACAAGCCTGTCTGCTCGTGCTAAGGTACCCAGGGGGTACGCAGAGGTTATCTAAAGTGTGTATCCCCCTTACCCTGACCAGAAGCAAAGGTCTCTGTTTGTACAAAGGTACTTACCTCTGTCAACTAGAGACCCCCATTTCTAACAGCTTGTAATACAAGGCTGCAACATGAAACCACTGAGTCCAAAGAGAACATCTCTGCCTCTATACTTGATCCACAGTACAAACAAATTCTGCCCACTTTCATTCCTTTTTCTCAAGGAGATGTTTCGAAATACAAGAGGGGGATTGTAAAGCAAGCTGGAGACCTGAAAGAAGAATGGCTGGAATGTAGAGTCCCACCCTGCAGTTCTGGGGTGCCGCCTTCAACTTCCAGAGAGGGTAGTTGTGTCTCACAGCAGCCAACAACACCAATCATCAGAACACCAACAACAACAGCAACAGAAGTACCGGACGCAACCTCTGCACTGCATTGGTTTCAATCGGCAGGGCTTAAGTTCAGTGCAGAGGCAATGGCGAAAGTGTGTGTTCTGTGCAGCTGGTGTGGTTGTTACAGGAAGAAAAACCAGCCTCTCACCTCAAAACATGAAGAGATTGACTATGACCAAAATGAACAAACATTTCATACCACACAATTATACTGTTACTTAAACAGCACAGGAGGAAGAAGATGATTGGTAAAAATCAAGTGTGTTAGCTGACCAACATTTGGGTGAGCCACCTGAGTGTGAGGACAAGCTCTACTTCCCATACTAAGTATGCCATTGCCCCGATAGAACTTTTTAACTATTTCTCATTGAACTTTTATCTTTTCCGAAAAAAAAGTAGCTAGTGGAATACTATTATTTTTGTGTCGGATTTATGCTGCTTCACCATTTTTTTATCACATATATTGCTAGATTGAAGTTGGACCAGGGTACATTGAAGAAGCCTCCACAATTCCTTTATAACATTGGAGACAATCCTTGTGCCCCTTGCATGCCTATTGCCTATCCTTTTTTGCATCACTTAGCACTAGCAGGTGTGCCCCAGGAGATCGTTGATTACAACAGTGCCTTGATGCAGCACTTTGACTGATCACTGGGACCTCGGGGTGCTCTTGGTTCCCAGACTAGGCAACGCTCTGGGTTGGTCACCCAGTGGCCTGTGCCCCTTGTATGGAGACCTTAGGAAGGCCCCAGGTAACTCGAGATGAGGCGGGAATATCTCTTTGATGACCAGATGGGACCTGGCGCCTTCCCCCCCATCGCCTTCTTTTGCATTTCCTGATTGAATTGGGGCCTAAGGTCCCAAGCCTGGCTCAGGAGGAGTACAGTCCTTCCTCCGTGTCCCATCTGGCTTCTCCTGTGATCTGAGGGGGCTGTGGTGCTGAGGTGATGAGCCATGAGGTGAGAGTGTGTGACCCCGCCAGAAAATTAGCTGCTTGGATGACGGTGTGTGCCTCAGACTCTTTTCCCCCCTTCTTGGCACCTGGGGCCCTGCTGGGGTAGGTGTTGTGGGAGCCATGTGTACTGTTTTGGGCTGATCCTCCCTCTCATGGGGGGTTCCTTCCTCTGCTGACTGTTTGACCTACTGGGGGCACCAGATCTGTTATGGATTCAGCTGCTGATTTTTGGGGTACAATGCCTGATGCATCCAGGTATATTTTACCTATGTAAGTTGGCCCTCGAATGGGGGCCAGGAAGCCTGGATTGTGACATTGGGGCTCAACAACACCCCACAACTGGGAGAGACTCCTGCCCAGGGCCCCTGATTCTGGTTGGGGTCTAGGGTGCCTCGGACCTGGGGGTTGCATTCGAACGGATTGGCGCAGAGTGGAGAAACCAAACTGAATGCTATTTCCCCTGACCACAGTCTTGGGGGGCAAGTGGGCAGGGACTATTCATTGTGTTCCTGGATGCTACTTGTTTGGGGACTCCTCCCCCAGCTAACCCTGAGGCTTCGACTGCGCATGCTGCCTGGACCGGTTGATTGGGAAAGTGGGCTGAGTTTGACTATTATACCCACCCCTTGCTGGACCTGCTGGCCCATGATTCACGTTGACTCTGTTCACCCTGACACCACTTCCTTGCTCTGTGCTGAATCTCTCATTCCTATCAATACTCTACTGCTAGTTATGACATTCATGCCAGGTCATGAGGTGGCCGTGGGGAAAGACAGGGTCCCAGGCACCGGGGCTCAATTCAAGATCAACAGATACACCACCGGCCATGCTGAACCCGTCACACAACAGGGGTTCTGAAGCCCTTCTGAATACCAATGTGGCTCAGATCCTACAAACTATCCAAACCTCCCAAGAAGCTCCTGAGACCAAGATATCGGCGGTGGGATTGGATGACATACTCCTGAAACAAGATCTCCGTAACATGGAGGGAAGGGTCATGGGGTGGAGGTCCAAGTATCCACGCTCGAAGACGACACATCAGACCTTAAGGCTAAAGTCAATGTACTTATGTCAACTGTTCGCTGCCTTGAGTCCAGGGTGGAGAATGATGAAAATTGCTCCTGTTGGCTCAATCTGTGCTTCGTCGGCTTCCTGGAGGGTGTTAAGGCCCATCACTCAGAGACATTTAACGAATCATGGATTAAATTGTGGATCCCTGAACAGACCTTGTCACCTCTGACATGGAGCAGGCACAGCGAGTGTTGTCGCAGAGGCCCCCCGGGCACCACCGTGCCCGATCATTAGCAGAATCTTGAATTACCGGGATGCTATCTTGTGGCAGGCCCGTTCCCAGGGTAAACTTCAATTTGAATCTACTCACGTTTTAATTTTCCGTGACTAAACTTAGGATGGACATTGGGGATGATTCACCTATCCTCCCATATACGTCTCATTGCTTCGTTGTTGCCCAGGGCGTATTTTAACATTGATTTTTTACCCCCAACGGTTCCATCCTTCCTCAGGAGTAGGTTGCACTTCGAATACCCCATTATGTGTGCTCTGTGTTTAGTTAGTGGGTGTTGGATGATCGATTCTTCTGGGTTGGAAGTCTGAGGCAGTGGGTGGTAATGTTATGAGGTTCACGGGTGGTTTACTATGTGTTATTTGTTGTTGTTGTTTTTAGCTTATGTTTTTATTGCTTCCAGACATTACTCATGTCCCTTTTCTCACTAAGGGCCTCATTATGATGGCGAGCAGACCGGCACCGACAGGCTGTCAGTGGCAGCCCACCTGGCATCCAGGTCATTGTTCCAACCACCTGATTATTATGGGGAAAGACCGCCCTCTGTAAGATCCCGTCAGGGCAGCAGTTAGACTCATATCCCTACAATGGAGGTGATGAGTGCGCAGGCCCTGCTGTTTGCATTAGGATGACCCTTTCTATCTGCCCTTTAATGGTGGTCCCACTGCCATGAAAAGGCAGGCAGATTCTGACCTGGGGGGCACATGTGGTGCCCCCCCACATATCCATGCACTGTGTGCCAGGCACCACATGGAGCCTGGCACACGGTGCATGGAGTGTTAATAGTGCCATCTTCTACTGTGGCTAATGCTGCAGCCCTTTTACTGGGTTGCAGCACAAGCTGAAGTAGAAAAAAGCATTTTATGCCCACCTATCCTAATCGAGCTGTTGGGACCACTGACTCATTATCGGACGGTCGTCTGCCCGAAACGATGATGATTGGCGGTCCAACGGACCGCCAACATACTAAAGGCCGATTTGTGGTCTATCTACTCATTGACACTTAACATTTCACACTCTCCTCATGGTCCCCTTTAGCCTCCTTTCCTGGAATGTCAAAAGCCTCCTGGACTGTATCAAGAGCACAGCAGCCCTCTAGTCCCTCAATTGCTATCAGCAGAGCATGCTACTTCAGGAAAACATCCTCATGGGGACCCAGGGTCCGTTCCTTCATAGGTTTGGGTATGACCGAGTGCATCTTTCTAGCTTTGGACAGGGCTCTAGGGCGGAGGCTATTATACGCCACAAACATTTCCCGACTAGTCAACTGCTCCATGACACTCAAGGTCTCCAGGTCGGGGTGGTTGGTTCCCTGGAAGGGAAACCCAACAATTTCCTCAGTGTATATATTCCCCCGCAACTAAACAGACAAACCTTTAAGGATCTTACAGCTGTCATTGCATCATTTTCTTATGGGGCTCTTCTGATTGGGGGGTTAATGCTGTCCCTGTCCCTGTGCTGACTGTCTCCTGCCCCCCAACTAGTGGGTGCTATGGGCTATCTGGGAGGCTGGTCTGTTGGATGGACTCCATGGGACTCTGTGACATCTGGCAGTTCTGACAATCCCAAGAGAGGGCTTACACTCATGTCTCTGGGTAAACCCAATCACGCATAGACCATATCTTCATCCTTGCTACTGACGTTCCAGCCACTTTCGTTTCATAGAAGGTATATCAGGGCATTCTCCTCCCCTCCTCCAAAGGGCTGCACTATCGCAGTGCTGCCATCTTCACCTTATGTGGCAGCTCAGTGCCTGCTTCCTTACCAACAAGCAGTTTCTTGTTTACCTAGAAGTTGGGCTCCAGGCCTACAATTTAAAGGGCGAGCACTCTTTTCCTTTGGGCGGCGAGTAAGGTCATGCTAAGGGGTGTAGCCGGGAACCACCTTAAGCATGTCTATTGTGAACTCTACCGCTGCTTGCCTGAACTCAAAGCTAGTATACTCTCCTTGAAAACTGCAGCGGTGGCTCAAGCCACTGAATCCCTGAGCCACCAATTGGAGTTGGATTGGCCTCCCTATGGCAACTGACCTTCCACGAGGCTCGGCAGTGCAGTGTGCATCTGTCCAGAGAGGACTTGACCATGGAGCCAAGAGCAGTACTCTCCTCTATAGACTTGTTACCCGCAATGCCACTTATTGGCTCATTCCCTCTATATTGGATGCTGCGGGGACCCTGGTGACCACCTTATAGGCCATTACCAATATGTTCACAGACTACTAGGTGGATTTTATGCCCAACAGCCACAACCTACCTGTGAGATTTCATTGGCCCACCTATTGTATATTCCCCTGCATTGCACCTGGTCAGCGTGACACCGGACTACTCCATCGCAGAGGACAAAATTCTCAAAGCATCCATGATTTGAAATCCAGGAAGACTCCGGGCCCTGATGCCTTTCCCTTTGAGTGTTATTCTAAATTCGGAGACATCGTTAGCCCACACCTTCTGCAGCTTTACAAAGAGGCCTGTGGCAGCGGCACCTTCTCCTCAGACCTTGTTTTGGCCCACATTGTCATTCTTCCTAAGTCTGATTGGCCTGCTCAGGAGTGTCATCAATACCAATGAAACCCTGTCTTGTGGACGCAGATCATGTCAGTGTGCCATGCAACAGATCAGTCTCGTATCAGTGTTTGCCTTGGCATTACCCTCTTAGCTATAATTTTTTCATGTGTATCTACTGCAATGCGTCCAACACCTAAAGTATTTTTTAGAAAAAACTATATTTGTTTAAAAAACGGGGAAGAAGATTTGGTATATTGATTAACATTTCTTAACAGTCGCACAGAACGCCACAAAGTGACTGAAAATTCAGTCTAAGTAGTGCATACACAAAATACTATTGACAATGTGTTAAAGCAAATTCTGCAAAAAAATAAAAAGAAAGGGGACAAGACACCACACGGACAACACAATTAACAATACTTGTTGTCAGACTGTTAAAAACAAACTGGACACATTTCCATGGTCACAGAGGATCGACTCCTTTCTCTGCAGTCTCACAATAGTATTATGGCTCACTCATAGGTTACAGGACAGCCAAATCACTAATGAGGGGTATTTCTTACAACTAGTTGAATCACAAATTGTCTAAGTCATTGCTGTTAATAGACGACCATGCTCGAGTAAATACCAGTCCATAGTCCTCATGTACACTATGCACCATGTTTAATGTAGGTATACCGGGGGCTCGTGAGTACTTCAAAAAAATGTGAGCCCGCCTGCCTCCTTCGTGAAAAATACTTGTATATCCATTTTGAACACACACAAGACCACGCAGCACTTATAATGTATCATATTAAAGCGCAGGGAGCAAACTCGTTTATCTCCTGTATTCTACGTAAGCTAGATAGCACAGATATGCAATGTCCACTGCTCAGGAGTGTGCCTGCTACCGCTCGATCTCCCTACTTAACGCAGACATCAAAATATATGCCATATTCTTAGCGAATACATTGCAGCTGGTCCTTACCTTGATTCACCCCAATCAATGCAGCTTCATTCCCAAGTGAAACACTGCATACGGCCCTGACGAACCCCCGTGATGCTGGGGGGGGGGAGGGGAGACAGTTCTGATGCAGATCGACTTCAAAAAGGCGTTCAACACATCGAGCTGGGATTACCTCAGGGCGGTCCTGCTCCACATGGATTTCGGCATTTGCTTTCAAAGGATGATCAATATTCGTTATGCATAACACATGGTGCAATCCCTGGTTAATGGGGTGTTTTCCCAGGAATGTTTGGTTAGACGTGGCACCCGGCAGGGGTGCCCCCATCTCCTCTCCTCTTCGGGATGGCAATTGAGCCCATAGCCCATCTGGTGTGGTGTGATGTCCAGTGGTGGGGGTGGAGACGGTGTTTGATACACATGGCCCCATAAAGAAAAGAAATCCCACTGCTCCTGCTGTGCGGTCCTCCTTTCACTTTCAAGACCGCGCTTGTTTTCTCTGCCTCTGGAAAAGGAGTCAAGGGTTGTGGACTGCGGAAGACGGCGGAGCAGTGCAAACCCCTTCCCCTCACTTGTAGCATTCGCAGGATGCTGAAAACAAAACGTAAAGGATTCTTACACACAGATTTGCTCCCGGTAGAGTTCATGTCAAAATACACGCCTTGCCACTTTCTCTATGAGTCCCTGTAGTTTACATGAACAAAACACTATACACCCAAAACAGATTGCACATCACCGTGCACTCCTCGTCCCTTAGGACAGACCCCTAGTTTCCCTCCATTGCGATGTATGGAAAATATCTGTTGAAACTTAGTAGAACGGAAGTGTCAGGACAAGAGGGCAAGATGGTAGCTGCATGACCCGTGCAAAAGTCACTCCCTGACCATTGTGTTACTTGATGGAAATTTTGTGAGTTAATGCCCATAGCCGAACCATAGTTGAACTGAAGCCTGAGACGTGATCCTGAATGATTTCCCAACAAGGTTTACACTCCTTACTACATCGTGCATCTGCGGTGTTTGTTATCAGTGCTCTAAGAAGCCGGACATACCTGTGGTCCTTGCGGGCGTTGTTGGCCGGAAGCCGGCGGTTGAGCGGAGGCGGGATGCCTCCGCGGAGACCCGATCCGAGGGTAGGAGCTACTGGCGCTGGTGCTAAGACCGCTGCGGCGCCCACGGAGCTGGCTACCCCTATGCAATCAGAGGCCACTCACACACCCACCCAGGTAAAGGGGATGAGTGCAGAAAGTAAAGATAGAACCCCCGGCAGGGAAAGGCGTTTTCCTGATGGTGCTACGAAGGCGAGGACGCAGACGGTTCCCAGGATGTTTTCGGGGAAAGGGGTAAGCGGAAGACAAAATACCAAGTGAAGTGGTGGTGAGAGAGACAGACATTGCTAGTAATATTGTCAGCCATAATGTATTGAATATAGCTGGAGGGATGCCCCTGAGGCACACAATGTGTCTAATGTTGCTAATGCATCTAATGCTTTGAATGCTCAAATGAGGGAGATAGAAGCGGTGGAAGGCAATGAGGAACAGGATGATAAAATGGATAAAGTTGTTTCTCCAGCGCACAAAGATTATATCAGCAATCAGCAGGAGGCAGGGGATAAAGTGCCTGGCACCCCAGATGGAGAGAACTTTTTTCTTTAACAGAGGAATCTGATCTCAACAATGTTAGTGACCCTGATAATACAGATGTGGATGTCCCGGGGGAGGATAGTGACAGCCTCCCACGACAACAGACACTCTGAAGAGGGTTATCAGTCGGTCTAAAAGAAAGAGTACTGAAGGTCTGGAGCATAGAAGCTCTCAGTTGGAAACCAGTGAGCATCTTCAATGGGATTACTCCACCACACAGCTGGGAGACAAGTTAGGAGCAGTGCACGGTCTTCAGGATAATGATCCAAGAGCTTCCAGCAGCAAATCTTAACCTGTCCCTTCTATAGGCTTAATTTATGCTACACGTAAGGCTTTGCAGGTAGAGGCTCGTCAGGAACATAAAAGAGCACAACTTGCGGCCAAAAAAAAACAGGGCGCAATTCGCAAAGCAACCAAAGCATGCATCGAAATTGCAGCACAAACTACTGCTCTGGAGGAACGTGTGGTGGGGCTAGAGGCTGACTTAGAAAGCACAGAGCAAAAAACTACTGCAAACAACTTTAGAATGATAGACATTCTGTGGAAACTTGAAGAATCCGAGAATAGGCAGCGAAGAAATAACTTACGTCTGCTAGGCATCTAGGAGGAAGTCAAAGGGAATGACATACGTGGATTTGTGCTGAAGCTCTTTAAAGCTGCCTTTCCTGAATTATCGCATTGGAACTGGGAGGCAGAGATCCAGCGTGTGCATAGATTTCCCTTATTGTTCAAAAGTAACTCTAGTCCTAATCCCAAACCCCGAGCAATTCTAATTTTTTTTGGGAACTTTTTATTGCGCTAGGCGATATTTGAAAAGGCAAGACCAGGCACGAAGAAAACTGCTGAGGGGCAGACATTTTTTGTGCAACCAGATTTCTGCCACACAACAGTTGAAACAAGATGGCAGTTGCGGCAGATGATTAGCCCCTTCCAAAAACTGGGGTGTCAAGTATATTTAATGAATCCTGTTTGGCTGAAAGTTATCTGCCAGGGGAAGGTTAGGCTTTTCACCTCCGAGATTCAGCCTCAGAACTACCTGCAGGAATTAACTGATGGCTGATTCAGTCTGTGATCTACTGTTTTTGATTTTTTCTTTCTCAAAAAGATATGGGCTTATTGTTTATTGTATTCTAAGTTGTTCCAAATTGGCTAAGGCTTTTCTTATATAGGTCATGGAGTGACAGTCACAGTGGAATGCGGGAGGCATCACAACGGTCTGAGGACCTTTTTTGCCTTAGTTAGGGGCGGGGGGGGGTGGTGTGGTGGGGAGGGGGGAATGGGGTGGATCCAAACTGGGAAAAGGGGGTTTCATACGGTGTTGCCCTTAATTGTTTAGAGGTGTTTGTTTTGACTGTAATGGCTTTATTGTATTTAAAATTGTCTGTCATCTATAATGAGGAGAATTAGGATAGCTTCTATGAATATATGTGGATTGAACAAACCTGTAAAAAGGCGCAGGATAAGTGAGGAGGTTTGAATCCTGATGGCAGATATTATCTGCCTTCAAGAAACGCATATAGAAGCAGGTAGAAATACAATTATGAATCTGGACGGGTATCAATTAATTTCATGAACAATGCAAGAGGTTAGAACTAAAGGTGTTGCAATATTTGCACGGGGTGGTTTACTAATTTTATACGGTCTCTTTCGGACAAATTTTGCAAACGGCTAATTGTACAATGCTCAATCGACAGTAATATGTTTACACTATGCTCTGTCTATGGACCGCTATTAGACGACCCTGAGATACATAACTGGTTGAGTTTAGAATTGGTGAGTTGGCCGTCCCCATTCATACTATGCAGTGATTTTAATATAAATCTGGGCTGTGCCTTATCTAATCATTCTGAGATAGTGTATCAGGGGCGAAAACCGAAAGTTTATAAATCCTTATCCCAATTAAAGGATTTGCATGGATTGGTAGATATATGGGGACAATTGGACAGAAACGATCCAGGGTTCACTTATTTTTCTGCCCCACACAGAACTCATGCAAGGCTGAATTATTTTTTTATTTCTCAATGTACGGTGCAGGGTAGTAAGATCACCAAATTTCAAAGAGTTATGTCCGACCACAATCCCCTGGTACTTGAAATTAATATTCAATATAAAATTCAAGCAACTAATTGGACTTTTAATAGGGCCTTGTTAAACGATAATTCGTACATTCATCATATGCGAAAATGGATTCCTAGGTTTTTAGACGAAAATTTGGGAAGTACGAGTATTCAAAATGTTTGGGATACTCTCAAAGTGGGTATTAGTGGAGAGACGATGAAGTTTGCTTGGGAAACTCAAAAGAAAGAGAAGAAGAAGATCAATGAGTTGTACAAAGTGTTGGGAAAAGCTGAGACTAATCTTGTTAAGGTGTTATCAGAGGGCGGGGAGGCCGATGTAGCACAAACAAAGATTACAATTGCGAAGTCTGCCATAACCGAAATCTCACTTGCCAAATCAGCTGGTAGATATCTAGCCTGCTGGTCTAAATTATATGAGAGTAATGAAAGGGTGGGTCATATGTTGGCTGTCCGGGCTAGAGTAAAAGAGGCACAAGCATGTATCACAGGAATTTTAGATCCCGATATTGGTTTGGTAACTGATGCAGGGGCAATACTCTCTGCATTATATTCGGAGGATATACATGATAATTGTGGGACCCAAGATGAAATTAAGAGGTACCTCAACGAGGTCAAATTGGATCAGCTGACTTCTCTAGATCAGAGTATGTTAGACGCTCCGATAAGGCTGAAAGAAATACAAACGGCCATAGATTCACTTCCACCTGGTAAAGCGGTCAGGACAGATTCCCTACCAGGCGAATTTTATAAGATATTTTGGACCCAATTGATGTTAATATTGTTTGAGATGTTTAGTTTAGTACAGAGTGGGGATACACCTCCAGAGTCGTGAAAGGCAGCAAAGATCGTAATATTTTTTTAAAAAAAGGTAAAGTGGCGACAGACTCTGGGCGTATAGGCCTATTACTTTGATAAATAGCGACGTAAAAATGGCCGGCCGGGAAACTATTGACCATATCCGGCTGACAATAGCCCTATTTGATTATACCAAGGTTACAGGAGACCCTATGGCCTTAATACTGCTGGATGCAGAAAAGGCATACAATAGGGTCTCCTGGCCTTTTTTATGGGCCGCCATGAGGCATAATGGTATAGGGGATGGATTTATAAGAGCTATCCAAAGCATGTATAAAGAGCCAACCGCTAGGATTGTATTGATGGGAGCTCAGTCGGGGATAATTAATATAGCACGTGACACAAGACAAGGATGTCCGTGCTCCCCTTTATTATTTGCCATCTACATTGATCCTTTAATTAGGAAAATTTGAGAAGATCAAAGAATTCAACCTGTCTATGCCAGAGGGGGGGGAGGGGTCAAAATGTTGGCATATGCTGACGACTTAGCCATTATAACATCTGCTCCCCACACTGCTCTCGAAGAAATAAATAATTTAACATTGCAATTTGGTACTATATCTGGATATCATCTGAATGAACATAAAACTCAAATTGTTATTAATGAAAAAATTACATTAGTAGATCAGCGGATAGCACAGAGTGCCAGATATTTAGGTATACAAATAAGCTCTAAACCAGAGGACATCGTTGAAATCAATTTGAAACCACTGTTACAGAAAATCAAATCAGACTCTCATAATCTTTATTTGACAGTAATAGGGAGAAGTAACGTTATCAAAAGGATATTCTTGCCTAAAATGTTATATTATTTTAGAGCGATTCCTCTAGAGATAAACAAAACTTGGCTCCAGAAGATAAATCAGCTAGTTTTGTGGTTCTTATAGGCTGGGCAGCGCCCACAACGGGCTCTGAAATATATGATCTTAACTAGAGACAGGGGAGGGTGGTCTGTGCCTAATTTTCAAATGTATTATTGGGCAACAGCTCTGAAACAGATGATTGAATTGCTGAAAGGGGGAAATTTGGGATGTGTGGAAATTTCAATTTATAATTTGATCTATGGGGTAAAAAGCTAGAGGAATCCTTATGTGTCATATAGATTACACCTTTTTTATGAGGGTTACATTTAAGGTGCTGCTCGGTGCCTTTAGGGTCTGAACAGCCGTTAGGAAAAAGTTTGGGATTCGGAGGATACACAGATATTCCCCTCTAGCAAATAATAAATTACTTCCCAAGATATTTCAAGATACTTATTTTAAATACTGGAAGGAGAAATGAATTCTGTTTATAGGTAAATTGTAACAAATAGAGTTTGCCTCTGACACCATAGATTAAACATTTAATTTTCTCCAATGTCGTAGTTTATTGACATTGTCAGCAATTTTATACTTTTGCGTTTTCTTCAAAACTATTCAGTGATACACAATTGGGTGTTAGCACATTGCTTATCATCATCTACTGTGTTAGAAAAACATTCAACATATATCAACAAATAAAAGACAATAAATTCACTACGTGGACATTTTACATTACTCTACACAACATTGAAACAGTGTTTTACCATATATACAAAACGTTAAAGAGACCTTTTGGCCTGATGTTTTTACTCCTAAACATACAAAATCTTTCAGATTTGCTACTCTTCCAAGCTGGCTGCAGGAAGAGGGAAAAGTCCTACTTGAAAACAATAAATTAACTTGTCTTTGGGATGTAAATACTTTTCCTCAAAGAAACAATCAATGTGGTCCTGTGTAAGGTCGGAGAGTTCTTTGCAAAGTTTTCTGTTTATAGGTGACCTTATATCTAATACTGAAATACTCACGCTTTAGGTAATCAAAGAGAAATTTGGGATCAAGAATAAATATTTTTTTAAATATTTGCAGATTAGGGATATTCTCACCAAAAAACTCAGCTTGCGGAGTAGAATTCCTTTATTTGATCTGATCTTGGGGGGGTCAATCTACTACATCAACTTTATATAAACTTATAAATAAAAGGATGGGTGATGATCTATCAAAGCATTTTGATAGATGGCAAACGAAGTTAAAAGCTGGGCAGAGAAAATGTGAAGATTCCCTCCTGTTCAGTCAAACGGCATGCATCTCAGCAAGCCTACAGGTACAATGCTATAAGACAAGGTGTAACTTATATCTCACTCCGGGTCGTATTCATAGATGGGAGGGAATTAGGGGATACACTGTTCTCGGTGTGGGCTGCTAGCAGCAGACAGTATACACATGTTTGCCACCTGCCCTAGCCTTTTTCAATTGCTGGTTAAAATTGAACATCGTCTCAAAACTATTGGGTTATCTCATTATACTGACCCCCCAGGTTATAGTGTTAGGGATTAGTAATCAGGAAATGGAGAATTCTGTTAGGAAATTGGTTTATATAGCAATGGCAGTATTTAAGCTTTGTCTTGCTAGTGTTTGGCTTGATCAGAATCCTCCCTCTATACATGTATGGTTTGCCAAACTATTGTCTATCTATAACTGGGAGATGTCTTTGTTTAAGAGATGGGGAATCAGGACAAGGGTTAAGGGCAAAATGATTTGGGAATTATTAACAAACGGCTCAATAAGGATTCATTGGTTATTGTGGTGTGAATAACCCCTATGCTTGTAGTTTATTAGTTACTAGCTTACCCGTCGCGCGTTGCACCGATCTCAGAAGAAAGGAAATTTAAGGAAACTTGTTATGATAACATTCAATTTATATTGTGTCATTTTTATTGAAACTTATTCATTTTAATATGGAAAACATTTTAAAGTGTTGTTTTAATTCTGTTTACTTACTCGAGTGCTTGTGGATACACAGTATTTTTTGTTTTTCCGTCTGGTGTGTACACAAATAAATCAGAAGGTTTTGCGACGTGTGAGCTGGCCACATACAGTTGTTCATGTGAGAAGCACGGATTCTCCAAATGTAGTCCACACACTTGCAGCGATTGTCCTTGTGCTTTGTTGATGGTCATTGCAAAAGCGAGTCGCACCGTAAACTGTACACGTTCAGTATTGGAAAGATTATGAGGGCCCCGGGGGAACGATATTTAACAAATTTTTCTTTTTTCTTTTTTCTTTTTTTCTTTGCCAGAAACCTTTGCGGGAGTGTACTCAACAACTTCCCAAACTTTCATTGCGATCGGAAGAATGGTGTAGTAATGCATAAAGGACAAACAGAGATACTTTTGTTTTTATATATATAGATTGTTTATTAGTTATTTATTTTTTAAGGGATCCACTGGGGTGGGGTGGGATAAAATTAGAAACTTGGACATCAGGTATATTTTTTGTTCATGCCATGAAACCTTGTGTAATATTTTATTTTTCTGATGTCCTAATAAAAATCTTAAAAAAAAAAAAAGATAAATAGAATCTTAGTAGAAAACAGAGTTTCCCTCAGCACATTGGCAATGCCTCCCTGACTGCACGCGCACACAGGCTAGGAAGGAGGGGCAGACACTTACACTGCTGCACAGTCGTAGGTCCAGCCTCACAAGCCACGTGGGCTCAAGTTGGGGTACCACGCGGGTGGACAGCGTCCCCCCACTTATTTTACCGCAAGCTTGATAACTGCTTCAAATGGAGCCACACATTCACCCTTTGGCCTCTCTGGGTCGAGATCGGAGCCCATTCAGAACGCTGCTCACGTGCTGGCTTCTCTGATGCAATCCCATCTAAGGGGTGAGCGTGGGGAGGCAATGAGTTTGATGGTACAAGCCACCTTTCGTGACGTCACTTTCTGTTGTGACGTCAGCGTCCCCCCACTTCTTTTTTTAGGACTTGTGTCCTGCAAACCACCCAAGAGTAAATTTTTGCTTTATCCACGCTCTGATGTTCTCGCGGCTGTGACTTTCAGGCATATGGTCAAGTTGCATTCAGCTCCTCTCTCAGTGCGGCTCGGGAGTGGTTTCTCTAGTCTCTCTCCAGCAGATTAGCAGCAATGTTTCTGCTCACATAGCCTTCCCTCCCCTCAGCTCCGATAGTTGCATTATCTTTGACTTGGCGGTCCGAACTGCACAGCCAGCAAACGAAGCTTGGGCTTTCCTGCATTCCCTCCTCCCTGCATGAGCCCCTGACTTCAGACAAGCATGGTAGCAGAAGTGACTGTCCGATATTTCCTCTGGGGTAATGAGAGTTGCAGAGAGCACCTGCAGGGCACGCGGTCCCGACTCACAGCAGTGGAGCATTCCCAAAGTGTCTTCACAGTGAGGGGTTCGATGGTTGTCTGCACTGGGGCAAAGCTATCAATAGTGCAGCAGGTGCAATGGCACCGGGGTCCAAGGGGCCACTTTGCACCCCAAATAGGACTGCATGCTCTATGCTAATATGAGCAAATAAATTAATGTGAGTGAACTGCATGCAGCGTACAGGAAAAAAAACACAAGATGGTTAAGAAAACGTCTGGGAATAACGTCTGGGAGGATCAAATCTTATTTTAAGTAATTTAAATTATGAACATTTCTATGGTACTTTACTTTCCTCTCCGAATGTCTCAGCCACACAGCGTTACCAACTCAGCATGCCGACAGCGCATAGTCTACATATCAAGGAATTGTCCGCTTCTATGTATTTGTAGTTGCTACAAAATACTATTAACTTCAGTCAAGTTTATAAAACAAAAACATAAATAAGTAGCTAATTACAGGCGTAAAGAACCACTGAAGGCCGACCAGTCAGCTGGCTCAGTTGCTTACTGTAAGACACCACAGAGGCCCATTTCACCTCTGTTTTTCAACACTCGGTGCCGATTGCACCTCGTTTCACCTGCTGCAGGGCAGTGTATAATGGCAGGATGACTGTTACTTAAACGCTCACCGCTGAGACGTGCTGTAAACTGAGAAGCAGGTGTAAACCACCAGCAAGGTCAAAAAAGCTTTCCATCATTGTATGTCAGCAGACTGAGCAGCATTAAACTGCGTCACAGGGACCCCAGGAGAAGTGCGATATGACTCATATCATCAGGGCCGGCGCTAGGCATGGGCAGTATGGGCTGTTGCCCAGGGCCTCACGCTCAGGTGAGAGGCAGCCCCCCCAACCCCCCCCCCCCTTCACTGTGAAATGAAACACTTTCACAGATTACCCCACTGCTCCACCAGGGCCTCCTCCCCACACAATTACAATACACATCAGAGATGTCTGGTGTCAACCGCGTGGTGGCATTCCTGGGGGTGCAGGGGTGGGGGGAGGTACTAACAGAGTGGGGAACTCAAAGCGGCAGGGCCAGCAATTAGGGCTCAGTGTCAGGGGCGAGGCAACACCTTTCTTAAGTACCGGCCAGTCCCTGTCTGCATTTTGTTGCTAGGTGACAGAAGGCCCCTTTGTTTCCAGAACCAGCCGGACACAGGTAAGGAGCAGTAGGTGAGGGGAGGAGGGAGCAGCCAGATCAACTGGTGCTGGGGCAGTGTTTTAAGAAAGGCCTTGTTACTGCTTCGAAGGCCCAGGGGAGGAGGCCTCCTTTCCCTGGGCCTCGAAGCACTAGAGCAAGCTGCAAGGTCCAGGTGTGGGGCCCCCTTTCCCTGGGCCTCTAAGCACTTTAGAAATCTGCAATGTCAGGGTGTGGGGGCCCCCTTCCCAGGGCCTTGTAGCCACTACTTCCTCTTTCTTTTCCTTTCCTTTATTTGTTCCCCTGTGAAATGAATCCAAAAAAGAAAAACTTTTTTGCTGGAAAGAAAGGTCATCTTTTTTGTGACATTTTTCACTTCCAAAGTGCAGCCTTGGGAAAGAGAGAAAGAAAAAATTCAAAATGTAAAAACTAACTGAAACAAGACAGAGTGGGTCGAAAAGGGGCCAGATTGATTTTATTCACACCCAAAACACATTAGTGCCACTACACAGAGTTTACTAGTGAAGCACTACTTTTGTTTTCTTGTCTTTCTCTGAACAGCATTGTTTTCCCTGGGTGGGGAAGTGCACCATTTCTGGATGTACTGCAATACCTGCTTGATGGGCGGACTGGAAAATAAAGTGCATACCGCTGCTCTGTATTAACAAGTGTGGTCTTTTTAAACCATATTGCTTTCGTCTTGTAAGGATATAATCAATGGGCATTGAAGCAGGTCCGTTCCGGCCCTGTAGTCATGGCCTTAACTTTTCATGCAAAAGCACTCATTCATTTCTGAATAAGTGCAAAAGCGTTAAGGTAACCATGTTGTTCATGCTTACATTTGACATGCTTTAATTAATCTTACATTCCTTATGAGTGTTTTCTTTTTAGGTTTCGAACCTGGCGAGGGGCACAGCCCCTCCCAGTTTGAAAACTTTTGTTTTCAGTAGGGACGTCGGCCCCGCCTCTGCCTCTCATTGGTTAGCTCCATAAATGGAGGCTAGCCATTGGGAGACAGAGGCTGTCAATCGCGCTTTCTCTTGAAAACGCGATTCGGGGGCGTTTCTGGTGCTTTTTTTAAGCCCCGCCCCTTTGTCCCGGGCCGCGCTGCGATTGGCTGCCGGCCCGGGACACCCCCGTGACGTCATTCCCGGGCCGCGCTGTGATTGGCTGCCGGCCGGGACACCCCTGTGACGTCAGCCAATCACAGCGCGGCCCGGGACCTGACTTGTTTTCCGGCCGACTTTTGTTTGAATCACAGAATTTTAACTATTTAAAAGAAATAGCGTCTAAGTCACAAAGAAGATAATGTACTGGAACCAAAGTGTCAACACAAAAAAGTATGATATATCAGACATAGGCAACTTCAGAGATTACAAATTGACTTGTCCAGTTGTCCCATGTTTGGTGTGAATTATTGACACAGTCATGTATACTTCCATTGCTGTGTGACTCGTAGTTTTGATGTTTCCTTATGCTTATAAAACTTTTGCCCCCAACTGTAAAAAAATTGCAGGACTAGAGATTTTAATATTGCAGCAATTATTCTCTGTCTGTAAAGTGCCACTCAAAGTATCACACGTGAGAAATGCAAACGTCACACATAGGCACTTGTCCAATTATAGAATCGTGCACATTTACATAAAGTAAAGTTGATACGTGCAGCAGATATGTTTTTCCATATAAAATTTTCCAGGGCACGGACAGTGTCTACTTCCTTTAGCCAGCAGAGAGCGCCCAACGCACACGATACTTCGATGCCATTAGTCTTGAAGGCGTGCTCTGCAGATGGCGCTGTAGATACAACAGTCCACCCGTTCCTGGTCTAGTCTCTATGCCTATCGCTGACCCGGCCTGTTTGCGACCACGCCTCCGCAGGTGACGCTCTTGCTGTTCTGCACGTCTCGCTGCTCCGTCTTAACCTCTGTGATCTCCTTGGAACCTGTGTCTCTCTTCTCTCCGCTTAGCACCGACAACAGCAACATGGCAGCAGCACTGCGAGCGTGCAGCCGGGGGCTGGGGCACAGCCAGTTCTGCGTCCCCATGCGGGCAAGGTGAGTCCAGAGGTCCTAGAGTCCTCGAGGACAGTGGCACAGTAACGGTGCCTTGGGCTTATGCCGGTGGGTGAGTTCTGGTGATAGTGGGCGTGGGTAGAGAACTTCAACTAGGAGAATAATTAGGTGATAGGGTTAGAGCTACAATGGCAAGCAGGCCAGAGAGTTGTCCTTGGTGACTGAAGGAGGTATGAGGCCTCAGCAGGGTGAGGGCATTAAAGTGGCTGCAGGGAGGGGGTATAAGGGTGCACGGTTTAGCTGTACCTTGAGTGGGAGCAGTGCTAATGATTTAAGGGATGTGGAAGGATTCTTTTTCTTTTCTATCCCAACCAAATACACCTGCTTCTCGCCAGTTCCAAGCGCTTTAGTCTACACACTCCTGCAACAAATAGGCCCTGCCATAGGACGTTTCTAATTTTCAGTGATGGCTCTAGAAAGGATGGTTAAGGACCCTGGAGGTGTTGCTCAGAGCAAGCGGCTAACTCTTGTATAATATTTAAGTCAATACATGTGTACTTCAAAGTTAGGGACGATCGTTTTACTGCACGAGCCCTCGCAGCTGTCAGACAAGAGACGTCCTTGGTCTGTCCTCGACTGTCACTGTTTCACATTGGCTTTGCTGTGAACAGTTGATGTGCGTGCGTACGTTAGGCGGGGCTCAGTTTGCGTGTGCAGACTTTTCAAGATGCACCCCTGTGCCGCCTAACCTGGCAGGGTTATAGCCAAGTTCTGTAACTGGGCGCCTAGTCTCACTGGAACAGCACATCTCGTCACATCCGGCTGCTAAATAACCTTTTGTTATTATCATAGCACGTTCTGCTGTCTTGCTGCTGAAACCATTGTCACTTCAAAGATTGGCCGAACGATCCAGAGTCCGGATCGTCATGGTCGTGCCTCGGTAGTCGTCCTGGAACAAAAAGGCATCCGAGAAATGCAGCACAGGAATCCCTTGACCCCCCCCCCCACTCCTTTCCCATTCAGCGTCTTAATTTTTTTTTACAACTTGGTTCACATGTAATCATACTTCGTGTTTTAATGCACGTAATAAGACGGTGTGAAACGAGCACCTTTGACCCTTCTCACGCTCCTACCGTTTATCCATCTATTTACCCTTTCAACCACTCCTCCTCCTGTCCGTTCTTCACCCTTCTAACTATCCTACCATTGCCCCATTCATCCGTCCATCCATCTAGTCCCCCATCAATATGTTCAAGTATCCATCTGTCTTTTGAAGATCCACTCTTCCCCATCTGTCCATTCTTCTGTCCTTCAATTCACTTTTACCAGCCAATCCTTTTACTCTTCCATCCCACATTTCACCCTTCAAACTTTAAAACCTTTCACACATCCATCCATTCTTTCACGCTTTCATCCTTCCTTTCACCTTGCTTCTGTCCATTTTATTTATTTATTTATTTTTTATTTATAAAGTTTTATATAGCGCAAACAAGATCCCAATGCCAAAAACTCAAACTTTAATGCTGCGAAACCTATTGCATTGTAAATGCTTGTTTCAGAATGTTGTCACTTATTTTTTTAGGCAGCATATTGCTCTTGTCTAGTGTGTCATTTGAAATGAGTCGGCTTTAGGTGTTTGTAGCGGGGCACAGTTGGGTTGTAGCTGAAGGCAGTGCGAGTTTCTCTCAGTGGGGTAGTATGGTGTTCAGTGGGGAGAGGATGTGGCACTATGGTCAGAGCTGCCGAATTTGGAACTGGGGAACCAGGTTCAGCCTTCATGAACAGTCCACCAGACCAATCTCCCTGAGGGAGCATATTTCCATGCTAGACCTTGGAAGGACCCGCAAGACCTTAGAAACCCTGGTGTCTTAGCACCAGCAGGTGAACCCTAGCAGTGGCAAGTGTGGGTTAACCTTGGAGGCCTGTCTACCACAATCCCTATTGAAGCCCACCGCAAGTCTTTTGGGCAGGCCTATGAAGCAGCACACCCTAGAGCAACAGTGACTCTGTCATTGAGGTCACAGGACCCTTGAGTAGGGAGGCTCTAGGGCGGTGCAAACGGTGAGATCGCATTGAGCGCTGACTTTGGGTCATGTTTGCGAGTATATTATGTTTCTAAAAGCACTTGCTGCCTTATTCCTGGCCTCCAGGAGTTTTCGGCAACAATACAAAATGTCATGAAACTCCGGTGATCAATGTTCTTCCTAGAGAGAGATGGGGGTTTGTCAAGTGGAAGTTTTGACTCATGGAAAGGTAGCACAGAGGGTTAATGTGCTCGCTGCAAAAAACATGTACCATGCAGATCACTAAGTCCACATAATGTAAAAGGCCAGTGGATTACTGCTTTTGTCAGAGAGATCCTATTGGTACTTGCAGTTTATAAGTCAAAATCCTAACATAGAACAATGAGCTATTAACTGTCATCTAAGAGCTGCATGCCAACTGCAAGGTATAATTTACATCGTTATTTTTTTCCCCAGTTTGATTAACATAATGTTGCGAAAAGGGTTCGATAGAACAGAAATCAATTCTGGTTATTAAAGAGAACTTCCAACCATGGTATTACGTTCTAAATTAAGAGTTTGTGTTTCTCCAGATCAATTACTATTAAACTATACTGCCTACTAGTACAATTGTCATGTGACTCCTAGTCCTTTGTCTTATGTAAAATTACCTATTGTGATTTACACACGTATGATTGAATATCTCTGTGTAACGTGTGATATAAAGTTCTCTGACACTCTAAACTGGTATAAGCTGTGCTGTTTATCAAATTAAATGCATCTGAGAGTGTAGTCATGGAGACTTGAGGGGCACTGTTAAAGGGTGGTAGTGAGGGAATCCATGGCAGAGCAAGTCATTGGGGGCACCAACATTGTCGCACAGGGCTCCACCAGTGCTAAATCTGGCCACATCTACTTCCTACAGTTCTAACACAAAATCAAAAGCATTGATTTGACAACCCCTTGAATCTGTAGCATACCTTCAAGTCAATGTATGATTTAGCAGTGGTCTCGGTTGTTCTAAGTCTTTTTTGTTTATGTACAATCTTTATTTGTTTGCAATGGTGTCTTGTAATTTTGTACTATATGTGTTGTGTTTTTGCACTTAACATAATTCTGGCGAGTAAAGAGCACACACACAAAAAAGATTGTCCTACGTCTCTTAGCATGGGAGTGTGGGATTCTGGTGAGAGGACTTACGTTAAAACAAATGACGAAGTATTAATGTCATCCTAAGGTAGAACAATAATGGCACAGAAAGATAAGGGAGCCTTTTGAAATGTGCAATTATATCCATGGTGTGAGAGGTTTACTCTTGTGTAATTTTATATTTTGAATGATCCCGCCCCTCATTACCTCAACAGGCTCTCCCCCCTCTATGAGGCAGAACTGGAAATTGTATCATGCACTCATCTGGAAACAATCTGTTAACGAGGAGTAAATAATATACATCTTTGTGAGACCTGCACCTAGCTTTTCCATCTAATGAGACAAATGTAATCCATTTAACAGTTTTAAAATATATGGACTTATTTCATTTGTATATTTATCTTTTTGTCCATGTTACTGATATCCACGTTAGGTCTCTTCAGGGATGCCAAATAAGATCAATAGTCCTGCGATGTCACTTTCTATGATGTCACTTCTTGTGATGTTACCAAGGGCGACGCCCCACTACTTTCTTGCAAAAGCAGAAACACAAAATGCTAAAACGACCACTTTATGTTTCTGCTTCTAGAACTGCGAGAAAGCAGAAGTGTTTCGTTGGGGGCGGGCGGGTCTGTTTTAGGGCAGGGGAGGATTGCCTTGCCAACTGCTAAGGGCGCTGACTGTTCGACCAAACCAGTCTTGTGCACTCTGGTCTTTCTCTATGTAGGCTGCAATGCAGCCTACATGGGGAAAATGGCCTCCCCATAGGCGCCTGGCTGGTCGGCTTCCTGATCAATCACAACGCTGCCATTGCAGCATTATGATTGGCTTAGGGGAGGGGAGGGGAGGGAGGCTGCCTGCTTCCTGTTCCCCCCTTCCGAACTCCAGCGAGACCCTCCACCCGCGAGTCATGCCGGCTGCGACTGGAAGATACATGCAAATTAGAGAGGCCTCACATCTTCTCTTTCGCCTGGGCCCCAGGAGTTCTAGGACCGGCCCTGCATATCATATGAGGCGCTATATAGTGCTGCTGTTAGCGGTGTTTGAAGTCGTGTTTTCTAGTGCTTCATCTGGCTGCAGGAATCCCCATGAACAAACAGGACGAACGATTCTTTTACGTGGGCCCTAAACTTTGGAACAAACTCGCCCGAGTCGAGATATAAAAACTTCTTTCTGAAGCGATTGAGAGCGAGGAACAAGGGACTGACAAAGGAGCTTGTGTGCTGGGGTGAGGTTCAGAAAGGGGCACTCATTATCGTAATGCCCGCGTGCTGCAGGCAGGCGCGCAAGACCCATTGGACTCAAAGGGCTTCAGCTTCCCCCCCCATATCAAAGGAGTGTGTCAGCCCGAGATGAGAAAGCTTCCCGGGTACACACACAACTGCACCCGAGCACTTCACAGGTCTTTAAAAGACCATTAGCATGTTATGGGGCCTTGCTGTTGTTTCACCTCTTCTAAGAGCCCCTGCAGCTGCACTCTGCATGTTGCTTAAATATTCAGCCCCCTCCCCCCCCGATATTGTTTCTTAGCCTCCCCCGAGATGTGGCTCTAGTTGCGCCTCTGGCTGCAGGCATCAGTTGTTAAGTGCCCTCCTTTGTTTTAAGAGCCCTGGCAGCTTTTTATCGCTCTTAATAGGCCATCTCCTTCAGTTGGGATTCAATAAATGACATATCAACAATTAGCAGCCTGTACTACCCTCCACAGAGGTTGTAAAGCACAAGGACCATTCAGAGATGAGTTGCTTGACAGACATTGTAGGACAAGAAACCTACCCTGGGAGTAATTACTTAAAAGGACGGCAAAAACGCTGAGCTTTATAGGACCCGGACCCACAGCATGTCCCCCGCCCCAACCTCATGCAATCCCGGAATCAACTAACCAGTCCAGAGTGCGGGTAAAAACGGCCATGTTTAATAACTTCAAAACATTAATAAAGATGACACGATAATTTTTCACAATTCACATTTAAAAAATTCAGATAAGCACATTTTACATATGTACAAGTATCATAACTGTTCATAACCACCGGTTATGCGATAACTACATACTCCAGCACCAAGGGGCCCTCTGGCTCGCATCTCCTATCTGAGAACCACGCAAGGCGCAACCCACCTGCGTCCTTGAGCGGTGAGCCCCCAGCCCTCGATCCTTGTCTGTCATATACAGGGGCCCACCCCTCTACCACCAGGCTGCCAAGGAGACTCGGCCTCCCCAACCGGTGTCCCACTTCTCCCTGCGGAGAGCTTACCGTCTCTGCCCTCAGTGCTGGCCTCAGGAGTATGTAAGCAGGCCTCCCGTTAACCCCCCTGCAAATCAATGTTCCATGGCCTCTTTTCCGCCACTAGGGTGACCAGGGCCCACAGGTCCTTCACCCTCCCCACCTACGAACAAGTTCTGCACAAAAGACCAGATCCCTTTGATCCATACATCCTTGCCAATGTCCAACAGATTAACTCCTTCATGTTGATTCATTAAGTCCCCTGTGATCAGTCTATGTGGAATGTGACGCAAGTGGCTCGAGCCTAAGCACAACTTGGCAAATTCTCCGTTGAGGCGCCTCACCGATACGTTCAAGGCCCGTGATCTCACTCCAGTGGCCCATGTCCGGTGAGGTATCATACACGACCAGGCAATCCGAGTGTTAGGAAAAGCTCTCCATATCCAGGCAAACTCAGTCTATAAAGCTTCCCTGACTGCCATGCGACCCAACTCCACCATGTAATTTCCGCTCAAATGCAGGATCACCAAATCCAACCCGCTCTCAATCCACTTGCACCCGAACGCCTAGCCGCGATCACAGAAAGCCACAATTGATCCGGTTTGCCCCAGGACACAGCTGCCGACCGCGATTTCAAGGTCCCCACGCGGTCGGACCAAATTGGCCGCACTGGTCCAAGTGTCCAAAGCAGGAAAAAAGAGGGAGTGAAGTGGTGCACCTGAGGGATAAATCGCCCCCCTGGCTCCGCCCCTAACTATCGTGGTTCTGGCCGGATGCTCGTCATCCGTGACCCGGAAGCACTTGTTTTCGGCCAGTAGCCAACCAGGCTACTGGTCCGATCTATGGGGGTGTGGCGGGGATCCGGGGGCCCGGGCCCTAAGGGAGCGATCACTGAGATCTCGCGCTGTTCAAAAACAGTGCTCCCGATGTGGGATATCCTGTGCTTTACGCAGTACCCAGAGCTTCACAGGCTGCCTCTTCCAAGGGGCCTTCGAGGAGGAACTCTCCTGAAACAAGCATTTGCAATGCAATAGGTCTCGCATTTACACAACTTTAAACTATTGGCATTGTAAATGACAATGCCTTTTATTTATGTTTTGGTTTGTACAACATAAATTAAAGGCATAGTCATTTACAATACCATTTACAATACCAATCGCTCCAAAATTCGCAGTTGCAAGACCTCTTGCATTGCAAATGCTTGTTAAGACTTGTGCGCTGGGGGATGTCAAGTGAACGGATATTTTTCTCCAGTAGCACACTCTTCATGTCTGACTAGATGTGGACTGTACTCTTATTAGAAGGGAGCTATATACAAGAAAGAACGACTCTGTTTCAAAGGAAGCATGTGAAGGTTGAAGCAGGGCAATAGACCTAAGGGAACAGAAAAGGCAAGATGTTTAGGGTTCAATGCAAGGCATATTAATTCCATAAACACAAGATACAAATATAAATGTATCAACAGCCAGTGTGTCTTTCACATACAACAGCCATGACTGAATGACATTACTTGTAAAGTGTGCATTACCCAGCGAATCTGGGTCTCTTGGCATTATAACAAAGTAATATGCAAACATACCGCACACTTACTACATTTGATGGCATCCCCATTGTTTCAAAAGCATAATGTAGTGCAATTGTAAAAACATTTTACAATGGATGTCAGATTGTTTCTTTACTTTTAGAAATGAATCGCTTCTTTCTGTGAAAACCAGGATGTCCCCACCTAGGCTGTGCTGAAAACATCCATAGAAATTGAACTGTTATAGATGCCAACTAAACCATTAGTACATGGCCTTTTGCCAATGCACCTGTCTTAAAGTCAGGTGGCGTGACAGCAATTTTTAACTCACTTGGAATTTCCTCTACTTGTGAATATTTCAAGTGCATAACGACCGTTGTCTCTTAAGAATAAAGCAACCTTTGTGCTATCTTGTATATCCCCGTGCTCATTGTCCAACTGAAGAGTTGGACTGTAATTAGCAAATTATTCTCCTTCAGACTGAAACTCAATATAATATTGATATAAATAACAACAACAATATGTAGCATAAAGTGACTTTCCATTACAAGAACATTAAGGAGTTTTGAGAAAATGTAGAGGTACAAGACTGCAGGATCTTTCAGACTCTGGAAAACCTGGAAATCATGCTGTCCTAAGCCAGACTTGAGTAAATCAAAACCATTTTTCTATATCTTAGGCTTGGGTGTGGGGATGGACCTCGAGCTGTATGGTGGGCAGCAGACATATATATGTGGTTGCAGGAATTATAAGTACTCCATGGGGAGGTGTCAGATCATCCTACCGTCAAATAACGGCAGCCCCTTCTTCTTAAATCAGTACTTCCAGAACTTTTTAGACCATAATCCAATTTTTAGAACAACACATTTTAGCGACCCACCTAGCTTTTATGGATATGAGGAGGGGGAAGTTTTAAATGAATTTTACAGAAAAGCTTTCAAAATGCTGTGAATTGGCAAATAACACACTTTAACAATTTATTACTCTCCTACCAGCAATTATTTGGAAATGTCATGTCCTCAACCACACCCTTTGATATGCCTTCATTGGATAGTCTGCGCCTGAAAACTCTTCTTCTTAGATAATTACTTCCCAAACTTTTTAGATCATGCCCTAGTTTAAAGAGCAACAAACTTCTGTGACCCACCTAGCTTTAATGAATATGAGGGGAGGGCGGCTTTCTAAATGTAATAATATACATGCATTGAAAATGCCGTAAATTAGCAAAATATCATACTCTTTACACATTTTTACACCCTCTTTCACAGCAGTGGTTTGTAAATATCATGTCCATGACCACACCCTTCGATATATGTCTTTATCGAAATGTGACCAAGATATTGATCTTCCCATAATTGGCAGATGGTAAACTGCACTGGAGCTGGAACACTTTTCAGAGTGGGGTGGTGGCCTGTGGTATCTGTTCACTAAAATCTCAAGCCTTCTGAAAACTCTTGGTGTTGATGCAAGTGATTTTAGCAAATTCGAAAAACCACTTTTGCAGCAGAGTATGGGGTAAGTCCTCATAGCCATTTGTGTGATAAAAAGAAATCAAGACCCAGTGGCGCATTGTGTGTGTTTGTGTGTGTGTGCGTGTGCATGTGTGTGTGTATTTGACCATGTTTCCATAGGAAAATTGTTTTATGACGTGTCTATGTCTTTGGCGCCATTTGATGAATCTTCATGAAATTTTCCGTAAAAAGTGTCCCAGTAATTCTAGTGTGCATAGAAAGTTTCCGGATGATTCGTCTAGCGGGGGCCCCGAAAAAGTGAATTTCCCATGTTAATTGCCATAGGAGTTTTGAACATGACTACAGCCCAAACTGCTGGATTGAATTACACTAAATTTGGTCGAAAGGTAGATTTTGTTCCACAGATTATGCTTTTTGTTATTTGGGGCAAATCGTTCAGTAGTTGTTGAGGAATTAAGGGAAATACAAATTTGTATATCTGTGCAGAGCCTAGGCCCAGATCTAATGGTGAGATCTGATTGGCTTTTAGCACTTCAACGAAAAAGTGATGGTAGCCATCTTGGGACCAATATACATGATAGCACTCCATTGAAATGTACTGTAGTGAATGGCAGGTTTTGAGGGTCACAAAAAGGAGAACGTATAAAATGTGATCACAGATGTTAGTTAGAATATAAATCATTTGTTGCTAAGGTGATTTTACCCTGTGAAAAATCCTTCTGGTGAGATTTCAAGAATCATGTTTGAGAGAAAACAGTTTTCTCATTGTTTTCCCATAGAAGTTACAGAAGGTGCTCCAGAAGCTAAAAGGAGAGCATATTTCCTCCTAATTCGCACTATGTTTTACGTCATATGAAGTGTGACATTATCAGTAAAACATATACTTCCAGCAGGAGCCTGTCAGTTGTACTAAAGAACATGTATAGTGCTAAAAGTCTTACTTATGAGAAAAGTATGACACACCTGAAGCCATCTTCATTGAATCAAACTGGTAGCCTTTAAAACATTTAATTTAGAAAAGAACAAAATTAGGGGTTTCATTTTGTCAAGGAAGTGATGGTTAGTGCTGAAGAAAGAACAATTAGGACACGTTTTAAGTGAGTTCTCAAATTTCTTCCTCTTCTATTTATTTGAACATTCTGACATGGACACTGAAACATGCATTTTCAACACTAGCAGCAGACTGACAGTTAACTCCCTGGTGCTAAGCAGTTTACTACAGTGGTCTGATGAGCAAGTACAGTGGTAACATTCTGATATTATCCGAAAAGTGTGGCACATCTGACTGCCATCTTGATGGAATCGAAGTGGGAAACTGAAAGTGTTTTCTACTGAGGATACTACAGTAAAGAGGAGATTAGGGAGCTTCATAACAAATAAGTCTCCCAAGATGGCCACCAGAGAGAACAGAGCCAAAATGAAGCTCAAATATCACCCAAACGCAGCCCAACTATAGTCCAATGGCAGAAGTGAACAAAACACTTAATTTCTTTTTTTGTTGTTGCAGTTTTATATAACGCAGAGTTGCTCTGAAGATATAGGAGTGCTTTACATGAGCATCAGTTACATTACTCAAGGACACATTCCTTTTAGGCTTCAAACATGGAGAGATTAAGTGATTTGTCCAGAATCACAGGATGTCGAGCTGACACTGAAACTCAAACCTTGTTCCCAGGTTGCAAAGTCTGCAGCTCTGGACATAATGCTACATTTTCCCACATAAGCAAGTGATCAACTTGATATAAAACATCAAGATAGCAAATTATTTAAAAGTACTTTGTCGCTATTTGAGAACTCAGAAACTGTGTACTCATTTTAGTTTTTTATAGCACTAACCATAATTTCTATGGCAATAAGATCCTCTCATTTTTAGGTCGAGCATTCAAGACCTCTTGTGTATACTTTAGTATATACTGATAAGTGTATGTACTTTGTTGACTCTGGAGATCAGCCCTAAGACTTGTCTGC
Source organism: Lissotriton vulgaris (assembly GCF_964263255.1). Taxonomy (NCBI): domain Eukaryota; kingdom Metazoa; phylum Chordata; class Amphibia; order Caudata; family Salamandridae; genus Lissotriton; species Lissotriton vulgaris. Next base: position 2,006,725,870 of record NC_141689.1, on the reverse strand, counting down.
TTCCGCTTAGGGACTTTTTTCTGATCAACTGCCTCTATTTAACTGTCTTGAAAGAAAACAACCAGTAGAGGTCAGTAAAATACCAGAATTGCTTTCTGCTGAGGGACTTCCTTTTTTATTTTTCTGGCAACTGCCTCTATTTAACTTCAGCGGAGGTCAGTAAAATACCAGAATCACTTTAGCATTCTTTAGATTCCAGTCCAAAGACATTGTCTTCCACAAGCACCCGTTGACAATAAATTTTTTTTTAAATCTTGTATTTTCAGCGATGTGACCACCGAAGGCCCCGATTTTATATTAAAAACAGAGCTTTGGACTATATCATTTCCCGCTGAAAGGCAATATTTCTCTTCATGTGTTCCCATACCTGGCATGTCATGCAGTTTGGTGCTTACTTTCCAACCATGTTAAAGAATAGTAGATGTTTCAGCACGCAAGCTAATGTGCTGCATAGCTAAATGCATATAAGGTCCCAAGACCGATTGCATTGCAAATGCTTGTTATAATTTCAAAGGGAAATGCTGTAGGTATAACGGTTTTGATTATGATAAGATGATGTGAGCCATGCCACACTTTTCTAAGAAATATAGAAGGTTAGCAATCTAGTTGTTCATTAGAATACTGCGGAAGGCAGATGTCATAGACACAGACTCGGATAATTGAGGGCTGAGGGTAAGTTGCAGAGGCAACAAGTTAACCACGCTGGGCAGGCGGGGGGGCCAGTGGTTGCACAATAGACCATGGACAGCAGGGCAAATGGGGACAGGGAAAACAAACAAACCATGCAGGACAGGCAAGAGAGGCTGTGGGAACATAACAGACCATTGAGGGCAGAAGGAAGAGGCAGTGACAGTACAACCATACATGTAAACAGCCTCAATGTAGGCAGGAGACTCCAGATGTGTTTAAGCCCAAATTTGTCAGAAGCAGTACCTGAAATATCCAGATCTCCGTGGGAGCGAGCGGCTATCTTCGGCAATGCTAATTTCCGAATTCCCAAACACCCCTGCACCCGGATTGCTCCAAGCCCAGGAATGGAAGGGAAAGGGGAAGTGGAAAACAAACAACAAAGAGAGTCTTCCACACTGGTGTCTCGTACTACCTCTGGAAGGAGTGGCTGGGGAACACCTGCAACAGGGAGCAGAACATTACTAACGTTCTAATAAATCATGGACAACACACTCTCTCTCTCTCGACTCTCCTCAATCATACCTGGTTATTGTGTGGAGTTAGCTTCTCTCTTAATGAGTCCCAAATAGTGAGGTGAGGGTTGGTACTCTTGTTGCTTGTGTAGAGCAGTTGAAAAGATGATGAGAAGAGTAGAGGTGGTAGACAACAGTATTACCATATGCATATAATATATACTCTCATTTACTTGACGAATTTCGAGAACAAGGTGAAACACTCGAAGTCTTGTCACAAACTGGATTTGGGATAGTTCTGTACAGTTCAGGAATACAACTCACTGGAAGGCTCTGAGCTGATGACTGGGCAACAAGCACGGGGCAAACGACAGGACCGGCAAGTCTGAAGAATAAAATGTTCTTACCACAATTCTGTGAAAATGCGGGAGGTACTTGCCCACTGGAACGAAACCCAGACGAGGAGCGCTTGACTGAAAGAGTCCGCACGGCCAGACACAGGCCGCGGCGAGTCAGGGGCACACAACCCGGAATGCAGAAATCCACAGGTACGAAACGTGAACACACTCCAGGGGTTCCGGAATTGAGTCTCTGTGAAAGCTGACTGGAATTGCGGGAAAACTATGAAAGAACGCGGTGAATTGACAGGAGCCAAACTCAGGGCGTCTAACTGCTGGAAAGGGACAGTTGAAGTGCGCCACATAGAACGTGCGGAGTTAGGAAATGGCGGACTGCTGAAAAAGACTAGAACGCTAACTGCATCGAAATGGCGGCACAAGCCGGAGGCGAGCTACTCCTCCGACCAACCGTGATCATGAGCTAATTTTTGCAAGGAACCCCAAAGTGGGAACAGCCTCCAAACAGGAAATCTTCCCCTAGCTGCCGGGACTGACAGAGGTCTCTTGCTGGGGGTCGGCATAGTCCTGACAGTACCCCCCACCAAAGCCCCCTCCCTGGGTTTTTGGGGGTGAACCTTGTGAAATTCGCTGACCAATCTTGGGGCATGAACATTGCTGCTGGGCTCCCACGACCTTTCCTCGGGACCATAACCCTTCCAGTCCACGAGGTAAAAGATTTTCCCTTTCTTGAGTTTGGAGTCTAGGATTCTCTTAACCTCGAATTCCTCTGAACTCTGAATTTGAACTGGAGCTGGTGGTTGGACACGCCTGAAGTTAGGTGGGTTTCTTTTAATCAATGACACGTGAAACGTTGGATGGATCTTCAATGACCTGGGAAGAGCCACTCTCACACTCACTGGATTGATCATTCGCACCACAGGGTAGGGACCTACAAATCTTGGTTGGAACTTTCGATTTCCTCTCAACCTCATGTGCCTAGTGGAAATCCACACCTTTTCTCCAGATTCATACATGGGACTCTCTTTTCTCTTCTTGTCTGCCTGTACCTTGTAAGCGTCTTTGGCCTTCTGGAGATTGGAAGAGGCTACCTGATAGGATTTCTGTAACTCTTGTATAACCTCTTCTGCTGCTGGGACCTCCACGTCCACCCGACCCACTAGCATATTAGGATGCCGACCTGAGTTCAGGTAAAAAGGGGAAAATCCTGTGGACGAATGGACGGCATTGTTGTACGCGAACTCTGCCGTACTCAACAATGAGGGCCATTCTCCCTCCTGATCCATCAAATACAAGCGGAGATATTGTTCCAAATCCTGATTCACTCGCTCCGTCTGTCCATCCGTTTCTGGGTGGAAACTGGTGGACAAACGAGAGTCCACTCCTAGACCCTTGAGGAAAGCCTTCCAAAATCGAGAGACAAACTGAGGGCCTCGATCGGAAATAACCACCTTAGGAACCCCATGTAATTTCACAATGTGCTCCACAAACAGAGTAGCTAACTGAGAGGCTGTGGGGAGGGACCTCAAAGGGACAAAGTGGCTCATCTTGGTAAACATATCCACCACCACCCAAATGACTGAATACCCTTGGCTAGATGGCAGGTCTACTATGAAGTCCATGGAGACTGAATGCCAGGGAGACGGGGCAATGGGCAACGGCATTAAAAGGCCCTGTGGGGACTGCCTCATACTCTTGCCTTTAACACAGGGCTCACAAGTGGCGATGTACTGCCTCACCTGAGCATCCATGCCCGGCCAACCGAAGGTTCTCTTGATTAAGTCCAGGGTCTTCTTCGCTCCTCGGTGGCCTGCTAGCGGGTGGTCGTGAAAATGCTGAATGACTTCATTTTGCAATTTCTCACTGGGGACAAACATCTTTTCTTGCCAAATGGGTCTTTGATTCCTCACACTGCGATCTGGACCGCCTGATTCCCAATCTGAATATTCGGCCTTGGAAAACTCTTCCTTGATTCGGGCCTCCAAATCGTCCTCGACAGCTATGGCCACTATCTTTTCCTCCGGAATGATGAATCCTTCCGTTTTGGTCTTGATTTCCTCCCCCATACTCAGACGTGAAAGGGCATCCGCCTTTCCATTGGAGGATCCAGGCTTGTAAGTGAGGACAAAATCGTAATCTGCAAAGAAAAGCGACCAGCGCAATTGCCTGGGGGTGAGCGTGCGCGCTGACTTGAGGAACTTTAAATTCCTATGATCAGTGAAGACCGTGACTACATGTTTCGCTCCCAACAAATAGTGTCTCCACACTTTGAATGCTTCTTTGACGGCCAAAAGCTCCTTATCAGCAATGGAGTAGTTTATCTCCGCCGGGGTAGGCTTGCGGGAATGATATGCCACTGGATGAAGCTGTCCGGTGTTCTTCTGGCGCTGCGACAGGATTCCTCCTATGGCCAAATTGGATGCATCGGCCTCAATGAAAAAGGGCTCACTCAAACTGGGGTGTTGCAGTACTGGGGCTGTCACGAAGGCTTCTTTTAACTGCTGAAACGCCTCCTCAGATTCTCGTTCCCAGACGAATCGCACATTTTTCTTTAGCAGCCTGGTAATGGGGCTCACCTTCTCTGAGAAGTTCAAGATGAAGCGTCTATAAAAATTGGCGAATCCCAGGAAACTTTGGATCTCCTTTACAGATCTGGGCGCCGGCCATGACTTGATCGCTTGCAACTTAGAGTCGTCCATGGCAACTCCTTCCGGAGACAAAACAAAGCCCAAAAACTCCACTCGGGAAGAGTGAAAGACACACTTCTCCAGTTTGACAAACAGATGGTTCTCCAGCAGGCGTTTCAAGATGGCTCGCACATGATGGACGTGTTCCTCTAAACTGTTGGAGTAAATGAGGATGTCATCGATGTAGACCACTGCGAAACGGTCCAGACACTCACGAAGCACATCGTTGACAAAATGCTGGAACGCAGCGGGGGCATTACAGAGCCCGAAGGGCATCACTTGGTATTCATACAAACCAAACCTGGTTCGTAAGGCAGTTTTCCACTCCTCTCCTTCGGCCATGCGCACCAAATGATAGGCCCCCCGTAAATCCAATTTTGTATACACACTGGCATCCTTGACTTGATCCAGGAGTTCTGAAATTAGGGGCAGAGGATAACGGTTCTTCTTGGTGGCCAAGTTCAATGCCCGATAATCAATGCAAGTCCTCAAAGTCCCATCCTTCTTCAGAATGAAGAAGAGGGGCGAGCAAACTGGAGACTGAGAGGGGCGGATGAATCCATTGGCTAGATTTTGTTCGATATAGTCCTTCAAATGGAGATTCTCCGGTTCCGACAATGCATAGATTCTACTGCATGGTAAGGACACCCCTGGTTCCAATTCGACCCGACAATCATATTCTCGGTGAGGAGGCAACTTCTTAGCTTCCTTCTCATTGAACACCTCTTTCAGGTCCTGGTATTCCTCGGGAATCTCGGGGGCCTCCAAAGCACACACCATTTGAACCTGATTGGCCAGGTTTTGTGACAAAGTGGAACTTGGGCTCTCTGGAATCAACTGGAAACAATGCTCAGAACAAAATTCGGAATTCATCTTCACAGAACGCCGTGACCAATCGATCTGCGGGTTATGCTCGGTGAGCCAGGGTAACCCCAGTATGAGTTGGAACTGGGGGGCATCTATGAGACTAAATCGAATGAAGCTTCGGTGCTCTCCGGGTCCCACCACTGTCATCAACTCAGTATCATAAGCAATAGGTCCCGACGACAACTGGGTGCCATCCACTGCTCGCACCGGTTCCGGTCTGGGCTTCTTTTCAAACTGTATTCCCAAGGTCTTGGCAAACTGGATGTCACAGAAGTTCCCGGTAGCCACTGAATCTACCATCACCGAAACCTCCTCCTTCTGAGCTTTTCCAAACTCTATCCTACACAGTAAATTCAGATGCGGGGCTGCGGATTGCAGGGTGTTGGCTAAAAATTGTGGCTTGGGAGTTGGCTCGTCACTCGCTCCCACCAGTGCAACTCCGTCTACTGGTGGAGCCGATCTTTTACCCACGAGCTTGCCTTGGATCTCTTTGGACATTCCCTGACAAAATGGCCCGATTGCCCACAATACATACACAATCGACCTTGGCGTCTCTTTTCTCGTTCCTCCTGCGTAAGAGGGCCTCGATAGAAAATGGCCGCCCGCTTAGCCTCGGGCCAACTCGTTTCAACGATCAATTTATTGAATTGTGCCAAGTAAGCCACCAAATCACGATTCCCTTGTTTCAATTCCAATAGTTCATTGTCGGTGGTCTGTGAAACATTTCTTCGGTCAAAAATGCGCAAAAACTCAGCTTTGAATTCTTCGAATTTATACAACACTGGATCGTTGCTTGCCACCAAAGGCAAAGACCACGCGGCAGCATCTCCGCTCAGGTAAGACAGCACAAAAGCCACTTTTGACTGATCCTCTTTAAACAGAATGGGCTTACACAAGAAATGCAGGGAACACTGAGTCAGAAAGATTTGGGCCTTGTGGGGATCTCCCTGAAATCTCTCGGGCGGGGCCAACGGAATGGTTGGGGACATTGCGTGCACCACCTGTGTGGTAAACTCCGTAGAAGAGGATGAGGAGGGAGCGGAACCAAAGGCAGATGATTTTATACTACCGAAGTTGGGGCGCGGGCTCTCTGCTAGTTCATCTAATCTCTGACGTAAATAACTAGCCTCCTGGTTAGATTTCCTAACTTCCTCCCTCGTCTCACTCAACTGTTTCTGAAGTCCCTCTAACACAGAAGCCAAAGCTTTGACATCCAATCCTTTGGCCATCTCGCTCAGACGGAAGATAATTGAGGCACTTCAATCTGTCAGAAGCAGTACCTGAAATATCCAGATCTCCGTGGGAGCGAGCGGCTATCTTCGGCGATGCTAATTTCCGAATTCCCAAACACCCCTGCACCCGGATTGCTCCAAGCCCAGGAATGGAAGGGAAAGGGGAAGTGGATAACAAACAACAAAGAGAGTCTTCCACACTGGTGTCTCGTACTACCTCTGGAAGGAGTGGCTGGGGAACACCTGCAACAGGGAGCAGAACATTACTAACGTTCTAATAAATCATGGACAACACACTCTCTCTCTCTCGACTCTCCTCAATCATACCTGGTTATTGTGTGGAGTTAGCTTCTCTCTTAATGAGTCCCAAATAGTGAGGTGAGGGTTGGTACTCTTGTTGCTTGTGTAGAGCAGTTGAAAAGATGATGAGAAGAGTAGAGGTGGTAGACAACAGTATTACCATATGCATATAATATATACTCTCATTTACTTGACGAATTTCGAGAACAAGGTGAAACACTCGAAGTCTTGTCACAAACTGGATTTGGGATAGTTCTGTACAGTTCAGGAATACAACTCACTGGAAGGCTCTGAGCTGATGACTGGGCAACAAGCACGGGGCAAACGACAGGACCGGCAAGTCTGAAGAATAAAATGTTCTTACCGCAATTCTGTGAAAATGCGGGAGGTACTTGCCCACTGGAACGAAACCCAGACGAGGAGCGCTTGACTGAAAGAGTCCGCACGGCCAGACACAGGCCGCGGCGAGTCAGGGGCACACAACCCGGAATGCAGAAATCCACAGGTACGAAACGTGAACACACTCCAGGGGTTCCGGAATTGAGTCTCTGTGAAAGCTGACTGGAATTGCGGGAAAACTATGAAAGAACGCGGTGAATTGACAGGAGCCAAACTCAGGGCGTCTAACTGCTGGAAAGGGACAGTTGAAGTGCGCCACATAGAACGTGCGGAGTTAGGAAATGGCGGACTGCTGAAAAAGACTAGAACGCTAACTGCATCGAAATGGCGGCACAAGCCGGAGGCGAGCTACTCCTCCGACCAACCGTGATCATGAGCTAATTTTTGCAAGGAACCCCAAAGTGGGAACAGCCTCCAAACAGGAAATCTTCCCCTAGCTGCCGGGACTGACAGAGGTCTCTTGCTGGGGGTCGGCATAGTCCTGACAAAATTATATTTATTTTATCTGTCTTCTGCCTAAAATCTCGTCCTTTTCATTGTAAGTCAACAGGAGAAAATCGTCTCCCCCTTTTTTCCCCTCAAAAATCTCCCAATTACCAAGATCAAAATGCTGGTAAGAATGGTACATTGGCTCACTGACGGCAGGAGGAATGGGGTAGGGACATGGACTTGGATAACAGTGAGCAGGAGGGAGATGGCTAGAGGCACCAAACTGACCTTACAGGGCAGGCGTCAGGGGTTGCAGCAACACATTACACCACACAAGGGCAAGCAGGAGGGCAGTACAGCACAACGGATCATAGAAAGCAATAGTGAGGGTACAGGGCCATGCACATGGACAACAGAAAGGAGAGGGTAAAGAGGCAAGGGGAGCAAGCAGACAATCTCTGACTAACAGGAGGGACAGTTGAGGCATTAAGGACCATGAAGGGCAGGAGGAAGGGAGCCAGGGCATGACAAAGGACCAGCCAAGGCAGTAGGGAGTGGATAGGGGTCTGCACAAGGAAAAGGGAGGTCAGAGAGCAAGGGGACATGGCTGGAACAGCAAGCTGATCATGCAGGGCATGTGGGATGGGCACCAGGATCAAAACGCAATGGAAGGCAACAGTTAGGCTATAATGGCATACTCACAGACAACGGAGGGAAGGCGGGATGGCAGGAGGGGGTTAGGGGCAGCAAGCTAACCATTCAGAGCAGATGGGAGGGGCTACAGCAGCACAGAAGGACATGCATGGCAAGCAGGAGAGTTAGTGGCAGCACAACAGCCATGGTGGGCAAGAGAGAGGGGGCAGGGGCATGCATTAAGGACCATGAAGGACAGAAGGGAGGGGTAGGGGCTGGACACAAGCAATAGAGAACAGAGGATGAGGCCTCACAACTGACCATGTGGGGTAGGCAGGAGGAGAAGTTGCAGCACAACAGAGCATAAAGGTCATAAGGGAGTGGAAGCAAAATGAACCATGGAGGACAGCAGGGAGGGGAAAAGGGCAGGGAACTCGAACAAGCAAGGTAGAGATGGCACAGGTGGCAGTCATCTCACCTTGCTAGATGGGTGGGAGGGGCAGAGGCAGGCAGCTCAACAGTACACTCAGAGTAGACAACAGAGGACGGGGATGGAGGGTAGAGGCAGGACGCTAAGCACAGAGTCTAAACAGGAGGACAATGATGGGGCATGACAATTGGCAACAGAATACAGGAGGAGTGGGCAGGGACATCAAACTAAATAAAGGGCAGTGGCAGTACATTGGACCATGAATGTCAAGTGGGAGGGGGATGGTGCATGGACTCGGACAACAAATGGTAAGAAGGAGGTGGGTGGGGCAGCTAACTGTTCTTGGCAGAAGGGAATGTCGAGTGGTAGAACAACAGCCACAAAGAGCTATAATGATAGACCGGGGACATGGGCTTGGGCAATAGATGCAAGGAGGAGAGGGTCAAGCTTGGGTAGTTGCAGCACAATGCCCGGCCAGGCCTGTGTCCAACTCCCCACCCTCCACTGTGCATTGCGATGGGCATTTTAATTAACAAAAATAAAACCTAGCAACTCACTGAAAAAATCAAAGGTTACAGGGACGTTATAGTTAGGAAATGGAATTAAAAAAACCTTAGACATGAACTTAAAAAACAAAGGTTACAGGGATGTTATAGGTAGTTTACATGCACAAAACCATTGAAATTCAGCTGTTTATCTTTATATTTTTGGTATTTGTACAGCGCACTGCAACCCTGTGGGCATCCTGGCGCTGAGAGATAGTTGGAACCAGGAGAAAGGCTGTCAACTGTAAAAAAGAGCAGACTACAGAGAAGAGTTATATCACTGATAAGAACCAAGATTTTCAGACCTTAGGGAAAAGCCAGGTCTTAATTCTCTTGCGGAACAGCGTCAGACTCTGTATACTCCTGATTTCCAGGGGGAGACGGTTCCAAAGGCGGGCTGCTGCCACGCTAAATGTCCCCCCCTCCAGGGTCACTTTCTTCATCCTGGGAATCCTAGCGAGGCTGGCAGAAGAAGAGCAGAGGGTACGTGTGGGCTCATACCATTGGAACCTATCTTGAAGCAGCTTGGGTCCTTGTCCATGAAGTGCCCTGAACACTATACACAGCGATTTGAACAAGATCCTTTGGGCTACTGGGAGCCAGTGTAGCTCCGCCAGTGTTTGTGTTGTTGACGAGCGACGTGCTTGAGTGAGAGCTAGCTCAGCTGCTGCCACGTGGATACTCTGCAGTCTAGCAATCAGGTATCCCGGAGATTCCAAAAACAAGGCATTACAGTAGTCCAAGCGGCTTAGGATAATACTCCTGACTACCATATTTCGTGCTTGTACTGGCAGCAATGGCAACACTTTCCACAGACCTCGGATGAGAGTGTAACAACCTCCCACCAGTTTGTTAACATGGGACCCCAGATTTAATTTCTCATTGAAACTGACCCCAGATTACGTACAGTGTTCACTGGTGTCAGCGTGCCATCTGAGGTTAAAATCCAAAAGTCGGCTGGCAGACCTCGGGAGATCCCCCCCCACCTTACATTGTAGGATCTCCGTTTTCTTGATATTGAACTGAAGCGAGTTCTCTTTCAGCCATTTTGCCATTTCACGCATACAAGCATGAAAGCAGTCCAGTGAGTCCGCCTGATCACCATCCAGGGATAACATAAGCTGAGTAACATCAGCGTAATTAATCACGCTGATGTTGTGTGCTTTGATAATCCCTAGCAGAGGTTGCATGTAAGCATTAAACAAAATGGGACTGATAGAAGATCCCTGCGGTACCCGTGTATAGTTTTTGCAAATTCTGATTGATACGGAGGGAGCGCCACTGCATGCCATCCATCAGATAGATAAGATCGCAACCAACTTAGCGCTACCCTCGTCACCCCAAGGGTTTCCAGCCTTGAGAGAAGAATGTCGTGGTTTGCCGTTTTTGAAGACTGTCCAGAACTGCCACCAAGGCTGTCTCTGTTCCATGACCCGGTGTGAAGCCAAACTGTTCCTCCTCCAGTTTGTTGTTTGTCTCCAGAAAGAGGGACAGTGCCCTACTGACTATGCATTCCACGATCTTAATCGGGTAGGGCAAGAGGGATATTGGTCTGTAGTTCTTATAACAGCCTGAGTCCAATGTGGGTTTTTTCAGGAGTGGCGTGATGACAGCCTGCTTCCAATTGGACAGCACCACACCAGTATTGAGAGATTGACAGCACAGCTGACGTAATATGGGGAAGAGCTCTGACCCAAGTTTTTTCATTAGCTTGTGGGGTATAGGATCCAGTGGTGAACCTGAGGAAATTCCTAGGACCACTCGGGTAAACTCCTCTTCCTGTTAGGGCTAGAGTTATTTCTAGCAACTATAACTTAAGCTCTAATGTAAGTGAGATCTAATTGACTGCCACTACCTCACTCAGAAAGTGGTGGCAGCCATCTTAAGACTCGGGACATTGTACGGGAATCCGCAGCAAATTTCTTTAAATTAAAGCGGTGTCCTGCGCTTGTTTGAAAAAAGCACCTCTTAGGTGGGCCATGTCCTGCGGAAAAAAACTTTATATTTTGGCGGAGTGGGGTGCATATTGACTCCCTCCCCAGGCCGATTCCGGCCCTGGAGCCCACATCTTGCGGGTCCTGGCTGCATTGTAAATGGTGAGTGGGCATGCAGCCCTCCTTCCTGGGGCGTTTTCAGCCCTGGGAACCCTCTTTCTGGGGCCAGGTCATGTTATTAAGGGGGAGGAGGCATGCGCACCCCTCCCAGGGCCAATTTGTGCCCCAAATCCCCATTCCCTGGGCCTGGCTGTTTTTCAAGCGCAGGAGAGGGGCACTTGCCCCACTACCCGAGCCGTTTTACCCCCGGGGACCCCATCCCCGTGTTCTGGTCGAATATGCAGAGTGGCCCTCCTAGAACCTTTCATGGCTCTGACAATCCTATCCCCAGGGCCGGTTCAGGCCATGTCCCGGGGAGCCCACCTCCCGGACAGCGGTTTCCCTCCCTGCACTGTTGTGGGCAGGGATATCTGTGTTGGCTCTCGCTTGACGGGAGCATTGTCAAAATTTCCCCCAAATAGGAGCAAACACCAAATCCACTCCCAGCAGGCGAGAGCTTGAGAAATGCTCCTGCCTACTGGAAGCAAACTTTTCTTCCGTTTCCTTGGCTGCAATGCAAAAAGGGCAGAGAAACAGATAAAAAGATTGCTCCACCTAGCAGGGAGCAGAATTTTTAGCTGCTTCCTGTGGGCGGGAGCAATGCCGGCTCCCACTTGATGCGGGGAGCTGGCTGGGTCCATGGGAGCCTTTGAGCTCCCCCACACCCTTAACGATAGTGTGGTGGGTACCCTAAGTAGGCACCAGGACATGGAGTCCCTGGGGACAAACTCAGCCTGGGGATGGGGGCCACATGCCACCCTGCCCCCCAACAAATGCACCAGGTCCCAGAGGATGGGGTCCCCAATGCCAAAAGAAGCCCAGGCCAAGTGCCCCCTACCCTGAAAAAATGTGCTGGTTCCCTTGAGGATGGGGTCCCCAGGGCCAAAGGTGGACTCCCTCCTCTCCAAAAAAAAGGTAACTGGCCCCAGGGGATGGAGTCTCTGGAGCTTAAGTCAACCAGAGGAGAAGGCCGAATGCCCCCTCCTCTTAATATTTGGCCCTAGGGATGGGTTCAAAGACAGTGTTAATCAAATTATGTGGAGAAAAGTCCATGGTTTCTACAGGCAGAAGGATCAGAGGTTTGAGGAGTAAATGTGTAGGAAAGTGCCCTTTTTTATGGTCACCACCACTTGTTTCTCCAAATGCGGATGGTTATGACTTTGACAGTGCACTGAAGTTTACTGCTCAGACAACATTGCCTGTGGTCGCTCCCAAAAATGTTATCTGTTATGTTTGACTTGGTAATCCCAAATAGGCAAAGACTCTACCCCCTTATACATCCCTCATATATGATACCAGAGGCACCAAGGGCATAGGTGGTAGAGGGTTCCCCAGGGCTGCAGCATAGGTTTGTACTACCCTGTTGGCCCTAAAAAACTACTGACAGCAGGCCTTCAATTGCAGACTGCAAAAGTGGTGCAAACTGCAAAAAATCAACCTTGCCCACACTATGTATGATACAGTAACATGCACTACTTTTAGTATAGGTCAGGCACCCCTCAGGTGGGCCTCCTCAACCCAGAAGGCAGGATGCAGTATATTAAAGGTGAGGACATAAAAGCTCCAGCCTATATGTCACGATTGTGGGGTACCATAGGGCTCATCCCTGTCCCCCATCTTTTTTATCTCTGCATCCGCCCCCTGATACACTCCCTCCAACAAATGAAGGTAAAAATCTATAATTAAAAATAAATCTGTATTTGTAAATTGCGAACTACTCACCCTTACGGGTCTTAAGGCACTGGGGGCCATCATGGAAATTCACTGAGCTATTGCCCAGAGTCACATGGAGCTTGGCTGAGCTGCTGCCGGAGCCGTAGATTGAACCTTGAACCCTGTGCTCCGAAGTCAACTGCCCTGGCCGCTGCACCACACCTCTCCACCATTAATTATGCAGATGATATGCAGTTGATTTTCACAAATGACGAGACACTGGATTCTAAGGTATTCTTTCAGAATACTATGCTATTCATTAGAGATTGGATGAATAACAACCAGCTAAAACTTAACTCTTATACAACAGAGATTGTTATATCCAACAATAAATTAAAGTATTGGACTCCGGCCTACTGGCCCAAAATGCTAGGTCCCCCACCCAACCCTGGGAGTTCTGTAAAAAGTCTTGGTATGCACATTGATACTGAACTATCCATTCAATCACAGATAAGGTTACATCATCCTGCTTCTACCAAATTAAAGAATTCAAGAATATCAGAAGATTTTTTACTAGGGAGGCCAGCCCTTTAATCATCATCGCTATGATCCTGTCTAGAATTGATTACGCAAATGCCACATACCTGGGTCTTCCAACTAACCAAACTTATAGATTTCAGATGATACAAATCAAGCTGCCAGAATCATCCATCAACAGCCTAGACACTGCCACACAAAGCCGCTGATGAAGGAGCTTCACTGGCTTCCACAAGCACAGTGATCCATGTTCAAAACAGAAAGTGTTATCTTCAAAGCAATCCACACTAAAGGTCCCAAATTATTTCCCACAAGGATGTACCCATGTCTCCCAAAACGAAACCTTAGCTCTGCATAAAGGAACCTCATGACTGTCCCCAGATTCAGGCGCAAAAGAATGGGCAGCTCACGTTTCTCCACACTGGGACTCCAACTTTGGAACTCCATGCCTATTGCTATCAGGCAGACAACAGTCTACATGTGCTTTAGGAAAAAAATTGAAAACCTGGCTTTTCACTCAGGCCTACAGCTAGATGCGGCATTAGTGTGGCCACTAACTTAGCACCTAGAGATCTGTTGGTGTACATGCTCTTTATAAATCCCCGTAGCATAACATAACTATAGCGGCATTCCTCATTGGAAACTACTATATGTCTTAGCGGTCTATAGGATAACATGGGCTGCCAATCTGGGCGTTCGCAAGGTTGGTAGCTCCATTATGATTCCACCGAAATATGTCATGTTTGGTATCAAACAATGTACCTTCTCAACTCTGGCATGAATATCATGCCCTGGGTTATGAGGCATGCACCCAGGTGATGAACTTAGAGGTTGCCAACCTGGTTGACCCAGCTTCATCGTGCTCTGGCTGATCAGCACGCATTTTCCCGTACCTACTGTCATCAAGACATGATTCTGACTTTCTTCCAGACAGTTTGATCAGTCCCAGGAGTCAGGAACAAAGGCTTAGGGAGGAAGGAAGTCACACATCCCTCTTTCCATGTAGGCTTGTGAAGGGGCACATCAAGGCAATAAGCTTCAAAGGCAGCACCACCTCTGAAATGCATCAGGACTGACTCCCAGTGGAGGAAACAGCCCTCCCCCTGACACATTTGCACCTGAACAGGTGGTAAATGAGCTACGCATGGAGGTATGCACCCCCAGAAGTCTAGCCACACTTCCAGGGCGAGCAGCCTGATCTGTACACCACAATTTATTTTCTGCCATTTTTATGAATGGCAGAATAGACGTTCTGGGGAAGATAAGGTGAACTATACCCCCAGATGTAGTCGCCTCAGGGCCAGACTAGCTGCAGGGATTATCTGCCCCTATGCTACTATCTCCCACAACCCTAACTCCCCTAAATCTAGGATTTAAGGGACACCCAAGACACCAGAACCTCAGATCTGAGCAACTTGCATCAAGGAATGACCAAGAGGAGACCTGTGTCACCGACAAAGGGACTTTAACCACAGCACCAAAGTAAAATAGGGATACTTTGTCCCTGTGGCAAAGGACTTGGAACTGAGCGAATGATCCTTGTTCTTGGCTAAAACAGAGCACTCCAAATGAGACTGAGCCATGTGAAATCCAGAAGGGCCCTTAGACTCCCCTGTACTAGTGGCACTATGTCCTCTGCAAACTGCAGGTAACAACACTCAATGGATCCAAAGAATCCCTGGCCAACGGGTCCTGTGTGGTATTGCCCATATCCAGGTGGTCTAAGGAATTGTAGGAGTGCATTTTGAGAGTCTCATCTGCTACAAAGCTCCAAGCTGCTACCTCACTCCCCGGTACCCAGTGAAGTTCCTTTTCAGTGTGTTTACTGCTGCCAAGGCTTGTTGGTCTCCTCTCGGTCAACTAACCACCATACTTGATGCTGCATCTACAGGGAACACAGTGAAACCTTCATCCTACTTCAGCAGCTGTTGTGTTTTTGCATTCTGTTTCTTGCAGAACTGTGTAAGCGGTAAAATCAGCAACCCCGCTGCTCCCAATTAGCACCAAAGATAGCCAGGACAAACCTACACCCGAATCCATAGCCTAGGTAGTACTGATTTGACTGTCATTGCCTGGTCCGGGGGCCTGCATGATCTTAGCTCTGTACGTTTTTCACATAACTCGACTTGCAAGTAACCAATTGTCACTAGATGTTTTTCCCATTGACCGTAACGTTAACATTTTCATGTATTATTTTACACTGATTTAATATTGCTTCAAAAATCCATAACTCCTATTATATGTATGCTATACCATTTATTTTGGTGTCTATACACTCTATTTCTATGAAGTGGTGTTGGATTTCTCTTGATTTGCATCAATTTCTTAACATTACATACTGGTCCTCTGAAATGCTTAACACTTTCCTCTAGTAAAGCCTGAATGCTCTTTGCCACACTGCCAGGACTGAGCTATGGATTTATTAGAGTGAATCCAAGGACCATCATAGGGGTATTGTGATAATATTACATGGTGACGTATAACCCCTACACCACATAATACTCAGCTTTTCTACACTGGTGTTACAGCAGTAGGTATCATGAGCTGTGTTTTGCACTACCACCTGATCATAAGTGATTTTACACAAGAAATCCACTTAATTGACTTTAGGATCAACATTTTCTAATTGGTTTGTTAAGGCTCCGGGTAGACCCCCATTTCATTAGTACACTTTATAAAGGCTTAATTGAGTTAAGAAAAGTTTTAAAAGTATTTTAAATCTTTAAGAAGGTCACAACTACTAAGTAAAAAGTTAGGCACAACTGGTCAGAATCTCAACCTGCCAGTCATCCCACCCCTGAAGATTATGGAATTAATGATGTTGTGCAAAGCAAGGGGCAATGACCATAAGATGACAGATAAAAAGGAGGAATTTGAGACGCTCCTGATCTCCTATGAGAAATGGATAGAGAGGGAGGGCCATTCCTCACAGGAAGAACCTAAAGGCGAGGATGAGGACCTAGCTCAAAGTGCTAACTATGGGGAAGAAGATAAAGACATCAACTCTTCACCTATTCCCAGTCCCGCTTCACCAGTGTGAAGCAACAAGAATCACTCTAGCAGACCCCCCTGCATGGTAAGGTGGTAGGAAGCCTTTGAGATGAGCTTGACTTACTCTCCCTGGAGAAGAAAACGCTTGAACTTGGAGGAGACTACTCCTTTGATGAGAGAAGGGTTAAGTTGGGGATGTGGCCCAAAGAAGGTTGCAGCAACAATAGAACAAGGAAGACTTGACCCTGCAGTCCACAAAGGGATTGTGCCGCTCGCAAGCCGTTTTCTCTGCTGGGACCCTTGCTGGGCGTTTGATCTCCAATACGGATTGAGCCCCCGAGGACTTTGGAAACTGCGATAACCAGCATCCTAAGCGCTTCAACAACTCAGCGCAGCTGGTGTCTCTTCCCGCCCCTGCCCTCCCACAGGCTATTTACGGCTCGCGGCCCCCGCTCCGCGGGAGCCGCTCGCAAGCCATTTTCTCTGCTGGGACCCTTGCTGGGAGTTTGATCTCCAATACGGATTGAGCCCCGAGGACTTTGGAAACTGAGGAGCACTCTCATACCGAGGAGGGCGCATTGAGGGGAATCGGACAACAGCAGCAGCAGGGGCCGGGACTGCGAGAACCAGCATCCTAAGCGCTTCAACAACTCAGCGCAGCTTGTGTCTCTTCCCGTCCCTGCCCTCCCACAGGCTATTTACGGCTCGCGGGGGCCGCTCGCAAGCCGTTTTCTCTGCTGGGACCCTTGCTGGGAGTTTGATCTCCAATACTGATTGAGCCTGAGGACTTTGGAAACAGAGGAGCACTCTCATACCAAGCAGGGCGCATTGAGGGGAATCGGACAGCAGCAGCAGGGGCCAAGACTACGAGAACCAGCATCCTAAGCGCTTCAACAACTCAGCGCAGCTGGTGTCTCTTCCCGCCCCTGCCCATCCCCCTCCCCCTCCTGCTAC
This sequence comes from Lissotriton vulgaris, assembly GCF_964263255.1. NCBI lineage: Eukaryota > Metazoa > Chordata > Amphibia > Caudata > Salamandridae > Lissotriton > Lissotriton vulgaris. The sequence continues at coordinate 2,006,708,622 of NC_141689.1, read as the reverse complement.
ATAGAGACGCCCTGTCCCGTGCATCGCGGGACACGCGCGGGTCGGAGCACGGGGCGGAGCCCGGGCAAAGGGCGGGCCGTTTGAGGCCGTTCGAGGACGGGAGAGACCCTGGGACCGGGCTATTCCCCCTGGTCGGACAACTCTATCTACCCAATCTATACAAGGAACGGATCACTCAGACCTCGAAATGTGTACCAGGGAAACAAGGAGTAAATCTTCACTGGCAGTGGCAGGAGCTGCCAAAGGTACCATTGATAACTATTTTGTCAAAGCAGGATCACTTCTGATAGAGGACATTGCTGTACTCGAGAGACGTATCTCTCAGGAAATTGACTGGGTAAGGAGATCATCAATGGGCCCAATGGCTCTAGCCAAGACTCCTGATGGAAGGCTAGAAGCCAACAATTCTGGATATGGGGCTTCGGGGGTTAATCAATCACCCACTAATCCAGACTTCACAATGGAGGCCTCAAGTGATCTTGAGGACATGAGCCTAATGACCCTACCTACAGGCCAAATACCACCAACCCCACTTCAAACCCCGCTTCCAACCCCTGGTCTTCACGCAGCCATAGCTACCACCAGTGAGAATGTTTCTGATCTCACAAGGGGAGCCAGGGAAGGAGCTATTCAAAAAAGGAAGAAAGGGGGGCAAAACAAGGGAGGGAGAAAGCCAAAAACCCCTGAGCCCAATCCCGTAAGGGACGATGTCAGTGTTGGCGATACCAACTCTGCCCACTCACTCAAGGACAGCGTAGTGGCCCCACCTTTAGTCATTGCACCTATGGACACACCATCTCGCTCTAACAATATTTCCATGGAATCCCCTAGCGACAATATCACATTGGCAGACATAGGCACACTCTTTAGGTCTCTCTTAAGCCCTCCCGAGGCCCGCCTGATAAAGATCGAAGCTAGGCTGGTTACTATTGAAAAATCCACAGTTCAGCTAGCTGACTCCCTGAAATTAGATATCAAGGGAGCAAAAGGGGGCCCGGATGCAAACATTAAAAAGGGCACTGAGCAAATAACAATGACGAAGAAAAATGGCCCAGCCACTTCGCAACACATACAAACCAAACCCAACCAAAATAAGACCCCTCAACCCCTGGCCAACGCTAACACAAAAATCCCTCCTACAAAAACCCAGGCTCCACTGCTATCACCCCCAAACACAACTACACATCCTAAAGACACTGACACACTTCCGGACAAACCACAGAGCAAATTAAAACCCCCAGATAACACGCAAAATATCGCCCGGAAAACTAAACCTGTGAACCTACCACCAGAGGCGTCCCCCTATACAGTAATTTTAGCGGGCGTGCCCGAGTTAAAACCCATGGCTATAGAATCGACCGCCTCTCTTAAAAACAAAATCATCAGCTGGCAGTCTATATACAGACCTCTCCCACAAGGCACAACTAGCGATGTTCTCATGGTAAGACGGGCTACCTGGGTGGGATATATGAGAAAAACAATCAGAGGCGACAGTGTCCTGGACACCTTTAGAGAACTGAGTACAGCCTCCTACATCTGCAGTTGGGCCCCTGATGACCAAGGGAGTAACATCCAGTCCCTCCCTCTCTCATTTTTCTACCCGTCGAGCATATACACATCAGAAGATCAGAGATGGGGGTACCACCAGGAAATGTTGGGAGAATGGGAGAGTAACCGCAGGGAGAGGAGGGAACCCTACCATTACAGGAGTACGGTCGCCGAATATTTACCTCCATACGGCGATGAGGAAGGATGGGAGACTAGCACTAGGAGGAGGGGCGGATGGGGGGGAAGAATGAGAGGAGTCCCTGGGCCCCATAGAATCCACCAGCCAGCCTACCTTCCTACCCACAATAGGTAGCGCAGCCTTGAAATGGTTGACTGACAGCTCGAGTCTCAAGGGAGGGACCAGCTCCATTGCCATTTAATAGATGATACTGAGGATAGAACCACCTCCCCTGAACAAGCCCCGGTTTTATGGGAACAGATAGTTCTTCCCACTGAACCTGTACATTGTCGAGATCCAGCTATTCCAGAGCGGATATATCTGGCACTGACAGTAATTTATGGTTAGGTCAGGGGGAATTGTTACAACATTCAATGGTAAATCTTGGCACAAACGAGAACAACTACTCCTACATAGGGCCACCACCTACAAGACCCCAAACACTGATTCTGATCTCATGGAACGTAGCCGGGCTGGGCAATAAAATGGATTGCCAAGAATGTGTTTCTTTCATCAATTCAAAAAGTATCTGCCTCTTCCAGGAAACCTGGGCGCGAGAGGAGTATACATGCCAGGGGTTTGCAGTATTCTCAAAACCAGCTAAATGGGGGACGACCGTCTGGAGGGCTGGCAATTTGGGTAGCATCCCATTTGGGCTGTCAGGCCAGCTGCCTAACTGTAGATTTAGATGACATACTAGCTGTCCTTTTAGAATGGCCAACTTCCTCCAAACTGGCGATAATAAACGTCTATTCAAGACCTGTAGCCACACCACGAGAATCAAATACCATCGAGGAACTCTCCGCTTTTTTGAGTGAAATTTCAGGGGAGCTCCACTACGTGGTTGGAGGGGACCTAAACTCGCACTATGAGCCACTGCCAGGCCTTCTTGATGGACCCTCCCTAGAGGAGGATTCAAGATGGCTGATACCCGCCATACCAAGCTCTTGGTGGCACCACCACCAAGAGCTTGGACCCCCCTCGCTCTTCAGATAACCGCCCTTACTCTAAATCAAGTCCTAAGGGCCTGCAATGGGCGCACTAAATCAGGCATGCCAAGTAAATGCACCTTTAACAAAGCTGGAAGCGAATCTAGATTAGATTATATCCTCGTCCAATTGTCATCCTGGTCACGAATCATCGACTTCAAGGTAATTGATAGACGGGATAGTGACCACAACGTCCTGGAACTCGAATACGCCCTACCAGGCATCGAGGACATGGGACGGGGTAAATAAAGTCCAAAGTCAGGGCTACTCCTGGAGAACAACCGAAGGAGAGTAAGGTGGGGGAAACTGTCCACAAGTGGCGTTAAGTTAGCTAAGCTCTATGCCAGAATCACCCCAGTGCTGGAAAAGGCATTCGCTATTGGTGAGGAACTTGGCGATGGGAAAAATAGAGACCTGTTAGGGCGGACCCATGAAGATCTAATAAACACCATGGAGTTAGATCTCTTTGTAAAGGGGGCTGGTAGAACTAGCAGAACACATAAGAAGACCTGGTATAACGCCACATGCTGGGACTCCAAACCTGAACTTCTACTCGCAATAAAGGCGTGCAGAAGCAGTGAGGAGATACAATCTAGGAGACGGGCATACAAGAAATTGCTGGCAAACGCCAAGGCCGAATGGGACCAACAACACTGGGAGGAACTCCCCAGTGCACTAGCCATCAGAGACTCTAGCAAATAGTCAATAGTGGATCAGAAGATCTCCCCTCGGCAATTGAACCCAACATTGCCCCGAGTATATGGCAAAGCCATTTCCAGTCACTATATGCAATAGAGGATGAGGCCCCGAGTACCCCCCAATGCACGCTAGTGAATGACCCCGAGGGTGAACCCTTCACAGAAAAAGAAGTCCGGGCAGCTATTGCGGGGTTGTCAACAGGGAAAGAACCGGGGCTCGATGGGGTGCCGGGTGGCTTATTCAAGCAGGAACCAGGGGTATGGGCCCCCTATCTCCTGCTGATATTCAATGCGGTCCTTAAAGGAATGGAGGTCCCGGATACTTGGCTGGGTGCAGAGGTGGTTCCAATATTCAAAAAGGGATCCCCTCTGCTTCCAGCCAACTATCGCCTAATAAGCCTCATCGATGTATCACAGAAGCTTTTCGGTAGGCTAATTCTGGACCGGCTGCAGAACTGGCTGGAGGAGACAGATACCCTGACCCCATACCAGGCAGGATTTAGGAGGGGGGTGTCCACAATTTATCAAATTTTAAGGTTAAATCTCATATATTGGAGGACAGCATTGATCGAGGGCGGCACTCTGTACACGGTTTTTGTGGATTTACGTGCCGCCTTCGATTTAGTGCCAGGACCAAAATTGTGGAAGGTAATGGAGGAGTTGGGCGTCCCGAAAGACATCCTGGAAATCCTGATGAGATTACATCATAATAACTTTGCACGTGTCAGGTGCGGTAGAAGTGGCAACCTAACTGAAAGATTCCCCGTTCGCAGAGGGGTGAGACAGGGTTGTGTGCTTGCACCAACCCTGTTCTGCCTCTTTGTGAACGGGGTCATTGCGCACCTGACAAGGATTGCCAACACCGACGCCTCAAAACTGACCGGCAGCAGGGTGTCCGCAATTATGTTTGCGGACGACACCCTGCTGCTGTCCAAATCCCCGATGGGCATATAGCGGGTGTTGGATGGTTTTCTGGAGTTTTGCACAGAAAGGGGACTTGAAATCAATCTGCAGAAAACCAAATTTATGATTCTGAACCCCATGCCCCTCAACCGCCCCAACCCCCTGCTTGGTACAGTACGTTTGTAAAGGGTTCACACAATAGAGTATCTGGGGATAACCCTAAATCAAAATCTAACGTGGTCAGCACATCAGACAAAAGCAAATATGAAACTGGCACAGATGGCGGGTGGTATTATGAGAATTGCGAGCAAGTCACCATATCGCCCACTCAGCCCTGCAATCCAAATTTACAAACCCCAGGCGCGGGGAGGAGTCACTTACGGGGGAGAGATGTGAGGCTATATTCCATCGCCTAAATTGCTGACCACAGAAAATAAATTCCTCAGGCAGCTGACAGCTCTTCCTTCAAGTACTCCACTCCTGCACCTAAGGCTGGACCTGGGCCTGAGGCCCATCACGGAGGAATTAGGGCTTAAACCACTTACCTTTTGGCGTCACCTCTGGAGCAGTCAGGTTCTCATTACCTACAGAACTGAGTTACAGGAATTTTTATCTCTGCCTAACGCCACTAAGACACCCTGGTTAAATTACATTAAGAGAACCTGCGAGATTCTTGGATTGCCAGAACTATGGTCAGATCCGGAAAGTACAAGCAATAGGATACCGAGGAAAGCGCTGTCCAGAGCGTACTATGACAAAATGCTCCTCCGAGCCCTGGATAGCACTCGTGAAGGATCTCTGACTCATCACTTTATAAAAACCAAAGATTTGTATAATCTTGAAAGTGTCTTAGATGGCATGACTCCGGCGTTAACTAGAAAACTATTCCTGCAATGGAGGTACGGGACCCTTCCCTTGGGGTCTTTTACCGCAGCATGGTCCTGTTGGTCTCCTGCAGAGATGTGCCCTGCATGTGCCCACACAAAGGAGAACGATGTGCACGTGTTTTTCTTCTGTCGAGCCTATCAGAAAAGCAGGAAATACTGGCTTGTCCCCTCCTTAAAAACATGGGATTCAGAACATTCTTACCCGCAAACAGAGTTTTAAAGACTGATTTATCCCCGCCAATTGTGTTTGCTTTGGCAAAATTCCTAACTGCAATGTGGTATGCCCGAACCCGATTGATAAAGAGGGCTGGAGACTCTTGACATACTTTTACCCTTTGATGCATTGATACCCATTTGTGATTATTATTCATTTTTCAATCTTCAAATGTATTTTATATACAATGATATTTCGGATTTTTAACTGATGTGATAATTCTGTACATCTTTTATGATCATGTGATCGAAATAAAGATTTGATGAATGAATGCTTGTGCCAAAGTTTAGTAATGGTAATGATATTGGCAAACGGTTTGCTGCCTTTGAAAGGGATTGCAAAATGAGGAGGATAGCACACCAGCACTGGGGCTCTCTACTATGGGAGTTATTCTCAGTGATGGGGAGAGATAGACTTCTGACCCTTAATGAGGAGCTAGCCAAATCCTATTAGCATATGAAGGAAACCTTGATTGAAGGATTTGGACTCACTACTGAAGAATACATATTGAAGTTTTGGGACATACATAAAAGTTGAAAACAAACATGGACGGACTTTCTGGACTCTTCAGTCAAAGCACTAGAAGGCTGGATAAAAGGCAATGAGATGGACACTTAGGGTGGGCTGTATAATTTAATTAAGAAGGAGGACATTTTAACTGATTTTATAACAGAGAAATTGGATCATGGTTTGGTCGATTCTAAGTTTCTTTCTCCCAAACAGCTGAGAAGGAAATCTGACAAATAGGTTAGAATCTGGTTGTCCGGAAAGACCCATGGTGTGAGTGACCATAAAAAGTGTTCACAGACTTCCCAGCAGGGAAAGGAGGTGAGCAATAAAAAACAGACAAAAGGAAGGAGACTCTAAAGGGCCCTAAAATGCTTCTCAGGAAGGTGGTCCCAAGATTTCTCCCAGTCCAAAGGCAAAGGGTACCAAGGTAAGAATTAGGATACAGCATACAGCAAAGGTTTCTGGGTTTTTCCATGAGCCAGACAGGTCATAAGAAAGGAGATGCTGCATGCTCCAAAAAGTACCCAGTGGCGGAGAATCCAAGGCATTGGATAGCATAGGAGTGGGGTAGAGGTGTACTCTGGATAGACCACGAGCTGCACAGAAGCTTCTTTAGTTTCCCTGGGTGGGGTGGATATTGAATCCCTGGCTGTCTTGCTTACAAGCTTGGAGAAGTGTAGACAAAGATCAATGGGACTAAGGTAGAGGCTCTGAGTGATAGAAGTGCCAGTGTCACTATGGTGAGAGCTAGACTTGTTTCACCAGAACAAATGTTACCTAGTGACAATCACCAGGTTACCAATGCTGACAATTAAACTAAGCTCCATCCAATGACCTTGGTAAACTTAGAATGGGAGGGGTACTGACCCAAAGAAGGTGGTTGTGTTACCTGCCGCCCCGGTTAAGTGTCTGTTGGAAAATTAACTTGAGACTTCTGCATGGGCAGAGGTGGGGGAAGGCTTATGCAGAACTCCTGGGTCTCCATGAGTGGGTGTGTGTTACTACCAGAACACAAATAGCATGTCAGGGAAGTCATTGGAACATGGATTCTAAAACAGTGGACCAAGGGCCCAGAGCAAGAGAAAGGGCCAGAAGTCTGCTAAGGCAGATTCTGAGAGATAGTCACACACAAAGAAAATGGGACTCATACGATCAGATCGCAATAATCTAACAGGTGCCGGGTAAGATACCCAAGGGTCTAAAACTGCCCTCACCCACAGCACGCTGTGACATGCTTCATCACCTCTGCACTAGCCAATGCTGGAGGTGGTGTAATATGGAGGGGGAAGACAATACAACACATAAAGTGTACATAAGACGGGATCATACGTGAAAAACAGGTGCAGAATTTGTGATCTAAAATTGGACACAGGATGTCCTCAATGTAATTGTATTTTATGGACTCCATGCCCAAATTAAAAGGAAAGGTCAAATACAAGGCCTGTTGATGGTGGTATGGACAACTATAATGAGCCACATACCCCTCCACTCTGCAAACAAACATCGACATGTTTCAGCCGAAAAATAATTAAATTAATTATTACTCAGGCTTTCATCAGGACTTCACATGGAAAAACGATCCCATGGGTACTAACCCTACCTCCTTGGTCCAGGAGCAGAGGGTAGAGACCCATCACAAAGAATACTCCCTATAAATGTCGGGATGATTTCCGTTGGGAACCTGTAATAAAATCCATAAAAACAGGTGTCAGGTGCAATGGTGCATAGCTATTGTGTTAAACGTAACAACACACATACTCAAACATCCTGGATAGTGCCCCAGAACGGGTAGGAAAAAGCGATCAAGGAGTGGACATTATCTCACCGTTAAAGACCACAATATCAATTCTGGCCCATTAGTGCTTGTAGAATTACCAAAAACATTCCACTAGGTGCCCAATGCATATCTGGCAAATATACCATACAACATGTTTAAGAAATGCAGGCACCAAAGTTGGAGACAGGTAGAACACAACCAAACACTTGGCCGATCTTACCGATTTATTTGTAATTCAAAACTTGAACTGGCGGGGAAGTGAGGACAACTCCCTATTGTCACACTCTGTAATATAATTGGGGCAAATAAGAACACTCATCAGACTGTGAGAAAAAGAGCAGTTATATAGTAAAAGTACAGTGAGGAACTGCCATGCTTGTGTCAGTCTGAATCATAGGCTGTTCATGTGAGGGTTAAGTCAGTCAATATAAATATTAAATATAACCAAACACCCCGGGGGCTAATGCCATGGGCTGGTACCGAGCGCACCATGAAAGTCATTAGGACACGTCCTAAACAGTCCAAGGGTGTCCAGACTTACTACATCAAGGTCTGTTGTCACCGGCACACTTGTCCCTCCCAGCAACGTATAGGTCTCCGGACCCTTCCCGGTCTGAGCATGTTTAAAGGCCGTCCTACCTGGGATCACGTCATTACGGCTACGACGTTGAAGGTATAAGTGGGACATATATTTCTCCTACCCCTTCATTTTGTCTGGTGAGATTCTAAGAGATCACTGGACCAAGGAGAGAGTTCTCCTGAGGGAAATGCGCTGGTGCCTGAGGAGGGAGCTGCAGCTGATGTTGTCTGTCCTCACTTGACAGAACTCTTTAATGCTAGGGTACACTCCAGAGAGGACCTAGGCCAAGGGCAAAAGCTGTGCCTTACTCTTGAAGGCCTTAGGCAGCAAGCTGCTAAGCAAGAAGATGTCAGTGGTACCCACAGGAAGGATGGGTGCTGGACCTGGCCCTTTTGCAGGGTTATCCCCGAACATTTTGCCTAGCTCCGCCTAATTTTCTTACCCTCTTTTTGCTGGCTTTACGACTTAGGGCACTTTATGGTATGCTATGTTAAAAAGTTTTATATAGTGCTCATATACCCGAAGGTGCCTTGGTGCTTCAATGCATGAGGGTGGTCAGTGAACAGGCTAAATATAATGTGGCATCTAGATTAAAAGAGCCGAGTTTTTGATGCTTTTCTAAAAAGTAAAAAGGTCTTAAAGTTTTTCAGTTTAAAAGGAAGGGAGTTCCATAATTTAGCTGTACGAGTTACCACTGCTAATCCATGCTAAAGTGCATGTGTCCTATTATCTAAATCGTGGTATGATTGGTTTACACTTGTTTGGCATATTTAATTTACTTGTAATTCCCTTGTACAGTGGTATATCATATACCCAGGGCCTGTAATTTAAATACTACTAGTGAGCCTGCAGCACTGATTTTGCCACCAACAAACATAGCTTCTCAGAACTGTCTCAGGCCTGCCACTGCAGGGCCTGCGTGCGCAATGAACTGTAACTCTGACTTGGCATTTAAAATGACTTGCAAAGCCTTAAACGCTCTTTTTACTACACATCGGTCACCCTTAATTTAGGCACTTGGTAGCCCGATGGGCAGGGTGCTGTGTAAGTAAAAGGTAGAACTAAAAAAGGAGGAGAAACCCTATTCTTTAAGATAGGGACAGGGTAATTAAACCAAGAAAGTAAAACAAGTCCTGTGGAAATTAGCAAAATTAATCTACATAAGCGGCGTTCATTTGCCTTTTCCCATTCCCCTCCCTGTAAGCACCATGAACACCGTGAAATATTGACCGCATCATTCCGCCAGTAAAAGCCCGTGCCCATATGTACATGACAGCCATTTTAGGCACCATGGCCTTTTTGCCCGCTCATTTGGAATCCCCGGCTTCCCTCCTGCGCGTATTTGAACACCCCCCCCTCTCACATGAAAAGGCCATAAAACCCTCTCCCTCTGCGCGACCCTGCTCTGAAAAGCAACCCTCCTGCTTGACCCACGCAAACCCCCCATTTCCTCTTGAAGAAGCATCCTTCGCCTCAGCTGACATAACCCCCCCCAGCTGTACCTGACTGCCCCCGTTCTCTCATGTACTGGTCATAAGACCTCTCTCTCTGTGCGACTCTGTCCCTGGGCATCACCCCTCGTGCCTGACCATCACCTCCCTTCTTCCTACGAATACCCCTCCCTTGATGACCCCTCCACTGAGCCCGATTGTCCGCACGGACCACTGGTCATCTCTTTTGCTCGAGGATACAGTTCATTGCCCACCACTGTATGCACTCATCCCTCTTCAAAAGAGCTACCATTGATCATGACCTCCCCACCCCTCCGAGAATCGATCAGGCCCACACATTCCAAAGAAATCAGCGGAACACTCAGCTGAGCAATAGCCCCCTCCCATTGTATGGTGTGAGGACCTGTACTGTAGCCACGTGTTGGATTGCGCTAGAACGGGGAGGGGTCGGGGATGTCTTTTCCTTGCTTCACAATGTTATTATTGTAATAAGGAATGTTTGTGATGTATAAAAGGCGATGTCTCAGAGAACTTGTTAGAGCACCTCCCGAAAGACACTGTGTTTCGTGTCCGAAATGACAGGCTCTCCTCATGAGTAATAAAACTCTGTTCTTGTGTTCCTGCTCCCAGCGCCCGTCTCTTTATTTGGTAACTATTCAGAATGGGAACTAAGAGGCGTCTTGCGCCAGCAGCCTGGGCATCGGTAGTAAATTGGGCTGACTTTCCACAATTGGCACCCCAAACGCGGGGCCCATCAGCGACATAAGGTCCGGTAAGAGAGGTCCAGACGATGGGGTGAACATCTAAACGATCGGAGTATACCTGCCTTGAGAGGACCCTCGTCCGGCTGCTGATTGAATGAACTTCACCGATTCCGAACGGACCTCTCTCGAGTGACCTACTGTCCTGACTGGGATCCCACAGGACTGCTGCGGTAAAACCATGGAGTAAGAGAACGATCGGGTGCTGGAAAGGGGAAGACGAAGAACTGTCCATATGGTCCGGTCCGGGTAAGGTTAAGTAGGAGACGCCTGTTACGTCTAATTGGTAGGATGGCTTTATCCATCTGATTGATTGATTGATTGTTTGTATTGGAATCGGTATTTAACTACTGATATTTTTCATTGATTGGTTGCTCTGTTGTTCTTTGAGATTCGCTGTCTGCAAACAGGGAAAGAACACGTTCTCTCTTTGCAGGTAGCGAAAGGGTAGGTAACGCAAACCTTTAACACGTCGTACCTACTTATTCTCCCCATTGATTGATTGTGGCCCGAACTGTTGTTCGTGGATTGTTCTCTGGAGATTCTCTGCCTGCAAACGGGGAAGAACAGGTTCTCTCTTTGCAGGTAGCGAAAGGGTAAGTAACGCAAACCTTTAACACGTCGTACCTACTCATTCTCCCCATTGATTGTTTGATTGACCGAACATTGATTGTTCGATATTGGTTCTTTTTGAGGTATTCACCGACTGCAAACAACGAAGAATAGAAATATTCTGTCTAGTCTTTGCCCGCCATGATAAGATAGGTAGTGCAGACTTTTGTCCCCGTTGTAATCCGTCATGCCTATCTTCTCCCCACTGATTGGTAAACTAGTTCCACCCGGACCATTTATTGGAGGTAGATCATCCGGTTCGACCGGAGGGTATCCCTGATAAAAGGACATATAAAATATGATGTGATCACCGAATCCTGTTAACAGAAACTTTAGCATGAAACACACACTAGAAAAGGAAGGAAAAGAAGTCGAGCTAAGCCAGTAGCCCACTGATGAGTTTCCGACTTCATTAAAAATAAGAAAACGTTAGAAATAGTCCGTAATAAGAATTATAAAATGGCGAAAGAAGCCAAGCTTGACGCCAAGACAGCCACAAGGTAGCTAGGCCCCGCCGCCCCCTCGCTATCCAAAGCATGTCTGTCCCACCGCCCGCCACGCCCAAATAACGGTAACATGAAATAGATACAAATCAGCAGATACCTACCCCCATTCCGGAAGCTCCCGAAGTGCAACAGGTCCGCGGTTACGCCCATCCGGAAGGCGAGGCCTCAGCGCGTGTAGAGCAGGGCTCGGCTGGCAGCCATCGGAAGGGGAGGCTGTGGGGCGGACGGCCCGAAGGTTGTTATGGCCTCCCCATTCCCTTCTTTTCTTCTGCCCTGCGGGCCACGGGGGGCATGTCTTGCCTCAGCCACCGACCCCCCCCCCCCTCTCTATCGCCTGCTCCGGCCGTCAGCAAAACGGGGGCCAAAGCAGGTAGCCCCGTGAGCGATAACACTGGAGAGTTGCAGGTAGCCCCTTCAGCGGTGACGCCTCAGAGTTGCAGGTAGTCCCGCCTGGTCTGGCCGCTCTTCATTGCCTGGTACGGCCGTACCCAAGTAGTGGAGCCAAGAAACGGCGCGGGGTCGCTGGAAGGGGGAGGCGGCGCGAACGAGCCTCCCCCACCCCCCTCCAGGTGGGGGCTTCCAGCGACACCCCAACGCTCCTGCTCAAAGAGGGTCCATATCAAAAAGGTGGTTTTTTTTGCCCAGGACTGGCGCGCGCCCTGCGCTCCTCGACCTTGAAGATTCTAAAAGAGCCGGGGGGGCCGACCTCTCCACGAGGCGCCCCCCGCCTCCGTCCTCCGATGGAGGCACGAGACATCGGCGCACTCCTGCCGGCGCCAGCCTCAGTTTGGAAATGACAAAAAATCCTGCAAAGATACAGATTTGTTCAGTTCCGGTGGAACACCAGAATGACCCGGTAGGAAAGATTGTTGCATCCCTCCCCACTTCTTGACTGATGGCTCATATCGCTAGTCTGTTACCCTATTACGAAAAACTTTTTGAACTGCCAAAAGAAGGTTCTGGTCCAACCACGAGTCAGTAGAGACAATCTGACTATACTGGGACTTGCCTGACCTCGCCCAAAATGGCGCCGATACAAAATGAAACTTTCAACTCCTTGTTGCACCCTGATTGCTCAGCCTTGATGTTCCAAGATATATATGCAGTTTTTGGACAATGAAAATAGATAAAATGGATATTGATTATGTGTTTGGAAAAGAAAGCGATGTGAGATGGGTATTGATTATTTGTTGGAACAATGAACTGATATGGGGTGGGTACCAATTATGTGGATGGATAATGAACAGATATGAGATGGGTATTGATCATGTATTTCAACAATGAATTCAGCATAAGATGGATACTGGTTACGTGATTTTTCAATGGATTGATGCACGATAGGTACTGAGTGAATAGTTGGACAATGAGATGATGTAAAGTTTGAAACTAATGGTTATTGAAAGTTCGAATTTTTCGACATTTATGATGCTCGCTCCCAATGAATTTCGATACGATTTTATTACACTGCTGCACTTTATATTATGAAATAAATGGCCTCCGACTTCGTTCCTCTTATGTACAGTTTTAGTCTGCTCCGTAGCCGGCCCACTGGGTTGTAGGCCCGTATTTGTGCGCCAACATTTTTTATTATTATTAAAGGGTTTTTTGAACAGGCAAATATAATTGTAGCGTTTGGATTGATGAGTTTCGAAATGTATGGCTACTGTCACCGATATAAGTAAAATACATGCAGCATGATTAAGATTGAAGGTTAAAAAGGCCCGATACTTAGCAGCTACATTATGTGTCACAGGCAGCCGGGAAAGTGTTTTAAACGCCCTTAAGCGATACCGAAGAAATGCCACCTGACCACCCCCCTTGCACATGGCCTAAAAAAAACCACGATCAAGTGATTCATGTAGATACGCAGACCATCGATGATTATCTATCTAACGATACTGGTCCCTCTGGGCTTAAACGCCGAGATGGTAGAGGATGCACCCCGTGGAGATGGGTCGAGTATGTGGTAGGTAAAAACATTTTCGGATTGTTGCGCGCTGATGTGTCTTGAATGCTGCCCCCACCCCCTTCTTTCTCCTCCCTTCTGCAGGTTGCGCCGGAACATCGGCTGAAGTATGGAAGAGCGATGATCGAGCGACCGACAGAAGGGGAAAAAGGGGATCTGAGCATAGTACTTATGCTAACGAGCTTTGAAAGGTGTAGACTTAGATATGACTATGCCTCCTAGAACGTAGCGACTGGGAGTATGGACTGACATAGAAACTTGACGGGTTAGTACTGTATGACAGAATTCGACTCGAACCAGCACACCAGATAGTGCAACTATGACGTTTTACTAGATAGGGAAAGGACAAGGAAAGTTCCGGGGTAAGGTTTACCTAGGCACCACCTGTCTGGAAAAGTAGGAATGACGTTGATGTTCAAAGTATATTCTCGCACTCTTATAGATATAGCCTAGCTGTCCGACTGTTCTCCCGATTAATGCCCTCCGTTGCCTCAGCCTGGAGAACTTCTTGCCAATTGACAGAAACAAAAAAAAGGTGTTCAAGATCCAACCATGGGCAATAGCCCGACCAGGTTAATTCCTGACCAACTGACCGAGGTGTAAGTATTGGCGATCGAGAACGCTCGCAAAGATAGCAAACGAAAGAAAGAGGAGGAAAAGGTAAAAAGAGCTCAGCACGTAGACAAATAGGATACTAAAAAGATACGCAGCATGCAGAAAGAGATCTTTTTGGCCAATAACTGTTTTATGTTTTGTCATGAACCTTTTTTTGTATGTACTACATGTACTGTCTTCCTTTGACTGAGTTTGTGTGTATGTAATGTATGGGTTTATGTCTCCCCTCTGTTCGCGTCTCTGTGTTACCTGACCCCTGCTGTTCTGTGGTGTGAGCGCATTAAATGACCCATTACTGTACACGTCTCTCTCTCTCTCTCTCTCTCTCTCTTTCTACATGTCATACGTGTACCGAATGGCTCGTTTAGGTTGCGGACGACTCTCACTCTCTATGAGAGTCTCCCTATTCCCTCTTCCCTTTCGAGGTAAAATTGTGCCCTGTCGGCACCAGCCTAATTGGGTTCCTTTTTTTGAACGCAAAGGTGTTCAGCAAAATTGACAGAAACTAAAAGAATTGTGACTTGCCATATTACTACCTCTCCTTTCTGCAAAATGAATGAACTTGAATTGGCTAAGAAAGAAAGGGCAGGTAAGACGACTGATATCCCCCAATCTGGCCTTTTATAGGGGGGATTACATGTCAATGGCTTCCTATGCTTCAGTTCATTAGAAATACGATCCCCAATGCCCAGATTGATCCCCAATGTCCAGGTTGCCCCACCCTTATGTACTCAAGCGCGAATGTTCAAAGCGTCCCCGCTTCTCCCATTGACCCCTGCTCCATATCAGCTACCCCCGAAGTATAACTGATGACCTTGATTAATCGTCGCTCCTCGATGAAAGTCTGTTTACCCCCTCTCTCGATGATAGCACCCCGCCCTGTTTGAAAGGGTTAACCAGCTCTGAAGGGAAATGTTAGACTGTTAAGGCTCGGGTTAGAAAGACAAGTTTCCGCTGGAGGTTCCGAAATGTTGAATTTGATGAAATGCGCAGTTGATAGGAGTCTGATTTCTCTCCATTTGTGTCATGAATAGACGATGAATAAAATTGGCATGAACTCAGTAGGAATGCCGACATATACACTGCATGGTAATAGACTTCTGACTGTGACCGATGAACGTATCTCCCAAGTGCGTAGGATTGAGGGAGGAATTCTCATGCATAAATGTCTTTTCCTGCCCGTTCTCTAAAGCTTGTTTTGTACCTATTCAAAGATATACGATCACCGGAGGAGAAGGGTCGGACGTGACGTACAGCCTGGCTGCAGATCTTGAAGTAAACATATGACCTCGACCAAAGGTGGGGCTGCAGAGCAACAAGATACGGGACGAGAAAGCAATCTCAAACGTGGAAAATGGAAAGTCGACGGGCTGCCCTGAAGCCCTCAGTCTGCTAACCCATGTGTGCCTGACGTCTTCGCCCCCCTTTTTGGGCCCGATTGATGGGCCTGCCTGCACGTTATCCTTTGCTGCCTTGGTCCCTTGGAAGTGTCCGAAAAGATCTGATCCCACTCCGCCCTCTCTTCCCTCGACTATCCAACAACCCCCTCTTTTTCCACATGACTTTTTGACTCAGAAAGAAGAAACAGCATTTAGGTGGAAATGAGGTTTGCAAACGGAAGTAAAAAGAAATATAGGTGCCGAGCATAAGGCACTACCAAAAGGATTGGTTAGGGAACAGGACTGTGGTCTAACAGCAGAGGACTGACCGCACCCTGCAACGCGTAACGATAGATCCGAGCTGGACCTATAGCTCCACCGCCGGTGCTCAATAGCGCCAACGAAAAGATACGGACGAGAGCCTACCAGTGATGGCTCACTGCTAAAAAGACACTGTGACGAAGATATGTTGGACTGAATTCCTCCCTCAACCACTTGGTATTGTTTTCAAAATGTTTGTCGGTACATTGATGAGAAAGTCAGAAGCATTTATACTGTGTAGTATGCTGCACCCCAGGATTGTAGTAACCCAACAAATGTAAATTTCTATGTATTGCATTCTGCCAATCACATCGACTGCTCATGGTTATATGCAATCTGCTAGTATTGACAAGGTTTCATCAACCATACATGTTTATATGTACACCCGTTAATTAGGAAATGAACTAGCTTATGGTAAAAGCGGCGACTGTGGAAATTATGTACATAAGCGGCGTTCATTTGCCTTTTCCCATTCCCCTCCCTGTAAGCACCATGAACACCGTGAAATATTGACCGCATCATTCCGCCAGTAAAAGCCCGTGCCCATATGTACATGACAGCCATTTTAGGCACCATGGCCTTTTTGCCCGCTCATTTGGAATCCCCGGCTTCCCTCCTGCGCGTATTTGAACACCCCCCCTCTCACATGAAAAGGCCATAAAACCCTCTCCCTCTGCGCGACCCTGCTCTGAAAAGCAACCCTCCTGCTTGACCCACGCAAACCCCCCATTTCCTCTTGAAGAAGCATCCTTCGCCTCAGCTGACATAACCCCCCCAGCTGTACCTGACTGCCCCCGTTCTCTCATGTACTGGTCATAAGACCTCTCTCTCTGTGCGACTCTGTCCCTGGGCATCACCCCTCGTGCCTGACCATCACCTCCCTTCTTCCTACGAATACCCCTCCCTTGATGACCCCTCCACTGAGCCCGATTGTCCGCACGGACCACTGGTCATCTCTTTTGCTCGAGGATACAGTTCAATGCCCACCACTGTATGCACTCATCCCTCTTCAAAAGATCTACCATTGATCATGACCTCCCCACCCCTCCGAGAATCGATCAGGCGCACACATTCCAAAGAAATCAGCGGAACACTCAGCTGAGCAATAGCCCCCTCCCATTGTATGGTGTGAGGACCTGTACTGTAGCCACGTGTTGGATTGCGCTAGAACGGGGAGGGGTCGGGGATGTCTTTTCCTTGCTTCACAATGTTATTATTGTAATAAGGAATGTTTGTGATGTATAAAAGGCGATGTCTCAGAGAACTTGTTAGAGCACCTCCCGAAAGACACTGTGTTTCGTGTCCGAAATGACAGGCTCTCCTCATGAGTAATAAAACTCTGTTCTTGTGTTCCTGCTTCCAGCGCCCGTCTCTTTATTTGGTAACTATTCAGAATGGGAACTAAGAGGCGTCTTGCGCCAGCAGCCTGGGCATCGGTAGTAAATTGGGCTGACTTTCCACAGTCCCTAGGCAAATATTTGGATCATGTGTTGCTCTGTAGTCATTTACAATATCAATGGGGTTAAAGCATATGCATTGATTCAAAAAAGCAGTAATTGCAAAATATCACATTAACATATAGTGAATAAAAAAAAATCACAGTGGCATGTAGATGTAGTAGAGACAGTAATGCAAGAAAAATAAAGTTGTTTCTTAAAAATTTAACATTTCAGTTTTTATTCATCATTATATTCAAAATAGACATAGATTAAAAAAAATATTAAAAACATATTAAAAAACAAAACATTGTTACAACACACTTGTGTTGATCATTGAAACAAGAAAACTACACAAAAGTCGACGCGGCATTTCAGTGAGATAAGGATCAACCACCTTCATCAGGACAGAGTTTTCTAAAAATGTAATATTCAACAATACAACAATATGCTAATTTATACATCCAAAATCAGTTTTGAATTGTGTTTACAAATATCAAAGCATTAGTCTCTATCTAGAACCAGACATGGAACAGAATAACACAAACTATAAATTATTTCATGTGCCCAATTCAGATGAGTAAAAAACAATGAGTACAAGACAACACATGATCATTCCTTATCGTAGCCTACCTATTACAAGATCAGATTAATAAATCCCCTTTGTGAATCAGATAGGAAACATTCTTCAAGTCGATTTTCTGAATAAAATGAGGAATATCTTGAAATAAAATCGATCGAAGTTTCATCGAAATTCATACAATTTAAAAAAAAATATTAAGAAAACATTTCATAAGGGTTTATCTAAAGCCCTATGATAGGCATGTTATTGAACGTTCATTATAGCGTACCTTTTTATGTGGTACCATATCTTCATGAAATGCGTTCATAGGAGCCACCGATAGGTTTATTACTGTATATTATCGTCCTTTAAAATGTAAATAAAAATAAAAAGGGTATGAACTTCTCTGTACGGAATGATAATATGTTGTTAAAATTGGCGTATTAACATATAAACGGGAGCTTACCGTTAAAAAAACAGTACGCTTTCATCAACAAATCAGGTGAGCCGAGATTAAGCTTCCATTTGCTAATGTTCCAATATATCTCTTGGGGTTATCCTAAGAAATAGAATTGTATGCTTAATTAATATCTGAAATGCCAAGACGTTTGTAGGTAACAGGAAGGCCGGAACAACTTTATTAGGTAAGAAGTGGTGTGTGATTATTTGCGCCTTGACTTTTGAGCCTTCTGCCCGTTTGTAAAACAGATTCAAAAGAAATTAATCTATGACCATTGCAACTGCGGTCTTATTTTTTTAAAAGAAGAACTTAGTCTAAGACCAATGCAACTATGGTCTTCTGTCTAATACGGAGCGAGCATGTGGATTTGAATGGTAATCTCCAGACTTTAAAGCATTTATCGCTCATTAAATCTTTGCAAAACACAGAGGGAGTAACCTAACCTAGTAAATAGCAGCATGTAAACCGCATGTCGCCTATCTGTATTAGTGTATCAGTCAAGGGAAAGACATCGCTGTAACTTAAATATACAAAATATTTACATATTCCTGTATGTAGGGGGAGACAAACCAGCACGCCTTATAGCCCCTAAACATAAATAGCCTAATAAATACACAAATGATCGAGGGAGCTATATTAAATAAACAGGACGATTAGGCCTATAGCCCCAAAACATAAATAAGATAGACAAGAGTAGCCACAACAACAGCAAAAAAACAGATCGTACTAAAAGGCTGTCATTTTTTGATTGTTACAGATTTTATTCTTTCAGTAGCAATGCCAAGAGAGCAACAAAACCAGGTAATTTTCCAGTCTGTAATTCAAAATATGAGAGTAAATCTACATTGGCATTTCAGATATTAATTAAGCATACAATTCTATTTCTTAGTATAACCCCAAGAGATATATTGGAACATTAGCAAATGGAAGCTTAATCACGGCTCACCTGAATTGTTGATGAAAGCGTACTGTTTTTTAACGGTAAGCTCCCGATTCTTTGTTAATACACCAACTTTAGGAACATATTATCATTATGTACAGAGAAATCGATACCCCTTTTATCTTTATTTACATTTTAAAGGACGCTAATATACAGTGATAAACCTATCGGTGGCTTCTACGAACACATTTTATGAAGGAATAGTACCACATAAAAAGGTACGCTATAATGAACGTTCAATAACATGCCTATCATAGGGGGTTTAGATAAACCCTTATCCAAGTTTGCTGAATAATTTTTGTTTAAATCCTATGAATTCTGATTAAAATATGATCGATTTTATTTCAGGATATTCCTCATTTTATTCACAAAATCAACTTGAAGAATGTTTCCAATCTGAATCAAAAAGGGGATTCATTAATCTGATATATTGTAATAGGTACATCATGATAAGGAATGAGATGTCTTGTACTCATTATTTTTTACTCATCTGAATTGGGGACATGTAATAATGTATAGTGCATGTTATTCTGTTCCGTGTCTGGTTGTAGATAGAGCCTAATGCTTTGAAATTTTGTAAAAACAATTTGAAACTGATTTTGATGTATAAACGAACATATTGTAGAATATTACATTTTTAGAAAACTCTGTCCTGAAGAGGGTGGTTGATCCTAATCTCTCCGAAACTCTGCGTAGACTTTTGTGTAGTTTTCTTGGTTCAATGATCAGCACAAGTGTGTTGTACCAATGGATTGTTTTTTAATATGTTTTAATATGTTTCTAAATGTATGTCTATTTTGAATATAATGATGAATACAAACTGAATTGTACATTTTTAAGAAAACCCTTGTTTTTTTTCATTTCTGTCTCTACTACAGCTACATGCTACTGTGATCTTTTTGTAATCACTTTATGTTAATGTGATGTTTGGCAAATACTGCTTTTTTGAATCGATGATACGCTTTAACCTCATTGATATTGTATATGACTACTGAGCAGCACATGATCCAATTATTTGGCTAGGGACTTGTTTTACTTTTTTGGTGTAAGTAAAAGGTCTCACATGTGCTTTATTTGTGGCATGTCCTGGGAGTGACAAACAGCCTATTTTGTTTCTCACTATGGGTGGGGCCTACTCCTGTCCTCGGCTAGCATTGGGATTTCCCTTATATGTGTTTAAGTGGTAATTTCTGATCGGAAAGGAGTAGCATTGCCATGTTTGGTATGTTTGGAATAGTGGTAATAAAAGCTGCTTATTGGTGTAGTTGGATTTTGTATTACTATTTTAGAAATGAACCATTAAGAAAGCGGGCATTTCTCTGTGCTTATGACTCGCCTTGCAGCCCGACTCTAATCCATGTCTGGGCCTGGTTGACATCTACACTTTGTGCATACTTTCCACAGTGCCAAGACATAGGAAGGGTTGGGTGTGACAGGGGTGCATCTGCATACTTATAAATTTTTCTGGACTGGGAGAGAGGGAGGCAGGGCACACTTACATTTGTATAGATGGTGTCCTGCACTCATACAAAGCGCTGATTTACCCCCTACTGATGTCTGGAGCCAGGGCTGGAGTTGAAAGGGGGCGTTTGCACTTTTAAGGTTTCTTTTGAAGTCACCTCTTGAACAAAGACATTTTGGAGCATAGGTACAGGCATTCTAACCCCATGTTTTGGAGACACTGCGCGGGACATGTAACCAGATACAGCTGGCTCTATATTTTGTACATTGCCAGAGGATTGCTGTGCTTCCAAGAGGAACAGACATTAGGACTACTTGCGTTGTTGTGCAGGTCTGCTGCCTACTGACTCCTGGTCTGCAGAATGGACAACCACCTTTCAAATTGCCTCATGAGCTGGTCTACCTGGCAACTCTCAGCCCGTGCCCCCAAGTGTTCTCCAAGGAGTCCAGCGCCTGGGCAGTGCTGTGCATTGCTCCTGTAATCTCAGTGCATTGGAAGCTCTGTTAATTGCCCTTACTGAACATTGCCATCAGTACATGTTGAGCACCTTTAAAGGCTTGAGAAGCGTGTGTGGATCGCTTTTTCCAGGGGAACCAGTGAGAGCCGATCATTGCATTTTGATCCGTACAGGTCATTGGGCCTTTGCCAGTGACTGAAAGAGGAGACCTCTACCCCACCACGCAGAAAGAAGAGCGAAAAGGGCACTTGGTTTCTTGTAAAGCAGCGTGAGGCTTGCCCAGCGTGGCCTCATCAGTAACACATTCCACCATGGGCTGGCTGGGCTCCTGAAGTTCCTTCTAGTAGGCCCTGCCCCCGGGACTCGCCACCCTTGCTGGAATTTGTGGAATGTGTGGCGGAGGGGAAGAATGCAGCAGCATCGCCAGCCCCTGAAAGCTGTTTCCTGCAATGCTAGAAGGTACCTGGGGAGTGTGGGTACCTTGTAAGGAACTACCAGGCTGCCTCACACTATTCCGTGGGTCCATCCCACCCCTTTGCACAAATCAGTCCTGAAGGGCTGTGGGCGCCCCTTGCCTCTCACAGTTACTCCACGTGTTTGTAGGCAGCTTTTTTGGTGTTCTTGCACAAGGAGGGGACTGAGCAAGGTCTACCTGCTAAAGACTGTAGGGTGTGCCAACCTCGCCCTGTTAGAACATACCTGGGTGGAGAGGCAGTTGTTTACTGGTGACATTATGAGAGAAGTCCAAGACGGAGGTCTCCTGATCTGATTTCGCCATATCCAGGAAGCCTAAATTACCTTATAGCCTGTAAAGACGCTATATTCCTTGGACTGTTAGGGGATCATTTGTCAATTACCATATATAACTAGGCTTTCCTGTTTTCAGTTTCTATTTTTGGTAAATTCTGGTGGGGTTTTTTCAGTTTTTTCAATACCTTAAAAAACTGTGTTTATCAGTGGTTACACATTTTCGTGCTATTAAAAAGAACAGAAACAGTGTTTTTCCAGTGTTTTTGGAATTTTAATTTAATTTTAATTATTGCTTACTTTCTGCACTGATAGTGCATGTGTATAGGTAGCGTTTGCACAAGGTATATAAGGTCCAACTACATCTTTACTGCACCAGAATGGACTACAACGTTAATAGCATTCTTCATTAACTCTGAATATTGTAAAGATGCTTTCAGTATACCATCTAGCAAGTGACAAGGATCTCTTACAGGGAAGCACTTCAGCTCATGTATCAATTTTGACAGACCACCATACAACTCTTTTCCTATACATAGCTGAATTACTGCAAATATAAACGATATCACTCACTTTATTGAACTTGAATGGAATTTTTCTCAGCAGCATTCCAAGTGACACGTTCCATGTTTAACACAAACACCTGGTGTCATGTTTTCACCACAATTTCAGATGCTGGGTGACAACATTCTTTTCACATATACCTGTTACTACATCTTGCATTGAATGTTTAAAGACTTTGGTTTTGGCAATTCACTTAAAATCAATACTGACTCACTAGAAAAGGGGGCTGATGTATCAAAGGATTTCACCCATTCTCTGTCTGTGGGTAAATGTGATGGTACATATTAGGAAAGATTCTTATGAATCCAGCCATTTTACCTATTGGTGAAATTAAATGTTGCCAACATTTTAAATCTGACTTTTATATTTCCTGATTTTCAACAGTTTACAAAATAACTGAATAAGATTTAAAACATGCTTCTAAACACTGCGGGCTAGATGTAGGTAACTCTAATTTACCGACTCATAAATACCGAATTTTACCGATTTGGTATTTATGAATCGGTAAATTAGAAGGAGGGAGATGTAGCTAATTTTGAATTTTGAATTACCGAATCGTTAACATTCGGTATTTACCGATTCGGTAAGTACCGAATCGGTATTGCCCATTGATTCCTATGGGCCTTGAAGCCCATGGGAATCAATGGGCAATACCGATTCGGTATTTACCGAATCCTGCAAGGGTGCAGGGGGTGTCACTTTGACACCCTCTAGCACCCCAAGTACCGGCTTGTGTGACATGTGGCACACATGCATGCCCTAAGGGCATCTCTATGTGTCACATGGCACAGGTGTGCATGCAGAGATGTGCATGCACACCTGAATTCGGTATTTTACCACCCAATAGGATTGGGTGGTAAAATACCAACACTTAAGGGCCTGTGGCACTCTTAGGAGTGTCACCTACATATGGATTTACCGAATCGGTAAATATACCGATTCGGTATTTTACCGATTCTGTAAATTTACCGATTCGGTAAATTTACAGAATCAGTAAAATATAGGCCCCTACATCAGAAAACCCTAATACCGGTCGGTAACAGCCGAATTCGGCCGTTACCGAACGGTATTAGGGCTCCTACATCTGGCCCTGCATCTTTAGACCGAAGACCACAAAACTAAAAAAAGCTGAAATAAGAAGAGACAATGTTTTAGTGACATCCCTGAACAACAGAATTCAAGCCGAATAATGTTAGCCCAGTCTTTCTTGATGCTACCTTGTATGACAAAGTTACATTGTATTGGCCCCTTAGTCCTGTGTGACCTGTCAAGCCAGTGCAGGACAGACTCACAACCAAAGGCACCCATAATTCCACTACCAGTGTTTGGTTCTCCCCTTGAGAGAGTAGGGGTTGACATTGTTGCTCCCCTTAACCCTCAAACTGCATCTTGGAATGCATTCATCTTAGTGGTAGTTGATCATGCCACTAGATACTCAGAGGCAATTCTCCTCAGGACTGCAACTGGTCCTGCAGTAGCAATGGCCCTACTTGGAATCTTCACCAGGGTTAGGTTTACTGGGTGGTCTCTGATAGACGGACTAGCTTCATGTCTGCATACCTAAAGCTATGTGGGATGAATGTGGTGTGAGCTACAAGCTCATTACCACCTATCAGCCTCAGGCTAGTGGTTTAGTTGACAGGTTCAACAAAACCATGAAAGGCATGATAATAGGCCTCCCTGAAAAACTGAAGGAAATGGAATGTCCTGTTACCTTGTCTACTGTTTACCTACAGAGGAGTGTCAAAAAAGGAGATTGGATTCAGCCCTTTTCAACTTTTGTTTAGCCATCCTTTAAGGGGGAGTCTTGTAAGAGAAGGCTGGGAGAGACCTCTCAAACAGCCCAACCAGGACAAAGTGGACAATATACTAGGCCTACTGTAGTATTTTCATGTTGTTAATAGTTTTCCCCTTTACCTTGTAACTAGCTGCTCAGCCACTGTGAGTGTTTTGTGTGGAATGTTGACATGAGAGGAATGCTTGGGTGCCTGGTGTAAGTTAGACCGTTGGAAAGATGGGCTGTGGAGACTTATTCACGCTCTACAAGTGATCTCAAGGAAGTTAAAGATGAAAAGCCAAGGATGTTTTCAAGTTGGAAGGAAGCTACTGAAACTTGAAGTGCAGAGTGCACATGGGAAATGTAGTGGTACACTTACCACGCAGACTGTACAAGTACATTTCCTGGAGGAAATAGTGCACAACATACATCAGAGAAAGTGTGGTCAAAGAGGGAAAAAGATTCACAAGAAAAAAATTAAATGCAACATCGAGAAAAAAGACAAATTGAAGCAGCACTCTTCGCAGCCCTACCGTTGTCCTTCACACCGGACAGCCCAGGAGTTCTGTTCTCACAAACATCACATCTGTTGGACTTTAAAGAAACAAGTATGTGTTTGCCACATCAAGCTCTACAAAATACTGTTTGACTCAATATTAGTGTTAATGCTGCGCAATTTGAATTCTTCATGGACATTGGAATTTCACAGCAAGCTACACCTGTCTGGTATACCCTCACAACAACATACTGGGAGCCGTTTTATTCACCTAGTTGTTTCTATGAAAGGTCTGGTAGAACCCTCTTGAAGTGGAATTTCTTGGTAGTGGCACAGAGCACAAGGAAATTCTGTTCCAGTCAACATGCACGGTTTGATTTCCGATACGTTTGTATAAAGTCTGTTTTATGGCGGTAACAAGCTACGCTGTCATGGCTATGGATTATGGTTTTGTTCTGTAAGGGAGCCTGTAAGCACATGTGGCCATATGTTCTGTCTATTGATCGTAAGCACATGTGGCCATATAATTTGCCTTTGGGGAAATGTCTTATGGCCCGACCTGAAGCGATTTTAAATATAAAATAAGCAGAAACGTTAAAAAAGTAACAAACTGAAGTGAGTTAAAAATAACAGAAGCGTTCAAAAAAGCAACCGTTACCTTTCACACGACTTTTCATTGGCCAATTCAAGGTATTTCCTCACGTGCAGCGGTGTATCCCTCTTGCTCCATTGGCAAGCTCCTCTCAATGACATTTGGTGCATGCCGGCGCTTGCAGCCACCCAGCACCGTCGTTACTATGTGCCGCCATCTTGGATTGCTGGGTGTTTTTCTTTAATTTTTAGGTCTCGGGACCTAGCCTACACTGCGTCAGCAGTGTGGGCGGAGCCCAGAGGCCTCTTACCGGCGTTTTGGATTTAGACATTGCATTACACAACGCGCGTGCATTTGTGGAATCCAATGTCCAATTTAATTTGCCTTGGTGTGCCTGCTGTTTTGAAACAGAACACGCAATAGGCCATAGGCAGTCGCGTGGCTCCGCCTATGGCCTATTGGTGTCTGTTACGCGCACCAGAGGCCATATGTTTTGACTTATCCCGGCTTGACAGCAGAGATAATTAAAAACATATGCACGCAGTGGGGCGCGCACGCACACCACTGCAGGCTTTTTTTTTTACAATTGGATCGCTTTCGCGATCCTTTGAAGTGCCGCTTGTTTACCCTCCCACCCACCTGAAGTGCCGCTTGTTTACCCTCCCACCCACCGGGTGATCCTTTGAAGTGCCGCTTGTTTACCCTCCCACCCACCCGAAGTGCTGCTTGTTTACCCTCCCACCCACCCGCTGCTGCTTCTCTGGGTGCAAAACCACAGTTGATGGACTGAATGCAGAACAATGTCATACATTCACCCCAGTACAGAGATCTGGGCCTAAATCCCTCGTTTTTTTGCACTCCACACCACCCCAGTTAAGACATGTCCATATGCAAATCAGTCTGACCCTGTGCCTCATGGGAACAGTTCAGCCCGAACTGCCAAGCCATGCCTTCCCTGGACCGGAAACAAGCTTCCGAGGACCGGTTTCTGGCATTCCAGCCGTCTTCAGCCCGGGTTGCTTGAATCCAGTGGTGTGGAGAGCATGGGACTCAAGTCTGAGCATACCCATCCCACTCGGGGTGACAAATGCAAAAACCACAGTTGATGGACTGAATGCAGAACAATGTCATACATTCACCCCAGTACAGAGATCTTGGCCTAAATCCATCGTTTTTTTTGCACTCCACGCCAACCCAGTTCATACATGGCCATATGCAAATCAGTCTGACCCTGTGCCTCATGGGAACAGTCCAGCCCGAACTGCCAAGCCATGCCTGCCCTGGACCGGAAACAAGCTTCTGAGGACCGGTTTCTGGCATTCCAGCCGTCTTCAGCCCGGCTTGCTTGAATCCAGTGGTGTGGGGAGCATGGGACTCACGTCTGAGCATACCTTCTCTTGGGGCCACTTTTGTGACATTACCCAAATAAATTTAATAGCCGAATATTTCACCACAGAACGTGACTTTTCCCGATTCTAATGTGAAAAAGCATAACAATGTGTATAAATTCTCCCTTCGAGCAAAACAGCCACGCGCACATTTCAAGATCTTTTTTACGTTATTTTCTTCATTTAAAACGTCTTGCCAGCTGTAACTTCCCATTCAGAGCTAAACTGTCAAGGTGCTTGTGTTTTTGTCAGGAACTTCAGACTTTGGAACAGGGGAACCAAGTTTGAGTGCTGGCGTCGGCTCTGCTGTGATTCTGGGCAAATCTCTTAATTTCCCCGTGCCTACAAAAAACAGAAAATTGATCGCCTGTGACATAACTGGGGCTTATGTAAAGCGCTCCAATATATTTGGATCGAATTTGCGCCATATAAGGGTGCAAAAATATGTTCTTCGCTACAACATACAGTAAATTAAGATTGGAATATGTTCACCCCATTAAGGTCGCTCTGCAGAGTCCCAGCACAAATGACAGTTTATAACAATACGTGTTCTGTAAATAGCGCCTAACACCTCAGGCGCAGTAAATCCATTACTCAGAACGATGTACTGACCTGTGGAGACGGAAAGTACGAGTTGCCATTTCCAGCATTGTATCACCAGATGCCAGCACCAACAAGGGGGTAGCCCACAAGCTTGTACGTGTCTTCCCTGTATTGCGTGCATTTTACACACATGGGGGCAGATTTACAAGCCCCTTGCGAGACTTTTACGCCGCCGTTGCGTCACTTTTGTGACGCAGCGGTGGCGTAAACAATGCGCCGCGTTGTGACTTATTTACAACGTGACGCATCTAGGCAGATATGTCACGTTGTAAAGCCCTGCGCCACATGAAATCTGCGTCAGGTTTTATGTGGGTGTTCGGTCGCTGGGTGGGCGTTCCCTCGCTGGAAAACCCCGTAAAACTGACGCAGTGAAATCTACAAGTCAGTTTTACGACGCTGCTGCGTCAAATCCTTACGCCTGCCAGAAGCAGGCGTAAGGAGTGATGCACCACGTTGAGTATGGGTGGCCCCTGTGCATTGCAGGAGTTGCGTCGCGCCTGTGACGCGACTCCAGCAATGCCCTGCCCATTTTGCACACATGGGGGCATATTTACAAGCCCCTTGGGTCACGCATCTTCCCTTCCTTGCACCATAGTGCACCGCATTGTAAATGCGGCGCATCTGTGATGGCGGAAGGAGAGGATTGCATGACACATCTTTTCTGTCGCATCCCTGCTGATTTGCAGAGATGCGTCAGAACATGTAAATATGCCCCATGGTGTCACTCAATACCACTATGGTGTTTGCACGCACTGCTTTGTGCTGCACTGTGGAGAGAGCCCATGTGAAAAATCTTCAGGGCAATTCAAGTATGCCTGTGACTTCATTGTGCAGCTTTGTTGGCTTGTATTTTTTGTTGCAGTTTTATATAGCCTGAACTCGACCCGAAGGCATTCGAGCGCCTTACATGAGCACCAGTTTCATTACACAAGGACGCGTTTTTTTGCAGGAACAAGAGATTTAGTTATTTGCCCAGAATCACAGGACGTTGACACGACGCCGAGACTCGAACTATATTACTTAGTTCCAAATTCTGCAGCTCTGGTTGATACGCCACATACTCTCCCTTTATTGGCCCCATGTGGATTCCATCAGTGGTTAATGTAAATCGATCCGTGGTCAAACATAGGGCCTCACAGACTACACGGCAGATGAACCCGTTTTTCCAGACAAATGCCTCGCCTCAGTGTACCCATGTGCGATAACCTGTCTGTCTCAGCAAATCCAAATGTGACCCCTCCCTCTTTTGCATTCGAAGAGCACAGGCTTGTGCTTTATTAAGCAAGGGGCCGATGCCACGTACTTGCAAAGTATGCGCTCTTTCCACTTACTTGAAATGCATGGTGTCCCTTTGTAGTGCAAATGTTTGAACGTCTGCGTGTATATATCTGCCTTCATCATGCTGATTGCATCTGTGAAAATCATTTGCCAGAATGCTCTTCAATCTCTTCCACTTTATGGGGGTATGAACTGTCTCTTAAGGGCAGAGTGAGTACTGTTTCATGGGTGCCTGGAAAGCACGACGCCTCCTTTGAATGTGTCACAGATGCTTGTCTGTCTTGTCCTGTTTCTTGTGTGTGAAGAGACGAAGCAGGGTCTCACATGATTGATGGCCACACAAGCTGCAGAAGGAAATGATTCACCACAAGCCTGTAACTGAAGAATTTCCAACAGCTGATTAGAAGCCACTTGCGAAGGAGATTCTGTTTCACCTGCATATATTTCGAATACTACTCTCTGCGGGGTGGGAATGTGTTTTATGGAGCACGAGAAAAGTACACTAGCGTAGAGCTTTGAAAGTTTCAATTTTAGACGACCCCTATATTGTACGCACCAGGTCTGATAATGCAAGCGTATCTTACTGTAAAACAAACAGCATCGATCAAAGACAAGCGAAAACAGCAAGAAGCAAGTTACCAGTTAACTGGAAGGTAAGGGAAACACGCATTGCAGTGTGACTGCAGTGTGACTGCAGAGTGAATGCGGAGTGAGTGCAGAGTGAGTGCAGAGTGAGTGCAGACTGAATGAAGAATGAGTGCAGAGTGAGTGCAGGGTGAGAGTGAGTGCAGAGTGAATGCAGAGTTAGTGCAGAGTGAGTGCAGAGTGCAGAGTGAGTGCAGAGTGAGAGTGAGTGCAGTGAGAGTGTGAGTGCAGAATAAGTGCAGAGTGAGAGTGAGTGCAGAGGGAGAGTGAGTGCAGAGAGAGAGTGCAGAGTGAGAGTGAGTGCAGAGAGAGAGTGAGTGCAGAGTGAGAGTGAGTGCAGAGTGAGAGTGAGTGCAGAGGGAGAGTGAGTGCAGAGTGAGAGTGAGTGCAGAGTGAGTGCAGAGTGAGTGTGACTGCAGAGTGAGTGCAGAGTGAGTGCAGACCGCTGCACGCCACACACTGCTGCACGCCACACACTGCTGCACGCCTCACTCTGCTGCACGCCTCACTCTGCTGCACGTCACACACTGCTGCACGCCTCACACTGCTGCAGAGTGCGAGTGACAGCAGAGTGAGAGTGACAGCAGAGTGCGAGTGACAGCAGAGTGCGAGTGACAGCAGAGTGCTAGTGACAGCAAAGTGCGAGACACAGCAGAGTGCAAGACACAGCAGAGTGCGAGACACAGCAGAGAGAGTCACAGCAAAGTGAGTGACAGCAGTACAGGAGCACTGGTCCCAGCAGTATAGAAGCACGGAACACACAGTACAGGAACACTGGTCCCAGCAGTACAGAAGCACGGAACACACAGTACAGGACCACTGGTCCTAGCAGTACAGAAGCACTGAACGCACAATACATGAACACTGGTCCCAGCAGTACAGGAGCACTGGTCCCAGCAGTACAGAAGCACGGAACACACAGTACAGGAACACTGGTCCCAGCAGTACAGAAGCACGGAACCCACAGTACAGGAACACTTGTCCCAGCAGTACAGGAACACTGGTCCCAGCAGTACAGGAACACCCCAACACACATCTGCAACACACACTAACACGCACACCCACACACCTAACACCACACACCCCCTCCAACTCCACCCTCCTACTCTACCCTCAAACCCAAACTCTACCCTCAAACTCAAACTCTACCCTCAAACTCTACCCTCAAACTCAAACTCTACCCTCAAACTCAAACTCTACTCTCAAACTCCAACTCCAACTCTACCCTCAAACTCCAACTCTACCCTCAAACCCCAACTCTACCCTCAAACTCAAACTCTAACCTCAAACTCAAACTCAAACTCTACCCTCAAACTCAAACTCTACCCTCAAACTGCCCTCAAACTCTGCCCTCAAACTCTCCCCTCCAACTCAAACTCTACCCTCCAACTCCAAGTCTACCCTCCAACTCCTACTCCAACTCCAACTCCAAGTCTACCCTCCAACTCCAATTCCAACTCCAAGTCTACCCTCCAACTCCAACTCCAACTCCAAGTCCACCCTCCAAGTCCACCCTCCACCTACACCCTCCAACTACACCCTCCAACTACACCCTCCAACTGCAACAATAGGAACAGTAATGATACATGAGGAGAAAATTACAAGTGAACAAAGTACAACAGCAAACGTTAAGTTACAAGGTGCAAAAGTGACAATTGTGAGCAAACAAAAATACAAGAGGTAGCAAACTGCAATACAGGAGGAGAAAGTTACATGTGTGCAGGTTACAACAGCGAACAAAGTACAAGTAGAGGTATAATACTGTCCACCCTCCAACTCCACCCTCCAAATTTTCACCAAGCTCACACACACCACCAGCCGTCACTGCACGCTTTCACCAGGCATACACACACACCACCAACCATCACTGCACACTTTCACCAGGAATACACATACCACCAGCCGTCAGTGCATGCTAACAGCCATCACTACACACATCAATTGTTAACGAATCCACAATTAACTATTGTACCAATTGCAGTATTGCAAACTTTACTTTTAAACATAATCACCTAAAGCTCAGCATGCTACCATTGCTACAATTCCAATCCAAACCACATAATTCCATTACACACTACATACATACACTCCATAACACATGGCGAAAAGACATTGCCATTTACAATGCCATTTCCTCTAACTCAAATAAATCCGAGACCTATTGCATTTTTAATGCTTGTTTTGTTAGTTGGTGGCGTTTTCGGGCTCAGGAATGCTGTTAGGGGTGTTGCGCACAGCTGTTAGGGCGAATGTCAGCTGGTAAGTCACCTAATTCTAATCACATTGAGCTCCGTTTGGGAGGCTGCCATGTTGCCTAGAGGATGTTAAGAAGTCTGATATTGTAGTATTATGACTGTTCCTGTTACCAGTTCTGCAATGTGTATTATCATGGTTGTGCCTTTCTGTATGCATTTCAACTAGCACGAAGTCAGTTAAGCCAGCGCTATCCCTCCTATGGTTTTATCGATCCACAGAACTTGATCTGGAAAGCACATGACAACCATGACAGGAACATTTTGGATCAGCAGAACTTGATCTGGGCAGCACATAACAACTTTACTGGAGTATTTTGGAAATGTTTGTTTTTGTAGCCTTAATGTTCAGTGATGTGTAATTTGGGCATATCAGGCACACTATTACATTATTCCAGTGGTTGCTGGATATTTTCCTCAATGTTCTCTTTTCCGGGTTTCTTTCCTATATCAGGTTAACTGCCCATTTTGCTTATGTTGTGGGTTTGTATTGATTCTTACAGTTTTCATGCGGGATGGCCATTCATTGTCGTGGTGTTTTTTTTTTACAACACTCTGTGGAGTCATCGTTTTCTTGGAGTGTTCTGGTTTTAAAGGTTTTATGTGTGTAAGTCGACCCATGCATCAATTTGTTGTTGTAGTGCGTATTAGTCACGTTGTGTTAGTCTCACCTACGTTATTAATAATGGGTGTTAGTCCTATTCACTCAGTTTATTGGGGGTATCAGTCCCACCTATGTAATTTGTAATGGTTGTCAGTCCTATTGTAGAATAAAAAGAAGCCTTTTTAGGGGCTCACTGATGCACCGGTCCTTAAATCAACAAAGAAGAGATTAGCACGGAAGCTGTAACATCAAGAGAATACATGTAATAACCTCACATGAGGGAGACTGTGTCAATACGGTATCCTCAGGCCACTGTATGAGGCAGTCCAAGGAGTACAGAAACCAAGGGCCTTTTATGGCCAGTTTATTGCTGAGTTAGCATGGAGACTCAAATGGAGGCAGTACAAGTGTACACACAAATACATATAAGGATACATATGAATTGCTTAGTCAACAGAGTGGGACGAGTTACAATATTGCTGACATTAGTTAAAATAGCCTGACAGTTACTCTAAGAGCAGGTGCATTCTGGCAGCTACAGGCCTTTCTGAGAATGTGCAGTGCTCTGGCTCAATGCTGAAGGACTTAACTGTAACTGATGACTCAAGCAGAATACAAGAGCAGGCAACAGTGAAAAGGGAGAAAGCACATGGCGAGCACATGGCTAACTAAAATGGCTGCCAAAAACAAAATGGCTTCAGCTGATGCTAACAGCGATTTCAGCTAGTTTCCACACTATTTACAGTCTGCATTATGGGTTGTAGTCGCATTATTGCCATGTTGCCATGGTTGTGTTCCTTACACAGGAATACCTACATGGGTGCGGCCCAAACATAGTTAGGAGTACATGGGTACGGTCCACCTATAGTCAGTAAGTACATACATGGGTGGGGTCCACCCATAGTTTTTGTTACAATAGTAATGAGTACGTAGGTGGGTGCGTTACACCCATAGTGTCTTTCATATTTAAGTTGTGCGTACATGGGTTTGGTCCACCCTGCTATCCCTGTTACTATGGATGTTAGGAACTGAAAAAATACGCTAAAGACATCTCTCGACTACGTCTGCTGTGTCACCTCTAAGCAAGGAACTAGCATATTATACCTACGTTCACGTTTGGCAGAGTATCTCAAGAGGGCAAACAGGAACCTAGAGGCCAGTCAGGAGCTTATCAAGTGCTGGTATGACTGGAAGTCAGCACTGGTGAAGTACCAACAGGTCTATTAGTGTGGGTGTTGGAGCCTGTGGCTCCAAGTGTCTTCCAGAACACGTGGACTAGGCCTTATTCAAACTTGGAGAAGAAGTGGATGTCACCTACTTGGTTGAATTAGGCACCCCTAGTAGTCCTTATAGAGTTCTCAGTGTAAATTTACTAAAACCACACCAGGACAGAGAGAACATGACCATGCTCATTGTCACTGATGGAGGCCAGGAGGAGGAAAGTGAACCCCTCTGTGACTTGCTGTCAAACAACTATTAGGATGGGTCCGTTGAATGTGTGGGTGCAGCCAAGGTTTTGAGCACCTTTGAAATAACATCAGGGTACTGGCAAATTGGACTCACCCAGGAAGCAAAGGAGAGGTCAGCATTTTTGACTCCAGAAGGCCACTACCAATTCAGAGGTTAAAAATGCACCTGTCACCTTCCAGAATATAGTCATTTCAGGCCCGGATGACTTTAGTGCAGCATATCTAGATGATATAGCTGTTTGTAGCTCCACCTGGGAGGATCACCTGGTCCACCTCAAGGAAGTGTTACAGTCCCTGCATCAAGCAGGCCTAATTATTAAGTGCCAGTAAGTGCCAGATAGGGAAGAGCTCTATTGTGTTCTTTGGCACCTTATAGGTGAAGGCCACGTCTAAGCTCTGCAGCCCAGGATCCAAACCATTCTGGACTGGGAAGCTCCAAAAACCCAGACTCGTCAGGACCTTCCTTGGCTTGACTGGGTGTATGGGGGTTTGTGAAAGGTTATTAGACCATTGTGGCCCTACTAACTGAACACACCCCCAGGAAACAGCCTACGGAAGTCATCTGGACCACAGGATGCCAAAGGGCCTTTGACCCCCTACATGATCAGCACCTGTAAGAAACAGAAATAAAACGATGGACCCTTCCTAACGTCAGCACCTGACTACCTTTCTCCCCGTAATATTATGTGGCCCTTGAGTTAATAAAGGGAATTGTGTGCACACTGGCTGGCACCCATCGTTACTGTGCCTATTCCCTAAGGAATTAAAGTACAAATAAAACAACTGCAAAGGTGCACCACAAAGGACAAGAAAAGAAGTGCAAGTGGTATTTAGCACAAGAAAGAATTATTTCTCAAAGAGATGTTGGTAATCTTCTGGTAATCTTTATTTTCAGTTTTCAGTAAAACATACAGCCGACGCGTTTCGTCCCAAGCTGGGACTTCTTCAGGGCTTTTATAGTCTTGATACGTCGCTTTTTGAGCGAATGTATAAGTAAAGAGTCCAAGGGGCGCCTTCCCAGACTCTGTAGTCCCAATATGCAAGTCGGAATATATATTTCCTTCCAATATCGAACAGTTCGGGTTGAACTGTACAATTATTTTTGAATGGTGAGGACAAAGCTATGCAGGATTCCTAAACAGTAAGAGGGGTCGGTCTCGCAACCTTGATTTGTGTATGACTCAATTCATGTTCTGAGTTATTTGTAGGAATTGCAGAGGACAAGTGGTCCTATCTGTCCCAAGGAGGAGGGTGTGGGCACTGTATTCCAGTAGGCCGTTCGTATTAGAATAGCCGGCGCCCATCCACAGCCCTCGTCCCGCCGAAACACCCGCAATGACGATGTGTTCACACAAATCAAGGTTGCGAGACCGACCCCTCTTACTGTTTTGGAATCCTGCATAGCTTTGTCCTCACCATTCAAAAATAATTGTACAGTTCAACCCGAACTGTTCGATATTGGAAGGAAATATATATTTCGACTTGCATATTGGGACTACAGAGTCTGGGAAGGCGCCCCTTGGACTCTTTACTTATACATTCGCTCAAAAAGCGACGTATCAAGACTATAAAAGCCCTGAAGAAGTCCCAGCTTGGGACGAAACGCGTCGGCTGTATGTTTTACTGAAAACTGAAAATAAAGATTACCAGAAGATTACCAACATCTCTTTGAGAAATAATTCTTTCTTGTGCTAAATACCACTTGCACTTATTTTCTTGTCCTTTGTGGTGCACCTTTGCAGTTGTTTTATATGATCAGCACCTGTACTGAAGGCACCTGACTGTGGAAATGAGAACATTGTCTGAAAAGACTCTTCTGAGCATGGGATTGGGGCAGTGTTGGCCCAAACAAATAATGAGGGCCAGGATCAACCAGATGCTTATAGTAGCATGTGACTCCTCCCTAGAGAGCAGAGTTGGAGTGCCATTGAGTAGGCACAGGCGTTAAACTCTGATCCACTGGTGGAGTTCACAGAGTTTTTGCAACTTCGCGCTCCGCCTGGACTGCGAAGGTCGGTAAAAAGCTTCTACTCCGCCTGTGGCGGAGTTTTCCGGAGCCCACGGCCCACTCTTAGTTTGAACCCACAGATATAACAGTAAGCAACAGTAAGCAACATTCACTTAACGATCTGAAAAAAACATACAATAAATTGATGAACAAGAGCTGTAAAAGAAAAACATTCCTTTATCCTTGTGAAAAATGAATCTTGTATCTTATCTAGAACCCAGCTTTAGTGGATTTACATTTCCAGAAGATGTTTTAAACACTGCACGTTTGCTTCGATGTACCTCTTTAAATTCATATTCAGTGGTTCAACATATTTTGAATCAGCCACAAGATCCAGAGCTTAAAATACTCTCCCCGCCTCCACACCTCTCATGCCCCCCTTCAGTCTAGCTAGTAGGGTAGGGCGTATGCATTGCACACCTACCCTTTTAAGTAAGGTGGGTGTACTCTGCCACAGACCTTCAGTAACTGCTTCACTGCACAGCACTGCCTCATACATCAAGCCATCTCTTATTGCCAGGTGTTATATCCTTATGATGATGCAATGTTCCATGGCCTCTGTGCTCACTGGATTCCAGAGTGTGGAATCCAGGGGGCAGTACACAGATGAGCAGTCACTGGATGTGTTGGTCTTGGATCTCCCTGGGGTTGTTACTATAAATAAACAACTTAATTTATCTTCAACTCTGCTCTACTTGAAGTCATTTCAGTGGCCACGAGGATGGGATGTTTTGAAGAATTTCAACTGAACCAATGAAGACTTCATGAAGAAAATCAATTGATGAACTGAAGATTTTCTCTCATCTTATGAATACAACAACCCCAGATTATATTTGAACATTTCTGTGGATTTCCAAGGCATCTGATGTATGTATTCAATTTTTTTTACCTACATCGTGTTAATATTTCACTTTTTAAACTTATCTTTTTGCGTTTAAAATCCGAACTAATAGATAAACTCTTTGTGGTAAAATCTTGCCACTTTATTTAACCTTTTGCGCAATTCTAATACCTTTGCATAAGCTTTTGCCAAAGTATAGCGCAATTTCGATATTTCTTTTAACTAAACGCAATTCCAACGTTAAAGATCTCCTTGCACTGCCAACGTTTCTTACTTGAAAAACGCTGTATATTTTTAAATTTTTAAACTGGAACTATTTAACAACAAATCTACTACTGTTACAGTCTACAGCTGACAACGGTGACTACATTATTTATTTTAATTCAACTGACAACGGTGACTACATTATTTATTTTAATTCATTATTTTATGCTAAAAGTGACAACGGTGACTACTTTTATTATTTTAATTATTTGTTTTTTCTCCATTTTTTCTTACTGTTATTGTGTGCTTGTTATTACATTTGTGAATAGTATGGATGTTTCATCTTCTGTGATTGCTCCCCCCAAATTTTTACAATCCCCTGGTCCTCCACCCATGAATTGGGAAGATTGGTCTGAATCCTTTGAGACTTATTTGGAGGCGATAGGTGGTGATGTATTTTTGCCATCCAGGAAACTAGCTTTATTAAAACATAACTGAGTTGAGGGCAGGAAAGTCTTAAAAACTTTACCTACCATCATTCGTGTCGTTTCAACTGTTGTTGACAATGATGAAGGTAGTGAAACCAGTGAAACAAGCGCAAATGATACATCCATAGATGTATATTCTGATGCATTAAAAGCATTAGAAGAAAATTATGGAAAGAAAACCAGTATTGTAGTTGAAAGGCACAAATTTTTCTCCAGAGCACAGCTACCTGGCGAAAATGTGCAACAATATGTGGCATGTTTAAGAACTTTGGCCATTACATGTAAATTTAAAGATTTACACGAGGAAATAATTAGAGATCAATTTATAAATAGAGTTAAAAACATAAAAATTCAAGAACGTTTACTTGAACTCAAGAATCCATCCTTACAGAAAACACTTGACACTGCTAGAAAAATGGAGAATACTTCCCATTATGTTAAGGAGTTAGGTTCTAAAGATGAGTCAAGTAATGTTAATGCTTTAACTTCTAGTTACAAAAAGTCAGATTCTAAAAGTGATAATAAGGAATTCAAACCCAATTTCAAAAATAAATCTGTTTTCGCAAAAAGAGTATGTTTCAGATGTGGTAGTCAAAAACACACTGCTGACTTCAATAAATGTCCTGCTAGTAAAGTTACCTGCATTAAATGTAAAAAAATTGGCCACTTTGCCAAGTGGTGTAGGACTGGTGATAATAGCAATTGGAAACGTTCAGTTAATCTTGTTGAATCAAACGTTGAAAGTGATGATGAAGAAATTGACAGCAATGACAATGATATTGAGGTGATGATGCTGCAAGATGACTTTGTCAATGATATATCTGATGATTATTGCCCACCTAAATGTGAGGTGTTAATAAATGAAGTTTACATGATGTTATGGGCAGATTCATGTTCACCGTATACCATTATCGATAAAGATATGTGGGAAAATGGGAACAAATACTCCTTAATAACTCCTGATGCACAACCTAAAGGGTATTGTGGCATTAAATTACCAGTTGTGGGTTATTTTGATGCTAAAGTGACTTTCAAAGGAAGGTCTTGTTCAACAAAAGTATATGTTGTTGAGCGAGGACGTGCACTATTAAGTTGGAAAGATCTTAAAAAGATGGGGTTACTACTTAACCCAAATCATCCTGATCAAGTAGTGTTGGCTTATGATTATCTTGACCAAGTTTTACTAACCAATGAGGATTCATCTTCAAGATGGGAAACTATCTTTCCTAAACTGTTTAGCAAAAATTTAGGATGTCTGATCAAATTCGAACATAAAATTATATTAAAAGCTGACAACACTCCATCTGTCCACAAAGTAAGGAATGTACCTTTTGCTCTACGGAATCCTTTAAAGGAAGAATTAAATAGGTTATGTGATGCTAAGGTAATAGAACCTATTGAAGCTTCAGAATGGCTTAGTCCCATCGTTTTGGCTCGCAAACCCAACGGAAAAATTAGGATGTGTGTAGACCTGAGGGATCTAAATAAAAATATTTGGGTGGATAGATATCCCCTACCCCATATAAATGAAATGATCTCTAGCATCAAAAATGCCATGTATTTTTCTTCAATTGATTTGTCAAATGCATATCACCAAATCAAGTTACACGCTGATTCTAGACATCTGACATCTTTTATTACACCGGAGGGTGCTTTTCAATATCTCAGGATGCCATTCGGATTGGCATCTGCGTCCTCAGTTTTTCAGAGGGTCATGTGTAGCATTTTGAAGGATGAACTGAATGTTAGAATTTTTCAAGATGATGTTCTTATTTGGGGGAAGGATTTAACTTGTCATGACCATGCAGTTCACAATGTGTTGCAAAAGTTACAAGATGCTGGTTTAACTGTGTGTGGCGAAAAATGCAAGTTTGGAGTGAAAGAAATTGATTATCTTGGTCATACCATCTCCAATGAGGGTGTTAAACCTAAAATGAAATTATTAGATGCTATTGAGAAAGCACCTCACCCCATTAATAAGGATCAATTACGATCATTTTTGGGACTTGCAGAGTACTATTCTAAATTTGTCCCAAACTTCGCTGATAAAGTACATAGTTTAAGACTACTAATGAAGAAAGGTACCTCTTTTGTATGGTCAACTTTGTGTCAACAAGCTTTTGAGAACATCAAGAATGATATCACAAAAGCTGTAGCTCTTAAACCGTATGATCCTAAACACCTTTCTATTATTGTGGTGGATTCCAGCGCTTATGGTTTAGGTGCTGTTCTTATGCAAAAGCATGATGGAATTGAACGAATCATAGCCTTTGCGTCTCGCACACTTAAGGGTGCTGAACCTTCATATTCAGTAATTGAAAAGGAAGCGTTAGCATGTTGGTGGGGTGTGGACCATTTCAAGACTTTTATTTGGGGAACTTCATTTGAATTAAGAACTGATCATCGACCTCTTATTGACATTTTTACCACTAAAGGTGCTTCAAGGGCTACACCCAGAATAGCAAAATGGTTGTATAGATTACAAGGATATAATTTTCAAATTAACTACGTTCCAGGTCATAAAAATATAAGTGCAGATTGTTTATCTCGCCTTCCTTTGCCTTGTGTCAAAAGTGATACAACAGAGGACAATGATGAGTGGTTAATTGCCAGCATTGAAGAGTCTTGCAACAATGCATTCAGCAAGCAGGAATGGGTTCAGGCTGTGTCTGATGACACTTTGTTACAACAAGTTATCAACAATCTACACGTTGGTGTAGATCTGTCTTCCCTAGACAAGTCCATCTTGGCAGACTATAAGATGGTCTGGCCGGAATTATCATTTTATGATGGAATTCTTAGGAGAGGTGACAGATTAGTTGTACCTGCAGTTTTGCGTGACAGATTATTGAATTTGTTACATGAAGGACACAGTGGAATGACTAGCATGAAAAGAAGGGCTAGAAATGATTTTTGGTGGGTTGGAATGGACAAGGACATAGACAGGTGTGTCAGAAATTGTCTGGCATGTATGTCTAGTGACAAGTCTCATAGGTCCCAAGAAACTACCATCGCTGCTACTCCTTTTCCTGACAAACCCTGGGACAAAGTAGCTATCGACATTTGTGGTCCATTTCATGTTAAAGGTATTGAAAACAAGTTTGCAATTGTCTTGATGGATTTTCATTCAAAGTGGCCAGAAGTGGCTTTTGTCAAGGATATTAAGGCCTCCACTATTATTGAATTCTGTGAAGGAATCTTTCGTAGAGAGGGCTATCCAAGTATCATCCTATCTGATAATGGTCCTCAATTTATAGCAGAGGAATTCTCAGTTTATCTTAACAAAGTTGGCATTAAACACATGACAACGTCTGTATATAATCCAAGAGAAAATGGTTTAGTAGAAAGATTCAACCGAGTGTTGAAAGAATGCATTCAACTGGCCAGCAATAATGATGATGATTGCAAAGATGCTGTCAAAGAAATGTTGTGGTGTTACAGGAACACTCCCCACACAGCTACTGGAGTATCTCCATTTTCTTTATTAAAAGGGCGTGCGGCTGGATCTAAAGTCAAGCCCGCTTGGATGTCCAGAAACCGTCCAAGTGTAGTTGACAGCAAGATTTTATCAAGTAAGGTTCAACGATACCAAAACAAATATGTTAATTGTCACAATTCAAAAATCAACTGTAGTGGTAGAACATTTAAGGTTGGTGATTGGGTACGTTCACAATTAATGGGGAATCGGAAACCTAGTTCTTCTAAGTGGTCTAAACCCAAGCAAATTGTCTCAGTTACAGGTAACGTTGTGAAACTAGATGATGGTAAACAATGGAACATAAGAAGCATTACAAGATGTAATGATCTTGAATGTAAACACATTTTTGGTCAGGCTGCAAGTTCTCAAAAAACATCTGTTGAGAAGAGAAATGATGTTCCTGTTTCCACTTCTTTATCCTCTGTGCCCAAATGTAATCCTGTTTCCACTTCTGTTCCCACCTCAGTGTCTTTATCTACTAGGCCTAAAGGTAAACCTGTGTGGATGAAGGATTATGTTTGTTCATGATTTTGATAATCATTCTGACACATGATTTTGGGTTACAGTATGTTTCTTGTTTTTTTCTTTCAAGTTTTATTTCTTTGTTTTTATAGAAAGGGAGATATGTTATATCCTTATGATGATGCAATGTTCCATGGCCTCTGTGCTCACTGGATTCCAGAGTGTGGAATCCAGGGGGCAGTACACAGATGAGCAGTCACTGGATGTGTTGGTCTTGGATCTCCCTGGGGTTGTTACTATAAATAAACAACTTAATTTATCTTCAACTCTGCTCTACTTGAAGTCATTTCACCAGGGCCACTGGGTCTTTGAAGATGATTAAACCACCCCAAGGTGTCAAATTCGGGACGGTATATTATGGTGACTGTTTCTTTAAAAAAACAAAAACTGGATAAACAATGGACAGCGAAGTAGGACTGTCTATTAATGGTAGCACAACAGCAAAAGTGGTCACAGAAAAAGTACTACAATGTTGACAACTGTAGAAGGACAACACTGCAGTCTAATGCATAGAAGTCAAACTGAATAATATAGTAGGCCTCTCTTAGACCAACCACAGCTGCCTCAGTCTATCACATAGCCTGCAGTTCCGTGCTAGGCCTGACTAATTGAATTAATTGAATTATCCAGCTACTGCTATTTTTCATCAACAACTGATGCCGCCATCCTCAGTGGACTTTTGTTTTAGTTGAATTTGGCAGCTTCCCACTCTAATAATGCTCCGGAGCATAATGAATGGTCCGGGCACCAGCAACCGCAACCAAGAAACGTGACAGTGAAGGACTTAGAGAGACACTTCGGTGACCCATCGGCAGCAGGTTAGCTTTTTTTCCCAGCTGCACCTTCCACTGACTGACTCAGAGACAGACTGGGTAAGTGCTTTTTATATATGTAACGTTCCTTTGCAAATGTGTTTTTGCACGTTGGTTTGGGGCAATCATATCGTCCGGGGCCTCCTTAGGCCATCAGATACTTGGTCCTAGTTGATAATTTCTTCAAATGGTAATATGTGTGAACAGAGATGTGGGCAGATACAGATGCAGGCAGGCTGCTTTCTGATCACCATGCACATTGGCAGGCCTGCTCCGTCCGGGAGCCCTCTGGTAATCAAGTATTATTCACCAGATTTACATTCTCAAACAGTGACCTGGCTACGCCTGTGCCTGTTTCTGGCAGCCAAGTACACAGATCCATTCAAAATGAGTCAAACCCATTAGGACACAAGGTCGTTATTTAAATGTGAAAGAGGCAGTGGGGTAAGAGAGAGATTTTATCCAATATGTTTAAGCCAATTTGAATATGCATTTT
Organism: Lissotriton vulgaris; assembly: GCF_964263255.1. Taxonomy (NCBI): domain Eukaryota; kingdom Metazoa; phylum Chordata; class Amphibia; order Caudata; family Salamandridae; genus Lissotriton; species Lissotriton vulgaris. Next base: position 2,006,666,146 of record NC_141689.1, on the reverse strand, counting down.
ACTCCGCCTCCTTGCGGAACTCCGCGGAATACCATGGAGTTTATGGGTAACTCCGTGGAATTCCGTGAAGTGAAACTCTGCGAGCTCCGCCCACCCCTACCATTGAGAAAGAAGCCTCTGCTGTGTTTTGGTCCCTCAAGAAACTGAGACCCTACTTGTGTGGGACTCACTTCAAGGTTTAAACAGACACAGGTATCTCAGATGGCTGATGCAGATGAGAGGAGAAAATCCCAAACTGTTGAGGAAGTCAGTTTTCCTACAGGGTATTGACTTTACAGTGGAGCACAGACCAGGGACTGACCATTCCAATACAGATGGCCTTTCAAAGTTTTTTCACTTAGAAGATGAGAACTATCAGGGAATAGGTTAGTTGCTCTTCACCTTTTGTCTGGGAGGAGGGGGTATCATGTAGGAAAGTGCCCTTTTTGTATGGCCACCCCCCACTTTTTGCTCCAAATGCTGATGGTGTGTACTCTCAAAGTGCACCAGAGTCTGCTGCCCAGACCCGAGACCCCAGTGCCTGTGCTCTCTAATCCCAAATTGGCAATCACTTCCCCCCTTATAAGTCCCCAGTGTATGGTACCAAAGGTACCAGGGCATAGGGGGTAGAGGAGTCTCCAGGGCTGTAGGACAATTTCTTGCCACCCTGGGAGACCCAAGCAAACTACTGACAGCATGCCTGCCATTGCAGACTGCAGGAGCAGTGCAAATGGCTCAAACTCTACTGTGCCCTAACTATGTGGGACACAATCAAGTCAAGTCAAGTCAAAATATGCTTTATTCGAGATTTCACTCATAAAAGCAAGAACAGAATACAATTACATTTTCAATCAATTATATTAAAAAACTAAAGCATAATATTTACAGTTTATGACTCGATATACAGTTCTAATTTTGAACAATTTCATACAACAGAAGTTAACCATTTTGAAAAATAATAAAAAAGTTAAAAAACACCCAAGTATAACAAATTTTTAATAAAAACGTAGATAAAACATACGGACAGTTTACCCAGACAGAGAATAGTCAAATGACTAGCAGTCTCTGTCTGATCGACCATGCCCATCCAAGATATTTGGCAGTTGCTATTGATATCCATATCTCACTGCTAGTGCATATAATACGCAAGGCAATTGTACTACTGGTAGTCCCTAAATTCTTGCACATCGGTTTTAACCATATACGTCTTGGGTCCGAATAGGCTGTGCAAGAAAATAAAAAATGGCCCGTAGTTTCTTTAGTGGAAACACAAACAGGGCAACTAACACTCAATCCACCTTCCCATTGAGCTGTCAAAAATCTAAGGGGGAGTGAACCTGCTCTCAATTGGAAAAGAAGTTTTCTATCACCAGGTCTAGTTATACTATCAAAGTAGGGTTCCAGAGAAGGATACAACTTAGCCTCTAAGAATCCTTCAGTCATAGATCCTGAACTAGTACTACTCCAACCCCGGGAAGCTACCTTTTCCCAATAAATTTCTTTTAGAGCACTTTTAGTAGGGAATATTTCTCCAGCTGGGTCTGACCAAAGCAAACTCATTCCAAGGTCATTCAAGATTGCTTTCAACGATTTAAGCCACCCGTTTTTATGGAATATATCCGCTTTGATGATATCTAAAAACCCCTCGGCGTAATGGGAAAGCTCAGGCGTGGTCCAGAGCCTTCTCCAGTACAGAATCGGTCGAAGCCTGACCAAGTCTGTAACAGCTTTTCTGCCCAGATTGTACCTAAGGGGCAGCAAGGGAGTACTTTTCAGGACACCAGTTATTGCCCGGAAGAACTTATTTTCCGATATTTGTAGGGCAGCCACCTTCTCGAAACCCCATAGCTCAGCACCTTATAGTGCGGAGCCAAGAGCCTTTGCTTCATATGCCTGCAGAGCAGGCTTTACAGGTTTCGTCAGGGACTTTCTATGCTCGGAACTAATAGCACCTGATAGTTGCCTGTGCCTCAATGTAGCAATATCAATATGTTGGCACCATCCGCTCTTATTTGAGATGTGGATGCCCAGATACGTAAAAGTGTTCACCACTTCTAAAGGACGACCATTCATAATAATTTTAGATTTAAAACTGCGATGGGGAATAAAAATCATAAGTTTTGATTTGGTCACATTGACCTCTAGGCCATGCTCACCGCAAAATAGATCAAAGATAGACAGTGCACGCTGTAAGCCACTTGGGGTCTTTGATAGGATAAGCGTGATGTTTGCGAACATTAAAATAGGTATTTTTGTACCAGCTAATGAAGGAGCGTCCAACTTCGCAGATAACATGCGGGATACGACACCGTTAATGAACAGTGTAAAAAGAGTAGGGGCCATTGAGCAGCCTTGCCGGACGCCCCGCTCAACCGGGAAGTCCGCTGTCACTATGCCCTGCCCCCCCCACTGGATTCTAGCAAAGGTTACTTCACGGAGCCGCATTATCAGTGTCAATAGATCATCTGGTTCACCCAGGTTCTTAAGAACAGACCACAGCTTTGACCGCGGTACTAGATCGAAGGCAGCCCGTAAGTCGACAAAAGCCGCGTATAGGCTACCCCCACCCAGCACCACGGTCTTCCATTGCAGTAAGTTAAATCGGAAAACCTGAAACACAGTACATGTGGACCTATGGAATCCCGCTTGAAATGGTGACAGGTTCAATCAATCAATCAGGGAGATTATAAGCGCACTACTCACCTGTGAGGGTCTCAAGGCACTGGGGGGTGGGGTCAGCAGGTCTGTTTCATTCAAAAAGCGATGTCGGCAGAGAGCTTGTATCAGGTCTTGGCTGCGATGTAGGAGAAGGATCTTCTGGCTCTGTGGAGGCACATGGTTTTGGCGAGGAGGAGGTTGGTGGATCGGAGGTTTTGTTTGGGTACGTGGAGGGAGATTCTGTCATTAAGGTATTGGGGTCCGGTGTTGTGTAGGCATTTGTAGACATAGGTGAGTATCTTGAAGGTGTCTCTTTTCTCGACGGGAAGCCAGTGGAGCATGCACAGGTGTTGGCTGATGTGTTTGTGTCGCGGTATCCCGAGGATGAGTCTTGCGGCAGTGTTCTGTATTGGCTGGAGCTTGAGGAGTAGGGACAGGTTGATGACGGCGTAGAGGGCATTTCCGTAGTCCAGCCTGCTTGTGATAAGTGCGTGGGTGACTGTCTTCCTTGCCTCGGGGGGGGGATCCATTTGAAGGTCTTACAGAGGATGTGGAGGGTGTTGAAACAGCTGGAGGTGACGGCGTTGATCTGTTGATTCATGGAGAGGGAGGAATCGAGTATGATGCCGAAGTTCTTGGCGTGGTCTCTGGGGGTCATGGGTTGCCGAGGGTGGGGGGCAACCAGGTGTTGTTCCACACCAAGGAGGTGGTTCCGAGGACAAGGACTTCTGTTTTATGTGAGTTGAGTTTTAGGCAGCTATTGCTCATTCATGCTGCGACGTCCTGCATTCCTTCCCAGAAGTTGAGTTTGGTAGTGGGGTACTTTGTGAGGGAGAGGATGAGCTGGGTGTCATTGGCGTAGGAGAATATGCTGAGGCCATGCTGTCGAGCGATGGTGGCGAGAGGGGCCATGTAGATGTTGAACAGGGATGGGCTTATTGATTATCCCTGTAGGACTCCCCAGTTGATTTCCGTGGGCTCGTAGAGGAAAGGTGGCAGTCTGATCCTTTGGTTCCTGCCGGTGAGGTATGTTCTGATCCATTCAAGGGTGGTGCCTTGTATGCCGGTGTGGTGTAGTCTGGCTGCGAGTGTGCGGTAGGAGATGGTGTTGAAAGGTGCTGACAGGTCGAGTAGAATCAGGGCTGTGGTGTGACCTTGGTCGAGGAGGTAGCGGATGTCATCGGTGGCTGTGAGAAGGGCGGTCTCAATGCTGTGGTTGCTTCGGAAACCGGATTGAGAAGGGTCGAGGATGGCTTTGTCTTTGATGAACCTCGTCAGTTCTGCGTTGACTGTCTTCTCTGTGAATTTTGATGAGGACGGGAGGAGGGAGATGGGCCAGTAGTTTTTGAGGTCTGTCGGGTCTGCTGAGGGTTTCTAGAACACGGCGTGTTTCCAGTGGTCGGGGAAGGTGTCGGTCTGGAAGGTGATATTGATGGTGCGTTGTAACACTGGTGCGATGCAGCATTGTGGTATATGTGGGGAGGGCATGGGTCTGTAGGGGCTCCGCAGTGGATATCCTTCATGGTTGCAGCGGCCTCCTCAGTCGTGATCGGTACCAGGCAGAGATGGTGGTCCAGCTGGTGTTGCTGCTGGGTGGGTTTACTGCGGGGTCAGGTGTGTAGTCATTGAAGTTGTTGTAGAGGTTTTTTATCTTCAGATGCAAGTAAGATCCAAGTTTGTAGTAGAGGTCCTGGGAAGGAGTGATGTCCGTGGCTTCGCTGTGGGCTTGGAGAATTCCTGGATGATGCAGAAAAGTTCCTTGGAGTTGCAGGAGTTGGTGAGGATTCTGTTGTGGATGAAGGTCCTTTTGGTGTTCCTGATGCCTTGATGGCATTCTGTCATGGGTCCTTGTAGGTGATGTAGTTTCCGGGTGTTTTGGTGATTCTCCAGTTCTTCTCCAGGCATCTGCAGGTATGTCTGGCTTCTTGGAGATCTTTGTATACTAGACTGCTTTCCTGGGGCGGTGCTTGTCGGGGTTGCGCAGCTGGGCGAGCTTGTCTGTGCAGTTGGTGATCTATGTGCAGAGTTCCATGGCCGCGAGGTTGGCGTTGGTTTCGGCAGAGGGGGTGTTGGCGTTGAGGGTGGAGTTGAGCTGTTCCTCAGTGACTCTGCTCCAGTTCCTTTGTGGGGGCACGGAGCGGGTTTAGGTGGTTTGGATTTGTTGACGAAGAAGTGTACACAGTGGTGGTCGGTCCAGGGGGGCTGCGTGGTGTGGCTGAAGTGGACGCTGTTGCTTCCGGCGAAGATAGGGTTGAGGATGTGTCCTGCCTTGTGGGTCTGTGTGGTGACAAGCTGCTTCAGTCCGATGTTGGTGAGATTTTTGCAGGGGGCAGCGGAGTTGGGTTCGCTGAGGTTGTTGAGGTGGTAGTTCAGGTCTCTGATGAGTATGTAGTCTGTGTCGGCGATGGCGTGGGGCGCAATGAGGTCGGTGATGGTGTCGGCAGAGATTGCCTGGGCCAGGGGGTTTGTAGGCGAGGGTGCAGCGAAGAGTGGAGTTGGGGCTGATCTGGAAGTGAAGGTGTTCGTGGCAGGGAAATTTTCCCTGGAGGTGGTGAGGCGGAGGGTGTTTTTGTGTGCGATGACGATGCCTCCTTCGGGGTGGTTGGGGCAGTCCTTCCTCTGGATCTTGTACTCATCTGGGATGGTGATGGCGATGTCAGAGGCCGAGGAAGCGTTGGTCCAGGTTTCCGGGAAGAAGGCGACGTTGGGCAAGAGCGAGTCCAGGAGGTTCCAGAGTTCCACGGCGTGTTGGTGCACAGAGCACATGTTGAGGAGGATGCATCTAAGGGCGTCGGCGGTGTTGGCAGCCGGGACAGTGGTGAACGTCTGTCGGCAGTGGTGGCAGGAGAACTGGCTGTGGGTAGTGTTTGGTGAGGCAGCTCGCAGTTGTTGTTCTTTCTGGGGTTGAGTGTTAGGGGGGTGGTAGTGTCATAGCGGTGGATGGTCGGAGATCCATGGCTCCTGGAGCTGGCCGTGAATGGGTCACGGACAGGCGCAGACGGGCTTGCCTTAGGCACGCCTTTGGTGTGAATGCAGTGCAATCGCCCCGGGGCAGCTATAAAGTAGGGAAGGGGAAGGGATGATCAGCTGGGAGATGGGAAGTGGAAAAAATGGGCAAAATAAACAAGATAACAATTACGAAAGGGAAAAACAAAAGAGGGAACACAAATACAATTACCCAATGTAAACACCAACAATTGCAACAAATAGACACAGGGAGATAGAGACGGCAGATGCAGCGACAGGCACACATGGAGCGGACAGCGGCCTTGAACACCTCCCATGAGGCAAATACCAATCCACTGCTGCCATCTTGGAGGTGAGACGCTCTAGTCTCCCTCCACCTTATTATGGGCTACCGGCTATAAACAGGGGTGATGGCGCCGATGCACACTGATTATGCAGCAACAAGGTATTTTGCTTTGCGAAAGCTGGTGATAATATCTTATACCTACTTTTGATTTCCTTTTAACTTTTAACTTTGCACTTTAAAAAATTGTGTTTTTATATTCAGTGCTGACCACAAATCTGTGTTCTTGAGCACTCTAAACGCTCACCTGGCTACAAGCTTTTCTTTGCCTCTCCTTCTCCCCATTCCACTATGGCAATTAAGCTGCTGATTAAGTGGAGGGAGGTTCTTCCTGCTAAGGGTGTTTCACACTCAGTTCCATTGGGCCTTTATTCTGCTGCTATCTTGGAAGTGAGACGCTTTAGTCTCCCTCCACTTTATTCTGGGTTTCTGGCTATAAACAGTGGTGATGGTGCCGGCGCACAGCGGGCAGGCCAAAGGCAAGCCCGTCTGCACCCATCTGCCAATGGCCCAATCAGCAGAATACCACAGACAGTATCAGGTACACGTGGGATCCATTATAGGCCTTGAGACACACTAACCCGCCCACGATCCCCTGTCAGTTCCCCAGTTCTAATTGCACAGGAGTTCCTAGACCAATGGTCTTAGGGACAAATGACCAGCCGCATAGGAAAGGTTTTAATGACAAATCAGCAAAGATATCCTGCATTGTACTGAACACTAGATCCCTGGTGAAACCCCATTTGGAGTTTTCTGACCTAGTGCAAGCACAATGCGTCATTGTGGCTTTCGTAACGGAAATATGGACTGATGCCAGCTTGGGCCAGACATTGTTGGAGCGACCCCCACTCCCCGGCTATGCCGTATATCTTCTGGACAGACAATCAAACAAAAACTCTCTGCTATATCAGCATGACCACCCGCAAAATACGTACTAGGGTCACTGAGCACAGAAGCACAATCAGGTGCAAGAAAAACATCAGTAAATTAACCAACCACTTCATCACCCACGGCCATACCCCCAATGACCTCACATGGACAGTCATCGAACAACTCCCTGAGCAGGCATTAGACAATGAGAGAAGAGTGCTGAGCAAAGAACAGCGTTGGATCTACCGCCTCTCATCACATAATAATGGCCTAAATGATGCGATCCCTTGGAACTAGGTAACATGCTGACGTAAACCTCTATACACAGGACTTTACTAGTGCCCATTCCTTCTAATTCTAGTCAACCCTGTTGACATAAGGACTTCTACCTAACTGAGGCCACCTCTCCCAATCGTGCCCAACTCTAACCGGGTTGTGACACCTTGTCATACCCAGCCATAGCAACACACTTTGATCCCCGCTTCTACGGCACTCTGTGATGATCAGTTGTACCACGCCCGAGCAAGACACATCTGGCCTGTTATGCCCCTGTCAAATCACATGGCATCCTCCAACCATTTACTGATCACTATCTCCCTGATTTTCAAGCCCGCACTCTTGATAGTGTTATATTGCATTCTACTACAAGTGTTCCCCCTGTTGAGCACGGCACATGCCCTTCTAGACCCGTACATGCGTTATAGACCAGCACATGCACTAATAACCAGTGTCTCACCTCCGCACATGCGCAACAGACACATGTAGACCTGCGCATGCGCTAAAAACCAGTGTCTTACCACCGCACATGAACAGACAGCTAGGGACACACCCGGGGAAGTCTTTCTACCCTTACTCCCCGCTACAGGTGCTGATCGTTAACCCAATTAACAGGCATATAAAATGAGCAAGAGACTCCAGCTCTTTCTACCGGAGTACGAGGATGGCGCAACAGGTACAAGGCAGGCTCTGACCAGAAAAGCTGTGAGTATGACAACCTCCAAGCAACCATCTTTGGGTAAGCGCTTTTCCATCCTTACAGGTCTCTAACTCCCAGTGGCCAACATTATTTCCCTACAGGGTCAACCCCTTACAGCTTCTCTCCTGGAAGCATTGGCTGCAAAATCTAAGCGTAAGAACGTTTACTTACGCCTCATCACACTTTGTACCTCATGCATATGTATGATACTCGTGTTTTAGCAACACCACTCCTAATTATTTGCGATTCTCACCATAATGATACCACCAGTGCCATTGCACTTTAGCCGACTATAGTCTACCCACTGTGCACTGTAGATTCGGCCTTTTTATGTATATGACTATGTGGCGAAGACGCCAATTTGACTCTCCTCTCCTTACATGTTTTTTCTATGTCTTCAATGTTGTCTGTACAGGCATATATGAGAAGGGAATCCCCTCTCACACTTAGAGAAACACCTTAGTGAGTGTAATACATAGCCTGGATTACACTCCCCCCTTTTTAACTTGCACCACACACTATTCTTAAAGGTCCTGAGGAAAGCCAGATTTAATTTAAGGCACTGGCTGAAACATGTCGACCAACTGATGGATGTAGGGGGTAGTAACTCGCCTCCCTTAACATCCCCAAGCCTTATTTTAACCGCTGATGGGGGCCCAGTTATTAAAATTTAATTTACCCTCGGGTACTGGGACCCTCGCCAAGCCGTTTTAAATCGCACTTCACTTAACACCTCACACTGCACTCTTAGTAATATACCAGCTCCGCTGTAATCAGCCGTCGCAGCACACCCAGGACACATTAGATGTCACTGGGTGGGCCCGATGATGAAGCATGCCACCAACTAGGTTGGAACTCACCAACATGGTGCCCATGACAAATCTAATCAGAGTCTTAACAATATTGGTCATATTAAGCTCGTCTCTTTTGGTTTCCAATTGAATAGCATGTGCTGTCATCCAAGCATTCTTGAAGTTGGCAGCTCCATTATTGTACTGCCAAAATATATCATGTTAGGCATCAAACAACGTGCCGTCTCACTCCTGACTCGAACCTCATGCAATGAGTGACGTGGAATGCACCCAGGTGGTAATCTTAGAGATTGCCCCATCTTCATTGTGCTCTGACTGACCAATCTGCGCTTTCCCACACCTGCTGCCACCAAGACAGGATTCTGACCTCCTGCCAGGCAGTGTGCTCACTGCCAGGAGTCAGGATCAAAGGCTTGGGCAAGAAGGAGATCACACCTCCCTCCTCCCAGGCACGCTCGTGAAGTGCCACGTCCAGGCATTGAAGTTCCAAGGCTGCGCTGCCTCTGATATGCATCAGCACTGAATCCTAGTGGAGGAAACAGCCCTCCTCCTGCCCCAGGCACATTTTTACCCCAACAGGCAAGGAATTAGCTTTGCATGGAGGAGTTCACCCCCAGAAGGCTAGCCACAACTCCAGAGGGAGCAGCCTGGTCTGTATACCAGAAATTCATTTCTGGTATCTTTAGGAATGGCACAATAGAGGGTTGTGGGTAGAAAAGGTGACCCTCACCCCTGGATGTGGTCACCTCAGGGGTGGACTACCCGCAGGGACTAGTTGCCCATTGGCTACTGGACCCCACACCCCTTCCTCTAAATCCAGCATTTAAGGGACACCCCTGACAGAAGAACCTCAAATTTGAACACCTTGCATCAAGGCTGGACGAGGAGATCTGTGTCGCTGACAGCAGAACTTTGCCCTTAGCACCAATACAAACTAGAGATACTTTGTCCCTGTGACAACAGACTTGGAAATGAGTGAATAACCCTCATCCGTGGCTTATACTCAGTACTCCCAAAGAGAGCGACCCCTATGGAAGCCAGAAGCACCCTTTCACTCCCGTGGACTAATGGCATTATTCCCCTGAAAACTGCAGGTAAAAACACTCACCAGATCCGAATAATCACTGGCCAGCGGGCCCTCCGTGGGATCGCCCAAATCCAGGTGGTCAAGTGCATTGTGGAGGTTGTAGTCTCACCTGCCACAAAGTTTCAGGCTGCTACCTCACTCTCTGGGACCCAGTGAAGTTCCAGTACCTTTTTTCCGTGATTGCTGCTGCCAATGCTTGTTGTTCGCGAATCCAGCAATGAACCCCCACACTTGGCGCTGCTTCTTCAAGGAACATCAAGCAACCTTCATCTGATGTCAGCAGCTGTGTATCTGTTCTGTTTCTGCATTCTGTTTCTTGCAGCACTGTGTAAGCGGTAAAATCAGCAGCCCCGTTCAGCACCAAGAAGAGCCAGGACAACTCTTCACCGGACTTCAAGGGCTGTCTTTGGACTGGTCACATGATCTTAACATGATTGTCACTAGTGGTTTTTCCCATTGGCCGTAATGTTATCTTTTACATGTATTATTTTGCAATGATTTAATATTGCTTCGTAAATCTACAACTTCGAATATATGTGTGCTATTCTGTTCATTTTGGTGTCTTAATTAAGATGCAAATACACTTTATGTTTATACATTGGTGTCAGATATCTCAGGAGTCACACCAATTACTTATCATCCATGTTGGTACTCTGAAATGCATAACACATTTCTCTAGTAAAGCCTGACTGCTCTTTGGCACACTACCAGGACTGAGCTAAGGATTAATTAGTATGAATCCAAGGACCATTTTTGGGGTATTGTGATAGTATTACATGGTGAGGTATAACCCCAACACCATATAATTCTCCACTTTCCTACAAAACACACTTCAATTGATATCTGTCACAGAGACATTAAAGAAATACTGACATGTTCATGGCAGTTTTTCATCTGACTTTCCAGGAGGAGAGTGCACCAGTCTATGTGTACGATTTAATTTCCCATTTCTTCACAATGTAGTATATATGTATCATTCTTTGCTTGCTTTAGATAATCTCTAAAGTTCCAATCGCTAGACCATCACACAAAGTGCTATGGCAGACCTCCAGTTAATTGCTAATGAGTATGATGCGAAAAGGAGAACAAAATCTATGAACCTGCGGTGGTATTTTTCAATCAATCAATAAAGCAATCAATCAGGGTTTTGTAGAGCCCACTACTCACCAGTTAGGGTCTCAAGCTGCTGAGGGATGGGTGTGAACAGTTCCTTTGGGGTGAGTAAAAGAGCCAGGTCTTGAATTCTTTCCTAAAGTGGAACAGTGTCGGGCTCCACCAGCGGTGAAGGGGAGATTATTCCAGGTTTTGGCTGTGGGGTAGGATAATGACCTTACGCCCACTCTAGTCCTGTAGAAGTGTAGGATGGTGGCTAGGGAGAGGTCCGCTGAGCAGAGGTTTCTCTTGGGAGCATGGAAGGGGATGCGGTCATTGAGGTATTGAAGTCAGATGTTGTGGAGGGCTTTGTAGGCATGTGTGAGCAGCTTGAAAGTTATTTTTCTTTCTATGGGAGATTGGAGATGTGTTTGTGCCGTGGGATATCGAGAACTAGTCTGGCTGTGGCGTTCTGAATGGTCTGGAGTTTGTGAAGGAGTTTTTTGTTGATTCCAGCGTAGAGGGCATTGCTGTAGTCATGTCTGCTGGTGATGAGTGAGTGAGTGACCATTTTCTTGGAGTCGAGGGGATCCACTTGATGTCTTACGTAGTATTGCAAAAGTGTTAAAGCATGCAGAGGAGACAGTGTTGATCTGCCGATCCATAGTGAGCGATGAGTCCAGTATGATGCCAAGGTTATGTGCATGGTCCGTCAGGGTGGGTGGGTTTCCGGGGGCGGGGGACCACCAGGTGTCTTCCCAAGCACAGGGGTGGAGACGAGGATGAAGACTTCTGTTTTCTCGGAGTTGAGTTTCAGGCAGCTGTTCTTCATCTAGGTTGTGATGGCTTACATCCCTTCTTGGAAGTTGCGCTTGGTAATGTCGAGTTCCTTGGTGAGGGAGAGGATGAGCTGGGTGTCATCCGCGTACCAAACGATGTTGAGCCCATGGTTTCTGATGATGGTTGCGAGGGGGCCATGCTGCCGCAATTCTGCGCCTGTGTGGCAAAATCGCGAGTGGGCGGGTTTATGATGGCCCCCAGCCGTCATCAGCACACGAGCGCCATAGTGCATGATGGATGGGGGCCGTCATCAGCATGCAAGGGGTTAAAGAGGGTGGAGCTGAGGGAGGAGCCTTGGGGTACCTTCAGGAGAGGGTTGCTTTGGCACACTTTCTGTTGTCAGGGAATGTGGAGGTCTCGAGGAAGCAGTTGATGGTTCGATGTAGCTCGAGTGCGATGGCTGTGGCGGCCCTGTAGAAGATGTCCAGTGGGAAGGGGTCAGAAGGTGCTCCAGAGTGGAAGCTCTTCATGGTCTTTAGGATGTCTTTGGTCATGAGTGGGGTTCAGGTGAGTAGGGTCTGTTGGGTGGCGTCGCTGGTGGTTGGGGCAGTGCAGAGGTCTTAGTGGTCGAAGTTGTCAAAGAGCGTCTTGATCTTCGGTGAACCAAGGAGCTGAGTCTGTTACAGATGTCTCCGGAGGGAGGGACGTCCATTGTTTTGATGTTAGGTTTGTCAATTTCTTGTGTGATGGCGAAGAGTTCCTTGGAGGAGTGGGTGTTGGAGAGGATTCGGTCTTGGTGGAAATTCTTCTTTGTGGATTTGATGAGTCAATGGTGTGCTGCGGTGGCTGTTTTGTAGGCGGCATGTGCTTCCAGAGTTTTGCTGTTTTTCTACGTCTTTTTCAGTTGCTGGCAGGAGCGTTTGTATTCTTGGAGAGCTGTGGGGAACCAGTTTGCTTTCTTGTAGTGTTGTCTTGTGGTGTTCTGGAGGGGGGCGAGTGTGTTGGCACAGTTGGAGATCCATTGGTGGAGGTTGCTTGCTGTGGTGTTGGCGTCTGTCGTAGTTGGGGGTGAAGGTGAGGCATTCTTTGGAGACTTTGTTCCTGATTCTGGGTTGGAGGTGGTGCGAGTGTTTGAGTGCAGTGGGTCTGGCTGAAGGAGATGCTGGTTCCTCCTGTTAAGATGGGGTTGAGTGTCTGTCCCGCTGTGTAATTGGGGGCAGAGACAAGTTGCTTCAGCCCTATGTTGGTGATGTTCTCTAGGAGGGCGGTGTGCTGGGGTCATTGTGGTTATCCAGGTGAAAGTTCAGGTCACTCAGTTGTATGTAGTCTGTGAAGGCGAGGGCGTGGGGTGCAATGAGGTCGGGGATGAATGTCTGACATAATATCGACAGACAGAATATCGAAATACAAAAATATCGGCACAAAAATATCGACATCAAAAATATCGGAGTCATATCTTCATAAAGGTAAGTACAAAAATATCGAAAAAATAATATCGTAGTACAAAAATATCGAAATTAAAAATATCGTCTTTTTAAATGTATTAATAATAATGTAAAAATAATTTTAAAATACATATAATTTTACAAATATTAAATAAAAATATTAAAACAAAATTAAAACTAATACATATACATTTAAAATAAATAAAACACTTAATAATTTAATGTAATTTTCTTTTTTTTAATTTCATTTAATTGATTTAATGTAAAAAAAATATTTTTACCCTGTACGCCTGTACGCCAAAAACCCCAAACTGACCCTGAACCCTAAAAATATCCCTGTACCCCAAAAACCCAAAACTGACCCTGAACTAAGCATGAGCGAATTTTGCGGATCTCGCGTTCGCGAATTTTGCGGATTTGCGGATTCGCAATCCACAAAATCCGCGAATTCCCGCGAATTTGCGGATTTTTTTTTTTTTGTGTTCGCCCGTGTTTCTGCCAGTTCGCGAGGGTTTTGTACACTTTCGCAAATTGCGAACTTACCTGTCGGGTCGCAAGTTTCGCGAACTTGTTGTTTCTACGTGTCCAGCCTGTTTGGGACACTCTTCTTCATCACTGCCACTCTCTGTCACCACTGCCACTCTCTGACTACTCATGCCACCCTCTGGCCCACCCATGCCACCCTCTGTTTCATCACCACACCCTCTGGTTGTCCAGTGTACATTATTTTCGGCAAAGCAAAGCACACCTTCCCTTCCTCAAGTGACCTGAATTAATTTGGGGCTGATTCATGTGTCACAGAATATTTTTTTAGCTGGCACCTGCTTCCTTAGTGCGCCCTGATTAGTGATCTTTTGCACTTGCTAAGTGCTTTCATTGTTGCAAAATTAGTTACAACACCTGCCCTGCCCCAACTGACAATAATGAATTAGGGGCTGATTAATGGATTTTAACTTCCAGCCTGGCTCCTGCTTGTCTCCCTTAGCTGTAATTCAGGACCTTTGTGGCATATGTGTAACTATTCTGAGGTTCAGAGCAGGGTCACATACTAGTTTCAACTGGCAACTGAACTCTGGAGGGGCCCCTCAGGAAGCACTCCAGGAAATGGCTACTAATGATGAGCCTGAACTTTTGAACCTGGTAAGTAGTTACTTTCAGTTTTGCTAAGATCGTATTTCTGCAATTTTGCACTTATTCGCGGGGCGCGAACTCACGCGAACAGTGCGAGCAGTGCGAGCAAAATCCGCTGCTCGCGGATTTGCGGATTTTGCGGGAAATTCGCAAATCTCGCGGATTGCGGATTTCCCGAAAATCCGCAAAATCCGCGAGCGGAACGGATTTTCCGCCCACGCCTACCCTGAACCCTAAAAATACCCCTTTACCCAAAAACTGAAAACTGACCCTGAACCCTAAAAATACCCCTTTACCCAAAAACTGAAAACTGACCCTGTACCCAAAAAATACCCCTTTACCCATGAACTGAAAACTGACCCTGAATCCTAAAAATACCCCTTTACCCAAAAACTGAAAACTGACCCTCAACCCTGAACCCTAAAAATACCCCTTTACCCAAAAACTGAAAACTGACCCTGAACCCTAAAAATACCCCTTTACCCAAGAACTGAAAACTGACCCTGAACCCTAAAAATACCCCTTTATCCAAAAACTGAAAACTGACCCTGAACCCTAAAAATACCCCTTTACCCAAAAACTGAAAACTGACCCTGAACCCTAAAAATACTCCTTTACCCAAAATTAATTAATATTATTTAATTACCAATTAATTATTAATTAACAATAACAATAAAGTAAATATATTAGCACATTAGCTGTAATTAATTTAATTTAATAATTAATATTATTTTTCCCAATTAATTAATTAAGAATAACAAAAAATTATATATAAAAACATTACTCTAATTAATGTAATTAACTAATTGATATTTATTAATTACCAACTAATTAATAATTAAAAATATGTACAAAATTATATTAATGAATTAACTAATTAATATAAATTAATTACCAATTAATTATTAATTAAAATATGTACAAACATATATTAATTAATTAATTATTATTAAATTACTTCCCACTCTATTCCCCTATAAACCCATAACCCACTACAGAACATATTTATCAATTAATCAATTAATTAAAATTAATTAAAAATTAATTATCAATTAATTAATTAATAATTCCTACTAATTACTAATTAAGTTAACATAATTAAATTACTTCCCACCCTATTCCCCTATAAACCCACAACCCGCTACAGTAGTAAAAGACAATATTTAATTAAATTACATTAAAAATAAATAATAAAACATAATAAATACAATATAATATACACTAAATTTATTTAAAAATTGATATTAGTAACATCGAAGTTATTTATTTCGATATTATTGACATCGATATTTAAAACTTCGATATTACTGATATCATACTAATATCGATATTAAGACTGTCGATATTACTTACCTTCGATATTTTGTCCCATCGATATTTAAACTTCGATATAATTGTATATCGAAATTTAAAACTCGATATTTTGTCTGTGTACCGTCGGTGATGACTTTGGTGAATGGAGCGCGGGGGACTTGCGGTCTGTAGACAAGTGTTCCAGGGAGCATCGTTCTGGGGTTGGTCTGAATCTGGAAATTGATGTGTTCCATGGGGGGTGAGGCGTCTTTAGAGTTAGTGGGTGTCAATCGGAGGGAGCTTTTGTGGATGTTGCCGAGGCCTTCTCCAGGGTGGGGGTGGTGGTCTTTTCTCAGGATCTTGTATCTGTCAGGTATGGCGGTTGCTCTGTCGGTTGCGGAGCTGGCGTTGGTCCAAGTCTCTGTGAGGAAGACGACATCAGGTGTGTGAGTGTTGAGAAGGTCGCATATTTCTATGGCGTGTCTGTGTAGGGAGCGTACGTTGAGGAGGGTGCAGTTTAGTGGCTTGTGTGCGGTGCGCTGGCATCCAATGGCCTGGGGTCTATTGCTGGGCCTCGGCAGTGGGTGAAGGTGTGGCGGCAGTGATGGCAGGAGAATATGTCTAGGGTGTTGCTCGATGTCGAGAGCTGCCAGTTGTTGCTGTGTCCAGGGTTGAGAGCATGGAGGGTGCTAGGGTCATAATGGCAGGGGGTTGGAGGACCGGGGTCAGGTTGCGGACGACCAAAGATGGGCCTGCCTTTTGCACATGGCCACGCAGCAGTCACCATAAAGGAGGTGTCAGGGGAGGGTGATCAGCTGGGAGGTGGGACCGACACGCTGGGTGGGAGGGGCCATGGGGGCAGCAGCCACAGAGCACTTGGGAAGATGGGAGGAAAAAGGGAAGAGAGAAAGCGTCAAAATAAAGAGAAAAGGGTACAAGAAGAGAGGCAAAGAAAAGACACACAGGGCAGACGAGAAGAGGCAGAGAAAAGGGGAGCGAGGCAAAATAAAGAGAAAGGGCAAAAGAAAAGAGGCAAAGAAAAGAAAAAGATAGAACAGAGGACATAGAGCGGAAAAGCAAAAGAGCAGGATGACCTTTCACGAGACCGCCAGAGGTAAGATGCAAGGAAGAGCCTGCGGGTAGAGGAGGTCCTCGAACACCTACCTGTGAGCAGCTCAGGCTCAAAGGCAGACACTTAATGGTGGAGATGCATGGGGAAAAGCTGTGACTCTGACCAGGAAGGTCAGAGGCCTTGCTCTTCTTGCTACGCAGTGGCCGCCATTAAGTCGGGGCGGGTGATCAACTAGGAGGCAGGAGCGACACACTGCTGAGGAGTGGCCACAGGGGCAGCAGTGGGGGAATCGCTGAAGAGGGGAGGAAAAAGGGAAGAGAGAAAGTGGCAAAAAAAAGATAAAAGGGCAAAAGAAGTGAGGCAAAGACCATCAGGGATGAGGCCCTGGCAGAGGATAGCCTTGAACACCTATCTGTGAGGAACCCAGGCTTTAGGGCAGAACCTTAATAGAGGAGCTTCACTGGGGGCGATGAGTGGCATGACCAGGAAGGTCAGATATCTTGCTCTTCTTGATGTGCAGCAGCTGCCATTAAGTAGGGTTCAGGGGAGGGTGATCACCTGGGAGTAGGGAGCGACACGCTGGGGGAGAGAGGCTGTGGAGGCAATAGCTGCAAGGAGCTTGGGAAGAGAGGAGGAAAAAGGGAAGAGAAAAAGGGGCAACATAAAGAGAAAAGAGTAAAAGAACAGAGGCAAAGAAACGAGAAACAGGGTAAAAGAGAAGAGGCAAAGAATAGGGTAGAGAGGAAAAAGAGAGAGAAAGGGCAAAAGAAAAGAATGAAAGAAAAGAAAAAGAGGCAAGAGAGAACAGAGGACACAGAATGGAACAGCAGGGTGCTCTTCCACTAGACCACCAGGTATGGGCGCAGGAAGGAGCCTGCTGGTGGAGGAGGGCCTTTAAAACCTACCTGTGGGAAGCTCAGGCTCAATGGCAGATCCTTAACGGTCGAGTTGCGCAGTGAGAGAGCAGTGATACTCACCAGGAAGGTCAGTGGTCTTGCTCTTCTTTCCGTGCAGCAGGCGTCATTAAGTAGGGATCAGGGGAGGGTGATCATCTGGGAGGTGGGAGCGACACGCCGGGGGGGGGGGGGGGAGGGGGGGGACCATGGGTCCAGCAGCAGTGGGGAGCACAGGAAGAGGGGAAGAAAAAGGGAAGAGAGAAAGTGGCAAAATAAAGAAAATAGGACAAAAGAAGAGAAACAGGGCAAAGAAAAGGGGAGAGAGGCAAAAAAGAGAAAGGGCAGAAGAAAAGAGGCAAAGAAAAGTAAGTGCAGCAGTGGCGGGGAATGTTGGAAGAGTGGCGGAAAAAGGGAAGAGAGAAAGCACCAAAATAAAGAGAAAAAGGCAAAAGAAGAGAGGCAAAGAAAAAAGAAACAGGGGAAAAAAGAGGCAAAGAAAAGGGGAGAGAGACAATAGAAAGATAATGGGGAAAAGAAAAGAGGCATGGAAAAGAAAAAGAGGCGAGAGAAAAAAAAGATACCAAGCAGAATAGCAGGGTGCTCTACCACTAGACCACCAGGGATGAGGCACAGGCAAGAGCCAGCGGGTGTAGAAGGGCCTCCAAAACCTACCTGTGAGGAAATCGGGCTCAAGGGCAGACCCTTTACAATCAAGCTGCGCAGGGGGAGAGCAGTGATACTGACCAGGAAGGTCAGAGATCTTGCTCTTCTTGCCACTCAGCAGCTGCCATTAAGTTGAGGTCAGGGAGAGGTTGATCAGCTGGGAAGCAGGGGCGACCCGCTGGGGGGAGAGGCCACAGGGGCAGCAGTAGCAGTAGCAGGGAGCACGGGAAGAGAGGAGGTAAAAGGGAAGAGAGAAAGCGGCAAAATGAAGAGAAAAGGGCCAAAGAAGAGAGGCAAAGGAAAGAGAGACAGGGCAAAAGAGAAGAGTCAAAGAAAAGGGGCAAGAGGCAAAAGACAAGGTGCTCTTCCACTAGATCACAAGAGATGAGGCGCAGGCAGATGCTTGCAGTGGAAACGGGCCTTGAATACCTTACCTGTGAGGAGCTCAGGCTCAAAGGCAGACCCTTAAAGTCGAGCTGCATGTGGGGAGAGCAGTGACCCTGATCAGGAAGGTCAAAGGTCTTGCTCTTTTTGCCGCGCAGCAGCTGCCATTAAGTAGGGGTCTGGGGAGGGTGATAAGCTGGGAGGGGGAAGCGACATGCTGGGGGGGGGTAGAAGTAGCAGGAAGCACTGGGAGCGAGGTGGAAAAAGGGAAGAGAGAAAGCAGCAAAATAAAGATAAAAGGGCAAAAGAAGAGAAGGCAAAGAAGAAAGAAACAGGGCAAACGAGAAGAGGCTAAGAAAAGGGGAGAGAGGCAAAAGAAAGAAAAAGGCAAAAGAAAAGAGGCAAAGAAAAGAAAAAGAGGCAAGAGAGAAGAAAGGACACAGAGCGGAATAGCAGGGTGCTCTTCCACTAAACCACCAGGGATGAGGCTGAGGCAGGAGCCTGTGGGTGGAGTAGATCTGCCGGTGGATGAGAGCCTCAAACACCTACCTGTAAGGAGCTTGGGCTCAAGGGCAGACCCTCAAAGGTGGAGCTGCATGGGGGAAGGCAGTGGCCGATACTAGGTAGGGGTCGGGTTTGGAGAGCAGTTGGGATACGAGAGCAACGCACTGGGGAGAGGGGCCACGGGGCAGCAGCTGTGGGGAGCATGGGAGAGAAGAAGAAGAGAGAGAAAGGGCAAAAGAAAAGAGTCAAAGAAAAAGAGGCTTGCTGGTGGAGGAGGGCCATTAAAACCTACCTGCGGGAAGCTGCGGTTCAATGGCAGACCCTTACCGGTGGAGCTGCGTGGTGAGAGAGCAGTGACTCTGAGAAGAAAAAAGAGGCAAGAGTGAACAGAGGACACAGAGTGGAAAAGCAGAAGAGCAGGGTGCTCTTCCACTAGATCACAAGAGATGAGACACAGGCAGATGCTTGCAGTGAAGAAGGGCTTTGAATACCTACCTGTGAAGAGTTTGGGCTTAACGGCAGACCCATAACAGTCGAGCTGTGTGGAGGAGAGCAGGGATCCTGACCAGAAAGGTCAGAGGTCTTGCTCATCTAGCTGCGCAGCAGCTGTCATTAAGTAGGGGTCGGGGAGGCTGATCAGCTGGGGGGCAGGACTGACATGCTGGGGGGAAAGGCTGGCGGGGTAGAAGTTGCGGGAGCACGGGAAGAAAGGGAAAAAAAGGGAAGAGAGAAAGCAGCAAAATAAAGATAAAAGGGCAAAAGAAAGAGAAAGAGAATAAAAGAAAAGATACAATGAAAAGAAAAATAGGCAAGAGAGAACAGAGGACACAGAGCGGAATAGCAGGGTGCTCTTCCACTAGACCACCAGGGATGAGTCTCAGGCAGGGGCCTGTGGGTGGAGTAGAGTCTGTGGGTGGAGGAGAGCCTTGAACACCTACCTGTAAGGAGTTCAGGCTCAAGGGCAGGCCCTCAAAGATGGAGCTTCACGGGGGAAAGCAATGACACTGACCAGGAAGGTCAGAAGTCTTGCTCTTCTTGCTGTGCAGTGGCTGATATTAAGTAGGGGTCGGTGGAGGGTGTTGGCTGGGATACGGGAGCAGCACGCAGGGGGAGGGGCCACGGGAGCAGCAGCTGCGGGGAGCGCAGGAAGACAGAAGGAAAATAGGAAGAGAGAAAGCGGCAAAATTAAGGGAAAAGAGCAAAAGAAGAGAGGCAAAAAAAGAGAAACAGGGCAAAATAGAAAAGGCAACGAAAGGGGAGCGAGGCAAAAGAAAGAGAAAGGGCAAAAGAAAAGAGTCAAAGAAAAGAAAAAGAGAGAACAGAGGACACAGAGCAGGATAGCAGAAGAGCAGGGTGCACTTTTACCAGAGCACCAGAGATGAGGCGCAGGCAGGACGTACAGGTGGATGAAGGCCTCAAACACCTACCTGTGAGGAATTTGGGTTTAAGGGCAGACCCTTAAGGGTGCAGCTGTGCGAGGGAGAGCAGTGACTCTGACCAGGAAGGTCAGAGGTCTTGCTCTTTGCTCTTCTTGCTGTGCAGCGGCGGCATAAAGTAGGGTTGGGGAGGGTGATCAGCTGGGATGTGGGAGCGACATGCTAGGGGGCCATGGGTCCAGCAACAGCGGGGAGCACAGGAAGAGGAGAGGAAAAAGGGAAGAGAAAAAGTGGCAAAATAAAGATAATAGGACACAAGAATAGAGGTAAAGAAAAGAGAAACAGGGCAAGGAGAAGAGGCAAAGAAAAGGGGTGAGAGGCAAAAAAAGAGAAAGGGCAGAAGGAAAGAGGCAAAGAAAAGTGGTGGACGCCATTAAGTAGGGGTCAGGGGGAGGGTGATCGGCTGGGACGCAGGAGCGACACACAGGGGGGCGGGGTCATGGGGGATCAGAGGTGGGAAGAGTGGAAAGAGGGGAGGAAAAAGGGAAGAGAGAAAGCAGCAAACTGAAGAGAATAGGGCAAAAGAAGAGAGGCAAAGAAAAGATAAACAGGGCAAAAGACAAGAGGCAAAGAAAAGGAGAGAGAAGTGAAAGAAAGAGAAAGGGAAAAGAAAAGAAAAGAGGCAAAGAAAAGAAAAAAGAAAAAGAGACAAGAGAGAACAGAGAACAGAGGACACACAGAGAAATAGCAGGGTGCTATTCCACTAGACCACCAGGGATGAGGGGCAGGCAGTGGCCGATAGGTGGAGTAGAGCCTGTGGGTGGTGGAGAGCTGCGAACACCTACCTGTAAGGAGCTCAGGTTCAAGGGCAGACCCTCAATGCCAGAGCTGCATGGGGGAAAGCAGTGACACTGACCAGGAAGGTCAGAGGTCTTGCTTTTCTTGCTGCGCTGTGGCCGACATTAAGTTGGGGTCGGGGGAGGGTGATCATCTGGGAGGCAGGAGCGACAAGTGGGGAGAAGGACCACAGGGGCAGCAGCGCCAGGGAGCATAGGAAGAGGGGAGGAAAAAGGGAAGAGATAAAGCCCCAAAATGAAGAGAAAACTGCAAAAGAAGAGAGGCAAAGAAACCAGAAACTGGGCAAAAGAGAAGAGGCAAAGAAAAGGGGAGAGAGGAAAAAGAAAGAGAAAGGAGAAAAGAAAATAGGCAAAGAGAAGAATAAAAGGCAAGAGTGAACAGAGGACACAGAGTGGAATAGCAGAAGAGCAGGGTGCTCTTCCACTAGACCACAAGAAATGAGGCGCAGGCAGATGCTTGCAGTGGAGAAGGGCCTCGAATACCTACCTGTTATGAGTACGGGCTCAACGGCAGACCCTTAACAGTCGAGCTGCGTGGGGGAGAGCAGTGAGCCTGACCAGGAAGGTAAGAGATCTTGCTCATCTTGCTGCGCAGCAGCTGCCATTAAGTAGGGTCTGGGGAGGGTGATCAGCTGAGAGGCAGGAGCGACCCGCTGGGGGGGAGGGGCCACAGGGGTAGAAGTGGCAGGGAGAATGTGTAGAGAAGCAGAAAAAGGGAAGAGAGAAAGCAGCAAAATAAAGATAAAAGGGCAAAAGAAGTGAGGCAAAGGAAAGAGAAAAATGGCAAATGACAAGAGGCAAAAAACAGGGGAGAGAGGCAAAAGAAAGAGAAAGAGAAAAAAAAGAAAAGAGGCAATGAAAAGAAAAAGAGGCATGAGAGAACAGAGGACACAGAGAGGAATTGCAGGGTGCTCTTCTACTAGACCACCAAGGATGAGGCTTAGGCAGGGGCATATGGGTGGAGTAGAGTCTGTTGGTGGAGGAGAGCCTTGAACACCTACCTGTAAGGAGTTCGGGCTCAAGGGCAGACCCTCAAAGGTGGAGCTGCACGGGGGTAAGCAATGACTCTGACCAGGAAGGTCAGAAGTCTTGTCTTGCCACGCAGTGGCCAATATTAAGTTGGGTCGGGGGAGGGTGATAGCTGGGATACAGGTGCAGCACATGGGGGGAGGGGCCATGGGAGCAGCAGCTCCGCGTAGTCAAAAGGAAAAGGGGAAGAGAGAAAGCTGCAAAATTAAGGGAAAAGAGCAAAAGAAGGGAGGCAAGAAAAGAGAAACAGGGCAAAATAGAAGAGGCAAAGAAAAGGGAAGCGAGGCAAAAGAAAGAGAAAGGGCAAAAGAAAAGAAAAAGAGAGAACAGAGGACACAGAGCAGAAAAGCAGAAGAGCAGGGTGGCGCTTTACCAGAGCACCAGAGATGAGGTACAGGCAGGAGCGTACGCATGGATGAAGGCCTTAAACACCTACCTGTGAGGAGTACGGGTTCAAGGGCGGACCCTTAAGGGTGGAGCTGTGCGAGGGAGAGTAGTAACACTGACAAGGAAGGTCAGAGGTCTTGCTCTTCTTGCTGTGCAGCGGCCGGCTTAAAGTAGGGTCGGGGGGGTGATCAGCTGAGATGCGGGAGCGACATGCTGGGGGGAGGGGCCATGGGTCCACCAGCAGCGGGGAGCACAGGAAGAGGGGAGGAAAAAGGGAAGAGAGAAAGTGGCAAAATAGAGAGGATAGGACAAAAGAATAGAGGTAAAGGAAAGAGAAACAGGGCAAAGAGAACAGTCAAAGAAAAGGGGAGAGAGGCAAAAAAAGAGAAAGGGCAAAAGAAAAGAGGCAAAGAAAAGTAAAAGAGGCAAGAGAGAACAGAGGACACAGAGCAGAATAGCAAGATGCTCTTCCGCTAGACCATCTGAGATGAGGCGCAGGCAGGAGCCGACAGGTGGTGGAGGGCCTCCAACATCTATCTGTGAGGAGCTTGGGCTCAAAGGCAGACCCTTAATGGTGAAGCTGCTTTAGGGGTGAGCAGTGACACCAGGAAGGTCAGAGGTCATGCTCTTCTTGTCATGCAGTGTCCGTCATTAAGTAGGGGTCAGGGGGAGGGTGATCAGCTAGGACGCAAGAGCGACACGCAGTGGGAGGGGTCATGGGGAGCCGCAGTGGGAAAAGTGGAAAGAGGGGAGGAAAAAGGGAAGAGAGAAAGCAGCAAAATAAAGAGAATCGGGCAAAAGAAGAGAGGCAAGGGAAAGATAAACAGGACAAAAGACAAGAGGCAAAGAAGAGAGAGGCAAAAGAAAGAGAAAGGGAAAAGAAAAGAAAAGAGGCAAAGAAAAGAAAAAGAGGCAAGAGAGAACAGAGGACACACAGAGGAATAGCTGGGTGCTCTTCCACTAGACCACCAGGGATGAGGCACAGACAGGGGCCGATGGGCGGAGTAGAGCCAGTAGGTGGTGAAGAGCCTCGAACACCTACCTGTAAGAAGGCCAGGCTCAAGGGCAGGCCCACAACAGTGGAGCTGTATGGGGGAAAGCAGTGACACTGACCAGGAAGGTCAGATGTCCTGCTCTTCTTGCTGCACAGTGACCGGCATTAAGTTGGGGTCGGGGAGGGTGATCAGCTGGGAGGCGGGAACGACACGTGGGGGGAGGAGCCATGGGGGCAACAGTGGCAGGGAGCATGGGAGGAGGGGAGGAAAAAGGGAAGAGATAAAGCAGCAAAATAAAGAGAAAAGGGCGAACGAAGAGAGGCAAAGAAATGAGAAACATGGCTAAAAGGAAGAGGCAAAGAAAAGGGGAGAGAGGAAAAAGAGTCAAAGAAAAGAAAAAGAAGCAATAGAGGACAGAGGTCACAGAGTGGAACAGCAGGGTGCTCTTCCACTAGACTACCGGGTATGAGGCGCAGACAGGAAGCTTGCTGGTGAAGGAGGGACTTTAAAACCTGCCTGTGAGAAGCTCAGGCTCAATGGCAGACCCTTAACGGTAGAGCTGCGCAGTGAGAGAACAGTGACACTAACCAGGAAGGTCAAAAGTCTTGCTATTCTTTCCGTGAAGCAGACGTCATTAAGTATGGGTCAGGGGGAGGGTGATCAGCTGGGCAACGGGAGCGACATCCTGGGGGGGGTCGCGGGATAGCAGTGGCGGGGAGTGCTGGAAGAAGGGAGGAAAAGGGGAAGAGAGAAAGCAACAAAATAAAGAGAAAAAAGCAAAAGAAAAGAGGCACAGAAAATAGAAACAGGGCAAAAGAGAAGAGGCAAAGAAAAGGGGAGAGAGACAAAAGAAAGATAAAGTGGAAAAAAAGAGTCACAGAGAGAACAAAAGACACCGAGCAGAATAGCAGGGTGCTCTTACACTAGACCACCAGGGTTGAGGCACAGGCAGGAGCCAGTGGGTTGAGAAAGGCGGTGAACACCTATCTGTGAGGAGGTTGGGCTCAAGGGCAGACTCTTAACGGTCGAGCTGCGCGGAGGGAGGGCCGTGATCCTGACCAGGGAGGTCAGAGTTGTTGTTCTTCCTGCCGCGCAGCAATTGCCATTAAGTAGGGGTCAAGGAGAGGGTGATCAGCTGGGAGGAGGGGCCAAAAGGGCAGCAGCAGCAGGGAGCATGGAAAAAAAGGAGAAAAAAGAGAAGAGAGAAAGCTTCAAAATAAAGAGAAAAGAGCAAAAGAAGAAAGGCAAGGAAAATAGAAACACAGCAAAAGAGAAGAGGGAAAGAAAAGGGGAGAGAGGCAAAAGAAAGAGAAAGGAGAAAAGAAAAGAGGCACAGAATAAAAAGAGGCAATTTAGAAACAAAGGACACCAAGCGGAATAACAGGGTGCCCTTACACTAGACCACCAGGAATGAGGCACAGGCAGGAACCAGTAGCAGGAGAAGGGCCTCGAACACCAACCTGTGAGGAGCTCGGCTTAAGGGCAGACTCTTAACCTCTTCCATGCTCATGACAAGGTCAGCTCGTCATGAGGCACGGTTGAGCTGTGCTTATGACGAGTTGACCTTGTCATGAACAATGGGGTTCACCAAAATGCAGTCCAGCTGCGCCAGGGAGAGCAGTGATCCGGACCAGGAAGGTCAGAGGTCTTGGTCTTCTTACCCCGCAGCAGCCGAAATTAAGTAGGGGTCAGGGGAGGGTGATCAGCTGGGATACGGGAGCAACAAGTTGGGGGAAGGGGCCATTGGGGTGGCAGCTGTGGGGAGCGCGGGAAGAGGGGAGAAAAAAGGGAAGAGAGAAAGCGGCAAAATTAAGGGAAAAGGGCAAAAGAAGAGAGGCAAAGAAAGGAGAAACAAGGCAAAATAGAAGGGGTATAGAAAAGGGGATCGAGGCAAAAGAAAGAGAAAGGGCAAAAGAAAAGAGTCAAACAAAAGAAAAAGATAGAACAGAGGACACAGAGGAGAATAGCAGGGTGCTCTTTTACCAGAGCACCAGAGAGGAGGTGCATGCAGGAGCCTATGGGTGGATGGACGCCTCAAACACCTACCTGATAGGTGTATGGGCTCAAGGACAGACGCCTAAGGGTGGAGCTGCACGAGGAAGAGCAGTGACACTGACCAGGAAGAACAGAGGTCAGGCTCCTCTTGCCACGCAGCCGCCGGCATTAAGTAGGGGTCAGGGAAGGGTGATCAGCTGCGATACAGGAGCAATATGCTGGGGGGAGGGGCATTGGAGCAGTAGCGGGGAGCACAGGAAGAGGAGAGGAAAAAGGGGAGAGAGAAAGTGGCAATTAGGGTCATGCCCATATGCTGTGGGCAAGACCACAACATATGGAAAAAATGTGTCTCCCCATTACCACATCTGGAGCAGGAATGAGGTAACCTAGGATGGATGCTGAATATTTGTGTTGGAGTAAGATAAATTCTGTGGGTGTAATTGAACTAAATGAGTTGTGTTCCTCAAAGCCCAGGCTGTAGAATTCAGAACAGCAGCCCAGGTCTGTGAATTCACCCTCAAGACCAGATTCCCACTTAATTAATAGGACACATATTGTTTCGAGTGGAGATTCTGATGTCTCAATATAGTCTTCTGATTCATCTCCCTAAACCACCCAAACTTGAGTGTCCATTGTCATTAAAACACCATAGGTTAAGGAAACCTCCTTTTCCACCCCCATATGAGTTAGGCTGTCTTTGTCAGAGATGTATGAGTTAGAATTTGTCCAGCTGCCAGGTCAGAGTGGGCTTTAATATTCAAAAAGTCTAGCAACTCCCCTGGGCCATACAGATTACCTCAAAACAGGCTTGCCGAGCCTGCCCTCTGCATGAACATGCATTTTATAGAGATTTTATGTAGTGAAACCCTGCATCTTTCCAGCCCCTGCCAGACATCAGCTATTAGCGTACTGAGATCTTGAAACAATCGATACTTAAGAGGTTCCAGAATACTGGCAAAATAATATAACAACTGGGAGAGTACCACCATTTAGGACAATATGGTCCTTCCCATCCTGGATGAGGAAGATGTTTAAAGAAGGCTATTCAATTGAGGGCCATCACTATTTCTTTAGTGATATTTCGTGCTAGTACATCCTCTCAACCTTTGCAGATACAGATACACTATCAAGTACTAGGTACTTGATAGTGCGCCATTCCCACCTCTGGTTCAGCAGAACACATGTGACAACTAATCTTTGCCACAGTGATAATTAATGGGGAATACGCAGGACTTATTGTGGTTCACAGCAAGGGCTGAGCAGGTATCAAATAATCTTAAATGGTTCATAGCTGGTTTCAAATCTAGATTAACATCATGTACGTAAGGAGTATGTCATCAGCATATAAGGAGATTGTGTGTATCTCTTACATGGCATTTATTCCATGGACCAGGCCTGCTTGTCTTATCTCAAATGAGAGGCCATGTAAAAAGCCACAAGCAAGAAAATATGCAAATATCTTGATAACATTAATTTAACCAAGTGCATGCTTGCATAGCATTTGGTGCATATAAATATAATAATAAAAAAGGGTCTAATTTCAGTAAATCCTCAATAGAAAATATCTCCCCTTCACATCTACATGTTTTCTCGTTCACCCTCAGATTTGGGTGTGATGTGTCCATTGTACAACAGCAAAATAGGCACTGTGCTTCCTAAAGTAAGTATGAGCATATATCAGAGGTCTTCAATCTGTGGGGCGCGACCCCCGGGGGGGTCGTGGAGTCCTGGGAATGGGGTCGCCGATTCTGTCAGAGTGCAGTTCCTAGCGTTGGGCTGATTGAGCGTGCTCACGGCAGAGGCCTTATTCACACCAAGGTGTGAAAAACATTAAAGCCTCATTAACAAGTAAAGGTCTTTTGAAGACCTGTGAAGTACTCCGGTGTTCCTTTGTATATGTCCCTGAGTCTGTTTCAGCAGGGCTCACATACACGAGCTGGGGGGGCTGGGGGAGGAGGCTGTAGCCCTTTGAGTTCAATGGACTTCGCGGTGGAGTTTAGTTTAATTTGTAACGTTTTATATAGCGCTAGTTTAACCTGTAGGTATCTTAGTGTGCCAGTGGAATGGTGGCTGCTGGTCTCGCCTGCTTTCTGCCATCTCTCCTGGGTCCCCCCCCCCCCTCGCACTCCGTTGTCTGTGCATTTTCGCACACCCCTGCCCGCACTCTGCTGTCCTTGGATGGATTTCGCACCACCCTCCCCCTGCCAGCACTCCGCTGTCCCTGATATTTTGCCCCCCCCCCCCCCGCCCGCATGATAATTGGGATTTCTGTGTGAGAATGACAACACTCGTTTGAAACAAACAGACATGGAGAAAACCTTTCAATCATCCTTTGGATTGTCTGTTGCATGACATTACCTGCAAAAGGGGTGAGTGAAACATGTGTGGTCCTTTTGCAAGCCTCTCCGCATTATAACTGGGGGGTTTCAAAGTCTGCTTAACTTCCTTTGCACAACTATGCGAAATTTCAGCAATTGTGTTCGAAATTCAAAACCGGCATTTTATGATGTTTGTAGCTTTAGACAGGAAGATGGATTTTGTGCATAAAAAAGTGTTAAATAAACACGCACAACAGCTGCCCGCACTCTGTCATTCGGGTTGTTCACATGCATACATGTGTGTGTGTGTACATGTGTTTGTATGTATGTATGTATATATATATATATATATATATATATATATATATATATATATATATATATATATATATATATATGGATAGATGTGTGAAAAGGTGGGTGGGTGGAGGATGAATGGATGGATGAAAGGGTGGATGGATGATGGATGGATAAAAGGTTGCATGGATGGATGTGTGAAAAGGTGGGGGATGAATGGTGGGTGGATGGATGGATGAAAGGGTGGATGGATGAAGGATGAATGTATGTAAGGATTGAAGGATGAAAGGGTGGGTGGATGGATGTATGGATGGAATGAAGGATGGATGGATGGAAGGATGAAAGGATGGATGGATGTGTGAAAAGGTGGGTGGATGAATGATGAGTGGATGGATGTAAAGATGAAAGGGTGGATGGATGAAGGATGGATGGATGCGTGAAAAGATGGATTGAGGATGGATGGATGAAAGGGTGGATGGATGAAAGGGTGGATGGATGAAGGATGGATGGAAGGATGAAAGGGTAGATGGATGTATGGATGGAAGGAAGGATGAAGGAAGGATGGATCAATGTAAGGATGGATGGATGTGTGAAAAGGTGGGTGGATGAATGATGAGTGGGTGGATGAATGATGAGTGGATGGATGAATGATGAGTGGATGGATGTAAAGATGAGTGGATGGATGTAAAGATGAAAGGGTGGATGGATGGATGAAGGATGGATGGATGTGTGAAAAGGTGGATGGAGGATGGATGGATGGATGAAAGGGTGGATGGATGAAGGATGGATGTATGGATGAAAGGGTGGATGGATATATGGATGGAATAATGAAAGGATGGGTGAATGATGTATGGATGGAAGGATGAAAGGGTGGATGGATGAAGGATGGATAAAAGGGTGGATGGATGAAGGATGGATAAAAGGTTGCATGGATAAATGATGGATGGATGTGTGAAAAGGTGGGTGGATGGATGGGTGGGTGGATAGGTAAAGGATGGATGTATGGATGGAAGGATGAAAGGGTGGATGGATGTATGGATGGATAAAAGGTTGCATGGATGAATGATGGATGGATGTGTGAAAAGGCGGGTGGATGAATAATGGGTGGATGGTTGGACGGGTGGATAGGTAAAGGATGGATGCATGGATGGAAGGATGAAAGGATGGATGGATGATGGATGTATGGATGGATGGATGGAAGGATGAAAGGGTGGATTGGTGAAGGATGGATGGATGGATGTGTGGAAGTGTGGGTGGATGAATGATGGAAGAATGATGGATGATGGATGGATCGATGTGATGAGGTCTAACAGGCGCATTTATGGTTGTAGATAGTTGTTGGTGATGAGGAGTACCAGTTTCTAAAATCTTTTGTCGGAAGGGGGTCCTTACGCCTAAAAAGGTTTTACAAGGGGGTCCTGGCATCAAAAAGTTTGAAGACCTCTGGCATATATCTTGTGCTTTTTGGACAGGCAACCCATGCCCCTAACTTTTCTTTTCGGATGAAAGAATGTGTGTAGCTGATCAATCTCAATATAAGAAGGAGGAAAACTCACCGAACAAGTGTCTGCCACCTATGATCCCACTGAGGTTTGTTGTGAATGCATCTGAGTGGAAGTGGATACTGTTGGACTCTATTTGTGGTAATGTCGTTGAGCAGCTTAGGCTTATCAGAGGAGTCATTTGTTGCACATACAGAGTCAATAAATGGCACACGCGCTCAAGCAGAAATCTGAGACCAAATAATAAAAATAACACAGATTTTAATAACATTTTAGACACCAAGTTCATAAGAATCGGGCAAGTACTTTCAGAGTTATGGATTTAACAAGAAAACAGTAAAATACAGAAATAAACGTTCTTGAGGTATGGGACTTGAATTCGGTAATGTTATCCTATGGGAGGAAAGATATATATTGCAAACAGGTACTTGTAGTCGAAGTTCGGGGAATTCCCTTTCGAATTTAAGGGGCTAGGAGGCCAAGGTCCAAAGAACCACCAGCAGTTATTTTTACTTTATCTGCCCTGGTGTGTCCGGGTGCAGAGGTGATGATAGCCTTGAACGCTACACCACTAAAGCCACCTGAAAAAAAAGGCTGCAAGCGGGGACTTGGGGACAAGCTCGGCAGAACCAAAAGGTGGGCTCAGCCTGTGAGGATCTTTAGAGCATGGGGGCACTGTCAGCTGCCGTGAAACCGGGCTGTGGTGCTCTGGTGCAGAGGTGTTTGGCCGGTTGCCTACTTGCATTGGGGCTTTCATGGTTCTCTGTTTAACCTGTAGAGGGGAGGAAAACAAGACAGGAGAGCCAGTCTCAATGTAAGCCTCATTGGTCCTGAAATCCCTTGTCATGCAAATTGGCTTTGACGGTGGTGGTTTCATGACTGGACAGTCAACAAGCCTTTTGTGGCTGTAGGTGCCCTGGTACCCAGGGTATTGATGTAGGGGTCTTCTGGAGGGTCTATGTCTCAAAACTCAGTGGAGAGATGGGACTGACCTCTTTGAACTGCAAAAAACTTTTTCTGGTGTGATGCTCCCTCGATGACCCGGTGGTCAGCTAAACGGTGTGCCGGACAAGTGTGGTCGGTGGCTGCTGATGCAAGGGGATGGCTCCTCCATCCCAAGGGAGATGCTAAGTGGCTGTTGAAGTGCTAGACAGTCGTCCAAGGGTTGGGGAGAATGCATAGCTTTTGGATGAGTCAGGTTTTTGTAATTGTCGAGATGCCAGCAGCCAGGCAGGGTTTGGCGCCAATTTCGGTGTTGGTCCTCAGTTCTCGTGGTGACTGCTCTTCTTTGTTCTTCTTCTGTTCCCAGGTACACAAATCTGTATCTCTGGTGTTAGGGGAACCCATAAAACTAAATTTAGGGGCATTTAGGGGGAGTATAGTGTAGTAGCCAATGTGCTACCTACCACTGGGGCGACAACAACCCTATATGATAACTTCCCGTGGGGATTGGGCATAACCCTGACCCAAAATTCTCTATGTTCATCAAAATGAAGAAGGTGAAACTCTTCTCTGGCTGTTCACTTCAGGTAGCCTACCTTTGGGGTGTGACTAGACTTTAAGTAAAACACGCCTCCTGAATATCTAATTTCCCACCTGCTCTGGTGCCAAATGGGCCTTAGGGCAGAGGGTGACATTCCCCAGGTCTGGTGGGTGAAAGTCGGGGGTTGCATTTCAAAGGCAGTAGAGGCTTTGAAGCCTCTGGCCTTGATATGCTAATCTGCTAGCCATTCTGCTGGAGAAGATGTGATCAGCTTCTGCCAAGCAGGCATTAGTCCTGGCCTTTGGGAGTGTGGGCTTTCACCTGTAGGGGGTCGTAAACTCACCTGTGGTGGCAGGCTGGATGATACCAGTTAGGCATTACACTAATTGACTAGTAGGGATACAGGGGGCATCTCTAATATGCCCTATAGGTGCATGTCTTCATAAATCCGATAGTGGCATCTGTACAGATTTCTTAAGACAAGATTTTTTATACCAAATATCAGTATTTTCAGTGAAGCCATTATGCAGCTGGGTAACTTGTAATGACCAGTGCCCAGTACATACTAATAAGATGGCTTCCTAATCACTTGCAGTGCCTATCAATGTAATTAGCAAAAGACACACAATTGATGGGCGGAATGCAGAACAAATCAAAACATTCACCACCAGTCAAGAGATCTGGTTTAAATCCATCATTCTTTTGCTCACCATGCCACCCCAGTTTAGACCTGGCCATATGCATATCAGTCTTGACCCTGTGCCTCATGGGAACAGTCCAGCCCAAACTGCCAAGCCAGGTCCTCCCTGGACCGCAAACAAGCATCCTAGGACCGGTTTCAGGGTTTCACCCCTCATTAGCCAGGATAGCTTGATTCTAGTGGCACAGTGAGCCCAGGAACCACGTCTGGGCATACCTTGTACACTTGCACACTTAGGGAGAGAAAGCAAAAGACACACAACTGATGGATGGAATGCATAAAACAAATTAAAACATTCACCCCGAGGCAAAAGATATGGGTTAAATCCATCATTCTTTTGCTCACCATGCCACCCCAGTTTAAAGCCTGGCCATATGCAAATCAGTCTTGACCCCGTGCCTCATGGGAACAGTCCAGCCCGAACTGCCATGCCGGTCCTAGGATGCTTGCTTCCAGTCCAGGGAGGGCCTGACTTGGCAGTTCGGGGGCTGTCATGGGCACACATGAGTAGAAACTCCCTGTACATCTGAGGCATGAGCACTCTCCTAGTGACACCAGGTTTGGGATCTCTGGCCTCAGTGTATAAGAGTCCTTCCACCAAATAGATGCTGTGTGAACCACTGACATCACCTTTATCCTGTGCAACAGCTTGCTGTCTCAGTCTTTCAAGAGTGGGACACGATTTTTGTACCTGCAACATATCTTCCCTAGAGGGCACCCTCTGGATCTAAGAACTCTGCTGTGTAAGGTCCAAGTTCCTGAGCCTCAGTACCCTCAAGGGCTGACAGGTCTTCTCCTGGGGTGGGATGGATCCTGACCTTTTGTATTTTCAGAAGTTGGTTGCCCAGCCTTCTTGCCTTTTATCTTGGAGGTTTGGGCCATTAGACCTCTTTTTTACCCTGAGCTTTGCTTTGTGCTGTTGTTGTTACACATACCCATTCAGGAATTCAAAGCATGGCTGCTTGGGTTCTCATCTATACCTTAGGTCATGCTGAGATCTCCAGATCATTCCCTTGCAGACATTCAACTGGTATGGCAGAGGACACAGCCACCTTATTTTGGCCAGTGATCCTTCCCCACTCCACGGTCACCAGAGCCATGGGAGGAACCTTGGTAATGTTAGCAGCATTGATAACATGATAGGTTTGTCCAGTTAAGTACTGTTCTGGGGATGTCAGTTTTCAGTCACCATGGTGACACGTCTACCTGCATCTCTCAGTGCTTCTACTTCAACCCCATTACTGAGTGTCTTCTGTCTGATTTTCTCCACTTTAATGGGTGGCCAGACAGCTAGAGTAGCCTTATCCACCCCACTGCCTGAGAGTAAAATATCTTCAGTGGGGGGCAGAGCTTGCCTGACTCCAAGATGACAGCAAGTTAAGGGAGCCACCAATATCCGTCATCGTCCTGGCATATATCCTACCTGCTGTTCTCTTCTGAGGGGTCTCTACTGTACTGTCGGCGGGAGCTACCTGGGGGGCCAGATGATTCCATGATTGAATCTCACTGGCGGACACATAAGTCTGCGGTGGCCAGAAAAGCGTGAGTGATCCTGAGGCCTTTGCGCTGCGGTGCAGAGAAACGTTGGCCTGGAGAGCTGAAATGTGTGCCTCAACTTCGCCGAGCGAAGCCCGGAGACGCGGTGCCGGAACAATGGCAGTGATGCGATAGGCAGTGATCCAGCCTGCGATGAGTGTGAAGGTACTCCAAGGCACCCAGGGTGAAATGCGCCCTGCTCCGCCGGCCTGTGGAAACCGAGTACATCCTGCAGTGCGGGGGTCTCCCTGGGGGCCGACGGTGGGCGAGGTGGGTTGCAGTGCCCCGCGGGCCCGGAGGGAAACTGTGATCGCACCAGAAAGCTGAAGAGGCCCAGGGGTGTTGAAAAAACTGGAGCTACCCAACCATTGGCGTCCATACCTATGAGTGGCCGCGGGTCACCCACGCAATAGGGTGAGGATTCAGGGGTGGACGCAGCTGCATTGCCCCAAACCGGTCCGCCACAAAAGAGCAGCTGAGCCTCTAAACATACTGTGATCTATGCTGGGGGCTCGCGAGAGCAGCGTGAGGGCCAGTTCTGTGGGGGTCTGGTGAAGGCCCTGGGCAGTGGCCCAGTGAGGTTCTTCCACAATAGTTAAATCAGAGCCCCATATCGCAGAAGCGGATTCCCGGCAATTATGGATTCCCCTTGTGCTGGGGCGGTCAGGTTGATCCCCTACTTTAAGATGCTCTACGAGGAAATGGCAGAGTCTGGAATCATGCCCTCCTCCTTACATGAGGCTGTAATAATAACACTGTTTAAGGCTGGCAAACAACCCACTCACTGTTCCTTGTATAGACCCTTGTCCCTACTCAATGTGGATGCAAAAATCTATGTGAAATTTCTGGCAAATAGGCTTGTGCCTCTGTTGCCAGGCATCATCCGCCCGGAGAAAGCGGGTTTCGTCCCTAGCCGTAACTTAACACAGAACTTGAGGATGCTTTTCGGCGTGGTGCAGTGACTGAATCCGGAGGTCAAGGCTGCAGCGTTATTCCTAGATGCCAAGAAGGCCTTTGACTCAGTGGAGTGGGGATTTATGTTTGCTGTTCTGCATAGGATTGGGATTGGGGAGGTATTCCTGTGTCTGATCTCGGTTTTATATACATCCCCCACTGCAAAAGTAAGAATCGGAGATGCAGTTTTCCACACATTTACTATCACACGGGGCACGAGACACGGTTGTCCTCTGTCCACACTATTGTACGCGATTGTGGCTGAGCCGCTGGCCTGTGTCATTTGCCAATACCACTCCCACAGGGGGCTGGGGTTCCCAGGGTACACTCTGAACATATCTGCATACGTGGATGATACCTTGCTGTATATTCGCAACCCTGAAGAAAACCTTTCCCCCTATACGGCGTGAGGTAGTTCAATTCGGCGGGCATTCGGGGCTGTGCATTAACTGGGACAAGTACATCATATTTCCACTAACACCCGCCACTGCGGCACTGGCGCTGAAGTTCCCCTTACGGTGGACCACAGACTCAGTAAGGTATTCGGGCATCAGTATCCACAATGATCCAGCGGTAGTAATCCGAGAACATTATGGAACGGCCACACAGAGATTAACAGAAGATGTAGATAGGTGGAGAAGTGTGGCTCAAGTGGTTGGAGCGGCAGACCCTGATGCAGAGGTCTGGCCCGGACCAGGGTTCAATTCCCCGCCTCGGCGGGTCTTGGGCTCAAATTTGCCCAGACCTGACAATTCTCGCCTCGGTGCCTATTCCAATCATGGAGTCCCACTCTGTAACTCTGGGCAATAGCTTGCTTAATCTCCACAACGGCCCCTCGCAGCGGGATGCCTGGCTTTCACCTTGGGGATGCCCAGTAATGGGTTATCTCGCAGGGGAATACCAGGATGGGTTCCCTAAGCAAGCGCTGGATCGCTTTCGGGCAGCCATGCGCTCTACAAATCAAATTTCATTTCATTCATTCATTCATCAGGCTCCCATTTTCACCAATGGGAAAAATCGCTATGATGAAGATGGTGGTTCTGCCACGGTTCATCTTTTCATTTCAAACCATGCCAATCCTATTACCACACACTCTATTCAAGCAATTGCATACAGTGGGATTCCCTCACTTTGCCCTATGAGTTGGGCGGGTTGGGTGCCCCAGACTCGGAGAGGTACTACAGAGCTGCACACAGTACATTCGTACATTATTGGGTACACCACCCATATGACCCTTTTTGTACCTGGAAAGGAACACAGCGGATCCTCTCACCCTGCCCCAGACACTATTCCAGCCATCATCTAGGCAACAACAAATATTTGACTTCTTGGCCATAACATCGCAGGTGTGGCAAACATTGCTCCACATGCAGACAGGGGCTTTCCTGTACTCACCAGAGATCCCACTATACTGGTGTTTGTGGTTCCCTTTGGGGCAGGAGGGGGGCAAGGCAGGCATTGCAGATGGTGGGCATCCAAAAGATGGGAGGCTTCTTCAAAGATGGATCAGTATGTAGTTGGGAAGCTCTCAATACAACTGAAGCGCGGTCGTCAGGGGCAGCACTGTTTTACTTTTTTAGAGATCAGCACACTTGGCACGTTCTCTTGGGAGAGGCTATGACTGAGCCGCAGGCAATGACTGCCCTCACCACCCTCATTAAAGTCAGCAAACCCTACAAACTGATCACCAGGTTTTATTCTAGTATTCAGGAAACCCGGCGGGCGGAAGTACTGAAAGTCAGGCGGGAATAGCAGCGTGAACTGGGTACTCCATTGAGCGATTAGGAATGGCAATATTGCTGCACCCGCACTAGGTCCGTCTCTCTTAATAGAAGGCATAGGCGCATCCATTTTAAATTCCTGCACAGAGCTTACTGCACCCCAGAGAGGCAGTTCTGATATGGGCTGTCAGAAAACTCCAAATGTCAAAGATGCGGGAGGGATGAAGCGGGTTTTTTGCACCTAGCATGGCAATGTCCCGGGATTCAGTCATTTTGGTGTGCAGTGTTCCAGAAACTTCGGATCATTATAAGTGCTGACCTAGAGCCTGATCCTAAGATGGCATTATTTGATTGGGACTTGAACGTGGGAAAAGCGGTATGCCCTTTGGTGGCTATTGCCCTTCTCTTGGCTAAGCGCTGTGTGGCAATAAGATGGGTGGGGATCCACTACCGACATTAAAAGAGTGGCATGCTGACATGCTCTATTGCAACACACACACCAATGCATACAATGAGCTGCTCCCTCCCACAAGTCGGCCCAAGAGTTGTTGCAGTTCATATCAAACATTGCATCTTTCTGTCAATTATTTTGTTCAATAAAATTAAATAAAAAAAGTAAATAGCTTCAGTGTGCTATCTGACTTGGTCAGGGCACACGAAGGATCACATCTGGACACTAGCAACCCCTGCGGATGCTGGACTTGTGCTAACCCTTTTGGGATAAGTAGACCCCCAGCTTGTTGACCATTATGTTTACAGCTGTAGCGCCAAGCTTTCTTGGGGTCCCAGTTTTTACCCAGTTTTTACCCAGTCCAACATCTTTCTCTGGGGGGGGGGGGGGGGGAGCAGCAACACCTTTGTTTTGGTCACCCTACCCTGGGTCTTCCTGGACACCCTTATTTTGACCCAGTGGTCAGCCTTCTTCTCCAACTCCTGAGGAGAGACTAGTCCTTACTCCACTAGGTATTGATGAAGTTTTTTAGATGTACAATTACTCAGCATATGCTCCTTCATTATCATGCCCATTATAGAGCACCTTACTGCCTTTGAACCAGCCACCTAGGGCCTTATTACTAGTTTGGCGGCCTGACCGCCAAGGGACCGCATCCATGACGGCTAGGAAACTGCTGCGCCTGTGGCTTTCCGACCGCCATATTACGAGTTTCCAAAGAGGCCGGTCATGTGGCTGCAGAGTTCTTGGGGCGATGGGAAATGTTTTTTCCATATATATCGATGCCTGTGTGTACATTCTGACTACATATGAGTTAAATGCATACACATACATGATATATGTGGAAAAATACCACCTACCTTTCGCCGGAGTCCAAACCATATGTGGGCAGTCATGGTAATGGGTACACGGTAACAAAGCCGAAAAAGGATTTGTATATCTCGGGTGAAGATGCTTCTGTGTAGGGGGACCTGGAGAAAGAGATTCACAACAAAATCTGCTGGGAAGAACTGGAAAGGGGTGAGTATGCACCCCAAATCATTAGTTCATGCTTATCTTTAGGCGGAGGTCCGACTGCTATGGTCGGCTCATCGGGAACTTAACTCATAATATGGATGGCAGTGTTGCTCTTCTGTTCCTCAGAAATGAGGCTACCTTTCCCCAACTGCGACCCCAGTGGTTGGTGCTTTACTGGCAGTGCCGGTGGTCTAGCTGTAGTCTGCACAGACAATCTGCCCAACTTGTAATATGATGGATGGCTCACCACCATCGGTCTGCCACCACTGGGACGAACTCGTAATAAGGACCTTAGTGTTTTTACTGTTAAGTCAACACAACCTACCCAGAACTGACTTGAAGTTTTTTTAAGTCTCCCTGAGCTTGATCCAGTACTCTTCAGTGGTGAGCAGTGTCGGACTGGGGACCGAAACCGGCCCTGGGGGAGAGGGGGTGTGGTAGCAGATAGCTCTGTGCCGCTTTTGTTTTTGGGGGCTGATTTTCCAAAAATGCCCAGAGGGGTCTAAAACCAGCCCTCACCCTGACGGCCCACCGGGGAAATGCCTGGTACGTGCTATAGGCAGTCCGGCCCTAGTGGTGAGTCCAAATGCCTCGATCAGGGTATCCTTCATAAGGTTATAGGCCTGAGCTTCTTTTCCATTAAATGTCAGAAGTCTATCTCTGCACTTTCCTTAGAATAACTCCCGCAGTAGAGAGCCACATTGTCTCTGGTATAACTTTCCCATTTTACAAGCAGAGAAGGAAGGACAGTCCTATCTACAGGCTAACTATAGGTTATATTACATGGAATGCAGGACATTTAAATGGGGGACTACCAAGTGCTGGAATA
This sequence comes from Lissotriton vulgaris, assembly GCF_964263255.1. Taxonomy (NCBI): domain Eukaryota; kingdom Metazoa; phylum Chordata; class Amphibia; order Caudata; family Salamandridae; genus Lissotriton; species Lissotriton vulgaris. The sequence goes on along the minus strand of NC_141689.1, from coordinate 2,006,627,747 downwards.
ATCTTCCCCTCCACCTACGACTGATGATGTCCGAAAAGGAATTCAGAAAGGCCTTGAAGGATTGGCTCTTTAGTTGCAATGACTAGACTTGCCCACGCCTCTACCTTGGGTATTGTGTGTACGAGCGCCGAAACACCCCATTTCGGGGTGGCTGTGCTTTTTATAAATTTCCTTATTAATATTATTATTATTACAAACTTACTGTAGCAGGTTAGTGGAGAACCTGTGGGAGATACTGGACACAAATATTCTGCTTATGCTACAATTTATGGGCCAGTAATGCAAGAATATACTCGGCCAGTAATACAAACAGGATGGTGAAGAAGCTATTGGAGATATTGGACACAAAAGTTCTGCATAGCCACAATGTGTTATCCTAGGCATCCTTAACAACATTGATGTCGACATAAACTCACATTATGCTCATTAGGATTGATGAATGCAAACTGAGACATTACAAGTCGATGTGGGCATCAGATGTACCCTACAATGTCAGGGTAAAGGAACGGCATTGATCAATGTATAGCAGCAGTACAAATGGTTTATAAAAGCAGGGAATGTCCCCAGAATTTTACAGAAATATGGAGACCCTGGAGAAGTCACTGCAGACTCAATACTGTCACCACGGACACACCCTGGAATCTTTCTTTTCTTTTTTTAAAGTTTGAATTTATTAAGAAAGAACAAGAAAAGAAACAGCATCGTAAAAATAGAACAAATCCTATTTAACAAAAAATAAAGGTTGTATGAAACACAAAGATATCTGAGAAATATGACAATCAAGCTGTATGCAAAGAAGAATATGTACATTATAAATCAAAGGGGGAGGGGGAAGGGAAAGAAAACAATATATCATTAAAATATAATTTAAGAATAAAAGGCAAGAATAATATATGAATAAAACACTGTAAGCATAACAATAAATAAAGCTAAAATAGCATGATATGAATATATGAATATTAAAATCTTCTAATGAACTATGAAATAAGAGGCAAAGAGTGAAATTAAGGTAGTTTCCAAACATCATCTGATACAGTAATGCCTTTAACAATAGAGGAGGCAGATAAGGATAAATATGTGATTAATGGGTGCCACAAAAGATCCCTTTTAATCGCTAGAGAAATAGGGGAAACATAATTAGTATCTAGCCTATGGTGAAAACACACAGCGTTCCACCCGAATCTAAAAGTAACTTTATCTGCGTGTTTCCAACAAGAGGTTATTAAATGAAAAGCATCAGCTAACAGTAGATCTAACAGTTTAAAACTCAATGGTGATTGAGTCCGTTGGGGCAACAGAGTACCTAGGAATATGTTTATTAGAGAAAAGGGGACATTAACCTTGAAAATGTTACTAATTTGAAACCAGACCATTTGCCAGAATTGGTGAATAGGGAGGCATTCACATACATTGTGTTTTGAATCAGCAGTGGGACAGGACCAACAAGTAGAGAACATATCCGATGAGAAACCTGCCAGGGTCACTGGAGAAAATAACACCCATTGATATACAAAATAAAGATTTGTGTTGTATCAGCAGCATGAGAGGTTTTATGAAGCCTAAATCATAACTTATCCCATGTACTAGTTGGCCAACATTGTAGCAAGTCCTTTTCCCAAGCCAATTCAGTCTTTGATTTAAGTCTATCCCGGGGTAATTGTAAGGATTTATATATAGTGGATGCAGAAGGAGAAGTATCCAATGTTGGAGAAAGGTGTATGTAGTTTACAGGGAGATTTTAGGTATTTGGTAGTGTATGAAGATATTGGTTAAAGGCAGGACATAGAAGATCATATTGCTTTCTAAATTAAACTGGTAAAGAAACTTTTGTTTGGAGATCAGTAAATAAAAGGGGTTGATCGTTAAATAGAAGTTGAGAGATTCAATACAGGCCCTTAGAACGTCAATTGCTCCAGCTTATAGGACTGTCTCAATTCGTAGTGATTTATTGTTCCAACTGGATTGTTGTTGAAACTAATTAGTTGAAGGATATGATGTCGGTAAGAGAGGAACTAAGGGGCTCATTAGGATGGCAGATTTTGGCACATTCGCGGTGCTGGCAGAAAAAGCCTTTTCCTCACTCCTGTGGCGGTCCATGCATCTGCCATACTACAATGGGCAAAGATAGCCCATTTCCCGTCCGCTGCAGAGTTTTGGGACCCGCCAGCATTTTCCTTCCGCAACGATGGTGGAGGGAGCCAATAGAGAAAGACCGCTGTGTGAAATGACGTTACGACCGCCGGACAAATTAGGATGCCTCAAACAGCTCATCAGAACGCAGCGGAGAAACCAGCCACTTGGAGATGGTGGAAGCACTACTGCGGAGATTGAAACACGAATCCCAGGCACCTCCATGTGTTTTTGACCGCTATGAATCCAGCTCTTCAAGCCCTTCCGCTGCTGTACCTGATCCACTAACAGCATATAAGACGTTGCCGCAGTCAACACCGCAGGTAAGTACATAACACATCTCCGCATACAACCACAACACACAACTGTTGTGCTGAAATAAGATTCCTGTCTACATCAGACACCCAGGTGGAGACAGGAACATATCCCCCAGTGTACTTGCTAGAAATTGACACCTCCGCATTGAGGTCATAGAAATCACTGCAATGTCTCGGTCATGTCACCGCAGTGGTGAAGACACGGGAAAACCTGCATACAATGTAGTAGGCAGGGCCAGCGACAGGCATGGGCAGTGTGGGCATCTGCCCAGGGCTCTACCTTCACTGACCTACATGTTACCCAGCATCAGTTGGTCACAGCCCACATCACGCTTCCCATATCCATTTCTGCCCATGCTGTGTGCTCCTCTTGTGCCTTCATGTGCTATTTAGCAGCCAGGTGTGGCTCGACCTTGCACCTCTTACTTCAAAGGGCAAGGTAGATTGACTGAGAAGGTGGGGGTGAAGATTAACACCCTGCACAGAAGGCCAGGGGCTGGACAACCCTCCTCCTCACACCTGCCTTCCACTCATGTGAATCAAACTGAGTAAATTAAGAAATGAAGAGTCACTCTGCATATTACCAACCATGGAACTGTTTACACTGCATGTCAAGTCCCTCAGACAGATCCCACACTGAAACTCTGCCACATACACATACCATAAGTCAGCAGCAATGTATGACAATAAATAGACTAGTCCAAAGTGGAGTGCACAGTGCAGGAAAACCATAGAGCAAGCCACATAGCATATGTACATGGCATGCAAGAGGAGGAACATATCACCCTAACCTTAGGCCATCAAATCAGACGTGGGTGGCACAGTGATTGAAGTTAAACTAAAGTAACATCTGTGCTATAACTCTGCAATACAGCAATGCAAGCTATGTATCAGCACAGGAATAATAGGAAGTCTCAGAACTCATACAGTGACCAGCCCCACATCTGTGTCAACTACCTTGACATGTGTATGCCACCAGCATAACACACATGACCCATTGTCACACTCCATGACTGTCAACCCCAAGTAGGCCATTCACACATACCCCTCCTCTGCCCATCTCACACCTGCACTACTTAATACCTGTGAGAAACACAGATAAAGGTGCAAATAAGGTCCTGTGAGTTTCCTGACAACCAATGACACACCCTATTGTGTATCTACAAATGTCAGAATCCCAATCAGGGGTGTCTGAACCAATGCTGATCAAAAACCAATAGCCAAACTCAAATCTCACAAACAACATCCAAAGAAGTCCAACAACCTCAGCCATGTGCAGGCAAACAGTGGATAGGCAATGTGACCCTAGACAGAACAGAAATACACAACATGTTCACCCTGGACAAATGTACAGACACCATACCCCAACCCAATTAAAAATTGCATTTTCAAATGCCATTCATGAACACTAACTGTGATCAATAGAACAAATCTGCCAACACAGACATAGATGCCACACCAGTTATCAAGTGAGCATGGTGTCAATGTGTGGCACAAGCATGCACATGCACTCTCCTGACAAGTGACAGGTCAAATATAGGAGGACAAAGCACAAATGTGTACTCAAAAGAAGTTCATGAACAAGAATACACAATGCAACATGTGACCTTCACACAAGAAATGCACACTACAAATTCAACACACATTAGAATGTATTACAATGCACAAACTACTCACACACAATGTCATCCAAATAGAACATCACATACACATGCACCTGTCAGTAGAAAGAGACAACATAGGCCAAACACTGCATACATCAACAACAAAAACACAACATGTGCACATACCAATTCATCACATAGCAAACTCAGCTGGACAACAGGGGGATGCACACCAGACAAGTACAAGGCAACGTACACTGACAACAGTGCATGCACAGTAAGCAGTGTCTGAACACCAACAAAACCAGTATCACACATATCTAAGCGCTCCACAATGAACTTCCACACCACAGATCATCACAGCACACAGATCACATTACACTCGGGAAGGGTAGCAGTGCCTCAGCAAACAGACATACACCTTAGCCATCACCCACAGCTACACAACTCAGGAAAACACAGATGCATACAACATGACTAGAGGACTGTGCTGGTCAAACATATGCACTGCACAAGAGCAACCATGACTGCAATCACGTAGAAGAAAATACCACATAACTAATTGTGATAATGTCCTGAGTGGGACATTGGTCCAGAACACAGATCATCCTCCCACAATATTGTTGTCACACTATGAAGTGGTGGTAAGGGTCACACACTGGCAAGGCATGGGGTGGAAGACATGAGACTGTAGTGGTGTGTACATCAGTATTGGACAGGTGAGGAGTGTCAGACATTCATCTCCGCACACCTTGCATAACACCTTGACCAGCATGATTTGTTTACAATCGCAGGGGTATCACAAAAATCATGTGGCCATATGTCTACAAAAATAACATTTTGATTAAACTAAGTATGAGGTGTTTTATTGTGCTTAACAAATGGTATTTGTAACACAATTCTCGTAGTTGTTACATGTGTAAGTTCGTCTGTATGTGTATTAGAAGGAAAAATGCCTCGATATCTTGTTTAGTGTCTTAGCACGTTATTTCTTGAACACACGTCTGAGGCACGTTGCTATATCCGTCCTTCAGAAAACTATAAAAGGAGCGCCCCTCGGTTTGCCCGCGCTTGCCTTTGTAAAACGCGAGGAGACTTCATCCACGAGCATCGAGAAGGTGACATCAAAAGAAGGAACAATGAGCTGGCTCATACGTGTTCCATTTCCTCTGCGATCATGATTAAAGGCAGACGCTCAACAGATGACATCACACAGCAGCAAAAAGGAACCTTCACGGAGACGGAAGCTGATCTTTCAGTTAAGTTAATCTAGTTTTGTAGTTTGTTTTATTTTCCTGTCAGCGTGCTTAGATTTGACATTGCGCTTTAGATTTAATTCAAAGGTCAAAGACACTTCATCCATTAACAAGCAGTGTATTTATTTTAATGACATTGGCTCCGATTTGACATTGCACTGACACTTCATGGCATTAATGGGCTTCGTTTTGACATTAAGGGCCCGATGTAGGTAGGCCGTTACCAATCGGTAACGGCCGAAAATACCGATTTTCGGCCCTTACCGATCGGTATACTGCCATCGAGATGTAGGGCAAAGAAAAACGTCCTAATCGGTACAAATACCGAATCGGAATGGCTACCGAATCGAAAATAATCCGATACGTACATACCGAAAATCGGAAATGTAACGAATCGGTAACACACCGATTCGGATAAAAATACCGATTCGGTCCATGTACCGAATCGGTAGTGACACCGAATCGGACATTATCCGATTCGGTCCATGTACCGATTCGGCAGTGACACCGAATCGGACATAAGCCGAATCGGATAACCTACCGATTCGGTAGAATCACCGATTGGGAAAGTTCCCGATTCGGACAGATAGGGAGATGTAGGGAAGCACAGAAATACCGATTTTGGCTCTAAATCGGTATTTCTCACTCGGTATTTACCATGGATTACAATCAGGTGGTAACCAACTCCAACCCATAAAAATAGACCCAAAATGCATTGCAACTTGCAGGATGGCAGCTTTTTATGTCATTGCAAGGCGGCTACGGCTACAGCAGGAAGGACAGAGGGAATGGCAAAGAGAGGAACAGGTCTACAGACAGAGGATCACCCTGTTCATGCTCACAGAGGCAGAGATCCTACAGAGGTACAGGCTGGACTCAGACACCATTCTGGAGCTCATCAGGGACCTCAAACCACTGTTGGACCACCCCACCCCAAGGGCACACGCCATCCCAGCGCACGTCCAGGTGCTATGCAGCTTACACCTGCTTGCGTCTGGCAGCTATCAAAGTGGAGTTGCAGCGGTAGGAGGGGTGATCCAGAGCAGCCTGTCAATGTTCTTCCACACATTCCTTGACGCCATGATACACAGGATGGACCAATACATCTCTTTCCCTGCAACCCACGCAGAACTGCTACAAACTAAAGCTGACTTCTACCAGATGGCACAATTTCCCCAAATCATTGGCTGCATAGATGGCACGCACATTCCTATTTGCCCCCCAGCTGACACAGAATACATATACCGCAATCGGAGGTCTACGCACACCATCAACGTTCAGGTGATCTGCAATGCGAAGTGCACCATCACAGACCTGGTAGCACAATTTCCAGGGAGTACCCATGACTCCTACATTTTTCAACAGAGCGGCATCTATGCACGGCTGATGGCTGGCGAATTTGGTGAAGGATACCTCCTAGGTGAGACACATCATCAGACCTCCATAACACAAAGTAGCTAAGTGTAATGCATGTATGCATGTGAGTAATGTTACCCCTTTTCCTTCCAGGCGACAGTGCATATGCCCTCCGCTCTTTCATACTCACACCCTACCTCAACCCCTCCACACCCAGCCAAAGGAGGTATAACCGGGCCCACAAAAGCACAAGGAATGTAGTTGAACGGACCTTTTGCATCTGGAAAAGTAGATTCAGATGCCTGCACAAGAGTGGAGGCGCAAGGCAGTATACCCCCATCACCTGCTGCAAGATCATAGCTGTCTGTGCAATGTTGCACAACCTTGCGGTGAAGAAGGGCACTGAGGTCAAGTTGTCTGACTACGAGGACCATGACGACGACGATGCTGTGCCACTAACACAGCCTGCTGGGGTGTCTACGCCAAGTGATGGCAGATACAGACGTGAGGAGATAACAGAAAACTATTTCTGAGTGAGTACAGATGCACAGACAGGTAAATGGTTGTGGGGAAAAGCAAATTTTAATAATGTTGCAACACCGTTACTGCACTGATGTGCAACAAAATAAAATGTAAAAGTAAAGAAAACAAATGTCAAAGGTCAGGGTTGCCTCACCCGCCCTGGCAAGCCTACTTTTTGGAGCGCTTGGCAGCCCCACTGGGGCGTGCCTCACCCCCTTCCGCATGTCCTGCGGCTTCTGCGGAGCGCCTGGTGCTCCGGCGCGGCTCCGACGCAGCGCTGGCCGGGCTGCTGCGGCTGCTGCTGTCCCCAGCATCCCCCAGGTCCAGGGCTGGATTGGCCGCAGTATTGGAAATTATCATTGCCTCCATGGCTGTTGTTATGCGGGCCATTCCCCTGGTGACCTCAGCTGTGTTTTGTGTCAAACTTGCCTCCATATTAGCACCACGTTGACACAGTTGCGCGGTTGCAGCAGCAAGGCGGCTAATAGATCGGTTTTGCACGCGGGCATCCCGCCTGCGCGAGTGCTCGTGCTCGTCAAGTCTTCCGCATAGCTGTGTTATGGCTGTGGTCAGCCTGCCAAGACCTGCAGCAACCTCCTTGTTTGTGTCAACAAAAGCCTTGAACCCTTGCGCCATCTCGCCCATCTGCAGGTTGTGCTGGCGATGGTGGACTTTGCCTGCAAGCGTTGGATTTTGACCATGCTGCCTTCAAGCCCCTGGAAGACACTGCCCTCCCGTGCCGGCGCTGCAGTGCTGGAAATGGCACGCCTCCGGGTACTGCTGCTGCCGCCCTGCTGTGTGGGCTGGGGTGCCACTGGTGTTGTTGTGGTGGTGGCCGGGGCCTGACCTGCTGCTCCCTGGATAGGGTTGAGTGTAGCCACAACCAGACTCCTGGCAGGAGGTGTGGTAGGTGCAGGGTGGGCCGTTGTCGGAGAGTTCTCAGGGGAGAACAGCAATGGGGGTGTGCCTGACATTTGTGGGGAGTGAAGGAATGCGTAGTCAATTACCAGGTCTCCCTCACTTCCCTGGCCAATGGTGTTGTTCTCCTCCTCCTCCTCCTCCAGGGCAGCCTGAGTTGTGCTAGGCCCTGCCACCGCACTGGTAGTTGGTGCTGGTGCTGGTGCCTCAGTAGCTTGTGGTCCTCCGCCTGATGGTGCCCCTAGGTATAAAGAAGCATTTGTAAATTGAGTGCCGATGTATTACAGTCACTACAATTAAAGCATTGCACATGTCCTTGCATATCCTTTGAATGTGTTCCACTGTTTTCTATTTTGTGGTTCTGCACTGCCATATTTTGGAAACTTCTGCTGACTACATTTACCATGATGCTTTTCTCTTGTATGTTGGTTACAGTACTGGGCTGGGGTTTGGCTGTGCATTGTGTCTAAAGGGGAGGTGTCTGGTAGGGTGTGTCATGATGCGCATGCTTCTTACCTGTAGCTGTAGCTCTGGCTGAGCTATCCAGGGTCCCGATTCCTGTCACACACTCCCTCTCGATGGTGCTGGACACCAGTTCCTCCAGCTCAGTGAGGGGTGGCGCCGGGTTCCTGCCTCCACCAGTCAATCCAGCTTGCCTCTGGAGCTCAGCCATCTTGCGTTTCGTCAGGCTGCGGATGTCGTAAAATCGTTTTTTAAGGTCATCAAGGGTCCTGGGGGTGACACCTACTGCGTTGACCTTCTCAGCTATCTCGGTCCAGAGCCTCCTCTTCGTGCTGTCCGGCACAGTGAGGGACAGCCTCCCAAAGAGCTGCCTGTGCACCCTCACCACCCCCTCCACCAACACCTGCAGCTCCGTGCTACTAAACTTGGGCTTTCTCTTCTGGCCACCCTTCTGGCTCTCACTGGTGCTTGCCATCTTGCTATCCACAGTTCTCTGGCTCCTGCTCCCACTGCTGCTCACTGTGAGTGTTCAGCTCAGGCTGGCTCTCCAGAAAGTTCTTAATGAGCTGCACCTGCCTGGGTAGCCACTCCCTGCTTGGGTGGGGGAGGGTGGATCCACCTCATTGGCTGTTTCGGATTTTAACTAATCGGATTTTACCGAATTGGATTTTACCGATTCGGATTTTACCGATTCGGATTGTTCAATGCATTCCTATGGGCATTTTGGCCATGGGGGTGTATTCCGACCTCCGATTCGGTAATTGCCGATTCGGTATTTGCCGAATCGGTCATTTCCGATTCGGTGGTAGCCGATTCGGTACTTTCCGATTCGGTCCGTGCCGATTCGGTATGTATCGAATCACAATACCGATGCCGACCGATTCGGTATTTTTTCGGTGTTTTGTTCCTACATCTCGTTTTCCGATTTCAGAATACCGATTCGGCCCGCCTCGGTATTTTGAAATCGGAAAAACCCATTTACCTACATCGGGCCCAAAGCCCCGATTGTTACTGTGCAAAAGATTAACAATAATTCAGTACTTAATGAATAGTATTAACCCCAAATGGTTATAGACATTTTCTGAAGAGGCATTTTACGAACTGGTGAATATCGTGAATGATTATTGCAACAGTTCTTGCACAATCATATAATTAAGAAGAGTTTATCATTTACTCCACAAACAATTGGTGTTGAAAGTACGAAGAGAAAACTGAGTTCATAATTAGGTGGTTGAGAACACGTGTGCACTATTTAATCATCTTTTCCATGTCTCTTCTTTATACTAGACATCCATCTGACATACTGTGCCTTGTGCAAGGTGGTGAGAGCCATTATCTCAAATAAAGGTTTTTCAATTCATAGAACAACGTGCTTCTTACGGGTTCTGAAGCACTTGTCACCTTCTAAGAAAAACACGACCTGCACAAGGTGATTTGAACTTGGGTTTATTTAGTTTAAACTATAATCACAGTACACATCACATAGTATGTTCTTGATGTAACACATATGCCTTTGTTATTCAGTTATAGCCAACAGTTACCCAACCAAAGAAACCCGTCCATCCAGGAAGTAGCTGTGTTTTTTTTCCTCTTGTTTTGTCTCTTCCAAACCCCATTCCCTCTCAGAACACCTACCATAGACTCCTGTCCTTTTTCAGTAGTCTTGAGAAGTGTCCTGGGCGGTCAGCGAATTATCCATCGCTCCTGCAGACAGCCTGGTATTCAGGTGAGTGGACTCAAGCTAACAAAAAGCCAAGCTACAAAAACACAGGGCTGCCTGAGCGATGGATGTCACCACAGGGAATACCATGGGAGACGAAAACCTTGACAAAACCCCTTCTTTGTTAGATGAAACCAGAGCTCTTGTTACTTTGCAACAAGGAGTAGTTTCTTTAAAATGAGAAAATACATCTTTACAAAGCAAATTGAATCTAGGAGCTAAACAAAAAACACCAATAGTGCAACCATCACATTTTAATTTTATTATTCAGGCATCAGTAACTTCATCATCAGGGATCCAACCGGTGAATGTAACTGTTACCACATCAGTGCCTATGATAGAGCGTGGGCTCCCCTGCTCAACATACTCACCTGGGCCCATATATCTATATATATATAGTAAACAGGTAAACCTACACTCAATCAATTGACAATTTACCATTCAGGATCTATACCATTTGTCTTACCAACCCAAGTCATCGATACCTATAGTCCTAAAAGATCAAAGGAGTTAGCAAGAAAATAAGCAATAAAGTAACTTTTAGCATTTTATAAATAACCACAAACTCGGGAAATGTTCAAATTCTTTATTTAAAAAAATCTTTTGAATGTTTTAAACCATGAAATTAATAATTTCTTATTCTATTTAGAACGATGAAGATCAAAACAAACATATGCAATAATTTTGAGAGAAATATCATTACGTATTTCGACAAAAGGGTGGGTAAAGAGAAAAGGGGAAAGCAGTACAAATGACAAACCCACACTTTATAGTTACCTAGAATAGTCTGGTGACCAACCCTGGCCACGGGCTGAGTCAAAGGGTAAGAATTCCAAAGTGCAGGTGCCAGCAAGAAAGAACAGGTGCAGATCAGAATCAGGATAGGTTTCGGACCAAATTGGATCAGGACAGGACCACGACAGGCTAAGACCAACACCACAGCTAAAGTTCAAATGCCAGCGTTGTAAACCCTCTCTGCAGCTAACAGTCGAACCCCGATTGGGTCATCGAACTCCTTCCCAAGACCCCGATTGGGTTAACGAATCTTCTGACAGAGTGCTCCACCAGCAACTCTGCTTTCAATCACCTATTGAGTGCGTTGGGTCAGTGACAGGTCAGCTATTCGGACAAGTCGGACAATCTAACTAGCTATACCTACCCTAGTTATACTATTTTCCAGGTAAGTGTACCAACCCTCAAATGTTGCAAATGTGTGAATCCCCAATTTTATTGGACAAAGGACGAGGAGTAGTCATCGCACCATATTAATATGAGGTTACGTGTTAATCATGTATTCAAATGTTCCCTCCCATAACTTTATCTCCCCATGTTCTTTTATTCCGCCCGGTAGTGAAATGTAACAATAAGACATTCTAACAAATTATTCAATTTCAGCTTCCTCTGGCAGGGTGAGGAGTTCACTCTCCTCATAATTCTTGCCATCCATGTCAGATTGGCATGGGTACAATGCCACAGCTTCAGTGGCTTGGAGCTTTTTTCGCACCGCCGCAGTCTCTCCAAAGATGGAGTTCAGCTGTATATTTAGGCCCAAATATGATACATGCAAGAATAGAAAAGAAACAGTTTTAGAGTCCCAGAATAGAATGAATGCACTGTATACCACTTCTTCCTACTCTATTAACATTATTTTATTTTAACTATTGCATTAGATGTTAGGCAAAACAAACAGCTTAGCAAAGCAGCGAAGCAAGCTTCTTGCACGTTAGGACACAGAACAGTCATCCTAGTTCTGGTGCGCAGGAGCAACAGTTTTCCCACCAAGCATGTCACGTGAGTGTGACAGATGCATGTGTAGTAGAAAATCCCGCATAGCAGCAGCAATTTTAATGCAAGCGAATTATAGTTAGTAAAAGAACATTGTCGAGCTTCCCCTAGATACCTAATATGTTGTGTAATGCAATATTAATATGACAAAACATGTTAGTTAGTACATTATTATTATTTTCAAGAGGGTTGAATACAAGCAAGTCACTTTACGTGTGCAACCTTGCTCTATCACCTATTCCCCTAGCACCCCAAGAGCACTTTTTTGGAGACCATGCCAAATACAGTATTTTTATAAACCAATGTCATTTACATTTCCTGTGCGGTTTATCAGCTTTCCCCACAGATGCAGCTAAGGCAGCATTCATTTTATCCTATCTAGGTGCGACTGCCGCCAGATGGTCCATCCCATAGATAGAAAGAGATGACCCTTTACTTCATGATTTTCATTTATTCAAAGAAGCAATGACAAAACTGTTCACTCTGCATCAATTTGTGCAAGCGAGCGATAACAAGCTTCTTAAACTGCGTCAGGGCAATAAAGACTTACTTTCTTATATCACTAGCTTTAACAGGCTAATAGCTGAAACGGAATGGCCTGAATCCAAAAGAACCTCATTATTCTATTGGGGATTTTGTGATGAACTGGATAATTTTTTCACCCAGATTGTGGATCCCCCCAGTGAATGTACTGAATTCATAGATCTGGTTGTTCGTTTGGATAGACGCTTAGGAGAAAACAAGGCAGAAAAGAACCATGACAAAAACAGCAGAGTAGTTGTCATAAAACAGGAAAAGAAAGAATCTTCTCATTCTCATATTAAGCAGGATAGCTTAGAACCCATGCAAATTGGTAGCAATAGAGGACCTCTATCTAAAGCAGAAAAAGATCAACAACGTCAGTTAAAATTATGTCTATATTGTGGCAAATAAGGGCATTTTGCTCATGACTGTTCTTTACAACCTAATACCCCGAAGCAAGCAGTCGGACTTGTAGAAACGTCTTGTGAAGAGAATGCATACTTACCATCGGAAAACTCTTGGGGCCGGTAAGAAACGAAGTCTTCTTACCGAGCTCAATAACCAAAGTGACCTCTTCTTTTTTATTGGCAAAGGTCAGTATGTCTCCTCCACAACATTTAACCCTGATCATAACATTGATTTGGTCTCCCCAGATTCGTAAAGTGTTTCCCATTTTACTTGATTCATGGGCCACAGGTCATTTTCTTGATATTACATTAGCCAAAACCTTTAATATTCCACTAGTAAGTAAAAGCACTCCCGAACCTGTTAGAGCTGTTGAAGGGTGAGAATTATCTTCTGCTTTAATTCTACATCAAACCATTCCCTTGACTATGGTGTGTGCTAAGGAACATAGCGAGCAAATCTGATTCGGTTTGATTGATGCTCTAGTTTTTGGTGCCATCTTAGGGGTACATTGGCTCCAACTTATTTATTTATTTATTTATTTGTGTATTTTGTAAAGCGCAACAGCTGCCCCAACGGGGCGTCCCGGCGCTGATAGATCATGGAACTTAGAGGCTAGGCACCAATGGGGCATTATATGGGGAAGAGATGTGTTTTCAGGGACTTTCGGAATGCTAATTCGGTTTGACAGGCTCGTAATGCAACCGGGAGGTTATTCCAACACCGAGATGCACAGACCTCGAATGTTTTCCCTCCGGCGCGAGTACGTTTAATAACCCTAAATCAACTTCATAACCCTAAAATCAATTGGGTTAAGAGAACTGTCCTCTTGGATTCTACATGTTGTTCAAGACAATGTTATCCTGAGCAAAACATGCTTGTGACCCCACTACATTGTACAACGACCATTAGTGCAGTACAGTCCCTTGCCTGTACTATCCCTGACATTTATAATGACTTTCATGATGATTTTTCCGAAGCACAAGCAACACAATTAGTACCTCATCGGTCATACGACTGCCGTGTTGATTTAATTCCTGGGGCAGTCCTACTCTGCAGTTGAGTGTACGCTTTATCTGAAAACAAGACCAGTCATATGCGAGAGTATCTAGATGATTTGTTAGCAAAAGGCTTTATACGGCATTCTACGTCTCCAGTTAGCTCTTCATTATGTTTTGTCCCAAAAAAGAACCAGGAATTGCGCCTGTGTATTGACTACCGTGCAATAAATAAAGTAACAATCAAAAATAGATATAATCTCCCCTTGGTACCAGTAGTATTGGAACAGGTACGAAACTCCACTATCTTAACCAAACTTGATCTCCATGGTGCATACCATCTTTTACGGGTCAAGAAGGGTGATGAATAGAAGACCGCCTTCCGTACAAAATGTGGTCTTTTCAAGTTCACATTCATGCCCTTTGGACTCTGCAATGCTCATGCAGCATTTCAATTTTATATCAACTAAGTGCTGCAGGATCTCCTGGGCATCTGTGTAGTAGTCTTAATAGATGATATCCTCATCTATTCTTCTTCTGAAGATGAACATGTAACACATGTTTGGGTAGTCTTACAAAAATTGCGAGAGCACCATCTTTTTGCCAAAGGAAACAAATGCGTTTTCCACTCTAATAAGATTAAATTCTTAGGATATGTAATGACAGCTCATGGTATCTGCATGGAGCAGTCTAAGGTGCAAGCCATCTTACAGTGAAAGGCACTAGTATCAGTAAAAGAAGTTCAATGATTTCTGGGCTTTGTGAACCTTTACCGGCGCTTCATACCACAGTTCTCCATGGTAGTTTCTCCAATCACTCGACTCTTAAAAAAGGGGGTTACCTTTCAGTGGACAGAAGCAGCGGATAAGGCCTTTGCTCAGCTCAAGAAGTGTTTTACCGAGGCACCCATATTACGCCATCCTGATCCATCATTACCCTTTTATGTCGAGGCTGACGCCTCCATAGTGGCAGTTGGAGGAGTTCTGTCACAACGAGAACCTGAATCTGGCAGATTATACCCTGTGGCATATTTATATAAGAAACTATTACCTGCAGAACAAAACTATAACTATGGCAGAGCGAGAATTATTGGCCATCAAGCTCGCCTTTCAAGAGTAGCGTCATCACTTGTTAGGTGCTAGATATACTGTTACTATTTACACCGACCACCTAAATCTGCAGTTTTTTCAAACTGTAAAAGTGCTAATACCACGACAACTCCGTTGGTTTCTTTTCTTTAATGAATATGATTTCATTATAACATATAGACCAGGTAGCCAACAACAAAAATCTGACAACTTGACCAGGATGGGTTATTCTCCTCCAGAAATTAATAGTGATTAAGTTAAATCAATCATTCCTACAGAAAAATGTGTTACTCTCTGTGTACCTCAGGAGTTTCTATCCAAGTTACAAGCTGCCCAGTCTGCTGAACCCATGCCTCCCACTGTTACTAAAAAAGGAAACTTTTGGTATTATGAAACCGATTGTATGTCCCTACTCAAGTATTATGTGATACCATACTGCAATGGAACCATGATGCTGTACTAGCAGGTAATCCAGGAGCGAAAAAGACTGTAGAGTTATGTAAAAGAAAATGTTGGTGGCTCACTCTAGTGTCTGACATAAAAAACTACATCCAAACTTGTTCCACCTGTCTTTAATCCAAGTCCTCTCACACGGCACCAGATCGATTGCTATTTCCCACTATTTCACCTTCACCCTGGCGTATCGTGAGTATGGACTTCATCACCAGCCTCCTAACGTCCAATGGGTATTCGATTATCTGGGTGGTGGTGGATTACCTAAACAAAATGGCACACCTTATTCTACTAAAAAACACCATCAGCAAAAGATCTTAGTGAGTTGTTCTTACAAAACATAGTGAAATTACATAGACTACCTAACGCAATTGTTTCTGACAGAGGCCCGAGTTTTTGTTCCTTAATAGGAATTGACGTCCGTCTGTCCTTGGCCTATCATCCTCAAACTGATGGACAGACGGAATGCATGAATCAGACACTAGAACAAATCCTTTGCTCTTTCATTTCCACATGGCAAACTAAATAGGATGGATAAACCTTGCCTCTGGTAGAATTTTTATATAATAATACTGAGCATTCTACAACAGGTGTTTCTCCTTTCTTTTGTCTTTTAGGTTGTCATCCTAGACTGTTTCTCACAATTGATCCTTTAAAACCAGACAAATCCTGTCTGTGATAGAACATCACAAAAAATTACAAAAAATACAAAAAAAGTGTTTAACAACACAAAGAACAGCAGAAACACGAAATAAAAACACAGGCTGATAAACACAGAAAGAGTGCACCCAGTTATGCCATAGGAGACCAAGTCTGATTATCCTCAAAGAACCCACGTTTAGAAGGATCCCGTAAATTTCACCATAGTTATCTTGGCTCCTTCCCAATTACCAAAATTATTAATCCTGTGACGTCAGAACTTTCCCTGCCTCCATATTTCCCTATTCACAAAGTTTGTCGTGTATACCATGTAAAGCTATATGCAGATAACACCTGGACTGGTCCCCCTCCACCACCTGTGAAGGTAAATGGACAATGGGAATAGCAAGTAGCTGAGATCTTGGATTCCAAACGTATACGTGGGACGCTTTTCTATTTCATTGCTTGGAAAGGGTATGGCCCAGAGGAAAGCTCATGTTATGTTATGTTATGTTATGTTAATTATATTTTTATAGCGCACAGATGCCCCAGCCAAGGGGCATCCTGGCCATAACACACAAAGGGAAAAAGAAGAAAATGGCAACTACTCGGAGGCAGGAAACAAAAAAGTTTTGATTGCACGTCTGAAGGTGGACAGATCATTCAGGGCTCGAATGTGCACCGGGAATGAGTTTCACAATCCCGCAGCAAGCACCCGGTAAGAGCGGCCACCCATTCTGCTAAGTTTAAAATGGGGGCAGACTGCTAAGTGAAGAGCCTCAGACCTTAGTGATCTCGGAGGGATGTAGGGAGTGAGCAGGTTGGACAGTGCCAGCGGTGAAGAGAATTTCATAAGTTTAAAGGCCAGACAGAGTGCTTAAACTTGATCCGCTGTCTGACCGGAAGCCAGTGTAGGGCCGAGATGGTACTTGACACAGAACAATGTCTGGGAAGACCCACGATGGCTCGTGCCGCGGCATTTTGAACCCTTTGGAGCCTGGATGCCTCAGCCTGGTTTACCCCTATCATCAGCGAGCTACCGTAGTCCAGCCGGGATAGAATTGATGCCTGGACCACGAGCTGTCTGGTGGGGGGATCAAAATATTTCAAGACCGGCCTTATGCCACGCAAGATACCGTAGCAGGTAGCTGCAACCCTCTTCGTGTGGTCAGTGAAGGTGAGTGCAGGATCCAGCCAAATTCCTAGGTTTTTCTCTCCAGAAGCTGGGATAGGAATAATCATGGGAACTGGCTTCTACCGTGCATGCCCCTCGATTAACTCAAAGATTCCATCTAGCAAATAATAATAATAATAAAAAATCACTTGCTGGGAGATATCTTCACGATGCACTAGAAGAGTTTTCACTGATGCCTATATGGAACAATACGATAAACAATGGATCATTTTAAAAAATAGTGAATCGAACAACCAATTACTTATCACTATTACATGATAAAAACATTCTGGCAAAAAGAAAACACTTGTGGACAGTAATAAATGGATATGAAAAAAAGAAAGTGCAAGAATACCTGGAGAACCCATGGTCTGAAATAAGTAAACAATGTTTCATGAACGCAAGATTTGGAATTCTGCCAGGCCTTAGTCACGCTCTGCCATGGAAAAAAACTAACTCCAGTCTATTGTGCAGACTTTGCAAAGGCGGAGAAGAAAATAGTGTCCATCTCCTATGTATCTGTCCTGGCCTTCGCAGGGAAAGATGTGCATTACTCAAACCTCACTTTAATCTTCGGGCCAAAAGAACATGCAGGCAGGCTCTGAAAATTTGCCTTGATCCAAATGATATAGTTATGAACGTTGCCTTTGTAAAATTTTTAAAAATCATAACTACTGAATTAGAAAAATAGATTAGGAAAAAAGCTTTTATGAAATCATAAATAAATAAATAGATACATTGTTAAAATGTTATTATTCTTTTAAGTCCAATCATCTCAATTTTAAGGATAAAAAATGCCTTCTTTTTATCGTATTGTATTGTATTGTACTATATAAACTGAAAATGTTTTTGTAATGGAAGTATTGTAAGATTTTAATTAATCAAACAATAAAGAACTTGTAATGCCATCTAGCAAATCCATTTAAACCATGTTCCCTTGCAGGACTCTTGTGGGGAGGACTGTCAGGAATTCATATCCACACACCTTACATAACACCTTGACCTGCATGATTTGTTTACACTCACATTGGTATTGCCTAAAGCATGTGGTCATATGTCTACAAATATAACATTTTGATTGAACTAAGTATGAGGTGTTTATTTTGCCTAACAAATGTTATTTGTAACATAATTCACATAGATGTTACATGTGAAGGTTTGTCTGTATGTTTATTATTAGGAAACATGCCTGATATCTTGTTTAGTATAAACACGTCTTAGCACGTTATTTCATGAACACATGTCAGTAACACACGTCTGAGGCACGTTGCTATAACCGTCCTTAAGAAAACTATAAAAGGAGCGCCCCTCTATTTCTGGCGCTTGGCTTTGGTGAAACGGGAGGAGTTTCAATCCACAAGCATCGAGTAAGTGACATTAAAGAAAGGAACAGTGAGCCTTCATGTAACATATATGCCTTTGTTATTCAGTTACAGCCAACAGTTACCCAACCTAAGAAACTCAGCAGGTCCTGGTGCTAGAAAGTAGCTATGTCTTTTCTTCTCTTGTTTTGTCTCTTTCAAACCCCCTTCCCTCTCGGAACAACTGCCACAGACTCCTGTCCTTTTTCAGTAGTCTTGAGAGGTGTCCTGGGCGGTCAGGGAATTATTAATCGCTCCTGCAGACAGCCTGGTATTCAGGTGTTTGGAATCAAGCGAACAAGGAGTGTACAGTGCAAAAACACAGAGGAGGCACCAAAAGCACCTATAAGGGATGGTATTACTCTTCATACCACATACTATACTTGTCCCAAAAATGTGTCAAGTGATAGCTATGTTTGAGAAAAGTCACATATAATGTCTGTGTGGCTGAGCAGGTCAGCACAGTGAGCACAAACCTAAACAAGACTGTTAGATTTGGAGGTCTCTAGTTGGCAGAGGTAGGTACCTTTGACCAAATAGGGACTCTTGTGTCTAGTCAGGGTAAGGGGGTACACTCCTAAAATACCCTCCTTGGTAGCTTGGCACGAGCAGACAGGCTTATCTCAGAGGCAGTGTGTAAAGCATTTGTGAACACATACAGTAACCCAGTGACAACCCTACAGATGGACACCTTACAAGTTAGAGTATAAAAAGAAGTATTTTTATATAGACTTAACACACGACCACAAACGCCAAAAATCCACAATACTGTACTTTAAAAATTGTAGAATTAGCTTAGTTCTCTTTAGATGGTAAATGCGACACTTTAAGTTCAACGAAAGTGTTGCAGGGAAGGTGATGCGCCGGTTCCTTACACGCAAGAACGGTGATGCATCGGGCCCCTACTGATGCATCGGTTCTTCTTGGCATGGGGAGGTGATGCATTGGTTTCTTACTGCACTTCTGTGGCGATGCAACAAGCAGCGCCGTGATGCAATGAAGATCTGGTGCAATGAAACAAAAATAGCGTCTTCTCCTTGATGCAACATGATAAGTGCACGCCCGAGGCCATGCGGCGACTCAGTGATTCTTCTGAGCCATGACAGGCCCTGCAACATGCTTCTCCCATGATACGATGGCATCTGATGCTACAGCCACACTCTTTCCGGGGATGCGAGAAGCTTCTGTGATGCAATGCGACAGCTGCACCGGCGATACCCTTTTTCAGTGACGCAACAGCGGCTACGGCAGCGGCACGCTTCCCTATGATGCAACGGCGTCTGATGCAACGGCGACACTCTTCTCCAGCGATGCGAGGTGCTTCTGTGAGGCGAAGGGGCAGCGGCAACACCCTTCTTCAGTGATGCGACGACAGCAGCTGGGGCGGCAGCACGCTTCTTTGTGAGTCATGCTTCCAGCTCCTTGCAACACGCAGTCCCTCAGAAAACCCAACACAACTGCAGGCCCTTCCAAAGAACTCTTGGGGAGCTGGTGGGTAAAGTCTGTTGTCCCTGAGACTTCAGCAGGAGGCAAGCTCTATCTCAGGCCCTTGGAGATCCTTCACAAGTTGAATAAAAGTAGCACAAAGTCTTTTCTCCTTTCTTTGGCAGTCAGGCAACCACCGCAGGCCAATCCCCCAGACAGCACTCAGCTTAGGGCTAGTCTCTTGCTCAGTTCCTCTCGTTCCTCTCCTCAGCAAAGGCTTCTTCTTTTTTCCCAAAAGTGATCTAAAGTTCTGGGGTTTGGGTCCCCTCTTTTATATTCATTTTCCCTTTGTTCTCTGAAGGCAGAGAGGCCTTTGCCTAGTCCAAACCAGTTCTGGTCAGTCCTGGAGCACTTTGTTGACAAGACTCCTTCTTTCCTTTCAAAGTGTAGGCCAGGGACATCAGATGCACCACAGGAGGTGGAGCCAGCATTGCGAACCTCTATTCAGGTCCCAGGTGCAACTCCTCCCACCCATCTACATGCAGATCTCTCTATTCAGCTCTGCACACACCCTGTCTCCTGGAATCTCCCAGCCCATGTCACTCAAACTCTGGACAAGGAATATACAACCTAGTAGAGGCAGGTTGGATAGTTAGGTAAGAAAATACCTACTTTCTAAAAGTGGTATTTTCAAAACACAGAATGTTAAAACCGCCCTCACTAAAAGATGTATTTTATCATTCTCAGTTCAGGTATACTAAACTCGAATTTCTACATGGTTCCCTGAGCCAGTTAGGATTATAAGATGTAATAATCAATCTGGCCTATGGGGAACAGGTACCCTTGCAATAGTGAAAAATGAAAATGGCTGTAATTCACTATTAGGACATGCCACACATACCAGGGCATGTCCTGCCCTTGGGCCTACCATAGGGGTGACTAATGTGCAGAAAAGGGAAGGTTTAAGGACTGGCAAGTGAGTGCACTTGCCCAGTCAACATGGCAGTACAGGACTGCACACAGGCTCTGCAATGGCAGACCTGAGACACACTTTTACAGGCTGCTTCTGAGGGTTGCATAACCAGCGCGGCAAGCCCATCAGCAGCATTTGGTTTACAAGCCCTGGGCAAACTCAGTGCACTGTACTAGGGTCTGACGAGTAAAACAAACCAACCAATCATGGAATCACTAATAGGCATGGGCAAATTTTGCGGATTGGCAATCCGCGAATTTGCGGATTTCCGAATTTGCGGATTGCGAAAATCCGCAAAGTCCGCAAATCCTCGCGTATTTTTTTTTTGTGTTCGCACGGGTTTCTGCAAGTTCGCGAGGGTTTTGTACAATTTCACAAATTGCGAACTTGCAGAAACCCGTGCGAACACAATGTGCCTGCTCATGTATGGGCTCTTGTGTGTATAAAAGGTCAGAGAAAGATCAGTTCAGCAGATGAAGAGAAAGAAGCTCCTGGTCACAGGAACAGCACGGGTATTGCGCTCGTGAAAGTCAAGGATGCAAAGTCTATCCAGCATCACAGCTGATTTTCCACTGTAGATTTGGGAAAAAGGCACACCTGTCCAGCCTCGACGACGCTCACGATTGTTTTTGGGCTAATGAATGAGTCACTGAATTTGAGCATCAACTAGTTCGAGCGACCATGTGTGTGTTACTATGAAATCGCCCCGAAGGGCGCAGGGGTCCCTTGAGTGAGCTGTAACTATTTTACAATGGCGCCAGCAAGCTGCCAGCGCCGTTGTAAAATAGTTACAAAGTTAGCTTGCACAGGAAGCACTTAGATAAAATAAAGCAGCACCTGCTTTGTTTTATCTAGTGGTTCCTGTGCAAGCTACATTTGTAACTATTTTACAACGGCGCTGGCAGCTTGCTGGCGCCTTTGTAAAATAGTTACATGAGTGGGGGTTCAACTTTTGAACCCGTTACGTCCGCGGATTTTTTTTGGCAGATTTTGCGGGAAATCCGCAAAATTCGCGGATTGCGGATTTCCCAAAAATCCGCAAAATCTGTGGGCGTAACGGATTTCCCGCTCACCCCTAATCACTAACCCATATATCAATTTACCATAGGGAGCACTTGCACTGTGGCACAGGACAGTAGTGGCACAGTGAGGGCCCAAATCATCTATAACCAGCAAAATCACTTGAGGCAACAGCAAAAAAATAGAAGGGAGACACGCCAAGGTACCAGGTCTTACACGACCCATGGCTGATCATCAAAACACAACGCAGACATGGCAGTGACACACTCTGCATACTTACAACTGACAGCGACAACAAGTAGGTGTACCCCAGGATTGCAAGGTCACACCTACACACTGCACATTGCTCAGCCTACAACTCCTACATGTGCCCACAATCTGGAGCATGTCTGATAATGTAAACAAACAGGCACTCATTACCTGGATCCTATATGTGTGTAGGTGGCATGTGCAGGGGCACATACACCTCAGCAATTCTGACAATGACAGGCCAATCACACTGTATGACTATTCAAGGGCACACATTCAAATGTACCCATGTGACTATGAAGACAGGCCTACACAAGATATCAACACTGCTGTTCACACATCAAGAATGATCCCACAGATATGACAGACCCTGTCCACCCCGCAAGTTATCCTGTGGATAGAATTCACCCCTGTTTTGGTACTGCATCCTAATATGGAATGTGAACAATTTTGCTAACCTGACTATAGAATGATTAGGATCTAAGAGTAGATCATCACAAACAACCATCATTGCTCCCTCAAGCCTTAGAGTCAAGAAGCACAAAAGTGCCTGTTACCTCTGTCAACCTCTGAAAAAGTAAATCAAGTAATTGCCTATGTGAATGCAGCATTCAGAACATGTGTCACATGAACATATACCCATACATTTAACTTTTTATTTAGCAAGGGCAATGACAAAGCAGACAACATGAGTAACAGTCTTTATTACATAATCTCTGGATAGGCATCAAAAGTGCAAAACATCAAGGCCATTTGCCAGTCCAATTTTCTAGTCCGCACATGTGTGAATCTGAACTTGCACAGAAAAGGGGCATCAAAAGTGCAAAACATCAAGGCCATTGGCCAGTCCAAATTTCTAGTCCACACATGTGTGCATGAGAACTTGCACAGAAAATGGGCATCAAAAGTACAAAACATCAAGGTCATTGGCCAGTCCAAATTTCTAGTCCGTACATGTGTGCATAAGAAATTGCACAGGAAATAGGGATTAGAAGTGGAAAACATCAAGGCCACTGGCCAATCCAAATTTCTAGTACGCACATGCGTGCATAAGATCTTGAACATCAAATGGGAAACACCATCCACTGGCATGGGATTCACCACAGCTCAGGGGCTACATATGGGCAGTCCAGGCACCGCTGTGGGAGAAATGATGTGGGGAGGAAGACTTGGCTTCAACTTTGGCTTTAAGAGGAACTGGGAGGGGGCTGATTGTCGGGGTCAACTGGACAACTGGACCTGGGAGGGAGAGAACCGGCTGAGGTAGAGGTATCCATGGCTGAGGGAGCCTGAGGACTGCTTGGACTGAGTGGAGTGGTGGGACAGGGAGGTGGAGACATGCGGCGTGGAGGCACAGTGGTTGAGGGTGAATTTTGAGGGCTGGGTCTCAACTGTTTGGGGATCCGATAGCCCACAAGTGAATGTGGCCAGAGTGGGAAGTGAGGTAGGCACAGCAGCCTCACTCTCCCCCAAAGGTATAGCAGGTGCAGGTGTCTCTCTTCATGGGGATTTGCTGAACCTGGTGGTATGCTTGGGGCGGCCTTGCCTCTTCCCCTGTATCCCCTGTTGTTGAGCTAAACCCCCCACTTTGCTCTCTTGTCCCTGCTTCACAGGGGTGTGTGTGGGAGTTGACGTTTTGGGGGAATCTGTCATCAAAATGTGTTTGGGTTCAGTTGTGGCAGGCGCCAGGTTCACAGCAGACAGAGCAAGGGTTTGTGGGTCTTTGGGTGGAGATGGGATTGCCCTTGGATGGTGGTGATTTTGATGAATGTGATGTTGATGCCTGCTTTTTGGCCTGATGCCCTTGAGTGTCATGTGATGGACTTTTTGTTTTGTGCTCATATGTGCCCGTTTTGTGTTGTGGTGATGGTGTCTGTGGTCGGGTACACTTAGAGTGCCACTGGCAGTGTGGTTGCTGAAGGGACAGGAGCTGGACTGGAAGCTTTGATAGCTGAATGGCTGCCATCACTGTGGAGGACAAAGACTGGACAGTCCGGTGTAGGCCACCCACGTACAAATGAATGCCCTCCATTAACACAACTACCTGTGCCAACTTATTGTCATGATCCTTGAAGGCATTCAGGAGAGCAGTCTGACCCACACACAGCTGATGCTAAATGTCTACCACCTCCACGCTGAGGGCAGCAGAGGAAACAGGGGCAGAAGTGCCTGGGGGGAAGGAGACTCTACCCTTCGTAGGGCTGCATGCACGGACAGCACTTAGGGGAGCATCCGGGAGGGTGGGCACTGGATGAGGTGTGGCAGAAGAAGATGCAGATCTGGGACTTCCTATGCCCACCAACACCGAGGAGTCACCGCTGGAGTCTGAAGATGTAGAGGTTGGTGTTTCCGGGCATGAATCATACAGGTCACTCCTGCCCTACTTCAAGGCGCTGGTCCCCTCAGTGTCAGTTAACTCCTGTGTAGCAGTCGTGCCAGTAGCTTCCCTACCGTGTCGGTCCCCCGTCCTTCCCTGCCCTCTGTAGATGCTGCAAGAGACAGAGACATAGGTTAAGCAGAGTGCCATACTCACATACATCATATGCAAGCAAAGCCCACAACTTTAAAATGATACTCCCATGTTGAACTCCTCCATGTACATTCTGCATATACTACATTTATGCAATCATCAGATGATGCATGGAAACATGCATAGTTGATAGTAATGCTCCATGTGGCGTTGACACAGCCAAATAGCTGGGCCTGTGCCTTCCCTTAACCACACATACTATTGTCTGTAAGCATACCTACGTGTCTGTAGGTGAGATAGCTATACATCAAAACATGTGCTCTGTCACATATGGAGTCTACTTAAGGGAACACCACAGACACAAACTCTAATCTGTCCTTTTGCAAGGGCTACAAGTATATCCAACATATTGGGCTTAAAAGCACAACTACAGTTGTCCATTGATGCCAGCTGTGTAGATGTAACAATTTATCTGATGTGCACAGCACACATCTATGAATGCACACTAACATGATGCTTACTGCTGTTCACTGCCAGTTGATGTCTATGAAACTCATACTGCAGCATAAGTGACACGGCCACATCGTATCTGTCAATGATAGCTAATGTGTGACAATACCTAGGGTCTGGCATATGACATCCATATGTTGTGCTTACTGATGACATTGAGGATACATCAATGTGCCAATAAGTCACACACTGATTAAAAGCATCAGCCACAACTTAACCATGCACTGATGCCCAAGGACACCCCTCCACAATGCACACATATTGAGGACTGGCACTCCAAAGTGCCTAAACTATTTTGTAATAGCCAGGTTCAGCTACATTGCATTTGAAACACAGAGTCTAACCATTCCAGCCATGTTGCCATGTGCACAAATGGCAAAGGTAAAGTAGCCAATGCATCATGCAATCTTCACCATCTACCCTTTCTGCACCTGTGTGCCCATGCTTTCACTATGGCTGGTGATTCCATCCTGTAATACCATACGGCTGATATTGGGATAATATACTTTTAAATGGTGCAGTCCTCTCTCTCATTGTGGAAAAAGGAACCCATAGGACAGGTGTGACCCTTACCAACTCAATGCTCCCCGAATCTGCATCTCTGCATGTCTGTAGCCACTAACACATCATCCCATGAGCACACTATTGAGCTAGCCATAGAGCGTACACAAGCACGACAATTGTCATGGGCTACCCGCTTCACACAATGAATGATAGGTGGGTGTCAGTGCAGACAACATTCATGCAATCTGACTTTTAAATATTTCAAGATGAGAAAATGTGACCGGGTTCATGGGTTGTTGACACATAAACAACATAATGTTGTACAAGTGCCGAACAGCTGCACTCAACACAGAGGCCAATTAGAAGCCATTGCATCACACTAGAGATATCACAGAGCTCTGCACTGGCTCAGGGTTGAGATTAATGCAGTCACTCACACCCAAAGTCACACTTTGCACAACACACACCCCCAACTTGCTGCTGATGGGCCCTCAAGCATCCATCCAGCTCTGGCTGTTTCACTGCCAAGATGCGGGCCAATAATGGTGTCATGCTCCTGTGCGCCAACCTGCCACTCTGAGGGAGCACCCCAAGCGTCTTCTCTGTGACGTTTTTGCTCAGCTGGCAGATGTATTCCCACCTCTTGTGATAGAGTGTATGTCGTCAGTTGGAGACACCCAGAGCCCGCACAGTGGGTGCAATGGTCCTCCATATGGACTTACGCTGATGGACCTTAAGCTGCAGGCATGGGAGACAAGAAGAGGAGGTTTCAGTGACACTGTGTTGTGTACCACTGTGTGTCAGTACAGGAGCGTAAAAATAGATATCACACTAATACATACATGGAGAGCAGAGGCCATAGAGCATGACACATAGTACACTTGGATCAAATATTCTCATAGAATTGTATACATGTAAGATGATGGACACACTACATTGCCATCTCATACACATGCAGAATGCCAGCACAGCAAAAAATGTGATAATGGCCCTCATCTGTGATGCAGTATGTAAGTGAGTATGGCACACAATACAGTGGAAAGGTTGTGTCGTGGCAGACTCACTGTGTCCAAAACTACACACCCCTTAATATCCTTGACCAGTGCATGGCTACATGTATCATGGTGCCCACATTTAGGGCCATGATCTTACATTCTCACACTCTTCTCACAAGGTGTAGTCCTGTCTTGTGCAATCCTCTGGTCTAAGATAGCTCATTGTGAAATAGGGTGGTGGACAAAACATATGTTTCACTCAGTCCGTTTAGTACTGGGTCTTTGTAACATTGGGCTGTTTCTGTGCAGGCCAGAGGGCCTCACGCTGAGGTTAAACATGGGCCATCAGAGAAATAACATGCATGTAATATGAGAGGATAAACAGTGCCGACACATGCGAGACTGAACACATCATGGAATCAATAGAAGGATGACATCTCCAACTCTAATCTGTCCCTTTGCAAGGGCTACACGTATATCCAACATATTGGTTTTCACAGCACAACTACAATTGTCAATTGATATCAGCTGTGTAGATGTCGCAATGTATCTGATGTGCATAACACGCATCTATGAATGCACACTAACATGATGCTTACTGCGGTTCACTGCCAGTTGATGTCTATGACACTCATACTGCAGCATAACTCAAACGGCCACATCGTATCTGTCAATGATAATTAATGTGTGACAATACCTAGGGTCTGGCATATGACATCCATATGTTGTGCTTACTGATGACATTGAGGATACATCAATGTGCCAATAAGTCACACACTGATTAAAAGCATCAGCCACAACTTAACCATGCACTGATGCCCAAGGACACCCCTCCACAATGCACACGTATTGAGGACTGGCTCTCCAAAGTACCTAAACTATTTTGTAATAGCCACGTTCAGCTACATTGCATTTGAAACACAGAGACTAACCATCCCAGCCATGTTGCCATGTGCACAAATGGCAAAGGTAAAGTATCCAATGCACCACTGCAAGCTTCACCATCTACCCTTTCTGAACCTGTGTGCCCATGCTTTCACTATGGCTGATCATTCCATCCTGTAATGCCATACGGCTGATTTTGGGATAATATACTTTTAAATGGTGCTGTCCTCCCTCTCATTGTGGAAAAAGGAACCCATAGGACTGGTGTGACCCTTACCAACTCAATGCTCCCTGAATCCACATCTGTGCATGTCTGTAGCCACTAACACATCATCACACGAGCACACTATTGAGCTAGTCACACAGCGTACCAAGCACGACAATTGTCATGGGCTACCCGCTTCACCCAATGAATAATCCTGTGCAAGGGGGCCTCAGTGCAGACAACATTCATGCAATGTGACTTTTAAACATTTCAAGATGATGAAATGTGACTGGGTTCATGGGTTGTTGACACATGAAAAACATAATGTTGAACAAATGCCGAACAGCTGCACTCAACAC
This sequence comes from Lissotriton vulgaris, assembly GCF_964263255.1. Taxonomy (NCBI): domain Eukaryota; kingdom Metazoa; phylum Chordata; class Amphibia; order Caudata; family Salamandridae; genus Lissotriton; species Lissotriton vulgaris. Next base: position 2,006,599,442 of record NC_141689.1, on the reverse strand, counting down.
AAAGGCCAATAAGAAGCCATTGCATCAAACTAGAGACATCACAGAGCTCTGCACTGGCTCAGGGTTGGGATTATTGCAGTAACTCACAGCCAAAGTCACACTTGCTGCTGATGGGCCTTCAAGCGTCCATCCAGCTCTGGCTGTTTCACTGCCAAGATGCAAGCCAATAATGTTGTCATGCTCCTGTGCGCCAACCTGCTACCCTGAGGGAGCACCCCGAGTGTCTTCTCTGCGACGTTTTTGCTCAGCCAGCAGATGTCTTCCCACCTCTTGTGATAGTGTGTATGCCGTCAGTTGGAAACACCCAGAGCCCACACAGTGGGTGCAATGGTCCTCCATATGGCCTTACACTGATGGACCTTAAGCTGGAGGCATGGGAGACAAGAAGAGGAAGTTTCAGTGACACTGTGTTGTGTACCACTGTGTGTCAGTACAGGAGCATAAAAATAGATATCACACTAATACATGCATGGAGAGCAGAGGCCATGGAGCATGACACATAGTACACTTGGATCAACTTTTCTCATAAAATGTTATACACGTATGATGATGACACACTACATTGCCACCTCATACACATGCAGAATGCCAGCACAGCAAACAATGTGATAATGGCCCTCATCCGTGATGCAGTATGTAAGTGAGTATGGCACGTAATACAGTGGAAAGGTCGTGTTGTGGCAGACTCACTGTGTCCAAAACTACACACCCCTTAATATCTTTGACCAGTGCGTGGCCACATGTGTCATGGTGGTCACATTTAGGGCCATGATCTTACATTTTCACACTCTTCTCACAAGGGCCTAGATGTAGCTAATTTTATTTAACCACTTCTTAAATACCGAAATTTACCGATTCGGTATTTAAGAAGTGGTAAAATAGAGGGGGGGGATGTAGGTATTACAGAATCGGTAAATACAGAATCGTTAAGATTCAGTATTTACCGATTCTGTAAATACCGATTCGGTAATGCCCATTGATTCCTATGGGCATTGAAGCCCATAGGAATCAATGGGCATTACCGAATCGGTATTTACCGATTCGGTAAATACCGAATCCAGCAAGGGTGCAGGGGGTGTCACTTTGACACCTTCTAGCACCCCAAATAGAGGCATGTGTGCCATGTGTCACACAGACATGCCCTAAGGGCATGTATGTCTGTCACATGGCATAGGTGTGCATGCACACATGTGCATGCACACCTGGATTCGGTATTTTACCACCCAATTGGATTGGGTGGTAAAATACCGAATCTGAAAGGCCTTTGGGACTCAGAAGAGTCCCACCTACATCTAGAAGTTACCGAATCGGTAAAAATACCAATTCAGTATTTTACCGATTCGGTAAATCTACCGATTCGGTAAATATAATGAATCGGTAAAATTGCCCCCCTACATTCCAAAAACCCGTTTACCGGTCGGTAACGGCCGAAATCGGCCGTTACCGGCCGGTAAATGGCCACCTACATCTGGCACATTGTGTTGTCCTGTCTTGTGCAATCCCCAGGCCTAAGATAGCTCATTGTGAGATAGGGTGGTGGACAACACATATGTTTCACTCAGTCCTTTTAGTACTGGGTCTTTGTAACATTGGGCTGTTTCTGTGCAGGCCAGAGGGCCTCACGCTGAGGTTAAACATGGGCCATCAGAGAAATAACATGCATGTACAGTATGAGAGGATAAACAGTGCCGACACATGCGAGACTGAACACATCATGGAATCAATAGAAGGATGACATCTCCAACTCACATTTATCTGACGTGTCATTGGTGAATTATCATCAAGAGTGTTTCACTCAGGCATTGTACTCCTGTGCATAATGCACACATCACCATAGGGTCGATTTGAAAACTGTACATACATCATTCAGTACCCTCTGGACAAAAGTACGTTTGTAATGTCACAATTGAGCATATAAACACGTAATGGACTACGACATCACATAGCAAAGGCAATGTTTGTTCAGACTTCGAGTGTCTCACACCAGAAGTGTAACTGTATGACTGCAAAACCACAATATGTCACTCTCATCCTTCAATGCAGTCATGAATCTGTGGAAATAAGGCTACACACTTCATTGACATGAAGTCAGCATGCAAGGCAATGTATCACACATATACATTACCCAACTGGTGTTTGTTTTGGCTTAATAAGAGCTGTAAAAGTGCCCATGTTGCCATTCTCCCCACATACTCAAATGCAATTCTTAATAGGCCTTGTATGGAGCATGCTATAGGCAAATTATGGATGCATGCACATTGACTTGCACTCACAGGCACATACTATTGCACAGTAACATCATGTGAGCATTCTGAGCACTCTCAAACATTTACTCAGACACTTACCAGTACATCTGGGGTACCATATAGCCTGTCACAAAGAGGAGCTCAGAGGGAAAGAAAAGGACAGGGTTGCTCTCCACTCAAAAATCCATAACAATCAATAAACACTGTCCTTTGGGCATAAAATGTGTCAGTATATTTTGTAACAGACCAGACATATGTTCATGATCTCTGTTATACTCCCCTATCCACCATCTTCTCTACGGGGGTATTTACTGCAGTACGTCCAATCTTTTTTTATATAAACTTAAAAAGAAAGAAACCATATTGGCCAGCAACTCTTGACAATCACATAGAACAAAACTGCCTGAAACCTTAATCAATACAGAGAATCACATAGGATTAACAGCAGACAGATTTCTGCAAAAAATGTGTGAAGAACCGAATGACACCTCACGTGAACAACACCCTCGGAGCAACTGGCAAGTGATCACCAGACTGGGCCCCTTTCTCATCACTGGTCGTCATTCATTTCAAAAGAAAAAGAATGTGTCCGAACAAAACCCAAAATAGTGGAAAAGAAGAAAGTGGTAGCAGATACAGTCTGCTTGTGACAAATAAATGTGCAAAAAATCAACAGGCAGACATCTGCACAATTTTTATTCCTAGATACTGGGTGTGAACTATTGAGTTAAAAAGGCTGGTAGCTACCATCGCATACCATTACCTATCGCCAACATGTTTCTCTGCCTCACTATCTTTGGCAGATTCGTCAGGGCTGCACACCTTATAGCCTACCATACTGTGAAAGGACCTCGTCCACCAGGACCTCCAGCTCCTCTGTGGTGAAGGGACGGGCACTCATGTTCTCAGTTCTCGCCATCACTGGGTCCAGGATTCGCGAACAGCAGCAGTTGGTGGTGATGAATGGCAGGCAGCAGTGTCTGAATGCAAGTGAAATGTGTGGCCGTCTCACAGACATTTATAGGCCCCTGTGGTTGATTCAGTGGTACTCTGCTACTGCAATTGGTCTGCCTGGTTAGCTTTTTTCAATTGTATCCAAAAACCGGGACCGCGTTAGTGGAGCACGCCTTCTACAAGTTTCAAAATTGTGTTGCACCACCGCGATCACGGTTCCCATTGGTTGCAATGGCATTGGCATAGGAGGTGTCACACCGAGGGTGCCAGGAGGTCTCTACCGCAATCCTGCATCTTTCAATTGTATCCAATGACCGGGCCCGGTCATTGGTCTGTGTATCTCACACCTAGATGACTCAGCGTATCCCAACTGGCCTTTTTTGCTGAGCCCACTGAGGAATCCAAGGACCCCGGGTGAACACCGCTACAATGATGCACATGGGAGGACACATCATGTGGTGGAGTGTGCCTTTGGGCTTCTGAAGACTAGATTTCGGTATCTGGACAAGAGCGGAGGTGCACTACTCTACGCTCCACAATAGGTGTGTCAGATCATAGTTGCGTGCTACATGCTCCACAACCTGGCCTTGCGCAAAGAGATCCCCCTGCTCCTGGACGATGATGAGCAGCAGATGCCCCCCTGCAAATCCACATATGCCCAGAGACATTGCCTGTTGGCTTTGATGGTAGTGGCAAGGCATATATGATCTTTATGACTGATGGCTGTTGTTGGCTCTGTGCTAATGGCTGATGTGTGTCGCACTGGGTATTGTTTTCCACGTAGCTCATGTCTATGTTGATGTTGTTGCTCATTGTTATGTGTGCTGGTTTTTGTACGTTGAGGACTAGTGGTGTATTGTAGCTGTTATGGCATCACCTGACAAGTAAATGTCATTCTCTTGTGTCTTTCTAGGTTCCTTAAACCTATCAATGCCTCGTCACAATCAGAGCTTGTGGTGCATTGGAATCAGAGTTGACATTGTACATACAGTGATAAACATGGAACTGACACAAAGACAAAGGTGTGTAAAGAGTATTTATTTTTTATATGTTTTTGTGAAAGAGAAGTGATTGTCTTTAAAAATTGTGCTAAGTGAATTTATGAGTTGTCAGTGATGGTAAATGAGACAAATCGAGTAGTCACCACACAGTCCAACAGACTCCTGCCATCAACATAGCAATGCGGGTAAGGATAGTTAACAAAGTCAATGTCAGGTGCAACACAAGTGCCATCATGGCTGGCTCCGTGAATTTCATTGGGTTGGTGCTTTGCCACGTGATCCTTCCGTGGTGTTTCTCGAACGTCCCTTCCTGTGTTTGGCAGGGGGGGCCTCTGCTGCAGGCTGAGCTGTGTAATAGAAAGCAAGAACTACCCTGCCAGGGTATAATTACGTGGTCCCATCAACGAGATCCAAAGGGTGAGGGAGGGGGTGACATAAGTCAACGCTTCAGAGCCAACGAAACATCATACAAATTTGTTGAGAAAATAGAAAAGATTTTTATTTTTTAAAATAACAATTCATGAGTGGAGTCCATAGGAGAACTCTAAAGCATACATACAAACACAGGAAGAAATGTTTTTCTCTTAGGGCTTAATAAGTGTCATCATTAAAAATTCATACAGAGAAAAGTGTTTATTAACGTCCCACACACTCCCATAGTCATTCACTGAACATACATACACATCTCAATATCACTCACTATAGAAATAATGCAGTCATACACATACAAGCGTAGAAAGACCTAGGCGCCAGCAACACCACAATCAATAGTTGCTAGGGCTTGAAAAACAACATGGAGGCAGTTAAAGTTGAGGTGCAGTAAGTTGTAACACTCTACACTAAGGGTCATCCATGTAGATCACGCCAACGCGCGTTTCAATGCAAGGCCAGTTTGGGCTGCATCTTCATCAGGGCATTGAAGACCAGGGAGGGGGACATACACACTGTGGATAAAAAAGAGGTCTGTTATGTGCGGATCATATAGTTGAATACACATTTAATACATGCAATAAAGATAGATTTGGACATATTTCAATGAGCAAAAATTATATAATTTCATGAAGCATATATGTATACATTGCAAAGCAATTTGAGATGATAGACTCATTTGAAATGTGTATCAAGGCTCCGAAGGCGTTGTCACTCACGGCGTAAGAATTCTTACTACTCCTCCTCAATGGGAGGGACACTAAGGGCAACTACGGATAAGCCCAGAACCAGCAGAGACCAACCAAGCAGGCATTCAGAACATACAATTACTAGAGCATCAAAGTATTTACAATTAAAGGGTAAGGACAGTTTTGTCAAGGGGTTTCACAGATGTGGCTGGAGATCATGGGGTTCGATCTCAACAGGGGGTCCTCAAGATGCCCAAGGAGAGGGAGAAAACTCATAATGGCCTGTCAAAGTGGATTAACAGGGAAAGGATAATCTTACCACTTTTCTCATTGAGGAGCCTTGTCATCATATATTCTTCATTTAATCAGGTAGAGTTCCTGCAGGTAGAAGATCCTCACGGGTCTATATGAGTATGAGCTGATGTAGCTTCAGGTATAAACAGGTCCTATGGGTGACAAAGAGGTATTTTTTATATATGGGGGTCATGAAAGGGTTGAGGTGGACTGACCAACGGTTGGGCCCAAGCTATTTAGGTCTAAATTTAGTCTACGAAAAGGGCTTCAATTACACAGGATTGTTTATTACATTTTTAAATCTCATGGGACAAGCAGCCAGATATGATCATCAAGTATGTAGATGAGGGAATATACCTTAGGTGGCGGTAGACAGCGAGCACATCTTTTACTAATTTCCTTCACAATCGGCGCATCCAAATGGGAGAAGCTCTGCAGAGGAGATGATATAAATTTACATTTAGCCAGACAAAAAGGGTGCTGTGCCTGAGCAGTCATTTTGTTGCAGCTCACCCCTCCCTGTGGCCGCAGCTGAGGTGGTGGAAGTATCAGCAGGCAGGCCACTGGAGGGGGATTGAGCCATTTTTGAGCTGCATGTCTGTCCCTCAGAACACCTACAAGCTGGCCCATGAGGTCCATATGTGTGTCCATGGACCTCAGCAGCAAGCGGAGCTCACGCACTTCTTTCACAACCTGGCCCATCTGTCCCTGGTTCTGTTCATATGCCCCAAGGACTTTTGTGATGGTGGCTAGGGCTTCTGTCTCAGTGTCCTCCTGAGCTTGTCCCCATTTGCCCTCTCACCTTCCCTGCTGACACGGACCTGAGGCGTTGGGACTCGACACACCCGCACACTCTCCCTGGCATCCTCGAATTGTGTGGTGGTGTTGGTAACCACTGAGGCAGAGAGAGTGCTGCAGGCAGCAGTGGTGATAGTGGTGGTGGCTGCCTCACAGATGGTTGTAGGAGGGGTCAGCGCTGTTGTTGTTGCTGTGGTGGTGACAATGAGGCCCTTAGACGTAGTGCACCCTGGCAGTCCTGAGGGGCCAGGTTGTTGCTCCTCATCCGAGAAACGTAGGGAGTTTGCATCAGAGAGTTCACGTTCCTGGGGGAGAGACAGGATCGGCAGGTTGGTGGTGTTTTCTGCTGCAGTTGCTTGTACATCTCCTGTTGAACAGAGGTTAAATGGTCATTTAAGTGCACTCCACAAGCTTGGTGTTAGAATTTTGGATGTTACCTTTGATACACCAAATACTTTACATTGCAATCCCTTGGTATGGATGTAAGATAATGAGCATCATGACATGATGTTGAGGTACATACATTACTTGTCCGTGGTGTGACATGTAAATTGAAACCATGTGCAACGTAAGATTGTGTGATTACAAGGACATGTCATCATCTAACAACTTACGTCACATCAACTTTAGATAATGCGTCTTTTTTGTTTACTCTTCATGGAATCAATTTCAGCTAAGCAAGTATTAGCCATTTGAATGTTAGCACTGATGTGGCACTAGAGGATCTCTAGTGTCATCCCTTACCGGGCACACAAATATTTGTCTTCCCACTCAAAGAAGACTTTCAATCCAGTGTTTCAATTGTTCATGAAATTTATTTTATATTTTTAGAAGAATTTATCATCATCATTTCATGTTGTTCGTTCAATATGATTCTCATGTTTGTAAATCAGACATTGTCATAATAAGGCATCCAATGCATTTCGGGCATTATATATCATGCCCTTCATCAGGGAAATAGACACTGTAAAACAAGGAATAATAAAATCATATCATCAAAAAGGTTCTGTGTGAGTCAATCATGACATAAACAATACAAGGTCTGCTTGATATGTGCTTATAAGTCAATATGAGCTGTGTGTGAATCACATGCTGTGGTTAGTATTAGTGAAAAAACAGAAAGAATCTTCTCAAAGAAAAATACTCTAACTCACATGGCTGGGTCTCTAACAATACTTGTAGTTCTGCAAATCAAAAATAAAGCAGTGTTACAAAAACAGCCTCACATAGGGAGGCAGTTCATAAGGCAAAAACATACTAACAACCAGGCTGGTGGTCTATAAAGTCCCTCACAACTAACCTTGCTCAAGAATAGGCGCGCGATTACGTCCTTCTCTCCTTGTACTCCGCGATGGCTCAATGAAATGCCGATCGCGTTCACCTATTTAACCTGGATTTTGGTCATGTGACTAGTCACATGGCATGGCCATAGAAGAAAGACTCATTATTGAAGGTAGCAAACCAAAGTATGCTGTCTTAAGTAATACCCGAGTCACTGATCTAAATGCTGGTTATCATGATGGGTGGTAACCAGCATTTAGATCAGTGACTCGGGTATTACTTAAGACAGCATACTTTGGTTTGCTACCTTCAATAATGAGTCTTTCTTCTATGGCCATGCCATGTGACTAGTCACATGACCAAAATCCAGGTTAAATAGGTGAACGCGATCGGCATTTCATTGAGCCTTCGCGGAGTACGAGGAGAGAAGGACGTAATCGCGCGCCTATTCTTGAGCAAGGTTAGTTGTGAGGGACTTTATAGACCACCAGCCTGGTTGTTAGTATGTTTTTGCCTTATGAACTGCCTCCCTATGTGAGGCTGTTTTTGTAACACTGCTTTATTTTTGATTTGCAGAACTACAAGTATTGTTAGAGACCCAGCCATGTGAGTTAGAGTATTTTTCTTTGAGAAGATTCTTTCTGTTTTTTCACTAATACTAACCACAGCATGTGATTCACACACAGCTCATATTGACTTATAAGCACATATCAAGCAGACCTTGTATTGTTTATGTCATGATTGACTCACACAGAACCTTTTTGATGATATGATTTTATTATTCCTTGTTTTACAGTGTCTATTTCCCTGATGAAGGGCATGATATATAATGCCCGAAATGCATTGGATGCCTTATTATGACAATGTCTGATTTACAAACATGAGAATCATATTGAACGAACAACATGAAATGATGATGATAAATTCTTCTAAAAATATAAAATAAATTTCATGAACAATTGAAACACTGGATTGAAAGTCTTCTTTGAGTGGGAAGACAAATATTTGTGTGCCCGGTAAGGGATGACACTAGAGATCCTCTAGTGCCACATCAGTGCTGTGTATCTTGACGTCGCAGGACCCTCGACGCCACCTTACGGTGCACCAAAAAAACGATTAACTGTTGAACTTTGAGAGGTAACAAATTGCTGTGCATTTATCCAATTCTAATACCATTTGAATGTTATACATACCTTTTTCATATCATGTACTTTACTTTGTTTGTCAGATTGACCATGCATGTTTTGGGTTCATATGGGCCTTCATTTTCTGACACCATGGCAATTACACATTGGCATTCTGTGCTATGCATGATTGGGCCCTGAATTTTTTTTCACATGTGACTTGGTGAGTCAAAGTTTTATTTCTGTGACAGTTACATGCATTTAGCTGACTGCACACTGGATGTGGCTTTTGGATCTATGCCAAGTTGCCTGACATGTAAGGGCTGGTCTGGTCATATGGCTCTATGCATTTTGAAGAAGGATGGCAGGATGCATGCCCTGACCACCTACCTGTTCAGTGACACAGTTGAGGGAAATGGCAGCCACATGGTTGTGGGTGGGGGGAGTGTTCCATCTCGCTGAGCTGTGGGATAAGGGTGTCTGGTTCGAGTTGTAGTGCTGGCTTCCTACCCACAAACACCCTTCCCTGTTAAGATGGCTACCTACCTGTACGTTTGATGAGTGCAATGAAATGGCTGCCACATGCTTGTGGGTGGGGAGAGTGCTCCATCTTTCTGAGCTGTGTGACTAGGGTTCCTTGTGGCAGTTGTATTGCTGGCTTCCTGCCCACAAACACCCCTCCCTGTTAAGATGGTTACCTACCTAATAGGTTAAGGTGAGCAATAGAATGGCTGCCACATGGTTGTGGGTGGGGGAGTGCTGCTTCTTGCTGAGCTGTGGGACAAGGGTGCCTGGTGGGAGTTTTAGTGTAGGCTACCTACCCACAAACATCCCTCACTGTTAAGATAGCTACCTACCTGTAACTTCGATGAGTGCAATGAAATGGCTGCCACATGGTTGTGGGTAGGGGTAGTGGTCCATCCTGCTCAGCCATGGAAAAAGGGGACCTGGTGGGAGTTGTAGTGCTGGCTTCCTGTCCACAATGATCCCTCACGGTCAAGATGGTTACCTACTTGTAAGTTTTATGAGTGCAATGAAATGGCTGCCACATGAATAGGGAATTTGTATTGCGCAGACTTAGCCCATGGGCATCAAGGCGCAGAGAACAAACAAAACATACAGTCTCAGAGAATCGAATGCAAAAACCCTAGTAAGCCTGAGAAAAAAGCCAGGTTTTAAGAAGTCTACAGAAGATTACCAGTGAGGGTTGACTAGAGAGTTCCGGTGGGAGGAAGTTCCATAACTTGGGTGCCAGGGTGGAAAAGGCTCTTCCTCCCCACCTCGCCTTCACAAATCTAGGGACCGAAAGCACATTTTTGGAGGCAACATGGTTGTGGGTGGGGGGAGTGCTCCATCCTTCTCAGCTGTGGGACAAGGGTACCTGGTGGAAATTTGAGTGCTGACTTCCTTCCCACAAACCCCCTCCCTGTTAAGATGGCTACCTACCTGTTAGGTGAAGGTGAGCAATATTATGGCTGCCACATGATTGTGGGCGGGGGAGTGTTCCATCTTGCTGAGCTGCGGTACAAGTGTGCCTGGTGGGAGTTGTAGTGCTGGTTTCCTACCCACAAAGACACCTCACTGTTAGGATGACTACCTACCTGTAAGTTTGATGAGTGCAATGAAATAGCTGCCAGATGATTGTGGATGGGGGAGTGATCCATCCTGCTCAGCTGTGGGTGGGACAAGGGAGCCTGGTGGGAGTTGGAGTGCTGGCTGCCTGTTCACATGCCCCATGGGAATATTGCTAGCCACCTTTGCTGTGATTCAGAGGAAGTGAATGTTAGATCTGTGAGACATGTGTTGGGAACAGTGTGTTGTACTTAAGTGCATTTAGGTCTAGGGAGCGTAGCTTTCTAGCTGTGCAAGACAGTACATAGCAGTGTAATGGGAGACATTTGTTGTTACTTACCAGCCTCCACTCCCCCGGGTATTCCTGTGAGACTCTCTGTATTCAGAGTGGCAAGCACCTTCTACTCCCATTTGGTGAATTTTAGTGGAGGAATGGAAGTGCCATCACCAGTCCTCTGAGCATGCTCCTTCACCCTGCTCTTGAGGTCATGCCACCTCTTCTTAAGGTCACGCAGGGTGGTCCCTACTGCATTAGCTAATGGTGTCTGTTGGACCATGCTTCCAAACAAATGTGGTTCTACTCTGATTTTCTCATCGACCATGACTGACAACTCATTTCAGTGAATTTTGGTATCTTTTTCTGTGCCATGATCTGTGATGCTCAAATGGGTGAAAAGTGAAGGTTTGAAGGTTGTGGTGAAAATGTGTGTGGTGTGTGGGCGGTTGTGATGGTGTGATGTGTGCTGATGTGCATCTCCTTTGTGCTGTGGTATTGGACCCTTCAGTTCTGGAGTTGTGCAAAGGATTCTGGGCAGGAAAGGGGTAGGTTTTATACTCAGCTGTGTGGGTGGGTCAAAATGGAGGAATCATGTCAGGTGTGTTATCTGGGTTGACCTGGGATTTGCATATTTGTATTGTCATGGGGATGTGTCATTGGGGTGTGTCAGATGTTTTTGGAGGCTGCACAAGGAAAACAGCCACACTTGGTAGCCTTGTTGTGTGGTTGCTTTCGACCGCCATTCCTCTCTCTGCATGACCACAGTGGTCTCGATGCAATGGTCCTTCCGTGGACTCTGCCGTTCATCATTTTGCGCGGCTGTCGGGAACAACTGATTGTTCCGCTGGCTCCTCCATCGTATCATAATTTCACTTGCGGTCATTCCGCCGGTTGATAAACGTTTTTGGATCTTGCTGATGCAATTCCATCCACGGCGGACAGATTTGCAGCTTTTCTGCACATTCCCACTGGAGTTTTGTTGAATCCGTCCACCGCAGTCAGATTTTTCTGGGGGTGCATCCTAATCTGACTGCTGTTTTTTCCACGGTACATGCAGAGGTTTTTTTCCTCTACCATGGCGGTTGGAGTGCTTTTCCACCCACCATTGTAATCGACCCCTAGGAGTTTATGTGAATGAGAAATGATGGGGAAATATACAGATGAAATATTAGAAGTAAAAGCAAGGATTTCCTGAAAGTCGAAGGGGGTAATATGACATTTCTCCATATCTATCCACAGTGGAGGAAATACGGGGAGCTCTGAAGAGAGCCAATGAGCAGCTTGTTTTAGGGATAAAGCAGGGTGATACGTTTTGAAATTGGGAAAGCTAAGCCCTCTATTAGACTGCTCTTTTTTAAAGAAGACAAAGCTATACGAGGGGGCCTGCCTTTCCAAATAATTTTTTTTAGGAGAGAATCAATTTTCTTAAAGTAATACCCAGGAATGTTGACCAGAATCATGGAGATGATGTAAAGTATCAGAGGAGTGAGCATCATTTTAATCAAGTCCAATTGGCCCACCAAGAAAGGAAAATCAGATGCCAATGTGTAATAGTGTCATTTAATGTTTTAGTAATGTGATCAACATTATGTTTTAAAGTTTCAGGAATTGTCAGAGCAAACCACAAGCCCAGATATTTTATTTTAGAGGATTGCCATGAAAAACTGGTGTGGGCAAAAATATGTTTTTGCCATAAAACATTTAAAGGCAAAACTTCGCATTTATCAATATTAAGTCGATATCCCGAAAGCTAACAAAATGTGTTTACTTGTTGAAGAAAAGGGGGGAGAGAGGTTACATTATTAGAAGAATATAGGAGAATGTCATCAGAATAAAGTGACATTTTGCCCTGATGAGGACTGTATTGAGAACCTGAAATAAGAGTATATTGCCTAATTTTGGTTAAAAAGAGTTCCAGTGCTATGACAAATAATAGAGGTGATAATGAGCACCCTTGTCATAAAACCCTCTAAGTAACGGAAAATATTCAGAGGTTTTACCATTAGCGAAAATTGAGGCTTTGGGACCTGAATATAATAAAGAAATTAAGGCAGTCAACTTAGAGGGGAAACCAGCCCATTTTAATGCGTGGAACATAAAGTCCCAGACCATCTTATCATAAGCATTTTCTGCATCTAAAGCTATAGCATAAATAGGGTGATCGAAAGATGAGGCCTTACTGAGAATTTTGAAAATACTCTGGAATTATCAGAGGCTAATCTTCCCTTAACACAGCCTGACTGTTTGGGGCCTATCAGACCAGGTAGGAAAAGGTCGATACATAGCAAAAATCTTATAGTCAGTCAAGTAGATTGAACGGTTGTTCTTACAGAGAGAGTGGTCTTTAACTTCCTTTTGTATTAAGCAAATATATATAAGCTCAAATACATTTACATTTACAAGGCTTCTTGGAAAGTGCCCTGCAAAATACCTTTATCAGAAAAATAATTAAATAAACAGAAGAGATTGGGTGAAAGGAGTTTTGCAAAATGATCATAAAATTCAATAGTGAAACCATCAGGCCCAGGAGCTTTCCCTCTTTTTATTACAGAGACTACATGGGAAATTTCTGCTAAGGAAATATGCATTTTCAAGGAATCAACGTCAAAGTGATTGGAGGGAGGGGAAGCAATGGAATGAAAATAAGTAGAAAGATCAGACTGTTCTGGTCAATTTTCAGGAGAATAAAGAATTTTATAAAAGAAAACAAATGTATTTAAAATTTCATTATCTTTAAAAAAGGGGTGTTACCCTGGGGCTTGGTAAAGATTCTATTTTAGCCCTGTCTTTCCTCACTTTCAAATAATTGGCCAGTAATTTCCCTATTTTATTTTTACCCCATAATAGCGAGTACTACTTTTCAATAAAAAAGGAGGAGGCAGCGTTAATAGATAGTGTATTTAAAGTAAATTTAGCATCAATAAGATTTTTCAGGGAAGTCTACTCATTGGATTGATAATATGTGTATTCTAACTGCTTAATTTTATTAAGTAATTGAGAACGCTGGGCCTCAAATGATTTTTTCTTTTGTGATACAAAATGTATTATAAAACCTCGGGCTGCTGCTTTAAAGGAGTCCCAAACCATTATGATTCAGAGGGGAATTGAAGGCAAAAAATTTGGAGGCAATGGAACTGAATAGTTGACAGAATGTAGGGTCTAAGGGCCATATGTATCAAGCAAATTTGCATTTGCAAACGCCGAAATTTGCAGAATTTCGGCGTTTGCGAATGCGAATTTGCTAAATGGTATGTATTAAGGAAAATCTGGTGCAAAATAAGGAATTGCAAAATTTGCGATTCCTTATTTTGCAATTGCATTTAAGGAATCGCACATTTTGCGATTCCTTAAATGCAATGTATGAAGCAAAAAAAAATGGCAAATTGTCCTTAAGGAATCGCAAATTACCACCAACTTCAAGTTGGTGGTAAGTTGCGAATTCCTTGAAAAATGCAAATTTTTGCATTTTTCAAAGTGCCCTTAGTGCATGTATGTGTGCCACATGTGCACCCATGCTTATTTCAGGGGTGCAACAGCCTATCCTTTGGACACCCCTGCACCCTTGGAATTTTTCTCAATTTGCGATTCTCAAATTGCGAACCACAAATTGAGAATAACTTCAAATTCATTCCTATGGGCCTTCTGGCCCATAGAAATAAATGGGAAAGTATTCCTTATTTGCGACTCGCAATTTGCTAATCGCAATTAAGGAATACTAAGAATTTGCAAAAAAATTGCGAATTTGTACATACATCCCAATTTGCGATTCTGAAATAGCGATTTCTAAGAAATCGCTATTTCAGAATCGCAAATCAGGTTGATGATACATATGGCCCCAAGAGTAGTGAATTATTAGAGCGCCATGTACCTGAACATGGGGAAAAGGGAATGAGGTCTATAGCAACATATACTGGGGCATGGTCTGAGATTAAAATTGATTCAATTTTAGATTGAATAGCATGCTGAGCTAAAGACTTGCTTAGGAAAAGATAATCAATACAGGTTTGTGAGTGGTTTGCAGCTGAATAGAAACTGTATTCTCTAAGGTCTGGATAGCAAAGTCGCAATATGTCAACTAAAGATTTATGTCGTATTATGTAGGTAAATTGAGAATGCAATTTTGAGAGAACAAATTTCACTGTAGAATGTCTATCTAGTATGGGATCATGAATTTGGTTACAAACTCTACCAAATATAATATAGTCAAAATATAAAAGCAGTTTGTCAGAAATGTTTGTCCAGAAACGTGAAAGTAAAAACATGAACAATCAAAATGCTTACAATGCTGAGAATGAAGTAAGAATAAAACAGAAATGAGAGAAAAATGTGACAGAAATAAGGCATTTGTAGATAAAGAAGAAGCATGGAAGAAGTAGTGAAGAGTTAGATAATAGGAAGAAGAAAAAAGTAGAAAGGAACCATAGAAGAAAACAGCAAAAAAATAGGAAATAAAACAGGGAACAAAAAGACAGTACAAGTCTTACAAATGATGACTGAGGAACAAGCCTAGAAAAGACAAAGACGGAATGAGGAATGGTGACACCAGAAGACGACAACGACATCACTCAAACTCCATCGGATGACAATGCAACCTTGGGGGGGTAAGTATTAACACATAAGGGAGACCATATGAAGGACAGGAAGCTGAAAAATATACCTGTATTAGGAGAAAAAGGGGACAATATAAATCAAATATTTTATTTTATATAGGAGGGAAAAGAGAAAAATAGACTAAAGCTAATGGCAGGGGTCTCAAAACCGGTCCTGGAGGGCCGGATCCATGCCAGATTTTTTAAATTACTACATGTATCTCAATGGGGATATCCAAAAAATCTGGCATGGATCCGGCCCTCCAGGACCGGTTTGGAGACCCCTGGTCTAGGGCATACACAGCATACAAAATCAGAGCAAGAAAAAAGAAAAAAACAACACTCATAAAACTACACAAATAAGGGTACAGCTCTGTAAAACATAACAAAATAACAATCAGGTAGAATTTGAGGTGTCCATGACATCCGCTCCATGAAGATAAAGAAACTCTTGTAATGCGGTTGGATCCTCGAAAGTGGCAGTTTTCTCCTTGTAGGTAACCTTGTCTGAATGGACATAGAAAGTCTCAGCTCCCGGTCGGCACACTATTCCTGCATTGATTACTGCGGCTAATCAACACCCAATCGGCTGAAAAACACATTGCTGAGGAGCCGAAGATGCGGGGTACAAACTGAGTACTCCAAATTGCCTCCCTTGCACTCTTGTTGCCGGCAACAAAACCTTGTGGTGGAGCTCCGGCATCCCTCCGAATGGCGCCCGCAACCTCGAGTGAATCAGAGCCCGCCTTGGCCCGGGGCGGCCTGCGGTAGGCGGAGGGGGTGATGGTCATGCTGCCTGTATGGGGTGGTGAAGGCGTCCAGTGCCGTTGCGAACAGTGATGACCCCCGGGTGGGGAGAAGCAGGGCCAGCCGCATCGCACCACGCGCATTGCCTTAAGTACGGCGGCAACGGGGAGAAGCTTGCTGCACGGCTTCCTGTCGGCTCAATGTATTGGTATTCCGGGGGCCTGTCAACACAGAGGGGGAGCATTACACTCACTGTATTGAAACTTCAACGTGCCTTGCCTGACCTTAAGATAGCGGTCAGTTGTTGATTACGGACGGCGGTTCGCATTCGCCCCTGATTGGCGGCTCACGGCCCCATCCACGGTGATACAGTCCTGGAGGCAGCGCATCAGCGATCCGACCCCGTGCAACGTCTGTATCTTTTGGGGAGCGGTTCACTGCACAACTTATCTTGTTCCCACGCTGGGCTTTACAGAGCTGTGCCAAGGTGGTGTGGTTTATTCTGGACTTTGTGGCTGCAAGAAAATGAAGGGCTGAGGCAATTTTGGCATATGTTAGATCTGGGTGCATGCAGCACAAGAGCCTCTAGAACAGGTCTCTATGGGAAGGTTGTGCTATCACCGCCAGGGAACCTTCTTTCCTTTACTGCCGCCAGCGATCTCTCCCTATGTCCTTTGGAAGCTTGGAGACCCCGGTTTCCTGGTTGAGGCTAAAAGGCGCTATTAAGCATCCTTCCACTCTCTGAGCATCACCTTTTGACCCAGAGGTGCCCATGCCCCCCCTATCACAGTGTTCCTGGACAATTGCCCAACACTCACTACTGCTTTGGGGAATGGCAAAGATCTGCAGATTTAGGAGCAGTCTCTTCCACCTTTCCTATCATGGTGGAAAGGCTACCGTGATTTCTTGGCCCCCCTCCCCTCTGCCTTTCACAATGTTTGCATCTCAGGCTGAGGTGGATTTTGCTGCAGTGTCTGTCCCCAAGATGGCGACTAGGGCCTGTCCTGACTTCAGCCGCTGGGGACTCCTGAGGTACTGGGGCATTTCCAAACTGAGCTGGTGGGATGTTCCACGGGATCAAGTATCTCTCCTGATCTAAAATCCTTGGTCATCGTCCTGTTCTGGATCAGCCCTCACCTGACCCCACTCCTGCTCACCCTCCATGACACTTGACTCTGAGATCTTCCCATCGGCAGCTAAGACCTAGACATTTTGACTGACGCCTAGGGGAGCTACCTCGTGATCTAAAGGGGAGATGGGCTATTGATTTCCCCTACCCAGCCGGTCTTTTGGCAAACTCTCCTGCATCTCTCTACTGGACATTTCTCCCTTCTCTTCACCATACCCCCTACCCCCCTCCTCTCTACTCTTCTCCTGCTATTGACTTTTCCCTCACCCTTTCTTACTCATAGTTCCGACCCTCTCTATCCACTGAACTTTCTTCTGTGAACTTTCCCTCGTCAGTTGAGACCTTGCCATCTGACTGATGCCCATTGGAGCTACCTGTTTAGCTATTGGGGTGATGGGCTGTGGATTTCCTCCTCAGGTGTCTTTGGGCAGACTTCCTTTCATCTCTCCAGCTGTCTTTTCATCTCTTCTGTCGTCTTCACCCTCATCCTCCCCTTCACACTTCCCCCTTCCCCCTCCTCTCTATTTGTCTCACCTTTTTTCCTCTCCCAATTTGTTGCCTAATTTTTGATGTAATGTGTATTTGTTTTCATTCTCTGTAACATTGTGTAGCCTAATGTAAAGTGCTCTGATACCTACGTGTCTAGCCAGCACTATACATAACTCATAAATAACATTCCTCTTCACTTCTGTTGGACCTATGATGACACCCCATGGGCTTCAAAACTGTTTGTACTCACCTCAATGCATGAGCAACATTGGCCGATGCCCGGTGGAGCTGTCACATGCAGTTAAAGAGGAGTCTGGTCCTGGTTCCACCCCCTTAGCCTTCACCTACCCAGTCGGACATCTGACATGGTTTTCCTCGTTTCTCCCTTTGTGTTTTCCCTCCCTCCCCATCCTCCTAACCCTGTGACTCTGATTTAAGTGATATAACTATGTAACCTGTAACTCGCTGTAACTGATGTAAAGCGCTCTGATACCTCCGGGTCTAGCCAGCGCTATATAAAACTTTTCAAATAAACAAAATAACCTTGAAAAGATATGGATGGATTAGACCATATCTGGCATCCATAGATCTTAGCTTGGGACATAGGTGCAGGATTTTTTTCCATTTGTCAACAGTGACTTTAGCTACAGGCTGAGCAAAATATAGTCAATGACCCTCCCCAAAATCTTTTGGGGATTTGACAACCGATAAGACTTGAAGGAGGTCAGTATATTGCAGGAAGAACATTATGACTCCACGTGGTTTTGCTGAGACCTTGTGTCCAAGTCTATGAGCCTGTTGGATGTTAAGAGAAGTAGAAGCAGGCATCTCCAGAAGCTTGGGCAAAAAAGTTTGAAAATAAACAGTTGGATTGGAACCTTCCATATTTTTAGGGAGACAATAAAATCACAGGTGTTTTCTGCGGGTGCGATTTTTCCAAATCTTTAGTGTGCTTTTTAAGGAGAGTTATTTCTGATTCTAGAAAAGAGATACATGAGTGAGTAGATTGTAGAGCTTCTGCTTTTTGTTCCACAATTAGTACCCTTGAGTTCAACGAAGATCATTTATCTTCCAAATATTGCATAGTCTTATTAGTTTCCTCTATGAGTGGGGTCAAGGCACGAATTTCTGCCAGTATTACATTCATGGATGCTGAAGACGAGTGCACTGGAGACGGAGGATATTTTTTTGGATGTTTGGTGGATACCACAGACAACTTGTTCGAAGGCTGCGATTTTGGAATGGCGCCTGGTGTGTAGTCAGGTTTATGAGAATGAATGTCCTCCATGTCATTGTCGGTAGAGTCAGAGTAAGAGAGCGTAGTATGTTTGGTGGAAGCTAAAAGTTTAAGATTTTTTAATCTCCCCATATAAAAGACAAGAAGGTTCTGCAAAACACTGTGTGGGTTGCTAGTGTGAGGTAAGTCCTTTTAAAAATGTAAAATAAATAAGTCTCAAAATGAGGGGAGAAAAAAACCACAGCTCCAGAATAATGGAGCACACAGGAATATACCAGAAAACCACAGGGTTGAGATCTTTAGCCAATATTATTAATGTAAACCAAAATTAGCCATCACAAGTCTCGAAGAGACTTATCCACAGTAATGATTTATCATGAGAGAACAAGGTTCCAGAAAAAGGAATATATTTTCCTTATAAGTAGCATGTCGACCAGCATAAAAAACAGAGAAAAAGCAAGAGCACTGTGTAGAGGCATAGAAATAATCCAATTAAGGCTGCTTAAAAAGCAGGAGCTCATTACTGCAAGGAAAGGATGTTTCAGCAATAGAGGAGACGCGGTCGCCTTCCAAAAAAGCAGGCGGGATGTCACTGTGAAGAGGAATCCCCCGGGGCTGTTAGGTCCCTACAAACGCTGCAGCATTACTGTTGAAGGATTCAAGTCACTAACCAATGATTGAGGGAGAGATGCCATAAATCTCGGCCCTCATCAAGTGCTGGAATGGTCTCAATTAGGGAAATGAAATCCCCGGACCAACGGAGCCTCGGGCGGTTATGCCATGTTAGAATGGCGCCGAGACCACCACGGCGTGATATATGTGACTGTTCCACACCCTGAAATCTTTAAACTTGATTCTGTGCTGAGGAAGTAGCTGCACAAGGAGATCTGAGCTTCTCCCTAGCTTTGGTGGAAACATTTATCTGTTTGGTCCCTAGAGAATATTAATGCACATTGTGGCCTGAACAGTCCTCAATCCTATAATGCCTTAAATGTTTTACCTTGTAAATGTTATGTTTTATGCTATGGAAAACAATAGAAATATAAAAAGTGCAAAATGGTGAACACCTATCTCAGGTATGCAACACTCTACCCTGTATTCCAACTCCATGAGGACTTCCCACCACCATCACCCTTTTTAGTTCAGGTTATCTGTACATTGTGAATTGAGAGCATGTTTCATTGAAATGCAGCAGGTTTTGGTCCACATTTATTAAAACATGCGCTTGCGCAATGAATTTAATTTAGAGGTTAACACATGGCCCTTTAGAATGATAAGAAAATAGACATTATCAATTACTATACTTTTTGGGACGTGAACACCTGAAAAAAACTACAGTACAAATTGCCCTTTATGTCACACTTCATTTTATGTGGCAGGAAATATGCCCTGCATCACAGGAAACAGAAATATACACTCCTGTGTTGAGATTTAGAAATACATCCTTCACACCTTCTTTCTATTTTCTTACAGTGGGCAGCTGCACAGAAGATGTGCATGAAGAGTGCTATCTTTCAAAAGAAACAATTATCTTAATTTGGAAATTAAAATGTCTAGCCTTGTATTGTTCATCCTTTAAACAAAGCTCTTTTGGCTAGGCCTTCTTAGATTCTTCAGACTTTGAGAATCAGGATAAATTCATTAGAACCGAAACCTTGGATAACACAGTATGATGCTTTGTAAGAATGGGAAACTGAGGCATATGAACCGAAGTACAGAGGAGGTAGAATAATCAATAGTGGATTTATACACAGATATCCATATGACACTTGAGTAGGTCAGATGAAAAGATGGAGAAAGGCTGTAATATGGGAGGGTTTGTATTCAGTATTGATGGTTACAGACAAAGAAGGGATAAAGTGTAAAGAAAAAACAAAACACATGGGTGTGACAGGAATAGGAGGTAATGAGTCGGATAATGAGTTGTTAGATGATTTTATAGTAAAAAGAACTCTGCCTTATCAAGAAAGTGTTAGAGATACAACTCCCAGTGCCCCTATGATGGGAACTCCATTGGTTTCACAAGTTCTATATGATTCAACAGTCAATCGAGCATCACAAGAAAAAGAAAGGAATGCATTGAATAAAAACAAAGAAGAGATCATTCAGAAAATTAATCAGTTAGGTTTGAATGCTGTAGCATTGACAGTACCAGTAACTATTGGTCCTGTTATTCCGTTGTATGGTAATTATCGAGGTGCACCGAAATCACAGAATGGAGTAGTCACACTGAATAGTAGAAAGGAGATAGTCATGCTAGAAGATCAAACTAGTGAGAGTGATTCGAATGTTTTATTATCAGATCTCCCAAATATTGAGACGGTTACTGAGACCCCTTAAAGAATGTTACCCATAGATTTAAGGAGGAAAGTACCAACTGTCACTCCAGTGGCAGGAAGTTCTGCTGCATTTTCTCCTGATGATCTGGAGGAATGGGCAAAAGGATTAGGAAAGCAGAAACTGCCATTAAAGGCTACAGATGTAAGCAAGTTGAGGGTGGATTTAGAAGAAATGATCATTGGTACATAAGTCTTGACAGATTAGGGTCATATGGAGATGAAGAGTTGTTGTTTCTGTGCAAAAGTATAAATTGGAGGACAAAGAATCTTTATGAAAAGATTACAAAGGCAGCTTTAGAATTTGGAATAGATATTGAGAAGTAAAAAATACTACAAAAACCCTATAGATCAGAGTTAACTGAAAAGGACTTCGAAAGTTTGAATGCGTCAAGAAGTAGATTGCAAATAAAGGATTAATGCACCTTTTGAAGAAATGGGGAGATGTTGATAAATGGAGAAGTAGATGGACAAAGAAGAGAGATGAAGCAGCTACAAAGGAAGTATCTACATTTCCGTTGAGGGAGGTAGAAAAGGTTGAACGAATAGGTATGATGAGAGAAATCCCTGGTGGTGGATATGTTTGTGTTCCATGGAGTAGTCAGGATATTTTATCCTTTACAAATGACTTCCCTAGATTGAGAGAGAAACCAATCGAATGGTACAAGCAAGTAGAGAGATTTGTTAAGGTTTCAAAAGTTTTGTTGAAAGATTTGGATGGCTTGTTTGATATAGTGGTACCCATAGATTTATGGACAGAATGTAAAATCACAGTTGATTGGCCAACTAAAGAGTATCCTAGAGATGCAAAGACAGGTGCACCTTCAGAGAATGTAATGAAGAAATATAATCAAGTGATTACTTTTCTGGAATGGAAAATTCCCCCTAAAGAAACAGATTGGGTTAAAATAGACAAAACAGCTCAAGAACCCAAGGAGTCAGTGCATGCATAATATGAAAGCTTGTTGCAGGTGTTTAAGCAGTATTGTGGATTTGAGAACATTGGTGATAAAGATATGGGACATCTCGTATATAGATTTGTGTATGTCAGAAATTAGTCCGATGATTCAATAGCATATGCTTTGTTGGCAAAGCATGCCAATCGATTACATCCTAAAGTACACAAAGTACTATAGTGATGACATTGATGCAAAAGATAAAAAGTTAAAAGAGAAAATTATGTGGGCACAAGTGAAGTTGGTGTAACACCAAGAGGCAGCTTCTGGTTCTCAAAATGACAACTAGACGAATCAGCAGAATCAAAATAGTCAATTGTTGAATGGAAATAAAGGAAGAGGTTGAATGAGTAGAGATGAAGCGAAAAAGAAATATCTTTGTCCACAGATGCAGAATGAGGTGGTTGTGAACCAACAGCAACAGTTACTCCTCAGTTGGAGGTGCCACAAGCCCCTTTGCCCAACAATTGAGACGCTCATGTGCAGAGATAGTGTGAACACCGGATTCAGTGGGGAAAGTGGTAAGAATACATGAACTGTTCAACAATATTGGATGCAAAATTATGCAAATGAATTGGGAATGTCACAATGACGGTGCCTGAGGGGGGAGGAGGAGTGCGTGCTTGGAGCATCCTTGGCGGTAGATTAGTCAGGTCCCTTTGTTGATGGACAGGTGGAATGAAATGAGATCACTTTCCTAGTGGATACTGGTTCTACCCATTCTACTGTAAGAACAGCAAAAATACCAAACCTACCCCTCTCGAGAGAAACTATGCAAGTTGTGGGAGTCTCAAATAAACAGATTATGACCCCAGTCACAAAACCAATTGAAGTGAATATTGTGAATTCCAGAGACATGCATTGGTTTGTGGGATGCGCCTCGAGTCCAGTAAACCTATTAGGTAGGGACTTATTGTGCAAAATGAATTGCACCATCTTTTGTACGCCTGATGGTGTGGCTTTCCAAAGACCACATGAAGACAACGCTTTCAAAATGATGCTAGCGAAAAAGGGAACAGAAGTGGATTAGATGTTTTCACTTCTTACCGAGAGTGATTTTCCCTGATGAATTGAGAAATCCAGTGAAGTCAGATGTATGGGATTTTTCCGGAAAATAAATTGGTCTAATGGCAAAAATAGACCCAGTTAAAATTGTGGTAAAAGAAGGTGCAATATATCCAAACACACCACGATACAGAACGAGCCCTAAAGTCAAAGCAGGAGTTGACCCAGTAATTGATTAAATGATTGAACAGAGCATTCTAAAAGAAATATTGAGCAGTCCTTGTAATCTGCCAATCAAAGGACTTAAAAAGCCTAGTGGAAAATATAGTGCAAGATTTGAGGAAAGTTAATAAAATAGTAGTACCCTGTTGTCCTGTAGTACCAAACCCTGCAGTGATTCTTTATCAGATACCGTGGGATGCTCATTGGTATACTGTGATTGATTGTGCCAAGCATTCTTTTCGATGCCATTGCATCCGGATAGTCAATATATTTTTGCTTTCCGGTTCAGAGATCGTATTTTTGCATGGTGCCGAGTTCCTCAAGGGTACACAGAGAGTCCTTTGATTTTCTATCAGATTTAGAAAACATGTTTGGAAAATGTGGTTATGCTTGGAAATTCAGTCTTGGGTCCGTACATTGATGACCTATTGGTGGCATCAAAAACACAAGAAGCATGTGTCACTGACACAGTAGCTTTACTGAACCATTTGGCGGAGGGGGGACACAAGGTGTCCCCAGAAAAATTACAGTTTTGCAAACAAGAAGTTCAATATCTTAGACATAAGATAGAGAGAGGAGTCAATTTCAATTTCAATGAAATCTTTATTTCGGTTTTAAAAACCATAAAAGAAATACAATACA
Source organism: Lissotriton vulgaris (assembly GCF_964263255.1). Lineage (NCBI taxonomy): Eukaryota > Metazoa > Chordata > Amphibia > Caudata > Salamandridae > Lissotriton > Lissotriton vulgaris. Next base: position 2,006,575,425 of record NC_141689.1, on the reverse strand, counting down.
ATTTATACAACATAACAACAAACATTTCAAAAGGTATCGCTATACCATTGCATGAGTATTGAAATTCATAATTTCAGTACTGACCTTTCTCATCAATTAAAAAATAAGGACAATTAAAAATGTTAACGGTATAAATAATTAAAACATATTGAGGGATTATAGCAGAATACATTATATTAACCAGGGACATAAAAATCTATCTAACATCATTTAATTAAATCATCCTAATTAGGGGTGACTTGTTAAAAAATGCAAGTGCTTTAAGTGCTACATATAAGCATGGTATGGCTTTCCACATATTTTCTTATTAATTAGTAAAGTGCAAATGCAAAACAAAACACATATGATAACAGTGCTCCAAATGTAATGCATAAAGTGAAAATGCTAAACTAATATAATACCAACATTTCAAGCATGATACACTAAGATTTCAAGCCTTCTTTTGTCATTACTAAACCCACATCAAATAAATACCTACTAACACTAAAAACGACCTTTTGTGAAGTTTCGGTTCTTAATATTCTTTCTGCTCCATGGCAAAACCTAGTATCCAATAATCAACAAATGTGTTTAATCCATTTTTTCCTAGGTTTTACATATGCCGGACAAAAGAATAACAAATGTAAGTCATTTTCTTTTTCCCTGGAACGGCATAATACATAGCGCTCAATATTGTCTTCCCCTTGCTTGCTTGCCCATTTCAATGCATTTGAATTAATTTGCAGAATACCATAACAGAATTTTATATATAACGATGTTGCTAGCTGTGGCTGCACCTCATCTATAAATGGCTCAAAACTCCAAGTTGACTTCATTGAAAGAAATCGTGTTGTTAATAAGCCAATAGCTGAGCTATGGGACACACTATCTTGGATATGGGCCCAAAAAACTGATTTTAATATTTTTTTAGAGGCAAAAGACAGTTGAGCAGGTTCCTCCCAAAAATAACTCAACCCTAATTTATGGAACCAACATTTAACATGCTTGAACCACAGCAAACCCGTTCCATGATTGAAACTTAAAATTTCCTCGAGCCCTTCTTTATAATGTATGAGCTCTGCACCCAAAATCATAGTGGTCTTAAAATTGGCTGATAATCCATACGGCGCACATTAAGGTCCATCACAATAGGTATGAGTGGTGTACGCATTGGAAGGAATAGTAATTTCCTAAAAAACATATTTTTTCCTGCCATAAAAGTATTGCTGCATGAGGGCCCCCATAGCTCTGCCCCATAAAGAGATGCTGATTGTGCCCTATACTTTTATACCTCGAGGGCAGGGGATACCGCATTAGACATACTACTCTCATGTTTCTTTACTATCAGTAGAGAGTTTTGGAGTAAAATAATTTTACTTTTCTCCAATTGCGGTTTACAAGTCATTTTAGTGTCCAAGGTTATACCTTAATAATTAAAATTATACACATACTCTAGCTTCTGGGTTTGTACTGTCAAATTCTTTTTAAACGACTTATGAGGATTCACTGCCATATATTTTGTTTTGCTGGAGTTTATTTCCAGGCCTTGCATCAAAAGTGTCTATTAGACATTGTAGGCCTCTTGGCATATTAAGATAGTATCATCTGCAACTAAAATGCAGGTACTGGTACCCCCCCTAACTTGGGAGAATCATGTTCGTAGCCCAATAGATATTCTGGTATATCATTCACATACCAAAAAAATAGGGTGGGCGCAAGCACACATCCCTGCCTTATGCACCTCTTTTCTGGAAATGGCTCTGTAAGCTTACCCCTCGGACCCCATCTGACTCTTGTAAACATTTCCTCATGCAATCTTATAATCTGCATGAGTATTTCCTCCGGTACCCCTTGATTTTCTAGGGATTTCCAGAGAAGGTTTCTAGGGATGAGGTCGAAGGCGGCCTTCAAGTCAACAAAGGTGATATACAGATATCCCTGCTTGAAAACTGTATATTTCCAACTCATGCAGAGGAAACTAAAGACCTGGTCCATTGTGTTAGTTTTGGCTCTAAAGCGAGCCTGCTATTTTGTTAAAATACTATTCTCCTCAATCCAATCAATTAATGTCATAAAAATTTGTCGAGCATATATTGTTTGTAGAACATCTATTAAACTAATTGGTCGATAATGCGAAGGGTCTTGGCGATTTCCTTTCTTAATAATTGTTGTAATTTCAGCTCCTTTCCATGATCCTGGTATTGGTGGACCGGCAGGGACTCAATCAATCAATCAAGAGTATTTGTAAAGCGCGCTACTCACCCGCTAGGGTCTCAAGGTGCTGGGGTGGGAGGGGGCTGCTACTGCTCAAAAAGCCAGGTCTTGAGTTGCTTCCTGAAGGAGAGATGATCCTGGGTGAGTCGGAAGTGGATGGGGAGGGTGTTCCAGGTCTTGGCCGCCAGGTAGGTGAAGGATCTTCCTCCGGTGGTGGTTCTGCGGATCCGTGGGACGGTGGCAAGGGCACGGCTGGCGGAGCGGAGCTGGCGGGTTGGCGTGTAGAACGTAAGGCGGTTGGTTGTTGAGGTATTTGGGGCCCAAGTCGTGGAGAGCCTTATGTGCGTGGGTGAGGAGTCTGAACGTGATCCTTTTGCTGACGGGGAGCCAGTGCAGGTCCCTCAGGTGGGTGGAGATGTGGCTGTGTAGGGGATGTCCAAGACCAGTCGTGCTGAGGAGTTCTGGATGTGCTGGAGTCTTTTCTGTAGTTTGGCGGTGGTCCCAGCGTAGAGGGCGTTCCCATAGTCCAGACGGCTGGTGACGTTTTCCTGGTTCCAGTGGGGATCCAGCGGAAGATCTTATGGAGCATGTGGAGAGTGTTGAAGCAGGAGGAGGTAACGGCGTTAACTTGCTTGGCCATCGTGAGGGAGGAGTCAAGGATGAAGCCCAGGTTGCACGCGTGGTCCGTGGGCTTGGGTGGGTGGCCCAGAGCAGGGAGCCACCAGGAGTGGTCCCAGGAGGAGATGGATGGGCCTAGGATGAGGACTTCCGTCTTGTCTGAGTTCAGTTTTAGGCGGCTGAACTTCATCCAGTCTGCGATGTCTTTCATTCCGTCCTGGCTCTGGCGGAGGTGGGGTCGTTGGTGAGGGAGAGGATCAGTTGGGTATCATCAGCGTAGGAGATGATGTTGAGGTTGTGCTTGCGTGCGATGGCTGCGAGGGGGCTCCTGTAGAATTTGAAGAGGGTGGGGCTGAGCGAGGAGCCTTGAGGTACGCCGCAGATGATCTTGGTGGCTTTTGCGAGGAAGGGCGGGAGACGGACTCTTTGGTTTCTGCCGGAGAGGAAGGAGGTGATCCATTCTAGGGCCTTTCCTTGGATCCCCGCGTGGCGGAGGCGGTCTATCAGGGTGCGGTGGCAGACCGTGTCGAACGCAGCCGAAAGGTCGAGCAGGATAAGGGCAGCAGTTTCTCCGTTGTCCAGCAGGGTCCGGATGTCGTTGGTGGCCGCAATGAGGGCGGTCTCGATGAGGGCGGTCTCGGTGCTGTGGTTCGCTCAGAATCTGGACTGAGATGGCTTGAGGGAGCCGTTCGTCTTCAGGAAGGCTGTCAGCTGTTTGTTGACGGTTTTCTCTACGACTTTTGCAGGGAATGGGAGGAGCGAGATGGGGCGGAAGTTCTTGAGGTCCTAGGGGTCTGCGGTGGGTTTCTTCAGGAGGGCGCTGATCTCTGCGTGCTTCCAGCTCTCTGGGAAGGTGGCGGATATGAAGGAGTTGTTGATGATGTCTCGAAGCTTGGATGCGATGATAGAGTCGGCTTGTTGAAGATGTGGTGTGGGCAGGGATCGGCTGGGGAGCGCGAGTGGATGGTGTTCATCGTGTGGGTGGTATCTTCCATGCTGACCTGAGTCCAGGTGCACATGGTGGTGGTGGGGGGTGTAGGTTCGGTGGTGGGGTACGTGTTCTGAGCCCCAAAGCTGTCGTGTATGTCGACGATCTTACGGTGAAAAAAGGTGGCCAGGGAGTTGCAGAGGCCTTGAGAAGGCATGATGTCGTTGCTGGCGTTAGGGTTGGAGAGCTCTTTCACGACGTTGAAGAGTTCCTTGCTGTTGGATGTTGTTGTCCAGTCGTTCTCTGAAGGATGACCTCTTGGTGGTGCGGATCAGCTGGTGGTGTTTGCGGGTGGCGTTCTTGAGGGCTGTCATGTTGTCCATTGACTGGTTGTGGCGCCAGGCTTTCTCGAGGTCACATTCTTGGAGTCTTTGAGATCGTTGGTGAACCACGCGGCTTTCTTGCTGTTGAGGTTGCTGGGAGGTTTTTTCAGTGGAGCAAGGGTGTCGGCACAGTCGGTGATCCACTGTGTGAGGTTGTGGGCTCCTTCATTGGGGTCCGTGGTGTTGGTGGGAGGGTTTAGGAGCAAGGAGGTGGTGAGTTGGTCGGTGGTGATCTTGCTGCAGCATCTTCAGGGGGTTTGTTGAGGGCGGTGGTGGGTCGTTGTTTTCCTGAAGTTGAAGTGTAGGCAGCTGTGGTCAGTCCAGTGGAGCTCAGTGGTGTGGCTGAAGGAGATGTGGTTGCTGGAGGAGAAGACAGGGTGGAGCGTGTGGCCGGCGTAATGGGTTGGGGTGTTGACCAGTTGCTTGAATCTGAGGTTGGCGAGGTTATCTAGTAGGGCGGTGGTGGTGTTGTCCTGGTCGTTCTCCAGGTGGAAATTGAGGTCTCCTAGGAGGATGAAGTCGGGGGAGGCGAGGGCGAGTGGGCTGATGAAGTCTGCGATGGCCTCACTGAAGTGTGAGCGTGGTCCCGGGGGTCTGTAGATGAGGGTTCCTCTAAGGGTGGTCTTGGGGTCGGTTTGAATCTGGAAGTGCAGGTGCTCTGCGGTGGCGAGGGTGTCGTCAGTGTTGGTCGTGATGCGGACAGTGTTTCTGTGGGCGATGGCGATGCCTCCTCCGGTCTGGTTGACGCGGTCCCTCCGGATGATCTTGTAGCCGTCCGGGATGGCAATGGCGATGTCGGGGGCTGAGGAGGCAATCATCCAAGTTTCCTTGAAGAAGGCGACGTCTGGTGCCGTTTTGTCCAGGAGGTCCACTAGTTCGATGGCGTGCCTGTGGATGGAGCGGGTGTTGAGCAGGATGCACTTGAGGCAGTTGTTGTTAACGGCTGTTTTGGCTGGTGCGGTGCAGGACCGAGTGCAGGTGAAGTAGCAGTCGTGGCAGGTGAAGGCTCCGTGGGCTGATTTACATAAAAGATTAATATAGGGGCCCCAGATCTCTTTATCACGCATCAGTAGATCTCCTGGTATCTTATCTGGTCCTGGTGCTTTTCCCGGCTGAACGGCATCTATTGCTACTAAAGTGTCTTCCAAGCTTAAATGTAAGGGGGCAATAGTTGGGGTTAATACATAGTCTTGTATATTAAATTCTATATTGCTCGTAGATGTTTAGTAAAGGCGGGAAAAGTGGCTAACCCAAGTTTTAGCATCGATAAAAAGGTCCTTGCTACATCTTCCTGCCTTATTACCCTTTGAGATCAGTCTTCAAAAACCAGAATGATCCTTCGCTTTGGCTGCACTAATCAATTCAGTCCATACGTTATCATTAACCCTGGGCGGAGAACTACGCTCCGCTCGTGGAGTTTGCGAATTTTCGGCAACTTCATGCTTCACAGTGAGCGCGAAGTTGTCGACTACTTCGGAATTTGCAGCGTAGCGTAGTAGTTTTTCTTCCTCGCGTGCTCAATAGAATTCTCGCGTGCGCGGTAATGACTTACCGTGGTTCTGCGTTCGCTTTCTCGCTTTTCTCTCCCGGTCGCGTTCGCTACAATGTTTGGAATCCGGCCGTACAATCCCATGCGACTGTGAGAACACGATAACGTCATTCGGACACGCGAACATGTCATTAGGACGCGTGATCTTCCTTGCAGCGCCATGTTGGTAAGATCGCGTTTCCGAACACGCAGAAACTGCAATCTGGCACAGAATATCTCTCGAGCATGTTAAAACCTTCTAAAAAATCATAATTTTGCTCAGGAAAACCCCTCAGATTGTGATTTGGCTGTATTTTTTTGGGCAAGGAGTCCTCTTTTTGTTTCTACTCTTTTTTTCAAGAGAAAGGAAGTGCCCCTGAGTCTCCAACTTCCTGTTCCTGTCCACCAGGCTCCTCCCAGTGCTTTGTCCATGTGGTGTTCACTTTCATTTGGATTTGGAGCTGGAAGGATCACTCTTTGTGTATGTCTGCTGCATCATAGCATTTGATTGGATTTATTGAGGACTTTTGGATTTGAAATTTTCTTTTACAAGTAAGTTTGAGAATTGAGAATTGGTGTACTGTAAATGTTTGTTTGGTTTGGGTTTTTTTAACTACAGTTTTCTGTGCTTCTCAATCTTTCTTAAAATTATTATTGAGGGAGGCCTGTACTTTCATGAGGGGCCAAGTTGTATGTCTTTGAAATTTCATCCAGTAGGCCTAGAGGTACCCACAGGTCCAACCATGTTTCTGTGGTGTCTGTAAAACATCATGGATGGCATTGGATTCAATTGCAAACTCTGTTGTAGTGGAATCAGTTTTTTTTGTGTGTAATTAGGTAACCCTAGTAGTTCATGCAGTTAGTGTAGGCCTACTAGAGTTCATTTACTTTCTGTGGGTGGCTTGGCCAGGTGGTGGCAGCCATTTTGTGTTTTAAGCCACTGTGCTTTTGCCATAGGCCTCCAAGCTTGTGGCCTACTATGCCAGTAGCGATTTACAAAAAGGGGGTGGTGATGAACAGAGTGTCTGAGTTAAACAGACCACTCTTACCCAGTCCAAAGATCAGGGCTTGATCCATCACCGTTATTTATCTCACTGCCCCATCTCAGCTCAGAACCTGGCTATATGCAAATCAGTCTGTCCCTGGCCCAGTGCATCATGGGAACAGGGGAGACTAAACTACCAAGCCAATTCTTCACCAGAAAGGAGACAAGCTACCAAGGACCGGTTTCTGGCATTTCAGCCTTCTTCGGCCCGGCTTGCTTGAATCCTAATGGAGCAGTGAGAAAGGGACTCATGTCTGAGTATACCCTGCCAGACCTATAGTGGCCAAAAACGATTTACAAAAAGGGGGTGGTGATGAACAGAGTGTCTGAGTTAAACAGACCACTCTTACCCAGTCCAAAGATCAGGGCTTGATCCATCACCGTTATTTATCTCACTGCCCCATCCCAGCTCAGAACCTGGCTATATGCAAATCAGTCTGTCCCTGGCCCAGTGCATCATGGGAACAGGGCAGACTAAACTACCAAGCCAATTCTTCACCAGAAAGGAGACAAGCTACCGGGGACCGGTTTCTGGCATTTCAGCCTTCTTCGGCCCGGCTTGCTTGAATCCTGATGGAGCAGTGAGAAAGGGACTCATGTCTGAGTATACCCTGCCACACCTATAGTGGCCAAAAACGATTTACAAAAAGGGGGTGGTGATGAACAGAGTGTCTGAGTTAAACAGACCACTCTTACCCAGTCCAAAGATCAGGGCTTGATCCATCACCGTTATTTATCTCACTGCCCCATCCCAGCTCAGAACCTGGCTATATGCAAATCAGTCTGTCCCTGGCCCAGTGCATCATGGGAACAGGGCAGACTAAACAACCAAGCCAATTCTTCACCAGAAAGGAGACAAGCTACCGGGGACCGGTTTCTGGCATTTCAGCCTTCTTCGGCCCGGCTTGCTTGAATCCTGATGGAGCAGTGAGAAAGGGACTCATGTCTGAGTATACCCTGCCACACCTATAGTGGCAAAAAACGATTTACAAAAAGGGGGTGGTGATGAACAGAGTGTCTGAGTTAAACAGACCACTCTTACCCAGTCCAAAGATCAGGGCTTGATCCATCACTGTCATTTATCTCACTGCCCCATCCCAGCTCAGAACCTGGCTATATGCAAATCAGTCTGCCCCTGGCCCAGTGCATCATGGGGGCCAGAAACCGGTCCCCGGAAGCTTGTTTCCTTCCCAGTATAAGAATTGGCTTGGTAGTCTGGTCTGCCCTGTTCCCATGATGCACTGGGCCAGGGACAGACTAATTTGCATATAGCCAGGTTCTGAGCTAGGATGGTGCAGTGAGCTAAAAAACGGTGATGGATCAAGCCCTGATCTTTGGACTGGGTAAGAGTGGTCTGCTTAATTCAGACACTCTGTTCATCACCACCCCCTTTTCTGAATCATTTTGTCCACCATAAGCGTGGAAGGGTATACTCAGATGTGAGTCCCTTGCTCATTGCACCATCAGGATTCAAGCAAGCCGGGCCGAAGACGGCTGAAATGCCAGAAACCGGTCCCCGGAAGCTTGTTTCCTTCCCAGTATAAGAATTGGCTTGGTAGTCTGGTCTGCCCTGTTCCCATGATGCACTGGGCCAGGGACAGACTAATTTGCATGTAGCCAGGTTCTGAGCTGGGATGGTGCAGGGGGCTAAAAAAAGGTGATGGATCAAGCCCTGATCTTTGGACTGGGTAAGAGTGGTCTGCTTAATTCAGACACTCTGTTCATCACCACCCACTTTTCTGAATCATTTTGTCCACCATAAGCGTGGAAGGGTATACTCAGATGTGAGTCCCTTGCTCATTGCACCATCAGGATTCAAGCAAGCCGGGCCGAAGACGGCTGAAATGCCAGAAACCGGTCCCCGGAAGCTTGTTTCCTTCCCAGTATAAGAATTGGCTTGGTAGTCTGGTCTGCCCTGTTCCCATGATGCACTGGGCCGGGGACAGACTAATTTGCATGTAGCCAGGTTCTGAGCTGGGATGGTGCAGTGAGCTAAAAAACGGTGATGGATCAAGCCCTGATCTTTGGACTGGGTAAGAGTGGTCTGCTTAATTCAGACACTCTGTTCATCACCACCCCCTTTTCTGAATCATTTTGTCCACCATAAGCGTGGAAGGGTATACTCAGATGTGAGTCCCTTGCTCATTGCACCATCAGGATTCAAGCAAGCCGGGCCGAAGACGGCTGAAATGCCAGAAACCGGTCCCCGGAAGCTTGTTTCCTTCCCAGTATAAGAATTGGCTTGGTAGTCTGGTCTGCCCTGTTCCCATGATGCACTGGGCCAGGGACAGACTAATTTGCATGTAGCCAGGTTCTGAGCTGGGATGGTGCAGTGAGCTAAAAAACGGTGATGGATCAAGCCCTGATCTTTGGACTGGGTAAGAGTGGTCTGCTTAATTCAGACACTCTGTTCATCACCACCCCCTTTTCTGAATCATTTTGTCCACCATAAGCGTGGAAGGGTATACTCAGATGTGAGTCCCTTGCTCATTGCACCATCAGGATTCAAGCAAGCCGGGCCGAAGACGGCTGAAATGCCAGAAACCGGTCCCCGGAAGCTTGTTTCCTTCCCAGTATAAGAATTGGCTTGGTAGTCTGGTCTGCCCTGTTCCCATGATGCACTGGGCCAGGGACAGACTAATTTGCATGTAGCCAGGTTCTGAGCTGGGATGGTGCAGTGAGCTAAAAAACGGTGATGGATCAAGCCCTGATCTTTGGACTGGGTAAGAGTGGTCTGCTTAATTCAGACACTCTGTTCATCACCACCCCCTTTTCTGAATCATTTTGTCCACCATAAGCGTGGAAGGGTATACTCAGATGTGAGTCCCTTGCTCATTGCACCATCAGGATTCAAGCAAGCCGGGCCGAAGACGGCTGAAATGCCAGAAACCGGTCCCCGGAAGCTTGTTTCCTTCCCAGTATAAGAATTGGCTTGGTAGTCTGGTCTGCCCTGTTCCCATGATGCACTGGGCCAGGGACAGACTAATTTGCATGTAGCCAGGATCTGAGCTGGGATGGTGCAGTGAGCTAAAAAACGGTGATGGATCAAGCCCTGATCTTTGGACTGGGTAAGAGTGGTCTGCTTAATTCAGACACTCTGTTCATCACCACCCCCTTTTCTGAATCATTTTGTCCACCATAAGCGTGGAAGGGTATACTCAGATGTGAGTCCCTTGCTCATTGCACCATCAGGATTCAAGCAAGCCGGGCCGAAGACGGCTGAAATGCCAGAAACCGGTCCCCGGAAGCTTGTTTCCTTCCCAGTATAAGAATTGGCTTGGTAGTCTGGTCTGCCCTGTTCCCATGATGCACTGGGCCAGGGACAGACTAATTTGCATGTAGCCAGGTTCTGAGCTGGGATGGTGCAGTGAGCTAAAAAACGGTGATGGATCAAGCCCTGATCTTTGGACTGGGTAAGAGTGGTCTGCTTAATTCAGACACTCTGTTCATCACCACCCCCTTTTCTGAATTACTATGCCAGTAGGCCTGAGGGTACTACTAGAGTCGTCATCATAGCTGCATGAAAGTTGATCAACTGTTATTGTGGTGTTTAAGTTGTAAGTGTAACATCATGTATGTCATAGATGGCTTTGGATTGATTAGCAAAATGTGTTTTTGGTGTTCAATTGCGGATTTTGGGTGTTTTGAATAATATGGCTTTTTGCTGCACACTAGGTAACCCTAGAGTTCAGCTCGCGTAGTTTTGGTAACTTTGCACAGTGCGACAACGCGACCTTACAGTTTTTGTCTTCTTCGTGCGGTCAACGTGCGTGCTCGGGCACGCGATAACGATGTTTTGTACAATTCGCGCTGCCGAACACGCCGAATTTGCAATCTCGCGAGCAATATGTCTCGAGTTGCATAAAACCTTCTCGAAAATGTTGATGCTATTCATTTTGCTAAAGAAACTCCTCAGGTTGTCATTTGGTTGTAGTTTTTGGGAGCATGGACCACTTACTGTTTCTGACCTCTATGTACTTTGTTGTTTGAGGGTGGCCTGACCATGTGGGTGGCGTGGCGGCCATTTTGTGAAGCCAAGCATTGTCATTTTGCCATAGGCATGTTCTGTCTGTCTTCTTTTCATGCTTTTGTCGCAGGCCTACAAACTTTTGTGATTTCTTCTGCTGGTAGGCCTAGAGTCCCAGAGGTAGTCAGCGGGGGTGCTTGATGTAGCGGTTTCCATTTTGTCTGTTGAATTTAACATCATTTAGGGCATGGATGGCAATGCATTGAATTTCCAAATGTGGTGTTTGGGGTTTAGTTAACTTTTTGGGTGTTTGTAAAAAACAGTAAATGCCTTTGTTGTATGTGTTGTTGTTGTGTAACTTTCAAACCTTTTAGCCATGGGGATTTTCTTTCTTGCATTAAGCTGTGATGTGTAACAGGCATCCTCCCTTTTCTGGCCATATAGGGATATAGGCCTGCTTGAGTTATTGTTTTCTGGCCTTTACCCATGTGCCTGTGATGAGTGCCCATGTGGCTGGGAGCTGTGGTGGTGGTAGTAATAGTGTGCTCTTTTGTTTTTGACAAATTGGCCTGTGTCTTGCCATTGTTCCTGTTGGCTTACTGTTCGCTTCCCCATTGCTATCTGCTGCAGGTCACTGATGCTACATCCATCCGAAATGAATAAAGGATAAACAAGTTCCACTTCCACTACATTTGCATTTTAGTTCTTTGCTATTCTTACTCTTACTGAGTGTACTAATACTTCTAGTAGTAATTAAAATTAAAGCTAAAAAAATTCCACATTCGACTGATATTATTCTGCCTTCTTTGCTTGTAGGTGCACAAAAAACTGAAGAGGAGGTGTCTGTCATCATTCATCGCCTGTTCTACTGCCAGACGACCATCCTTCTGTACTAAGTCACGTGTGGTGTGACTCACCTGACCAGACATCATTCTCAGCAACTTGTGGAACTGAGTGCTGCTGCTGACATCTGAAGATGGGCCCAAAGAAAGCAGGTACCAGGTCCTCCAAGACCAAGAAAGTTGCTGAGAAGAAGCAGGAAGAACAGAAGAAGGAAGTGACACTTATGTCTGGTGTTGACCCGAAAACCTTTTTTGGAAAAAAAAGTCAGCCTGCAGCAGCGGTGACCGGGGTGCAAGCTGGGGCCAGCACCTCCACATCAGTGGGCCCAAGCCACCAACCCATGTCCAAGCAGATGAGTGGGGAAGAGGTAGCCAGCCTAATGGTGGAAAGCAGTGATACTGAGCCTGACCTAAACTTAGCGCTATCTCAAAGTAGTTCACAATCCACGCAAGAGGGAACACAGCAAAAAAGTGGTGAAAAACAACCACCGCCCGCATAGTAGATGTTCCAAAACAGGATCCACAACCACCACCCGCAATAGTAGATGTTCAACCAGAGCCACCGCCCGTAATAGTAGTTGTTCAACAACCACCACCCGCAATAGTAGATGCTCAACGAAAAGAACAACCACAACCACTGCCTGCAATAGTATTTGTTCCACAACCACCGCCTAACCCTATCGAGAATGGCTGCGACTAGTAGGTATGTAGCACGCATACCTCCAACACAGGCCACACCAAAACTACCTCCAGCTTCCATTTTTACATTTGCACAGGGCCGGCAGCGTCCTACATCCAGCACAAGTTCCACCTCAACAGAAGTAGGTAGTGGTACTACTTCGCAGCCACATAGTGAAATTCAACACACAACCTCCAGTTCATCCGGCATTGGAAGTGCCACCTCTAGTAGGAGACAAAAGTTAAGCTCCCCAGTGTGGGACTTCTTTACAGTTAGCGCAAATGAGGACAAAATTTCTATATGCTCCGTTTGTCATTCCTCTGTTAGTCGTGGTAAGCTTGGTACAAACTATGGTACCGGAGGCCAAATGACCCATTTGAAAAAACACCACGCTGTTAGGAATTAGCCGGGTTTAGCTGCCTTTCCTTTCTGGTGCCTTCTGTGCACATTGCATTCTCGGTGTCCTCTCTCTGTTTCCCTGTAGTGGTAGCCTCCTCCCCTTTTGCTTGAGCCCCTCCTTCCCTTTTTTGTTTATCTGGGAGCCAGCACCAGTACTCGATGCTTGGTTTCTAGCCTGGTTGGGTTTCTTTCCAGGTCGTGTTCTGGGAGTTTTGCATTTCTCCCTTTGTTCGTGTTTCACCGTTTTTGTGTAAAGAAAACGCTTTGGAGCTTTGCCGAGCAGAACGAGGCTTCGTTCTGCTTCCTGGAGTTGGGACTCGTCAGACGCCTTACAAACTGGATTACTCGGTCGGAGTTGGGACTTGGAGTATAGGCGGAGTTGTGTATCGTAAGGATTGGGATATTTACCTATTGACAAGAACGGCTGAGTGCTGAGTCGGTGTGTGGAGTTTATTACACACGGACGAGCCGATTTCCGGGTTTTGTATAACCCGTTTCACATCGTTGTGTGAAACTTTGGACGATTTCACGAAGCATTGAGCTTCTCGCGTTTGGTGAGGAACGCGCTGTAGTTTGTGGCCACAAGTTAGGTTAAACGCTATGCATATACAGCGGTTTTGCTGTTAATAGCAAACAGAGGGTTTTTTGTCAGATTTATGACTTTTTCCCCTGTATAACAGAACGCAATGGAGTGAGGGTGTTTTGTTACCCTTTTTCTTTGGATTTACATCAAGTCTCTTTTCAGAAGATTCTTCTGTGTTACCCAAGTAAGGAGGGGAATTGGGTTGTGTTGGGCATTATTAAGTGTATACTGTGGAGAATTCAGGTGAGAGGACACTGAGAACTGTGTGATAAGTCTGTTTTCTTTGTTTCTTCTTTCTCCCTGCTGCAGGGTAGAAGACCTATATCCCCATAAGAACAGCGTCTGCCTAGCTGAAACATAGAAAGAGTCTTGGAGCTTCTCTTTCTTTTGTTTTTCCCACCTTCTCCCTTTGTTCGGTCCGCTGTCACGCTGTGGTAAAATGTGCGTGTCGCGTTCCGAATAGGGGCAGAGGATTGGGGCCATCCTCGCTTCTGTGGTGTGGGTTGAGTTGGGTGAAATCCGACACACGCAATCAAGTGGGAGGACCACCTACGTAGCATAAAAGCAGGAACCATTAATGTTGGTGGGGAACTAGTAGAAGGTCCACTCACGGTCGAACAGGAAGAAGAGGGAGACATTCTATCTGGTAGTGGTACACAAAGTACCCCTGTCCCCAGCAGTGCAGTGGTAGAGCCCACATCCTCTGCAGCAGCAACATCTGAGTGGCACCAGAGTAAGAGTAACCCAGAGACACCAAGGAGTACGGGTGCGAAGTCTGCGTCGCGAAGTACTGCATTGAGCAGAACTGAAAGAAATACCAAGCAGCGTACCATTCTTAGCATGTTTAGGCAGGAGGGAAAGTATGAGCGCAACCACCCAATAGCACGTTTGTACAATGCTAAGCTTGCTAAAATGTTAGCACTGGACCTTCTCCCTTTTTCTTTTGTTAAAGGGGTGGGTTTCCTGGAATTTGTGACAACCATCTGCCCAAAATGGAATGTTCCCAGACGCTACTATTTTGCCAGAGTTGCTGTTCCAGCACTACACCACGACGTGCTGGAATTGCTTGGAAAAGCCTTGCAGCAGAGTGCTGTTCATAGTATCCACCTGACAACAGACATGTGGACCAGTTGCCAAGCCATTAATTACATGTGCATCACTGCACACTGGATCTCTTTTTCAGGTGCTAGAGACAAGGTATCTGCAGGCATTGACACTGTTGAGATTTTTAATGATACTCGTAGACATGCAACTGTAGCCATGTTTGCTATGGAGAAATCGCATACTGCTGCAAACATTTTGTTGAGTTTAACAGCAAGGTCTTTGAATGGCTGCGACCAAGAGGCCTTAACATTGGTTTTGTTGCCACCGACAATGGCAGTAATGTAGTTAAGGCCATGCAAGATGGTCGCTATTTCAGGGTCCCGTGTTTGGCACACTGCATTAACATTGTTGTTCAAGACTTTCTGAAAAATGAAAGCAAAGTCAGCAACTTACTGACCATTTGCAGAAGAATCTACACGCATTTCAACCATTCTTTTAAAGCCCGGAAGCAGCTACGGGTCATTCAACATGAGTATAAAATGCCAGTCAAAGCACTCATCCAGGAGGTCCCAACACGTTGGAACTCTACTTATTACATGCTTGATCGGCTGTTTGTGCAGTTCATACCACTTAATGCTTATGTCATGAAAAGAAGATCAGGGGATCCTACTGTTATTAAAGCCATGACCGTTGAGATGTGGCATTGGGACCTCATTAAATGCCTGACAGAGATGCTACTTCCTTTTGAGGTCTTCACACGTGCAGTCAGCGTGGAGGAATGTACTGTGTGCCAAGCTATCCCACTGTTGTACAAGCTAGAGCAAGAGCTGAAGGAGGTGTCTGAAACATACGAAGGTGTTGAAGGAAAACTTGAGGCATGTTATTTGGGGAAGGCCTTAGCCGGCCGCTTATCTGAGAATACAAGGATTCAAAATAAGATTCTGTCACATCAACATTACATTACTGCCACAATTTTGGATCTACAGTACAAATTATTTGTGAACAGTAATGCAGTAATTCCTTTTTCAGAAGGGGATGTTGCCAAGTACAAAACTGTAATAGCCGAGGAAGCCACTTATTTAGAAAACAAACGGCTCGCAATTAGAGACCTGCCAGTGCCAGCCCAGGACAGTGCAAGTACTACTGAGCATCTTACAGAGTCAAGTTCTTCTTCACAGGATGAGAGCAGTGCGTTTGCTTCCCAGCAGCCACCAACACTACCAATAACAACAACAGCACCAACAGGATCTGATTCATCAGACACAACCAAAAAAATAGCTGCTTGGTTTCTACAGAAAGGGATGGGTAAGTCCGTTGCTGTCGCAACGCCAAAAGAGGACAAGCAAACCGGAGCACCACTGAACATTGAGCGGATGGTCTAGGTCTATCTGGATGACACAACAGAGGTGTTCATGGAGCAAAGCCCATTGGTGTATTGGTATAGGAAAAGAAGCGACTGGCCAGTGCTCAGCAGGCTGGCGATAAAGTATCTGGCTTGCCCTGTTGCAAGTGTCTCTTCTGAGCATGTTTTCAGTGCTGCTGGTGCCATTGTAACTGCGAAAAGGACCAGTCTCTCGCCCAAAAGCATGGAGAGGTTAACCATGATCAAAATGAATCAGCACTTCATACCACCAGACTACAAAATACGTGAATCACAGCTGGAAGAGGAGAGCGAGTCGGAAGAAATAACTAGTGGGTTACATGACCTACTTCTGTCAGAAGAACCACCAGGGTTTGAGGACGAGCTCCTCTTTGCTCACAACTAGGCTTTTAAATTATTACATTCTCCCTTCCTTTATTTGTGTGTATATCTGTCTTTCTGGTTCAAACTTCAAAACCAACACCATCCTTTCTCTTACTTTTAATTACCTATTGGGGTTGCACATCAGTGCATTTAAATGTGCACTCCACTCCTCAGAGTCCTGCCCCATCTTCCTGACTCACCCTAAATACATTTCCATCTTGCCATACATTGGATGGAGATGGAGAATAGTACAATAATGTAGCCTCTAACAGTCCCTTCATAAAAAGTGAAACGTACGTGACTATAGCCATCTTCTGTTTTGTTTCCAATCTGAAACTCATCACTGTCTTGAGGCTACCACCTCTGTCTGCAGGCATACACAACTCTTCACTGTCAGAACTTGGGCAGGGCTCCAAAATTAAAGTAAACTCGTCATCACTTTCAGAAGGCTCTGCTGCATCTGTGATCTGACAGCCACAGAGAAGAGCAAGACAGGTATATGAAATGAATGATGCCATACATTGCATTGGATGCTTGCTGACTCTGAGCAAATGTGCATTAAGTAGAACTATACTAGTAGTTTAATATAATAAAAAAGTACTTGTGTCTCAAGTGATGGTCAATGTTTCCATGTTGTTTAATAATATGTATCCAATTGTACTCCTACTACTGCAGGTGCAGTCTGGACTTAATCATAGTCACTCACTACAGACTGAGTTGCTGTTGGTGGTCTGTTGGACAACACGTACACGTGCCACACCGGATGATGATGACCACCATACCATCTTTGCACACTGTCAGTCAGTTTGATCTGAGATGATTGATGGAATATGTTCAGGAAGTGGAATTCAAGGTAAACACAACCAATCAACTAGAACCACAGCAGACCTAGGCTACATGTGTGTGCAGTCGTAGAATAGAATAGTGGTATGATTGACTGACAATGGCGCATTGATTTAATCACTTGATTTCGAAAATGCTAGGTTGCTGTATATGCCTTTTGTCTGGAACTTTGAAAAATTTAGGTAAATGGAGTTTGGGCCACAGACTAGGCATGAGCGAATTTTGCGGATCTCGCGTTCGCGAATTTTGCGGATTTGCGGATTCGCAATCCGCAAAATCCGCGAATTCCCGCGAATTTGCGGATTTTTTTTTTTTTTTGTGTTCGCCCGTGTTTCTGCCAGTTCGCGAGGGTTTTTACAATTTCGCAATGTGCGAACTTACCTGTCGGGTCGCAAGTTTTGCGAACTTGTTGTTTCTACGTGTCCAGCCTGTTTGGGACACTCTTCTTCATCACTGCCACTCTCTGTCACCACTGCCACTCTCTGACTACTCATGCCACCCTCTGGCCCACCCATGCCACCCTCTGTTTCATCATCACACCCTCTGGTTGTCCAGTGTACATTATTTTCGGCAAAGCAAAGCACACCTTCCCTGCCTCAAGTGACCTGAATTAATTTGGGGCTGATTAATGTGTCACAGAATATTTTTTTAGCTGGCACCTGCTTCCTTAGTGCGCCCTGATTAGTGATCTTTTGCACTTGCTAAGTGCTTTCATTGTTGCAAAATTAGTTACAACACCTGCCCTGCCCCAACTGACAATAATGAATTAGGGGCTGATTAATGGATTTTAACTTCCAGCCTGGCTCCTGCTTGTCTCCCTTAGCTGTAATTCAGGACCTTTGTGGCATATGTGTAACTATTCTGAGGTTCAGAGCAGGGTCACATAATAGTTTCAACTGGCAACTGAACTCTGGAGGGGCCCCTCAGGAAGCACTACAGGAAATGGCTACTAATGATGTGCCTGAACTTTTGAACCTGGTAAGTAGTTACTTTCAGTTTTGCTAAAATCGTATTTCTGCAATTTTGCACTTATTCGCGGGGCGCGAACTCACGCGAACAGTGCGAGCAGTGCGAGCAAAATCCGCTGCTCGCGGATTTGCGGATTTTGCGGGAAATTCGCAAATCTCGCGGATTGCGGATTTCCCGAAAATCCGCAAAATCCGCGAGCGGAACGGATTTTCCGCCCACACCTACCACAGACTCACGGCCCGGTGTTGTGGTGTGGTCCTCCTGTAACTGTTCTGTGCTGGCTCCTATCTTGTTGTTCTTTTCGATGACTGCTGTGCAACTAGAAGAGTAGAGTTACACAATGTATCCAAGCCGCCTCAGTCTGAAATTCTTCTCGCTCACGAGTCTTGTCTTTTATACTCAACAATCTAATTGATTTTTATGTTTTCATTCAGTTAACTTATTTAGTAATACCCCATTTCTTTTTCCATCAACACTTATAGGCCGACCTTTTACCCAGTGCTATTATACTTGGAGCAACAACTCACACTTACCTTACCAATCCTCCTCATCATCCAGCCAGAGGCACCAAGGAATGATATTCAGTCACAATGTCCATGGAAGGGAGGACATAGATGAATGACGAGGTACAACTACACATTTGGACCTGGATAATACATTAACTTTAGTATAATTTTCGTAATGTTTTTTATTCCTTTTTCCTCTTCATTTATTTTACGCTTGTGTTTGGTAATTGATTGTTCACTAAAACTATTTCTTAATTTTCTTTGCTAGCTTTCAGCCCGCTACAGCAGGTATTACGGTTTCTCAGAGGGCATGCAGCCTAGGCAAAAGTCATATTCATATCATACTTCCTCTGAATTGTGTAGTAGTAGTTAAGTACAACTCATTATATATTATTAACCATCAAGTTATAACTTATCTTCATCATGCATGCATTTCCTTTTTCTTACTTAACTTTGGATTTATTGGGTAGTAGTGGATCATCAATCATCGTCTTCATTGTTTTGCTTTTGTTATCTCCATGCGTACTGTTTTTCTTTATCAAACCTTTCCCCAAACCCCCGTTCCCATCCATTCATCAAACCCTAACCCTCTTCCCCTGGGCTGTGTGGTTTTATATTGAGGTGTGATATTACTACATTAAATCTACACCAACAATTGATCACACGCTTGCTGGGCCAGATGTGGTAAAAGCAACACTAATGAAATCAAATGTCAACGAGGCAGGGAGAGGATCTTCTTCTGCTTGCCCACCCAAGCTCACTGTATGTACTAGTGTACAAGGCAATTAATTTTCCAAAGGGACCCAATGAATAAATATAAATATTTGGTGGCATTGTTTGAATTTAATTTTACAGCATTTAAGTTCACGAATTAGGATTGTGTTTTAGTGACTCCTTCAACACAACTACAGTTATCTTCTTGTACTTGGCAGTCCCCGACACCATTGAGTTCATTGAGTTTAGCAGTTGCAATATTGTTTCTATTTTTTTGTCAGTCTTATGTACTGTACTTTTCTACTTCTCCCACATTCTCTCCCAGGCAAATGACAGTCTCTTTGTTTTTGTTTGCCAATGCTAGGCCAGTGTGTAGTCTACTACTACCATCACACAACCACGGCATACTCTCCGTTGTCTTGGGAAACCATGCAGCCCTTGCGGTGCCGAACTTAATCGTCATCAATCACAGGTGAGAAGAGAAGTTTGCTGGGAGGTATAATGGAGGAGAGACTGGTAGTACTAATAGGACAATTATAACTCAGTGAGGGGTACCGCATCTATCTGTTTGCATGTTACACATGTGGTCAATTAATAAATTATTTAAATCAAACACTGGCCGCTGCCCTGCATCTAGAGTAAACCTTGTGACGTACAACAGTAACCCCACCACAAAACAACATCATATGTGTACGTTGAAAATAAATAACATTTATTCATGTATATAAAAAAAATCCTCCTAGTCCTATCCCACCCCATCCCCACCCTAACCCCAACCAATGTCCAAGTCTAAAGAATGTCCCACAAAAATAACCCCAACACCCAATTCCCACCCACCAACAAAAGTATTAAAAAAGCGGCAAATGAACAGGGTCCATTGCAATCGGCGGGCTTTGAGGTGTTTGTCCACTAATATTTTGAGGCGCTCCTCTAATTGGTCCTCCCGCTTAGCCACCCGGAGGAGAAGTTGTTGCCGAAATGCACGGCACCTACATTTGCATCCATGATGTGGGAGGACGGCAGATGTTGTGAAATGCCGGCGGTGAGCGGCTGCCTGACCACGGCGCCGTGCTCCAGCAGGTGGGGCCTGGCTGGGGCGTGTGGCATTGGAAGAGGCAGCACCTGCTGCCGCTGCCTCTTCCTCCTCGTCCTCGGCCTCAGCCACCAGCCGGCGGTACTCATCCACAATGGCCTGCAGTTTCCTTTGCCGGGCCCTGGCTGCCAACTCCTTCCATGATGGTTTTTGGGAAGGAGTATGAGTACCTATAAAAAAAGAAACAGAATTGTAACAAACTCTTCAAAAATAATTCAACACATAGTGGCATAGTAGCACTAGCAAGCGCAGTACATACAATTGGTGGCAACTTTTAGTATCTATCTAATCTATTCTCCTGCTTCCACTGCCTGTAACATTTGCTGAAGTTTTTTTTCCGGCATTATACTTGCGCTAGTACTATGGGTGGACTTCAGTACACAGAAGAACACCAGTCTTTTTTGTATCTCCTTTTATATTTTGAAAGTAAGACTCTGGGTCCGATTCACAGAATGAACTTAAGACTCAATCCTAAACGTACTACTATTTTGGTATTCACAGAATGCACTTACTACTTTTGGCATTCACAGAATGAACTTACTACTTTTGGTATTCACAGAAGTTAGGATTTTGTCTTAAGTCTGTCTTAAGTCTGTCTTAAGTCTGTCTTAAGACAAACTTAGGACAAAAGCCTAACTTCTGTGAATATCAAAAGTAGTAAGTTCATTCTGTGAATGCCAAAAGTAGTAAGTGCATTCTGTGAATACCAAAATAGTAGTAAGTTTAGGATTGAGTCTTAAGTTCATTCTGTGAATCAGGCCCTCTGCTTCCAGTGACAGTCTCCACCTATGATGAATACAATACATCCAGGGGGCATCCATCCATTAAAAGTAAATGTCTATCATTCTTTATTATCGCCTAAGCTGATTTCACTTTCACCAACAACCACCCATGCGTCCACTCCTTCCTTGCCTTGGGTTTGATTGACACAAACTCCGCTCATGATTCTTGCTATCCACTATATCCATGCACCAATATTGTTTTGCCCAACCAGGCATGCATCTTCTTTCACCTTCCAGTTCTACCCAACCTTCAACAACCCATGCATCGGATTCATATCAGCCACGTGCATGAACCTTCCAAAGTATCCTTCTATGGTAGTCTTATTACATCTCTTTTGTCCTTCCACCTTAGTTCACTTCTTTCCCTTTTTGTTCAACACATCCCTCAAGGTCATCTGATCTGACTTTTAGTCTTCTCCATAACTTTCACAGCTGAGTTGGAGTCTGATAGAAAAGGCCTTGTTTACTCAACTCACGCTGGTAATGCTGCAAAGGGTGTCTTCTTCAACCATTGTATATTGTCCAGTACAACTTCAAATTCATACTTTCTTAATAAGTCTCATAGCACAGTGAGGGAGATGTTCCCCTTCCACCTAGTAATGCAAATAAGTAATGAATATAACTTACCACCGCCCACCGCTGATGTTTCCTCCCCCACTGGTGCTCCTGCAGGTGCCGCAGCCACTGTCCCCTCCTGGATGGCATTAGCATGCCCGCTGACCCTGTCGGCACTGGTGGTTGGTAGTGATTGTGCACCTATAAAAGCAAGTACACCTTTTTAGATACCTGCACACCACCCCTATTTTACTAGTTGTACTTTTTTTTACCAGGAAGGAGGATTGAAAAAACAGTTACGTACAACATAAATCGTTGTAACTAGTCCAAATTGCGTACTACTGTACAGCAGTCATTAGACAGAGTTTAGTTTTAATTTATTAGATGGTCCCTAGGGTCATCTCATCTCTACTCCTACTCTAGTCTTTGGAAAGTTAGCCTGAGCCATGTAACCATTTTAGATCCGGGTCTACTGTTTTGACCATGTTACCTCGCAGCTTGTTGCACAGTAAGAAAGACACCTTTGAGGCCACATGATGGTTGCATACAACTAAAGAGGTTGACAAACAAGTATGAGTCCTTTTTGCTTATCCATAATGTTACACTTTTTGGCATGACTGCGAAAAACTTGCATAGTTGTATTCACTGTCTAACATGCAACATTTTTCTCATAGGCAGATCAGAAGATTGCCTTCTAGGAACCAGAGATTTGCAGAGCTTTCGAAAGATGCATGTCTAACCGGTATACATTCAACGGTGAGGGGTCTCCCAAAATTTCCACAGTTCTCTATCGTGCACTAGTTGTAAAAAATGTATAGTATTTAATCTTCTTTATTTTGCATGGTGGAGCTGGATGTTTTTCATGGAACAACTTACAAGTTACAACAATACAAAGCTTGTTATTAAAAAAATAAAGTTTTTGAACTTGCACATAGACTCTTTGGTATATTTTGAGTGCCTGGGGTTTTGTGGACTTAAACGAGTGAGTGAGCGAAAGGGTGTTATGTTCTGGGTAGTGTAATAAAATCATTGGGTCTATCTAACTATCTTCGTGTGGGGGGTCGGGAGTGGGACAAATCACTATGACTGAGACACTTAGGTAGGTAGACGGTCAGTGAATTGTTGGTTCTTCTGAGTTCTTTGACTGGGGTGTAACTAAGGTCCAACCTCCCTATCACCAACATCCTATTTTCTTGTGCATAGTTCTATATGTGGCTGTGCAGAGAATAACCACAACAGTAGTAGTAGTATACTAACCTAACAAAAATTAGTAGGCAAACATCTGGTTGCGCATTTTGTTGGTGGAAATTGACAAAGACTAGAGATTACAGAGGACAACGCAAAATACAAGAGTGGACCCAGTGGCTACAGCTATTCTATCACAGCTTTATTCAAAAGAATACCTTAACTAAAGAGTGGCCAACAGGGCAAGCTTAGCTACAGACAGTCTAATAGTAGTAGCACAGAGAGTCATAGGGCAGAGGCAGTTTGAAGGAACTGAAAGTCAGGGATGGCATTGGATACCAAAAATTTGGAAAACAAATTGAAGACCAAAGAAGGTTTTGCAAACATTGAATTAGGAAGGAGGCCTAATAGGTTGGAAAAAATAAGGTGTGTTACAAAGTTAGGGAAATATAATTGGTAATAATATAAGCACTGTAGGACTTACTGGGGCCAGCAGCAGAATCCTCGGTAGAGGAGCGCTCCTCTGGTGGTTGTCCCGCCGACTCGGACCCCGTCTTCTTGCCCCTGGGTGATACTGATCATGTAAGAAATAATAAAGAAAGAGAAACATTGAGTGCTGTGAAACAAATACATCATTCAAAAATCCTCTCAAACATTTTAGGAAACAACAATTGCAATAAAATTGACTTCGAAGTCTAAATGACTACTGGCTTGAAGGCTTCACAGACCGTCTAATTATAGAACACTAATCAAATGTTACATAAACATTCTGAATGCAGAATATACTAACGAAGCCAGTACCGCCTGACCTACACCACCTATTCCAGAATCCAGACTGGCCAATTGTTCAGTAAGTCGGCATTTCCATTTTATTTTTGCCCGCAAACATGCATAGATGAGATGGAGGACACCTGCCTCACCTTGTTCTATCTGGTGACTCCACGTCATTGCTGCCATTCACAAGGGAAACGCGCTCCACACCGAGCTACCGCCGCGCCAGCAGACATCAGCGGCAGCAGAGCGGACTCGGTACCCCAGGGGGACCTGCTTCAGCGCACGCTGTGCGCGTCACCATCTAGCGCCAGGAGGCGCCTTAAAAGTCGGGTCCACCCGCAACGCGGGACGCGAGCGGGACGCCGGGCGAAGCCCGGGCCAAGGGCGGGCCCGTTTTAGCCCGTTCTAGACAGTGAGAGACTGGACTGGGCCATCCCTCTTACTTCCACCCTCTAAATTGAACAGTGGCAAGGTAAAACACTTTTACATCTACAGTGTAATTGGACCATTGTTTGCTACTTATTGCTAGGGCCTTGTTGCCAACCATTGTTTGTTCACTATGTCCAAACAAAAAACGCCTGTCACTCCGGCTAATACCATGCATAATTACCTGGTTCAGGTAGTGACAAAAATTAATAATAATCGGAGGTCCTCCCTAGGTATGGGGGATTCGCCACCTTGTGCCCAAATTAACCAACCAGGGGTGTTTCAGCCTGTAACTGATGATCTCATTGCCACCGACCCTAGTGAAGACCTAATTGAGCACTTAGAAATTAATGGTTCAATGACCTCTACGGACCATCAACTTGACCCCTTTACAGATCTGATCAACTTAGAAGACCAAGATAAATCTGTAACAATTGAGGAGTCAGTTATAGAAAGCAATACCCCCCCAACACCGGTCCCCGCTCCAAGAGCAAAAAAAGGGATCACTAAGGCGCCACCTAGAAGAGGTGGCCTACGCTCTTCTAAAAACAAACCTGTAACCCCACCTAGACGAGCAAAGAGAAAGAAAGAGGATGGGATAAGGGAGGAAGAGTATGAAAATGAAGAAGGGGAGGACACCCTTTTAATTAAGCTCATGGGTACACTAGAGTCCAAACTATTAGGTCTAATGAAACCCCTCATATCAAAGGTTGACCAATTAGTTACCAAGGTCAACAAGCTAGAGTCCCTGTTAAGGAAAACCAACGAGGGGGTGGGGGAAATACCAAATCTAGTTGCTTCTAAAATTGAACAAATGGAGACTGCGGGAAAATCACTAGGGGTGACCATGAATACTGGCCTACAAGCTTCTTCAGATCATGTCCAACAAGCTAGCTCTAGGAATGATAATACCTCTGACATGGCCCTAGTTTCTGATGCAGCCCAATTAGTGGGCAACAGCATTCCTGAGACCTTAAACCCAGAATCTGCCCCAGTTGAATTAATTGTTGAAGCCTCGCCCCTCATTTTAGTACTAGCAAACACACCCTTGCTGAAAACTGGTCAGATCGAGTCTCCTGATTCCTTAAGAAACAAGGCTCTCCAGTGGTTGAGTAGTAACATGCATATATCCCCCTGGGGCAAGGAAAAATTATCAGACGATCTGCTTACAGCAAGAAGAGTTAGGTGGATAGGTACTAAGCCAAAGAAATTTCAAGGGGATTGTGTGGTCTTGAACTTTAAGGGCCCCGATGTTCTGCCCGATGTCCTACGGAACATTCTCCCTCCACAACGTAGGACAGCTGAAATAGTTCCACTGACACTGGATTTCTTCTATAGTAGAAGAGGTCTAGTAGCAAAGCCGAGTATATTAAGAACTAAATGGACAGTAGTGGGAAATAGAAGGGCCAGAACCAATCCAGCATGTGAGTGGGGGCTAAGCTTGGATAATCAATACTCTGTGTTAACGGACTTAAATGAGTGTGATTGACTCGCATGTGTCTCTCCTGTTACCCTGAATATGCAGTTGGGCCAAGGACATGTTAAGATTTCCATGTTAGACGAATCTACACCAGCCCCAGATGTACTTTGTACTTCCTGCTCGGAAGAACAAAATAGAGCCCAGGTGGAACAGGAAAGAACATTGGAGGAAGCTGAGTTGTCATCGAGACTGAATAAAAATATAATACTAGGAGTAGACCCTGCAGAAACATTAAATATTCCTGATATTGTTCAGACATACTCTCAACAGGCTAAACCGCAATTATCAATCATCTCATGGAACATAGCTGGAATTACTAATAAGTTAAACATCCCAGATTGGGTTGATTTTATTAACCAGTACGATATCATCATGTTCCAAGAAACTTGGTCGCTTACACCAATTTTCAGGCAAGGGTATTTAAATTTCTTTGTCCCGGCAAAAAGCAATAGAGTGGGACGTCCCTCGGGGGGCCTGTTAATTTGGGTACGCCAAACTTTAAATTGTTCGGTTAAGCAAAGGTCTATACCCTCTAACGACATTTTGGCACTTGATATTACCTGGCAAAATGGTCATCAACTAGCCCTGTTTAATCTGTATTCAAGGGGAGTAGCCAGGGGTAAATCATCAGAGACCCTATCGTGCCTCGAGAATAATATTGAACAGCTACCAGACCCCACCCACATAATAATAGGCGGGGATTTTAATACTACCTTCGAACCCTTGGGTGAGGAGGATAAAGTCCTGGCTGAAGATGAGGATACCAAGTGGGGTATACCCCAACTAGATATCCCTGTAATTAAGAAATGGAGCACGGTAGCAATACAATTGAAAAGTTTTTGTCTTTCAAGAGGACTTAGAGCAGCAAATGGTCGGACAGTGTCAGATTCTATGGGGAAAAATACCTTTGATAATGGTAGATCGGCCAGCAGGATAGATTATATACTCCTGGACGTAAGGCTCTGGGATAAATTGGTAGATATGGAAGTGAAGGTTAAGATTGAAAGTGATCACAATCCATTGTGCCTGACACTACATACCTACCACGACATATCTGAGTATCCTAGAGAGGATCATATGGTTACACAGGACCTAGTAAGTTCTAATAACTCCCGATACTTGAAGTGGAGTATGCTCCTAGAAGATCTCGCTAAAATAGAGACTCTAAAGAAAGTAGTGGTGGGTGAAGTTGCTAAGATTAAGTCCCATTTTGGACAGACTAATTTTATTGACTACATGATGGCTGCCCACGAGATACTTTTTACCACAATCCAAAGTTTTTTCCGTAAAAAAATCTCCACAAATAAAATGAAGAAAGCACAAGAAATCAGGGGGTGGTATGATAAGAGCTGCAGGGCAGCTCGAGACAACCTTAGGAAGGAATTAAGACTAGGAAGGCCTGAAGCAGTAAGGCTGGCGAGAAACCAGTATAGGCAGGTCCAAAAATTGGCTAAGAAGCGTTGGGACGAGGATTGTTGGCAAGAACTTAAGGAGATATGTGCCTCCAAGGACTCTAAGCGCTTCTGGGCTTCAGTAAAATGGGCAAAGGGTGGCATAGCACCCCAGCCTGTTAATAATGTCGCAAAGAACAGTTGGATAGAATACTTTCAACCACAGTATGCCCGTAACCCTATGTTTAATAATGTTAGCCTTCCACCACAAGTTTACTACAAAGCACCACTATTTGTTGAGAGGGATGTGAGTGTTGTACTAGACTGTGTAGCGGGGGGGAAAGCTCCAGGTATGGACGGTATTCCGGCTAATATTTTTTTATCTGACCGGAAGTCCTGGTGCACCTACTTTACAATGTTGGCCAATGCAGTGGCTATGGGAGGGAAAGTGCCTGCTTCATGGAAGGGAGCCGAAATAATTCCCATATATAAAAAAGGTGACCGATCCTTGGCTAAAAATTACAGACCCATTAGTTTGATCGATACAGCTCAAAAGTTAATGGGTCGACTAGTGCAAAATAAACTGCAGCAATGGATCGACGAAAATAACATCTTGTCACCTTACCAAGCTGGGTTCAGGCCCCTAACTAGTAGCGTCGACCAAGTCCTCCATTTTCTAACAATTTATTGGAGAAATGTCACCTTGAAGAAGGGGACATTGTATGCAGTTTTTGTAGATTTAAAAGCCGCTTTCGACCTGGTCCCCAGGGAAAAACTTTGGCAGACCTTGGCGGATGCAGGCATAAAACAGGAGTTGCTCACACTCCTTGTTCGCCTACACGAAAACAATTTCGCAAAGATACGATGGGGCAAACAAGGAGAGGTAACTGATTCCTTCCCGGTTGAACGTGGGGTGAGGCAAGGGTGTGTCCTAGCGCCAACTCTCTTCTCTATCTATATAAATGGCATCGTTGAACACCTAGAGAAGATTGCTAGTGACGCCCCTGTAATAGCCGGCTTTCGTGTACCAGTTCTCATGTTTGCGGATGATACATTATTACTTTCCCGCACCCCCAGTGGGTTACAAAAAGTAGTTGATGCCTTTGGTGTATATTGTGACGAAAGGGGCCTAGAATTAAACACCGCCAAAACGAAATTTATGTGCCTCAATCAACAGTCCTCTTTTAAGGGTGTAATAAAATACAAAGGAACACCCCTAGAAAGAGTGGACTCTTTTTCATACCTAGGTATCACTCTGCAAGAAAACATGAGCTGGAAACATCACATAACTACAACCCTTCTAAAATTCAGACAGCTAGCAGGTGCCATCTCGCTAAAACATCGAACCTCACTGACAAAGCCTCTGAACTGTGTTATGGAAATTTATTCTATGAAAGTCCTGGGGGCTTGTTTATATGGTTCTGAATTATGGGGTTTCTCAAACTTGAGCGATCTGGGCCGGGCTGAAAATAGGTTTCTAAGAGGGGTCGTAATGGTCCCCCAAAGTACTCCAATAATTCCGTTAAAACTAGACCTGGGCAGAAAATCAGTTGTGGATATAGCGAGGCTTCGGCCCCTCCTATATTGGAGGCGAATTATGGTGACCCCAGAGCTAGGCCACTATGCAGCAGCATTGATGGATGTCATCAAATTCGATCGTTTCCATACTATCCCATGGCTAAGGGAGTTGCGGGGTTTACTCACAGAATTGAAATTGGACCACCTATGGGACAACAAAGATCCATCTTGCTTTCCTTCCAAGGAAAAGCTAAAAGATCTTTATTGGGAGATGATATATCTTGCAATGTCTAGTGACAGTACAAGCGCAAAGCTAACATCTCGCTTCTTAAATCTAAAAATGTATCCATCATACGAATGTTTTTGGGACCTAATTGAAAAACCGTATGACAGAAAACTTCATTTTCAATTCCGCATTGGTACATTACCTTTAAATGCGTTTAAAAAGCATTGGTCCCAGACATGGGATGAACATTGTCACCATTGTAACGAGGAAATTGAACACATCTCCCATTTCCTGTTTTGTTGTCCACTGTATTTGGCCCCCAGACGTAAGTGGTTAAAACCGGTGTGTTTAAAGTTGGGAACCCGAAGCCAATCCGAAGCCCTCAGGATACTTGAATCAGACAGTACAACATTATATGTGGTTGGTGTAGCAAAATATCTGGCATGGTCGTGGTTAATTCGCACCCGATCTCTATTGGCTACTGTATTATAATGAAATTATGTATATCCATAAATTGTCTTTTTGCGACATACAGTATGTTTTTTAACCTATGGAATGTGTCCTTTTAAATTGTAATAATATGTTGTAATTTTATGCCCTTTTACTATGTATTATTCGACATCTAATGTTTAATATGTATTTTTAAAAGTATTTTTATAAGTAGTATTTATTGTATAGGGTTAGGTGAATGCTTTTATGACAAAATGTCGAATAAAGCTTATAAATTGAATTGAGATGGAGGACACATGCATACATTTGTGCATACACGAAATTGTTGGTTGCTTGCGTCATATGAACTGCTACTGACTGACGTGACAATGCTATTGCTGCTAAGCCTACCACTCAGTAAACAAACTTCAAACCGGTTCTATGGAGGGGTGGGATAAATAAGAACTAACTAAGCATTCAGTGACAGAGGAGGCGTCAAGCAGACCGTTAAAAAAATATGAACTAATACTATCCATCCACCACTATTTCACTAAATGACAATGTAAGGACTAGACTCTAGCAATAGCATTAACTAACTTCAGTTCTCTAAAGTAAACTATAACATCAATAATCACCAGCCCAAGCTAGCGCAAAGTTTCAAATCAGTAAGAGAAGTGGCAAGCAGCACCTGTGTCATACAATAACAGAATATTTTGAGACGGAATTGATCTGCAAAGTAACTAAGCGCACCAGTAATCGTGTTACTTATTCGTCCAAGAATTATACACAATACTTATACTAATATATATATATATATATATATATATATATATATATATATATTACTATCTACTCACCAAGCCCCACGACCTCGCCACCTAGCAGGTCCAACAGGTCCTGCTCCCTGTCCAGAACGTCTGCCCACCGGTGGGGCAGCTGCGGGTGGGTGCTCCGGATACACAAGCGGCGGAAGCTGCCCGGTGCACCTTCGCCCACCGGCGGTGACGGTCCTCTGGAAGGTAACTAGAGCCTGGCCTGCCACCTGTTGACAATGTCAAGGGGAGGTGGCGCTGGATGAAAAAAACCAGGGCGGCCACCTCCGCCTCCCCAAAAGGTTTCCGGGCCTACACCCCTGTAGGTCGCATTCTGCTGCAAGACAGCCGGCTCTTGCGCACAGGCGCCTTGCCCTTCGAGCCGGTTCTGCTGCAGCCCTTTGCCATGGTTCTGGGGTGGAGGTGGAGGTGGAAAAGAAAAGTTACAACAAAAGGAATAAAAGTTAGGGGGAAGAAGTAGCAGCTTAAATAAAGAAGTAAAATAAAACAGTAGAAAAGTAAAAAAAAAGGTGGAAAAGTAGAAATAAAATGCAAAATATAAACTTAGGGACAGAGAGAGATAGATGATAAGTAAAAAAAGTAGAAAAACTGTGAAAATAAGTAAAGATTGCAAAGATAAAAGGTGGATAGAAAACTAGGCCCAGAACCATAGCATAGTGTGAAAAACAAGATGGCCACGCCCATCGCGACCACGTGGGTAAGTTTGTGAGCGATTTCACGCGAACACCCACTTTGTCAGCGTGAACAAGTAGTTGTGTTCCCGAACATGACTTGCACAACGCAAACACGTTATGCGCGACCCGGAAGAGGAAATAGGAAACGCAAGCGGGCGGGACAATTGAAAAAAGAAGATGGCCGCGCCCATAGCCCACCGCATGGGTCAGGTCGTACGCTACAATCCTCAGAGCATGCAGACAGCACCCCAAACATGCACAACGTGCTCCCGAGTGAGTAAAACGGCTCGCAAATGGGTCCAGCAAGCTACTACGCACGCTCGCTAAGCTACGCAAAGCTTGCGTAGTCCGACAACGTCTTCGCGTAGCTTCGCTTAGCGTGACTACGCGTACTACGCAAAGGGTTAGTTATCATCCCAATTTTTCTTAGTTTGTAGTAGTAATCTCTTATACTTGTTTCTTTTCTCCCTTAAGGTCACTACATTTCTAGTTTTTCTAGCCACAATGAGTTCTATTTTGCCTTCCGGCACTCCCTATTATGCAAGGGGTTCTCTAGATCACTTGTTTCGGTTTTCACCTTTTTACCTTCTTTAGGAATCCTACTCAGACTAGGAGTAAGTGCATCTACCAATGCATGATGTATGTTCATAATAGGAAGTTCAGATACTGGAAAATCTACGTACGGTAGAATGGTATCTACAAAGGTATCATAAATCTACTTCATGGCCTCATCATTTTCCACTAAAGAAGGCCATTTTAAGGCCCTACGGTTGTTACTTAATAGTGGTTCAATGACACTAGAGTTAGGATCTTCATTATTCAAGGATATTGGTACAAAGAATTGCGCTGCTAGTGTCAAACATAGGGGATAATGATCACTGTCAGGCCAAAAGATACCAATATCTATCAATATCTAATCAATACTACTATTACAGTTACTCCTACTGAATGTTGCAGCATTCGGGCTATCTGAAGGCAGTCGACCATTGCAAGCTCGTCCAGAAAATAATCTTATTAACTGTGCAACAGCAACTGTGCAGGGTACTACCGGACTGCTGTCCAATGGAGGAATATTAAATACCATATCTTCTTCCTCGAAGATATTTTCAAATCCTACAACCGGCTCCAATTTGCAATTAAAATCACCCCCCAAAATTACCATTGCCCTTGAATCAATTGAACAAAGAAATTCATCTAATTGTTCTATGACCACAGATTCTTTGCTAGCCACACTTGGTCTACTATAAATATTTACTACGAATAATTCAGTTTTGTCCTGTAATCAGATCTTCACTCCAACTATATTCTGACATAGAAAATCCACCTGAATTATATCAATGCAAAGGGTAATTTTTACCCAAATAACAAGACCTCCTGAAGTCCTCCCTTTAACCGTAAGAGTAGCATTAACACTATATGTCTTGAATCCAACCTTATGAGGTGTTTCAAGAGCCCAAGTTTCCTGCAAGAGAACTATATCACTTACCCCAATGTACTCCTGCTACTCCCTGTCCCCTTGGTTTCTTTTCAACCCTGCTATATTCAATGAGGACAGTCATATTGCTGTTTGATTTTTCTCTCTATAGTGCTGATTGAATGCTACTTCCATCACAATCCTTTGTACTAAAGCTTCATGATGTTTAGCTGTATCCATCTTATTTCTGTGCCATATAATTTCATGACAATAATTATCAGAATTGGAATTATAATTTAAATGATCTATTCCCTTATTTTGCGGTGTCTGGCTCACCTCAACTATAAC
Source organism: Lissotriton vulgaris (assembly GCF_964263255.1). Classification (NCBI taxonomy): domain Eukaryota; kingdom Metazoa; phylum Chordata; class Amphibia; order Caudata; family Salamandridae; genus Lissotriton; species Lissotriton vulgaris. The sequence continues at coordinate 2,006,543,312 of NC_141689.1, read as the reverse complement.
CACATGATCACCAGGTAAAAGCACTGGTGGTACATTTAATGTATCATAACACGTGTCTATATCTAATTCATTTTCTAAACCTATCCAGTCCTGGTTGCCAATAGTGGATTGTAATCCTTCATTATTTTTATTTAAAGTGCTTAAATCAATGTCCATTTTAACCTTATCCAAAGCTAACCGCCCATCTTGAATGTTATTTGGGATAGTAGACGCAAGTATCTGAGAACCAGCCCCAGAAAACTATTTATATTGTGGTATAGATAGTTTTCAGTCTTGAGCGTCTAAGTCTGTTAGGGCCTGAAATCTAATAAACAAGTCAATTGTGGCAGATTTTTTTACAAAGGACCCAAGTGGAGGTCAGAAAGGTGACACCGGAAAGAATAAAAGTAATTCGACAAATGAGCCAGCTTAAAACTAAAAAGGAAGTGCGGATGTTTTTCGGAGTGGTTGGATACTGTCCTCAATGGATACGTGGATTTTCACTGCTTGCAAAACCTTTAATAAGGATGACACGAAAATATATCACGGAACGGATTGAGTGGTATGATGAAATTGAGGAAGCACTCCTAAAATTGAGAAGTTGTTTGTCTCAAGCACCAGTATTAGGAATGCCAGATTATACGGAAGAGTTTGCTTTGTTCTGTTGTGAAAGGGAAGGTTGTGCACTTTCAGTGTTAACCCAGAGACATGAATTGTCTCGACGTTCAGTAGCATACTTTTCTACTACTCTGGATCCAGTGGCTGTTCCATTACCTGGTTGCTTAAAATTAGTAGCTGCTACTTGTGTGAGTCTGGAGCAGAGTGAGTCAATTGTGATGAGACATCCTATAAAGGTATATGTACCGCATTCAGTTGAGATTCTTTTAACAAGGACTTGTACTCAACATTTGACCCGTAGTCGGCTGACTAAATATGAAAGAGTAAACTTAGGTGCTGAAAATGAAAGTGTAACAAGATGTACAATGATGAATACAGCCATCTTGTTGCCCGACTCCTATTGTGAAGAAGTGAAAGAGAAAGTTGATCATGATTGTTTGGATGCGACAGAAATGTGTTCAAAACCAACACCAGACCTCCTTGACGTTTCACTGGAAGAGTCAGACTTTGTACTGTTTGTTGATGAGTCATGTTTGAGAAGGGAGAATGGAGAATTGATGTCTGGTTATGCTGCATGTACTGTATCAGGTATTATAGAAGCTTTCTGTCTAAGAGGAGTCAAGTCTGCACAAATAGACAAATTGTTTGCTTTAACGAAAGCCTGCAAATTAGAAAGAAATTGAGAGTAACCATATTCACGGACAGTCAATATCGTTTCGGGGTTGTGCATGACTTTGGCCAATTGTGGCTGCAGAGGAGATTTCTGACTTCTTCAGGATCACCCATCAGGAAAGGCAAAGATGTTAAAGAACTATTGGAAGCATTACAGTTACCAAAAGAAATTGCAGTGGTCAAATGTGCCGCACTTAAGTCAGGATATGATTATGTGACACTGAGTAATTGGTACGTTGCCCAAGAGGCACAATTTTGACCAAGAAATACAATGTCTTTGAACAGAGGGATGGAAAAAGAAGTTACCAATTGCCAACTAATGTTTTTCTCTGCTTTTGAAACATGGGATGAAGTTAGACAGTCACGCGCCTAGCAGACCCTCTGAGGCACTCCTGAGACAGCGGCAAACAGCGCTGAGACAGGAATCACAAACTCACCGCCTTCGCGGTTCGAAGACGAGCCACGCCCCCTGCGAGGCCACGCCCACCAAGGATCCCATATAAACGCTGATCGCAGCGCTACAAACAACATTTGGAAACTCCTCTGAGGCGGAAAGCCGGAGGACGGTACTTTTGCTCATTTTAAAAAAACTTCACTTGTATTTCGTGTTCTGGCCTTTTAAACCTCACCTGCACTAAAAGCGCTGCCCTCACGCGCCTAGCAGACCCTCTGAGGCACTCCTGAGACAGCGGCAAACAGCGCTGAGACAGGAATCACAAACTCACCGCCATCGCGGTTCGAAGGCGAGCCACGCCCCCTGCGAGGCCACGCCCACCAAGGATCCCATATAAACGCTGATCGCAGCGCTACAAACAACATTTGGAAACTCCTCTGAGGCGGAAAGCCGGAGGACGGTACTTTTGCTCATTTTAAAAAAACTTCACTTGTATTTCGTGTTCTGGTCTTTTAAACCTCACCTGCACTAAAAGCGCTGCCCTCACGCGCCTAGCAGACCCTCTGAGGCACTCCTGAGACAGCGGCAAACAGCGCTGAGACAGGAATCACAAACTCACCGCCATCGCGGTTCGAAGGCGAGCCACGCCCCCTGCGAGGCCACGCCCACCAAGGATCCCATATAAACGCTGATCGCAGCGCTACAAACAACATTTGGAAACTCCTCTGAGGCGGAAAGCCGGAGGACGGTACTTTTGCTCTTTTTAAAAAAACTTCACTTGTATTTCGTGTTCTGGCCTTTTAAACCTCACCTGCACTAAAAGCGCTGCCCTCACGCGCCTAGCAGACCCTCTGAGGCACTCCTGAGACAGCGGCAAACAGCGCTGAGACAGGAATCACAAACTCACCGCCATCGCGGTTCGAAGGCGAGCCACGCCCCCTGCGAGGCCACGCCCACCAAGGATCCCATATAAACGCTGATCGCAGCGCTACAAACAACATTTGGAAACTCCTCTGAGGCGGAAAGCCGGAGGACGGTACTTTTGCTCATTTTAAAAAAACTTCACTTGTATTTCGTGTTCTGGCCTTTTAAACCTCACCTGCACTAAAAGCGCTGCCCTCACGCGCCTAGCAGACCCTCTGAGGCACTCCTGAGACAGCGGCAAACAGCGCTGAGACAGGAATCACAAACTCACCGCCATCGCGGTTCGAAGGCGAGCCACGCCCCCTGCGAGGCCACGCCCACCAAGGATCCCATATAAACGCTGATCGCAGCGCTACAAACAACATTTGGAAACTCCTCTGAGGCGGAAAGCCGGAGGACGGTACTTTTGCTCATTTTAAAAAAACTTCACTTGTATTTCGTGTTCTGGCCTTTTAAACCTCACCTGCACTAAAAGCGCTGCCCTCACGCGCCTAGCAGACCCTCTGAGGCACTCCTGAGACAGCGGCAAACAGCGCTGAGACAGGAATCACAAACTCACCGCCATCGCGGTTCGAAGGCGAGCCACGCCCCCTGCGAGGCCACGCCCACCAAGGATCCCATATAAACGCTGATCGCAGCGCTACAAACAACATTTGGAAACTCCTCTGAGGCGGAAAGCCGGAGGACGGTACTTTTGCTCATTTTAAAAAAACTTCACTTGTATTTCGTGTTCTGGCCTTTCAAACCTCACCTGCACTAAAAGCGCTGCCCTCACGCGCCTAGCAGACCCTCTGAGGCACTCCTGAGACAGCGGCAAACAGCGCTGAGACAGGAATTACAAACTCACCGCCATCGCGGTTCGAAGGCGAGCCACGCCCCCTGCGAGGCCACGCCCACAACATCGCTATAAATGTGTCGGCCACACAAGCGCAGCGGACGAGCGCAGCGGGAGCGCCGTTTGCGCGCCGAAGGCGCGCTTAAGGCAAGCTCGTCTGCGCTCGTCCGCGCCTCGGCAGCGCCTGGTGCGCCACCTGCGGCCTCGATCCTCCCGTCCACCAGCAGCACACCACACTTGACGCGCGAGGCTCTACTCCTCCTTAGAGACTTCGCTCATGAAGGACATTTGTCATTCCAAGACACCGCCTATCCTCTGCACGATTTCGTGCGCAAAGGCTTATTCACAGGTGGCTTGCTGAACGTGAGGTCCCTGCCCAAACACGCTCACGAAATCGCCCAGCTCATAGATAATCATCATCTTGATGTCTTATTCCTAACGGAAACATGGACCCACTCCGACTGCAATATAGAACTGGACTGGGCCTGCCCACAAGACTTCAAAATCTTGCATCTCCCACGACCTAAGGGGCGGGGCGGTGGTGTTGGTGTAATCTATAGAGCATCATGGTCAGTAAAAACTATTGCCATGGACCCAGTGGTCGGGACCGAAATACTCGGCCTTTCCATCGACTGTCATCTTGGTACTACCTTCACGGCGGTGATTTGCTACCGTCCGCCGGGAGCGTTTAACGCTACTCAGCAGCAGTCGCTTCTCACCACCCTCACCAATATGGCTACCTCTCACAACAACCTGATTGTCTTGGGCGACTTTAACCTTTGGCCCAACGGCAGTCTCGACTCCGCCCTCAACAATCTCCTAGTCTCTTGTGAAGGAATGAAACTCTCCCAGCTAGTGAACAAACCCACACACGCAGCAGGGCACCAGCTAGATTTAATCTTTTCCTCCCCCCAGCTAGCTCTTCTTAGCGACATTCTACCAATGTGCTGGACTGATCATGCTCTGATCAAATTTCATATAGTAGGTAGCAGGTCTGGCAGACCGGCATTCCACGGTCATATACCTCCGTACAGAGACTGGAAGGCCCTGGACAAACTCAGACTGAATGGCCCAGTGTTTGAAGTAGAAGACAGTTTCTCCATTACGCAATCAGTGGAGACCAACTATCTATCCCTTTGTTCAAGGATTTCCAGCACCTCGGAACGCCTCGTCCCTCTGAAAAAGGGTAAACCTCAGAGACGAGCACCGGCCCCATGGTTTGATGACTCCTTAAGAGCTCTCAAACTAGCATGCAGACATGCTGAGAGAAAATGGAGGCAGGGTTACTCTGACACTCATAAAACCCTCTGGAAAACACACCTCCGAGAGTATAAAACTGCCATCGCCCTAAACAAGGCCAAACATTATTGCTCCATCATAACTAATGCCACGAACAGTTCAAAGAGTATTTTTCAAATACTCAAAAATCTGACCAACCCGGACTGTGTTACCTCTACACAGCCTCCCACCCAAGCCCTCTGCGACAATCTTGCAGTGTTTTTTATCAATAAAATAAACACCATTATTCACAACCTGAAAACACCCCCCTCCTCAGAAACTTCTAACTTGCTGAGACCAGACACCAGCCCGCGGAACTTGTCGCTCCCTGGCTCTGTCCTTCTGGCTAGACTGGGGGAATTCCCTCCGATCCCGGCCGTCGAGTTTGAAAGACTTGCGCTTGGTATCACCTCGGGTTCCCCACTTGATCCCCTACCTCCAAAAATATGGAAAAATTTTGGTAAGGAACTTTTTGACACCATGCGCCTAATATGCAATCAGTCCTTGCAGAGTGGCTTTGTTCCAACCCCTTGGAAACAGGCACTAATCACTCCTCTTTTAAAGAAACCCTCCCTGAGCCCAGACTGTCTTTCCAATTACCGACCCATCTCTCTGCTGCCTTTCCCAGCGAAGGTCGCCGAGCGTTGGGTCAGTTCATGCCTGTCCACCCACCTAGAACAAAATAACCTTCTTGACGATCACCAGTTCGGGTTCCGTCCTGCCCACGGCACAGAAACAGCAGTTTTAACTGCCATGGAGGATCTTCGAATGCGTGCAGACAGGGGCCAGCCAGTGGCATTGATACTGCTGGACCTGTCTGCCGCATTCGACACGGTCAACCATGCTAGGCTGCTGCAGAGACTTAGGGAAGTGGGAGTGGAAGGCACTGCATTGCTTTGGTTTCATTCCTATCTTCGGGACAGAAGACAGGCTGTCTCTCTTCCCCCTTTTCAATCCGCCTTTGCAACAGTACCCCAGGGAGTCCCTCAGGGCTCCTCCATCAGCCCCATCCTCTTTAATGTGTATCTCATCCCGCTAATCAAATTGATCCAATCCTTTGGGGTCAAAACAATAAATTACGCGGATGATACACAGCTTATTCTCTCGTGGGAAGGTGAAGATGCCATTCCTTTCTCAACCTTCCACGACTGCTTAAGAGAGACGGCTGGATGGCTACATAGTAACTCCCTCCAGTTCAACTCCGCGAAAACGGAGGTCCTGTTCTGTTCAGGCACTAAGATACCCCGTCAGTTTCCGAACGAATTCTGGCCCCCGGAGTTCAGAGACAAACCTCTGCCAGTTCCTTCGGTGCGCAACCTGGGAGCCATGCTGAACAACAAATTAAGTATGGAAACCCAGGTGACAAAAACCGTGGGGATCTGCACTGCCCTGCTTCGATCACTGCGGAAAATCATGCCTCTTCTCCCGGCACAAGCCAGGGCGTCGATAGTCAGGTGCACGATACTCAGTCGCCTTGACTACTGCAACGCCCTGCTCCTGGAGTCTCCAGTCATGATACTGGACCGACTACAGCGAATTCAATCTGCCGCCGCCAAGCTGGCTCTTGGCTGGACGAGAAGGGCCTCAGCCACAGCAGCTCTGGCTGAGCTACACTGGCTACCCCTAAAACAAAGAGTGGCCTTCAAGTCCCTCTGCATTGTCTTTAAGGCTCTGCACGGACTTGGACCTAAACCTCTGCAAGCCCTGTTCCGGTGGTACACTCCTGCCAGAGACCTACGTTCATCTTCTGCTTGTCTGGTAAAGGTACCCAGATTTAACAGAACTAGAACAGGGGGCAGATCATTCAGTGTAGCTGCGGCCAAGCTGTGGAACAGCCTGCCCACTGACATACGTCAGATATCACAGCTTCTTCCCTTCAGGAGACGCATTAAGACATGGCTCTTCCCCAAATAAACTGTCCGTCTGACTGTTCTTCCGGTTTACCGTTAACAGAGTAATTTCCAGCGCCAGGAAGCCTGCAAGGTGTCAGTTCGCGCTTTATAAATTCTCAAAATAAATAAATAAATAATAAATAAGGCAGACAAAAAAGAGAAGGAAATCTGGATCAAAACAGGTTGCACAAGAAGAGCTGACGAGGAAGTAAGGGTGTATCCAGATGGTAGACCAATAATGCCAGATAGCTTGTTATCACAAATGGCCAGGGTATATCATGGAACCACACACATTGAGAGGGATGCCATGATTAGACATTTCAGACAGACCAGACCTGGTTTAATCCCAAGTTTATGGTAGTTCCAGAGATTTTCTGCCAAAGATGTTTGACCTACCAACTGCAAACCCTAGGGAGAAAGACAGTGGTCAGTTGGGGAAAAATTGGAAAAGCAAAATTCACAAGATTGCAATTAGACTTCATTGAGTTGCCACCGTGAAATGGTTTGATGTATGTCCTTGTTATTGTGTTTCTGGTTTCTTGATGGGTAGAAGCATATCCTACGAGAAGGAATGGCAGTCTTACAGTTGCCAAACTACTGTTAAGAGAGCTCATTCCACGATTCGGATTTCCAGTCACTTTGGAATAAGATAGAGGACCTCATTGTAAGAATGGGATAACAAAATTGATTTGTGAAGCTTAAAAATTGAGCAGAAATTACATTGTGCCTATTGACCAGAAGCTTCTAGAGTGGTTGAGCAGCTAAATGGCACAATAAATCCAGGTTAGGGAAAGTACGTGCATCTACTTCACTGAAATGGCCTGATGCTTTACCCGTTGTATTGATGAGCCTTAGAAGCATTCCTGACCGAAAAACAGGATAAAGTCCACACAAAATCCTCATGGGAAGAGTAATGAGACAAGCATTGTACCTGGAAACAAATTGATGAATATAACTGATGATTTAGTTTTGGACTATTGTAAGGGACTAGCTGATCTGGTACATTCTGTGTCTCACCAGGTTGGAGAAGATGTAATCACAGCATAGCCAAATCAAGCTCATGATTTTTGTCCTGGAGATTGGGTTGTGGTGAAGAAGCACACAAGAAAATCATGCTTGGAGCCCAGGTAGAAAGGACCACATCAAATCATATTGGTCACGACAACAGCAGTGAAGTGTGCTGGTTTGCCAAACTGGATTCATGCCAGTCATACCCAATGAGTCCCAAGTTCACCTGAACGACAAAAGCAACAACTTGCAGAACAAAGAAAAGAGCCAGAAGCTGAAAGATGTGAAGTCAAAGAGACCCTAAAGAACGTATTGACGATGAACAACCAAGTATAAGTCAATTAGAGTGGGCACCAGCTACTGGGATTGAAGAGAATGCTGTAAAGACCAGGGGAGAGGTTGAACTTGAAAGACCAGAATGAAGCAAGCTAAAGGTAACATAACTCATTGAAGAAAACCCAGATTGAGCTCAGTCAGAAATAGAAGAAGAACTCATTGCAGAAACATTTTATCAAAATGAGTTATAAGAAGAAAAGGAAAAGGAATTCATTGCAGAAAATTCAGATCCAGCTCATTTAGGAAAAGGGAAAGAATCAATTGCAGACAATTTACATCAAAAACAGTCAGAAGAAAAGAAGAGAAGAGTAGAAAGCCCAGAATAAATACAAACAACAGAAAAAAGTAGGGAATTGAGAACCAAACCAACCAAAAGAAAAATAAAATAAAAGGACACTTGAAATAGGTGATGAAGGTGAAAAGGCAGTACAGTCAAAGAGGGTCAGAAAGGATGATCTCTGGCCGAGTGGAGTGAAAAGACTGAGATACATTCTGAAAAGAAAAACAGGAGAAGAATTAGAACAGGTGAATGAGGTGTCAAGTCAGGTAGAGCAGGAACAATCAAGAAGAAGATCATTAAGGTTGTCAAAGAGAGGAAGAGTAGCAAGTAGAACATATAAGGCACCAGAGTAGACCTATATAATTTTGAAGACTTTGCAAATTGTGATCTAAATGGAGAATCAGAAAAGGATATTGTTGAAGTATCTGATGAAAGGAAATTGAGACCACCTTGAAGAAAAGACTTTTATACAAAGGGTGGATTTATTGAACAATTATTAAGAAAAAAAAAAGAAGAAAAGATCAAAAGATCAAAAGGGAAAAGGACCTGATTAGAAGCTGAAAGCATTTGAAGTGTGGGATCACACAAAGATTTTACCTTTTTACAATTTTATTATTTTTTTTTTAGAAAGGAAAATGTTAGAAATAAATTTAAGATTCTAATATAGCGGAAGTAAAAGTGACTGAACACTCAAAATCTAACTGAAAACGACAATGTGTTAAATGTTGCTTATGTTGTATTACAATACTAATATTGATGTGGTTATTGTTAACAGTTGTGATACCTGTCCTAATGGTAACTAATAATCAGAATAGCACAAATACTAGTGAAAGAGTGAGTGTGGTTACTAAGAGAACTACTACTACAGATTTAAAACAAATGGATTGAAGCATGTATTATCATGACAAATCAAGTAGTGAGTTGTCATTAAATGTATTCACTAAACTCTTTTATCAATATGTAGATACAATGGATGTGAGTGATTGTTATTGCTGCATGAATCTACCTACTTCTGTCTCAGAGGGTTTAACCTATCACCATCTTCCATTAACGTATGGTGTGACTTGTAGTATTGTGTCTAGTTTATTCTATGTTACTGGTAATTTGCAATACTATTATAGTAAAATTGATTTAGTCTTTTCAGAAATCCCTATTCGTAGAAATTTAAATCCCGCACTTAGTAGTCAGAATGCTGAATTTATGGGTGAATTTTTCTTAACAACGAATCCCATATATATGACACACGCTCATAAAAATAACCTTACATGTCTTTTGCGCGATGAAGAAAAAGATTTTTGGAACTTAGTAGAAGAAAGAAGGCAGGATTTCCAAATGACAGCTGTTGAGCAAAAGTCGCATGTACCTCCATGGGCTAGAAAGGGACAATAAGAAAGACAATACTCATGCTGCAATGTCCCTAGACTTGTCAAAATTGGGGAAATCCTGTCTACATGGATTAAAAACTGAATATAATAGTGTCTTTATTGGTACTAACGAATGTGAACATACCTTCCTAATTATGGGGGATGAGGACTAAAAGGGGGAACTTATTCTGTATTCCCAGGAATCTATTATGTGTGCGATAAAAATGCCTATTATAGGTTACCGGCACAATGGTATGGCAGTTGTTACATTACGATTGTATTTAGGCCTGGGCGGTAAATTCCGTTCCAATCACGGAATTTGCTGAATTTGGGTAATTTCGCGTTCCACGGAGAACGCAAAATTGGGCAAAATTGTGCGTTCCGCAACTTTGCGAAATTTTTTGCTTGTTCGTGTTCTCAAATGCGTGTCCGCAAGATATTTCCCCCCGAGCGGGCAATCAGTGATTGCGAACAGTACAAAAGCATCACGAACAAGCAATTCCGCGTGTTCACAGAATTTCTGCGTGTTCTTGGAGATTTTTTACCATTTCACAGAGATTTGTGTAACGTGATTACGCTAATTCCACCCACCCCTAATTGTATTTCCGAAGGTATACCACATCACTTAGAACAATGAGATAAGTAAAGGACTAAAAGAAATAAAAGAGCAGGTTTTTCAGAAATAGTAGGTGATATATTTGGTGCACTGATACCGTCAGATGGAGTCACATTGAATTAACATAAGATACGTCAATTGTCCACAGTAGTTGATCTTTATCAAACAGATACTGCTGTACGGTTCTTAATGATCAATACTAAAATGGTTGCAATCAGATCTATGGTTTTGCAAAATAGACTTGCCCTTGATATTCTATTGGCAAAAGAGGGTGGAGTCTGTGGCATGTTGAAAATTTAACACTGCTGTACATATATCCTGAACAAAAGTAAAGGTATTGAGGAATATATCAAGAATATTATGAAGATTCATAAAGATATGACCCAACTGGAGGTTGACAATGTTTGGGAAAAACTAAAAGTCTTTCCACTATAAGTAGCTGGTTTTCTACTTTTGGAAGTAGTTTATTAGGAACAATATTAATCCTCATAATTTAAATAGCATTGGTGACATTTATGATAATAATGACCTTTAAATGTTGCAAGGGAAAAATGAGAACTGGATCAATGATTGAAATTAAGAATAGAAAGATGGGAAATCGAGCTAGAGGAAATGAGAGACAATTTGTATGGCAAAATTAAAGAAATTAACACAAAGGAGAGAAATAAAGAATGCGTAGAGAACAACGTTGATACCAAGACTAAATGATAAAGCTGCCACTTGGTAATGATGGGTATTTTATGATGGCTCTAAAATGCCATGAGAGGGGGAATTGATGGAGCAAGGATTCAAGAAAATGAAACTTGGTAGGATCACGTGTCCCATTTGCCCAATCAGGGAGCTTCAGCTTTAAATACACAGAAGTTCAGACCGGAGTATCCCTGGGATGCCTTGTGTGCTGGATAGGTTTCTGGAGGGCTTTCACCTTATGACAAGTAAGTGCGATAGTTTAGAGCACACCTGAGCAACTTGAGTACTAACAAAAGAACCGAGCAACTCGGGATATGATGATAAGCAACCATAATTAATGTCGGTGTTTTTTCAACAGAACGCTCATGGGTGGCCCTCGCCACGACATCCATGGGGCTCGATTAGCACTAAAAACAAGTACGTTCAGAATAAATGCTCCACAATTGCATCGCACAGCTGTTGGACACTGTTGTATTCTCGCCCTATTTACCACAACGAATGGATATATGAGTCCGAAAATACAGAGTGACTGCATATATACCTCGAGTATTTTTAGTCATTTAAGCACCCGAAAAGAATCTTCGAGATACGCTTGACACACTTGATTGAAAGAATTGAGTATTGATGTGTATGCAACCCAGTAAGAAAATGTGTTTAAACTGGGCTACAATTTCATGCTTAATATGGCAAATTATATGCACGAACGGAGACATATCACTAACGAATAACCATTGCATTATTTCCATGCTATGTTATCTTGTTTCAGATTACCTTACACAGAATGCTGTAAGCAAGCAAAAAAACGTGAGTAAGCGGTATAGCACATAGGTGGGTCTGGCAAGGTGGCACCTTAGCGCGTGCAGACCTCCCGTCTCACCTCACTTGGTCCTGAAGAAAACCTAGAATTAAACAAGGTTGAAACATGTCGACCACATTTTTATTCACCTGTTCATACTTTTTGGCCAATATCACCATTAGAAGTATCTCATCATTTTTTAACCGTGTTACACTGGCCCCTGAGGTGGCACATGCTGTACACTTTTTTAATTCACAATTCCTTTTGCACATTCACTCACAAAAGAACCAGCTCCGCTGCAGTTGCAGGCGTCACAGCACACCCAAGTGGCATTCGGTCACTTGGGTGGACTCCGATGATGAAGCATGTCACCAACTAGGTCGGTGAGTGGAGGGTTTCTTAAAAAGAAATAAAAAATTTCTTTTTTTCACATTTCTCCGTTTTGAAGCACTAGGACCTCCTGTCCTGGGACTACTCCTTCCTTTGTTTGTTCAATAATTGTATTTCTAGGGGTCTAAGGAGTAGGAACCTATAGAATACCCTTACTCTCCATTTGATATACACAAATTAATTTTCTCTCCCATGAAAGTTGATGGAGTTTGCGTTCACTTCTGACTGAGATTTAGATAAAATCCATAAGGTTAGTTAGACATTAACTAATCAAGATCAAAGTGAATATAAAACTTGACCCCCAGCGATACAGCCAGGAAACTTGAATGTGTAAGTGGACCCAATTCAAATTTTGTGGACTGGGAAGTGTTTATTCCTGGCCTTTCGCTGGATCCCTAATAGGTGTATATTTTCTTCCTAAGTGTAATTTAACATTATTTGGTGAGAGACATGTACAATTAGCAGATCTCTATATGCTTGGAGTTGTGGTTGATGTATTTGATGAGCCATCATTTCCTTTATTCATACATTGAGGAGCACAGCTACCGACGGCGACAATACTATTTTATGACTCAAAGAAAACTGGAAACAAAAGCCACTGTTAATTTAGTCATTTCTTATTGCTAGGTTTCTTAATCTAAAACACATTTCACCTATATCAAATATATTATAATTGTACAATCGTAGAAATATAAAAGCACTTTTTAATATGGAATCAATGACAATATATGTGCATATAATTTTCATACCTCCACTATGTCTTCTCAAACTTATTTAGGACACCAGTCCATTTTGCAAATAAATGTCCGTACTGCAAGCTTTGCTTTGTCAACCCAAATATGAAAAATCTTTAGATTACTAATACTTAGTAGACCTTGGGGGATATTCACAAGGACTTGTCTCCGATGTATCCCCACCTTAACGCATCAAAAGAGGAGATAGATTTAACACCCCGTTCACAAGCTGGTGCAAACTGCAGACATCGCTAGTACCCCCACGATAACTGCCCCAAAATGTATCTCCACAGTGAACACCACCACCTAACCCTAATGAGATGCAGAGTAGGCGTTCCCATGCAAAAACACACAAAAAAACCACAGCACCACATTCACAACGAAATGCCAGCTCCGTGATGCGAGTCAAAGACAGGTAATAAGCAGCGATAGCACCAGGGATTTACCATCTGCCTTTTGCTGGAACTAAGCAGGACGACTACAGGCATGGGCGAATTTTGCGGATCTCGCGTTCGCGAATTTTGCGGATTTGCGAACTCGCAATCCGCAAAATCCGCGAATTCCCGCGAATTTGCGGATTTTTTTTTTTTTGTGTTCGCCCGTGTTTCTGCCAGTTCGCGAGGGTTTTTACAATTTCGCAATTTGCAAACTTACCTGTCGGGTCGCACGTTTTGCGAACTTGTTGTTTCTACGTGTCCAGCCTGTTTGGGACACTCTTCTTCATCACTGCCACTCTCTGTCACCACTGCCACTCTCTGACTACTCATGCCACCCTCTGGCCCACCCATGCCACCCTCTGTTTCATCACCACACCCTCTGGTTGTCCAGTGTACATTATTTTCGGCAAAGCAAAGCACACCTTCCCTGCCTCAAGTGACCTGAATTAATTTGGGGCTGATTAATGTGTCACAGAATATTTTTTTAGCTGGCACCTGCTTCCTTAGTGCGCTCTGATTAGTGATCTTTTGCACTTGCTAAGTGCTTTCATTGTTGCAAAATTAGTTACAACACCTGCCCTGCCCCAACTGACAATAATGAATTAGGGGCTGATTAATGGATTTTAACTTCCAGCCTGGCTCCTGCTTGTCTCCCTTAGCTGTAATTCAGGACCTTTGTGGCATATGTGTAACTATTCTGAGGTTCAGAGCAGGGTCACATAATAGTTGCAACTGGCAACTGAACTCTGGAGGGGCCCCTCAGGAAGCACTACAGGAAATGGCTACTAATGATGAGCCTGAACTTTTGAACCTGGCAAGTAGTTTCAGTTTTGCTAAGATCGTATTTCTGCAATTTAGCACTTATTCGCGGGGCGCGAAGTTGTACTGGGAAGCCGCGAACTCACCCGAACAGTGCGAGCAGTGCGAGCAAAATCCGCTGCTCGCGGATTTGCGGATTTTGCGGGAGATTCGCGAATCTCGCGGATTGCGAATTTCCCGAAAATCCGCAAAATCCGCGAGCGAAACGGATTTTCCGCCCATACCTAGACGACTACCTACAGCATGAAAGGGAGCCCAGCCAAGAGCCACACCTGAAGAACCACAGATGCCATGGAGACAATGATCATGCAACTCTATTATCCATGAGGGCCACAACATCCCCGCCACATCCCCCAGCCCCCCCTGCCACTCCCGGACATACACATACACGACACAAGAGCCACAAAAAGGGCATGATGACACACAGTGCCAAAATAAATACACACATGTGTGGCCAGAAGACTGAGAAACAGTCACACAGCACTGAAGTAACAAGCAAAAACTTTATTGAAATACAACACAAAACAGCAAAGCGGAAGATTCCTGTCGGGTCCGTCAAGGACAATCGACGTCAAAGCCTGGAAAATAAAGCACAAAATCAGGACGTGTATCATGCACACATCAAAAATGCGAGACACAGAGAAACAGAGAAGGAAAGTAAGCCAGAGAAAGAAAGAGAGGGAAGGGAAGGAAGGTAGCGAAAAGAGACGGGGAAGGGAGAGGGAGAGAGAGGGAAGAGAGAGAGAGAGAAGGAAAGGGAGAAAGAGAGAGACACTGCTGCCTCTGCACACACAGGCCCCACTGTTCACCTGCTGCCACCGGTGTGTGCACCAGTAGGCACACCACTTGCCTGTGAAAGCTCCAGGCCCCGGTCCTGCCGCCATGGCATGGTCTACGTCATGCGGTACCACCCCGCGGCCCAGCAGTTACCACACATGACGCTGAGTCTTGAGTCATCAATGGCGGAGAGCACATAAGTGCACACGTTGTCAACGCCGCCAGTCAGCACAAAGTGGTAGTAGGCCCGTGACGGCCGCAAGGCTTTGGGTGCCACTAACCCTGTTCAATGCCAGTCAGCGCCATGTGGTGGTAGTCCCTTGACGGCCACAAGGCCTCGGGTGCCACTAACCCTTTGCGCAACAACTCATTGGCCCTTTATGATTGAGAACCGTGGAGCGTCCGTCATCCAGTCACCACCGGCAGAGGGCAATGTGACGTTGACGGCCCCTTATATTTGCGGGGTCACATGGCCTGTGACGCTTGTGCCGGATGGGTGTAGTGTGTGTGCAAACCTGCCCTCAGGGAGTGGCCGTGACATGCTGACAACTAGGCCAGTGATCTGCACACCACCAGCGAGTATGCCTGCGACAGGTAGCTACATGGGCCCCCCTCGGGCGTAAGCAGAGTGGTCTGGCCTGGCATACGCGGGAACAGCGCAGGGCTTGCAACAATGACTCAGGGGCTCAGGGCGTGGTTCAGTCCATGTCCAGACAAGGAAGTGACTAATCCTTGGGTCCCTGTTGTAATGTCCATGGCACCCGGAACACAATAGGCAATGTAGCACACTGTGACTGGCATCCCACTAGATGAGCATCATTGGCGTATGGAAAATCACTGTCCCTATATTCATCCACACATTCATACATGAATGATGAAAGACATGACACAGAAGTGCGTTACTGGATGTTTATTGCACGTCCAGTGGAGTTTTGCAGCTGGAGCGGTACAGGGCCATGCCAAGCACATTACACAAATGGGCCCATGGAAGGCCAGCCAGAGTCCCTCCGGGGATTACAAGTACTGTGGAAGAGGAAGGGTACAGTCCGCAGTCTGGCCTCTGTGTCATTGGTCATCAAACATGGAATGGCAGTCCATGTCACGTCCAAGGTGAGTGCAGCGGAGTGTATCGGGGGTCAGTGGAAGGTCCTGGGGCCATGTGCAGCACCAAGCAGAAGCAGGCCAGGTGGCGGAAATGAATGCTAGTGCCTCCTTCTGAACTCAAACCCACCCACGTCCTCATCCTCGAATATGTGCTCTGCCCCACCTGTGGGTGTTGCAGTACAGGCTGCGGCACAGTGTGCCACTGAAACATCAGAGCTGGAGGAGGATTGTCAGCCGTACTGTGAGGCAGTGACACGTCAGGTGCCGGAGTGGATACGCCGGCCACACTGTGAGGCACTGACACACCAAGGGGTGAATATGTGGATGGTGTGGGGGCAACGGCATTCATCAGCACCACAGCTTGTGGCAGCTAGGGGTGGGTGGAATTTGCATAATCGCGTTACGCAAATCTCCGCAAAATGGTAAAAAATCTCCACGAACACGCGGAATTGCTTGTTCGCCATGCTTTTTTACTGTTCCCAATATCTGTTTGCGTGCTCGGGGGGAAATATCTTGCAAACATGCATTTGAGAACGCGAACAAGCAAAAAATTTCACGAAGTCGCGGAACGCACTATTTTGGGCAATTTTGTGTTCTCTGTGGAACGCGAAATTACCCAAATTCCGCACAATTCCGCAAACGGAACAGAATTTACCGCCCAGGCCTAGTGGCAGCAATGCCATGATGAGGATCTGCATGGCATGGTAGATCCCAGTTACATGTCGCTGATGTGCAGCGGTAGCTGCCATCCTTTCCGCCTCCATCAGCACCATATACTCAATGAGCCTCGGCATGTGTGCCAACTCACAGCTGGGATTGCTGGAGCCTCTCTGAGTGGACAGGTGTTCTCTCCACATCATGACTCCAGCAATGTCAGTCAGTCAGGGCTTGTTGGAGACCATGGAGAGGGCTGTGGGTGTCCGCTAGGGACTGGAGCTGGACACTGCTCGGTCCTAGAAACCCATGGATGGCGTTCAGTTTTGTAGCCATGATGTTGAACCCCACCTGCACGTGCTCGACCATCTCCCTCTGGCCCTCCAGCACACGGCGTTGGAAGGCCATGTGTTGTTCCTTGGGGTTTTGGGAGACTGCCGGGGCTGTGGGTGCCACCTGCTGGGTGGTTTGGCTACTGGGTGGGGTCTCCTTGATGCAGCTGGGCTGCCCTGATCCTGGAGGTGAGTTGCGGATGATGTCAATGATGTCTTGGAGGGCTTGGGTGTCGATGCTGGGGTTGTCCTCCTCATCATCAGTGAAGAGTGGCTGGGACTGCTCTGCAGGAGGTGTTGACAGTTCTGCAATGTGAAGGGGAGATGGTGTATTACAATGTGTCCACATGTATGTAACCGCATGGTACATGTTGACATTCAGACAGCATGCATTGTACATTGTGACAGTCTGTAGATCAGGGCCATGACCCAGAGTCATTGTGGGTGTGCACTGTGCTTTGTTTGATTGTGCATGTGTGCCATTGTGGCCATCTTCACCCATCCCCCCAGTACCAGGTGGTCACTCACCCTGTTGCGGTTGTGTTGTGTTCTGTCTAGCAGTGTCCGGTCTCACGACTCCGGCCACAGTCTCCACACTGATGACTGTCAACACCAGCTCCTCAATGTCATCCAGCACGAGCTGTGGCCCTGGGCTCCCACCTCCAGTCTGTATTGCTGCCTTCTGGTTGGCTGCGAGTTTATCCTTGGGCTTGCGCTTGATGTCAGTCCATCGCCTCTTGGCCTCGTCCATTGACCTCTTGTGCTCTCCGACGGCATTCACCTTGTCCACGATGTTCCACAATATTCCATTTTTGGTGCCTAATGACATGTTGGAGGTGAAGAACAGTTGTTGATGGTGTTCCATCACCTCCGTGACTAGGATCCTGTTTCCTTGCGGACTGAACTTCGTCTTCCTCTTCTTCTTGTCCTTGCCCTTCCCTGTCCCTGAGGTCCCAGGCTGGTTGTCCGGGGTGTTTGTGATGTTGCACTCGACCTCTGCGCCTGCTCTGGCTGCCTCCATGGTGCTTGGGTGTTGGTCAGTTTGTTTTGGAGTGTTTTTTCTACTTTTATGCTGATTTTTCCACCTGCCATGTGTGTATTGCAGGCCTGGAGCTGCTTCCTCATCTCGCTTTTGCCCATCGCAAGTTTTTTCGCGTTGAGGTTTGTGTTTTTATCTCCCTCGCAGTGGTTGTACCACGGACATTGGCCACGTTTTAGGCTGACTGTTGATTGGTACTGCTGTGTTGTGAATTCCACGTTGACACAGGGTTATTTTCCCGCGATGTGTAAAGTTGCGTTAGCTTTTTTTGGTGATATTTAGCACACGTTTTTGTCAATATACCCCCATATCTCTCCTGGTTGTCGGCACCTTGGGCAGTGCTCCAAAATATTTGAATTACACTTATGGAGATAGGTTAGAGTAGATTACACTAACCACATTGTATACAGTTGCATTCTTCTATGAATAGCTCCTCACAAAGCTTTTAAACTATACTCATGTGCCTTTTTCCAAATCAAAGAGTTCATCTCAATCAAAGTGTAATTTTATCACTTTCTAAATATCCATTCAAAGAACTAGCTAGCAATATTTTTGCTGCTACAAATACCAGGCTCACGACCCAATTCTAAGAGGAAAATCACTATCCTTAAACACATTTTTACTTTTTGATTTCAAGTTTTGGTAATCCAAGATATTTCTACATACTTGACCGTAGGAGAATTGAAATCACCCCTTATTTAAACTTGTTCTTACATTTACATATTCCCAAAGTAAAATTCTACTATTAATCAACCAATCCCCTGTTTGATCTAAACCAAGTGTTTCCCACTGTTATCTCATTAGGAAAAATTCCTTGGAGACTGAGCTTAGGGTTGAGCTCTTTTAGAGTATATTGAGCATTTCTAAATAATGATATAGCTGTTGTTACATTATATTATAAGTATATAGTATGCAATATCATACTAGTCTGGAATTTCATATTGTCTCCTAATAATAATGGTAATAATAATAATAATAATAATAATAATAATAATAATAATAATAATAATAATAATAATAATAATAATAATAGTAAAATGAATAATAACAATATCCTTGGAAAATTAAATAAGTAATTATCCAAAACATTGTTCTTCAACAAACTAAATAGGCAGGGTGGACCATTAAGTAAGCAGCCTCATAGTAGCTCATAATACCTGGAAGGGCCAATCCTCCTTCTTCTGTTTGAAGCTCTACATTCTTTAAATTAGTTCTGGGTTGTTCTTTATTTGAAGGAATCCTGCAAATACTTCCCTCAAATGTAAAAAAAAATCTAACACAAACAAAGGGGTGTTTAGTAAAATAATAAATGAATCAAGGAAGAATGCTAATTTTAATAATCAAAGATCTACCTATTATCAATAGAGGAAGGCTGGTCTATCTTTTTCGTAAATGTTGCATTTTCCAAATGAATGGACAAAGACTATTACAGACCATTATAATTTTCCAATATCCAGATCCCTGAATTATTCTCATAATTTAGACCTAAAAACTGCAGAAGCACTTGCAGAGAGGAATTTAAAAAAAAAGTCTGTTTTAGCTTTATTCACCATATAACCTCCTCAGTTTACAAAAGGCAGCAATGAATTTACCAGAAGTTACATTGTCGTGCCCACATATAAAGAAGCTTTTATTCTAGTTAATTTGGGGGGGAAAGCCAATCCCCTGGAGCACCTATAACAAAAACATCAGCGTACAAGGACAAACACCTTTTGTACATGCAGCCACACTCCCCTCGAGGTCCGGAGAAGCTGGCAAAGCCTCACAAGTCTGCACGCCGGAGCGGGCAGACCAGAATGGAGTGGCTGGCTCCCGCGGCATCACGCGAGGGCGCTGGCTGGGCGGGGAGCCGGGGGTGGGCTCCCCGGGCTGCTCTCCTACATATGTGCCTGCGGAGGTCTCGGGTGGGACCGGGATGCCCATCAAGAGAAGCAGGAGGAGCTGCACGGGGCCCGGGTGGGATCGCGACCCAGAAAACCGCAGAGCGGGCAGGGGTGGGCTCCCGAAGCCGCCTCACATTACCTGGGGGCCCGGGTGGGACTGGGACCCCCACCCAGGCCCAGGAGGCGGCGCGGAGCGCCAGAAAGAGGATCGCGGCTCTCCCTGGCACAGCGGGAGAACCACTGCTTCCATATGCGGGCCTACCCATAATGTAGGCCTTGCTTGTGGTGGCCCCAGGAGAACGGGGCACTACCACATGAATGTGCAGGTGCTGGGGAAGCTGCTGGAGAAGCGCAGTCTCCCCAGCACGAAGAGAAAAGTCCCACCCTAAGTGTTTTGGAGATTGGAAAGAATAACCCCTCAAGGGCTCAGCTTGCATTTATCACCTTCTGGGCCGGAACTTTTGTTCTTCAGCTGAGGGGGAATTGGAAAGTGCTTCATGGGGTGAAGGGCTGAGTAGGGGATGTCTGGAGAAGGACATTCCCTGGTGGTGAAGAGGTGTAATTGCATCACAACTGCTTTTACTAGTGTTATTCTTTATAGAAGGACTGAAGTTTATGTGTTTAATGTGAAGTACATGATTAAGGTGAAGTCATAAGCAATGTGGATTTAAGTGGCTAGACATTCCTGCTAGGGTGTCTGACTGTATTTACTTAAACCAGTGATTTTATCTGTGATGCCTTTAGGGGCTGTAATTGCAATGCACCCTACTGATATCCAAATGTTATGAGTACTGTCACTCTGAAATGATGCATAAACATGTATTCTTGCTGCTGCGCTTAGGTGAAGAACCCAGACTGTTAGCGCTTAAGATATAGAGCTGCATACCTTATGGTCAGTAGGAAATGCTCGGTCAGGGTTGCGTGTCACCAAGGCAGGGTTACCTATTTTAAATGCTGGTTGAAGTACTGGTGTGGGTCGCCACTGGGATGGTGCCAGGGCGCAGGGCCCTTGCTCGAGGTTATAATCCACTAACTGCATTGGGGGCAAGAAGATGTGCATACATGGGAGTGTTGGTACTAGACCCCATTCCCCCCCCTTGCGGGAGGGGTGGAGATGTTATGCAATGTCACAAAGTAATTCCAACAGCCTATGTATATTTGTAAATTGGTGCATAGTATTGAGTAGTGTGTGTGTTTAATAAATGTACTTTTACTTTTATAAAGCAAAGTACAGACTGGACAATCAATTATTGAGTGTTATTTCTGCGTACTTGCAAATGGCGATTACTAGCCCACACCACCTCCATTGAGTAAGCCTCAGACTGCTCTGCAATGCTACCCTCTGAAAATCAGGTCCTACAATTGGGTGTTTGGTTCCCAGTGAAGGACAAATGTGGTCATGTTATTTGTGCATGCCTCACAGATGCTGCCTCATTTTCCAACAGAAAGGATAGTTGAACCATACCTTCTATGGAGATATAATTGAATAACTATGGTAATAGAGCCTTTAATTTCTCTACAAATGTTTCATACCATTCTAATGGGTAACGGTTCTCTCCTGAGGCTTTACTTTTGGAAGATTTTTATTTACTTGAGCTAACTTCTCTTGCTTAAATGGGCATCATAACTTAAAAACTAGACAAGAAGAAAAGGAAGGAATTTCCAATTGACTTATAAACTATGATATGTCTTCCTTAGAGGGGATTTCCTGTTCTTGGTAGATATTTTGGAAATGTTCTTAACATAAATACTCTATATGTGTTGCTTCTGTAATGACAGATTTTGCCCTAGCAACTGATACTTAGGTATTGTATTCATAATAGAACCAGTTTTAATATGTTAAGCCAATACTTTTTCTGTATATTCACCCTCCTCATAGATTTTCTCTCTACTGTATAGAAATTGCCGAACACATGTTCCAGCGTATATTCTTTCCGTTTCCCATTTGCTGTCACTCATTTGCACTGATTCTGCCTATTATTCTGTAAATTCAGGATGGCTTACGCATGTTGAAAAGTATTCTCTAATTCCAACGAGCACTATTTGCAATTTTATTTGTACCAAAAAGGCTATTACCTCTCCTCTTAGAGAGACTTTTAAAGCCTCCAAATATTTTCCACAGCAGATGTCCCTATGTTTTCCTTGAAACATAATTTCTGGTTATCTTTTATTTTATTGATAAAAATGTATCTAACTTCCATCTGAGTGTAGCTTTTGGTTCTGGTATTAGTGATGGATATAGATAGAGAGCTACGTGGTCTGAAAATAACTGATAAATTTGACAGAACATTTTTCAGGACTTTTGGAAATTAAGAAAAATTCTTTACCTGAAGGCATTTGAAATCTCTTTGAAAAATATGTAAAGTGCTTCAGTCTACTGTCCAAGGATCTATATCTCGAACCTCTATTTTAAATGAGTTCAAAGATCTAGCAAAATGTGGCTTTCTCTTGGTGAAATCTGCTTTAGAGGAAAACTAAGTTATAGCTCGACGAAAGTTAAAATAACCACCCATTGGGAGTACTTTCGGTAATTCTGCCAAGATTTAAAGTTATAGATTGATTTTGGATCATCTTCCAAAGAACCATCGTACAACATAATTATATCATTTTGTTGGTTTACCTTGAGGGAGAGGTATTTGTCATGCCATAATCTGATCAAAGGTTTTATTGGTCTGATGCAGAGGATTCAAAACTGCATAGGATTGATTGCTTTCCTTACCATTTGTGATCGTTGTGTTTTTACTTGGAGCATCTCCAAGTGAACCTTCAGCCTGCCCGAGCTCTGGACTGAGACGCTGACTGAACAACGAAATATCTTTTTCTATTGGTGTTCCTTGATTGTCTTGGCTTCTTTCAGAGCTAATTTCTCTTCTCAAACACATTGCTATGCCCTCTTTCTCAGGACATCAGAGTTGTGCATTGGCAATCACCAGCTTTTTTCTTACCCCTTTCTCTTGGAAGTGTCTATGAATTTCAATCCCCTTTTGAACAACAGCTGCTGTCCTATGTAAAGTTCCCCAATTTCCAGCACGTTCTGATTATCCTTGGCTCTTTCCAGAGAGTAATAGATGATTCATTAGACTCTTTAGTCCTTAATTCTGGACTATCTGGGGTTTGCTGTTTTTTGCTAATGTTGATTGTGCTAGCTATGAGCGTATGTTGCTTTTTAAGGGCTTGATTCCTTGGCTTCTCCAACAGGTATCTTGTGAGCTACTGATAGCTCTTCACCTGCCTGATTAGGCATTGACTTAACCCTGTCTTTCATTGATTGTTGAAATGCTTTTTTTTAATTGGCGAAATTGATTGTGTCCTGCACATTTGAGCAAAAGTCTTTATTTCCTTCCTAATCTGCACTTCAAAAGTTATAGTATTAACTTAAAGTTATAATTTGCACCCCATCCAAAAACCCACTATAACTCATGCACTTCCATACACAGTATTGTCAACTCACTAGTCAGACTATATTAACTATAGCTCGAGTCTTCTCTATGCAGTCCTTACTCCCTTTCATATTACATCACTTTTATCATGTTAAATCATGGCCTGTGTACAGAGGTGTGCAAGTTATGGTAAGTTTTGGGCAGGACAAAAATTATAACATTTCGTTATAACTATCACTTTTGAATTTCTAAGTTTTGTGTAGTCCAAGTGGTTTTTTGTATAGAAATAATAAATGACATTTTCCTAACTCTAACTAATCTTAACATTTTGGTAAAGTGGCATACAGTGAAGTGGCGTATACTAAACTAGGGTAGAGTGGAGTAGCATACTGTGGAGTGGCATACATTGGAGTGGCCTGCCTGAAGTGGAGTACAGGGAAATTGGTTAGAGTGGAATAGTATACAGTGGAGTGGCATAAAGTCACATAGTTAAAGTAGTGTACACTCAATTGGCATACGGTGCAATAGCATAGAGTGTAGTACGTACAGTGGAGTGCCGTAGAGTGGAATATCATAGACTGTTGTAGCAGACTGTGGAGTGGCATACAGTCGAGTGGTGTAGACTGAAGTGGTGTAGAGTGGGGAAGTGCAGAGTGGAGTTGTATCTGGTAGAGCAGCGCTGAGTGGAATGACATGGAGTGGAGCTGTGTACAGTAGAGTGGCGTAGAGTGGAGTGGTGTACAGTAAAATAGCGCAGAGTGGAGTGGTGTAGAGTGGAGTGGGATACAGTGGAGTTCCGTAAAGTGGAGTGCGCACAATGTAATACCGTAGAGTGGAGTGGCTTAGAATGGAGTGGCATATAGTGGAATAGTGTAGAGTGGAGTGGTGTACAGTGGAGAAGCATAGAATGGAATAGCGTAGAGTGGGGTAGTATACAGCACAATGGGTTAGAGTAGAATAACATACAGCGGTGTGGCGAAGAGTGGAGTAGTATGCACTAGAGTGGATCACTGTAATGATATCGAAAGACAAAATATCGACCATCAGAATATCGTTGACAAAATATCGACTGACAAAATATCGAGTTTCTATCTACAAACAGGTAAGTACAAAAATATCGAGTTAAAAATATCGTTTTCAAAAATATAGTTTTAAAAAATATCGACTTTACTAAAAACAATGTTAAGTTAAATTAATATTAAAAATTAATAACTAAAATATACTAAAAAATACTTAAATTAATTTATAATAATTAAATAATTAATTAAAGTAAAAAAAATATTTTTAAATCATACTTCTTAAAACATATATATATAGTAACAAAATATAATTGAATAATAGCCAATATTATTAAGGTACAATAACAAAAGTGTAAAAATTATTATTCCCACTCCAAAGAGTGCAAACATAGGGTAAGTGTTGGATAGCGTAGGGGTTAAAATTACTATTCCCACTCCAGTGGGTGCAACAGTAGGGAAAGCGTTGGATAGCGTAGAGGAAAAAAAGTACTATTCCCACTCCAAAGAGTGCAACAGTAGGGAAAGCGTTGCATAGCGTAGGGGTTAAAATTAATATTCCCACTCCAGTGAGTGCAACAGTAGGGAAAGGGTTAGATAGCGTAGGGGTTTAAATTACTATTCCCACTCCAGTGGGTGCAACAATAGGGAAAACGTTGGATAGCGTAGAGGTAAAATTTACTATTCCCACTCCAGTGGGTGCAACAGTAGGGAAAGCATTGGATAGCGTAGGGGTTAAAATTACTATTCCCACTCCAGTGAGTGCAACAGTAGGGAAAGCGTTGGATAGCATAGGGGTTAAATTTACTATTCCCACTCCAGTGGGTGCAACAGTAGGGAAAGCGTTGGATAGCGTAGGGTTTAAAATTACTATTCCTACTCCAGTGGGTGCAACAGTAGGGAAAGCATTGGATAGCGTAGGGGTTAAAATGACTATTCCTACTCCAGTGATTGCAACACTAGGGAAAGCGTTGGATAGCGTAGGAAAAAAAAATACTATTCCCACTCCAAAGAGTGCAACAGTAGGGAAAGCGTTGGACAGCGTAAGGGTAAAAATTACTATTCCCACTCCAAAGAGTGCAACAGTAGAGAAAGCATTGGATAGCATAGGGGTAAAAATTACTATTCACACTCCAGTGGGTGCGCCAGTAGGGAAAGCGTTGGATAGCGTAGGGGTTAAAACTACTATTCCCACTCCAAAGAGTGCAACAGTAGGGAAAGCGTTGGATAGCCTAGGGGTTAAAATTACTCTTTCCACTCCAGTAGGTGCAACAGTTGGGAAAGTGTTGGATAGCGTAGGGGTTAAAATTACTATTCCCACTCCAGTGGGTGCAACAGTAGGGAAAGCTTTAGATAGCGTAGGGGTTAAAATTACTATTCCCACTCCAGTGGGTGCAACAGTAGGGAAAGTGTTGGATAGCGTAGGGGTTAAAATTACTATTCCCACTCCAGTGGGTGCAACAGTGGGGACAGCGTTGGATAGCGTAGGGGTTAAAATTACTATTCCCACTTCCGTGGGTGCAACAGTAGGGAAAGCGTTGGATAGCGTAGGGGTTAAAATTACTATTCCCACTCCAGAGAATATAACATTAGGGAAAGTAAAAATTTCATATATTATTCAAAAATCTAAAAATGAATATCTATTAATAATTAATTAAAAATAATTATTTTTATCTAATATAATAATTAATATTTTAAAATTACTAATAACAATAATTATTTAGATTAATCACCTATTATTACAAATTAAATAACCATTGCCAAATAATTATTTAATAATGAAAAATTATGTTACTATTATTTCCAAATAAATACATTTTAATTAATTTTATTATTTAATTAATTATTAATAAATTACTTCCCACCCTATTCCTCTATAAACCCACAACCCGCTACAGAAATTCAATTAGTAAAATTTACATAATTACCAATTAATCAATAATAACAATTAATTAACAATTATAATTAAATTAATTAACAAATATAAATGAATTGACAAATAATTACTAATTACTATCAATAAAAAAATTACATATTTAATTAATTATAATTAAATTACTTCCCACCCTATTCCCCTATAAACCCACAACTCGCTACAGAATTAAATTAGTAATATTTACATAATTACCAATTAATCAATTAATAATATTTATTTTCCTACTACAATTAAATTAATTAACACATATAAATTAATTAACAATTAATTACAAAATACTATCAATAAATAAATTTACATATTTAATTCATTATAATAAATTACTTCCCACCCTATTCCCCTATAAACCCACAACCCGCTACAGAATTAAATTACGCAATAATTATAAAAACAAAATTCATTAAATAAAATTATTTATAACATGAATACACACTTTTCACACATATTATAACATAAAAATACACTAAAAAAATTATATATATTATATTTTTAACTATCTATATTTTTAAAAGTCGATATTACTTTACTTACCTTAAAAACAATATTTTTGTTATCTATATTCTGTCCTGTCGATATTTTGTCCAGTCTATATTAAAAACTCGATATTATGTCCAATCTATATTTTGGACTCAATATTATGTCTGTGCACCCACTAGAGTGTCATACTGTGCAATAGTGTATAACGGAGTGGCGTACAGTGGAGTGGTGTACAGTGGAATAGAGTTGAGTAGAATACAGTTGAGTGGTGTACAGTGGAGTGGCATTGAGTAGAGTGAGATAAAATGGAACATCATAGAGTGGAGTGGCGCAGAGTGGAGTTGCATACAGCGGAATAGTGTATTGGTGTAGAGTGCAGTGGCATAGAGTGGAGAGGTGTATAGTGAGATGGCGTACAGTGGAGTGATGTACAGTGGAATAGGTTAGAGCAGAGTGGCATATAGTAGAGTGTCAAGACTTTTGATGTTCTTACCAGCTCTGGCATGTTGGAGAGATTTTCGACTTCAGCTCTTGAGGGTTCTGGTTTGTCCAAGGTAAGGGCGACCCCTTCTGGAGGCCACAGTGCCACAGACAATTAAATAGCCAAAGCAGACTGTGCTCTCCAAAAGGAGGCCCAAGAGGAATAACCCAGTAGGTAAAACCTTTGGAGTAAGTGGGAACTCCGGGAATTAAGAGGAAGGAAAGAAACCTCCAGAAGGAGAAAAAGAAGGGCAGAATTCTGAATCAGAATAGAAGGCTATATCAGGAACAAGGTAGGCCAACAAGAATCACAGATACACCAGGTAGGAGCACAAGATACCAACAGGAGCGAGGACACACCAGCAGGAGCAAAGAGGGTTCCAACGCAAGGGAATGAAGGATCCAGCCCTTTAAATACCCATGAACAGGAAGCGACCAAACAGGAACAGGAAGTGACTAAACAGTAAGTAAGTACCACCATCTTGGATAAGTAAAAGGATAGTGGACAGAATAGGAAAGTTGCCATCTTGAATTGGTAGAGGAGATACTTTCAAAGATCTTCTGGGAAGAGGACTATGGAATCATGGGTAGGCAAGATGGCCCCAAGAAGACATTAAGAAAGAAATATATATTCAGTGAAAGGAAGGTATGAATATAGTGCCCCAACATGTGAAAATGAGAAGCTGCAGCTCAAAAACCGGAACTGCAGCATTCCTGACATGCAAATTGTCAGATAACGGGCCACGGTATATGTAGGCAGCATGTCTGACACAGAAAGAGAGCAGGTGCTGGGAACGCACCCACGACGCCAAAATGGCAACAGCGGGCCATCGGGAAGCCCAGCAATGCGCCCGAAGAAAAGTGGAATTTGCTGCAGGATGTATTGCGGCCCGCGAGGAATAAGCGGGCAGCACCGCAGGCCAAATCACGGTCCGTGGTGCAACAGTAGAGTGTTACAATCTGATATCATAACTTGGCATTGGCATGTCTATCCAACCACATTACACCCGATGTGCCTTCCATAAACAAGCACAATGGGAATATGATGTTTGTTCCCAATGTGAGATCAAAGACAAGCAGGAAGGGCCTCTTCTGTGGCTGCCCATACCAGTGGAACTCTTTCCTGGAACCTCAAAGACATGTGGGCCCTTATAGCTTGAGTGTATTTACAGGCTACTAATTGTTTTGGCACATGGCAATTAAACTTTCCTCAGCACACCTGTCTCCTAAATTAAAGATTAGATAACTATTTACAATTGAATGAACACCTTTCAGATTATTAAACAAGAAGTAAAGACAAAACGTCTATAAAGAAACACTCAATTGTTGTACGATATCATGCAAAGGGAACACTTCAATTTGCACTTGGTGTAAAAGTGAAGGAGTTAAAACAAATACACTGTAAAGCAAGCATAGGCAACTAAAGACAAACACAGTCATAAAGTTCAAGATTAGATCATGCATTAAGAATACATTGTTCAATTATGGGTCATGGCCGCTATCAGTACACACCAATATGGCTAGGGTGACCAGACGTCTTCGTTTTCCCAGGACAGTCCCTGTTTTTGGAGAAGTGGTCCCGTGTCCCGACACTTTTCTCCAAGTGACTCAAATGTCCCTGTTTTCAAACAGTGTCCTGGGTAAACACAGAAATGTCCCTGTTTTTCATTGTTCCGGTTAGGCATGCGCGCGCATGCTCTCTTTGCACTGTTTACGGTGTGTGTCGTCAGCCAGACTTTGCGACCCTTAAGACCCTAAGGCAGTAATACCTGGAGAGAAGTGTTTTTCTTACATTGGTCCATGGCTGCCTTTTGGCAATTTAGCATTCCGCAGTTTACCTCCGATGCTTTTCTGTCATGAGCAACTAAGCAACATTAGTGAGTTGTACTTTATGAGGTGCTGATGCGCAGCTACAGAAACAAGCATTGATAAAGCTAGTAAGTCTGGCGTTTGCTAGCCTGTGATGTTTTATTGATTTTTGGCAAATATATGCTATAGTCCTTTAAAGTGTAAATGAAATAAAAAGTACTAATGCTGCTGCGTAAAGGAGAGGGGTGCCAATAAAAGACCTCGGATTTGTTGTCTGTAATGCTTAATCTCAGTCTGTGGAGGAAGCTGTCATTGTAGTCCCTTTTCTAGGTCTATGACAGCTTTCAAATAGTCCTACTTTTATGTCGATGGTTACTGCAAACCGTAGTTCTACTTCTATGTCTATGAGCTGTCCCCATTTTTTGTTTTGAGAATCTGGTCACCCTAAATATGGCTCTTGTGTCAGATTGACTTTTTGATGTACCTTACAGATTTTTCAGTAAGTGACATACATGGCCAAAAAAGAATTGTAGCATCTGTGAATCACAGGGAATCGCAAGCCTTATCTTTAACCCAATGTTTTTTAATTTTTTTATTTTTATCCTCATTTTGCGATTATATGTGTAAGGAGTTTGCGGGAGTCTGTTGTTACAACATTTTGTACTTTCACTGCCCCATATTTGTCGACCTAGGTTGGGGAGTATCCCTTTGGTGGTTGTTTCAAAACAGGATTCTCATTTATCCTTTATCATAATCAATAATTCTGCATACTTGTGGGGGGAGCTAGCCTTCCTGGCTACTCGGCGAGAATGATTATTGTCACCGCTTTAATCATTGGATTATGTTTCTCGGTACCACACAAGTGCATTAGGTGCCTGGTTGAAAGTACTGTTCCCAAATTTCCCACAAGTTTAGCTTTTTACTGGGTTTTCCTTTCCTATCAAGTTTATTAGTTTTTATTGTGGAATTTAGCCAATTCGCATGTAAAGGTACGGGTTTAACCCAGTTTATGCATATCTATCTCCTTGCTAGCAGTATCAACACAAACAGCAGGCTTTTTTGTTTTTTTGTCAACTTACCCAAATCGTTATTGCTGTAGATCCCAAAGATAATGAGAGTTATACGTACATCTATTTGTTTTCCCAATACCGTGCTTATCGTCTTACCCACTTCTTGCCAGAAGGAATCAAGTGAAGGGCATTCCTGAAACATGTGCAGATCATCCACCTTCTCCATTCCGCATTTGGGGCAGGTCTTTATATTAGCTCCCTTAAACTTTGATTGCATTTTTGTGGTCCAGTAGGCCCTGTGAATTGTAAATAGGTGGTTCCTCTTCAAGGCGGCTGGTTTTATGATGGATCAGCACTTTTCTAGAGATCTTAGCCAGATATTTTGGAAGTCTAGCTCTGGTATATCCTTCCTCCAAATTGTTCTGGGACCGAAAAGCCTTCCTCTCCGGCTGCAATGATAGCCCAATACCACCTAGATATTTCTGTTTTTATTGGTGTGGCTTTCATCATTTCTTTCTCTAGATCCTCATTTCCCATTTTTTCCTCAGTTAGAGATTTGGCCCAACTGGCAAGTTGATAGTATTTAAATTTAGATACGGTTGAATTGGTAAATATGGATATTTGATCCCATGTGGTTATGGAATTTTCTACCATCAGTTGACCCCAATTTTCGATTCTCGCTGCTTTCAGCTGTAAGGCCAAAGAGTCTTTTAAGCAGTCTGGTGTGCCTGGAGATTCCCATATAGGCGCCATAGCGCTATAATATGGTATATCTACTGTGCTTCTGATTTGATACCATCATTTTGCTGCCCAATTTAAAATCTTTAGTTTTATCTTTTTGAAGAATTTTGGGTGAGCAAGCTTGTATAAAAAATTATCTGTTCTACCTGTCATGTTTTGTAGGAAGTCTGGGTAAAATTGATAGTTCCTTAGAAGAGGTCTCATGTTTTTAAATTGAAATGCCCTATAGTATTCAAATAAGTCAGGACTGGCTATTCCCCCTTGCTCTTTTCTCCTCCTTAATTTACTCCAAGCAAAGCTTGTTCCTTTAGATAGCCAAATAAAGTTTGTTATTTCTCCCTGGATTTTCTTTAATGCGTCTTTCTTGAATTTCAGAGGTATGGTATTAAAAAGGTAGGTACATTTGGGTGTGATGGACATTTTTATTATAGTAGATCTTCCCAGAAAGCTTAAAGGTAGCCCGTCCCATACTTTGAGCAGTCTCCTAGTTTCTCCGGCGACTCTGTTTAGATTTATCTGGGGCACTTTTTCTAGATCTTTAACCAAGTTGATCCCCAGGTATTTCATTTTGTCTCTAGTGTATGGGGTATTGGGGTGCGTGTTCCAACTCATAGCCTCAGTTTTTGCCTGATTTGTCAAATAACCTGAAACACCGCCAAAGTTGATTATTGTGTCTTCTATTGCTACTGTAGAGTTTTGAAAGTTGTCCGTAAATACCATCAAGTCAGCCGCATATAGTGCCACTTTTTAGACCAATCTTGATGTTTAAAGGGTTTTATTGAGCTATGATTTCCGAGAGAGCATGCAAATGGTTCAATATAAAGATTGAATAGTTGCGGAGAGAGAGGGCATCCTTGCCTTGTACTTCTTTGTATTTCGATATTCTCGGTAAGGCTCCCATTAACTAGTATTTTTGCTCTTGGCTTTTTGTAAATTTCCAGTACCATATGACCAAAGCTTTCCCCTAAATTATATTTGCTGATGACCTTATTTAGGAATGTCCAGTTGACTCTGTCGAAAGCTTTGGCTGCGTCCAAAGTGATTATAGTTAGAGGTACTTTTTCGTAGGTGGCTATATCTATTGCTGCGAAAAGTTCATGGGTTATCTCATGTATTTGCCTTCCCTTCACGAAGCCCTTCTGGTCAGGGTTGATCAATTTTGTCATTGCTGTGGCTAACCTTCTTGCCATGACCTGCGTGAAGATTTTGGAATCGCAGTTCAGCAATGAAATAGGTCTGTAGGATTCACAGAGTTTTGGGTTTTTCCCAGTTTTTAGGATAATGCTAATAGTTGCATCGTTCCATGAGTCGGGAATTTTTTCCTGGCCCATATAAATTATATTTATTAGCTCTGTTAATGGAGGAGCCACGGCTTCCTTCTGGGCTAAATAGAATTCGTTAGGTAGTGCATCGGGACCGGCAGCTTTCCCTCTTTTCAGATCTTTTATGACAGCTCTTACTTCTTTGGTTTGATTTCACTATTCAACTCTTCCTTCTCCTCTTCCGATAGTAATGGGAGTGGCAGGATGTCCAGATAGTTTCTAATCTGTTCTTTGGTGGGGTTTGTGTCTTCCTTATATAGATTAGAGAAGAAGTGTGTGAACTCCTGCATTATTACGGAGTCCTCAGAACTTGGTTAGGTTTGGTTATGTTGTTGGATGCAGGATATTTTATTTCTTGTTTGATCTGTCTTGGTTCTCCATGCCAGCATTTTACCGCATCTTTCCCCATATTCGTGATTTGATAATTTGCTAGCTTCCCACTTTTTTCTCACTATAATCTCTAGGAGGTCAACTAGTTTCTCTTTAAGTACTTGTTTTTTTTTCTAGTACTTCTTTTCTCTCTGAGGTGTTTCCTGTCACTATTTGTGCCTCTAATGTTTTTATGTCTTTTTCCAATATTCCGATTTCCTGCTTTGTGAGTTTGGATCTGTAGGCTCCCATGCTTAATAACTTCCCTCTAATAACTGCCTTATAAGCGTCCCAGGTGGTTTGTTTTGACATGCCGATTTGGTTATCCTCAAAGAAATTAGCAGAAGCGTTCTTCTATGCACTGCGGGTCTGACAATATAGTGCAATCGACTGTCCATCTGGGTTGTGCGTTATTATTTGTCATTTGTAGAGTTAATTGAACTGCAGAGTGGTCAGACAAGTGGGCTGGTAGATGCTCGATGCTTCTAACGCTGCCTTCTATTTAATAAGAAATCATCAATTCTAGATCTGTGACCCAGTTTTTTGTTATGAAAGGTAAAGGGCTGTCTTTTGTCTCCCTTTTCTTTCCACATGTCCTTCAGATCGAGATCCTTTTTATAGTTGCCTAGCCACTCCCTCATCTTGGGTAAGTTAACTTGTTTACTAGGGGGGGACCTATCCGTTTTGGGATCAAGTATAATGTTATAGTCACCACCTAGTATTATGGGAGCAGTTGTTGATAGAAGCTCTGTGTAGAGTCTTTGAAGTGGAGCCGGGTCGTCCAGGTTTAGACCATGGTAGCCAGCTCAGTAAATATGTTGTCATTTATTCTTACTTTGGTTACAGCCCATCTTCCCTTGCTGTCTACTGCTTTATGTTCAATCTTGGCTTTAAGTAATTTTTTGAAAATTATTGCTATACCTTTTGTTAGAACTGGGGGTCTCTAGTTGGCAGAGGTAGGTACCATTGCCCAAATAGGGACCCTTGATTCTAGTCAGGGTAAGGAGGAAACCCTCTGAGATAACCCCTGCACACCCTCTACGTAGATTGGCACGAGCAGTCAAGGCTATTCAGGAGGCAATGTGTAAAGTATTTGTACCAACACTCACAGTAACACAGTGACAACACCACAAACTGACTTCACAACAGTTTAGAAAAATAAAGGTATTTATTCTAAACTACACAAGACCAAAACGACAAAATTCCAACATACACAGTTCAAGAATATGGTTTCAAAAGAGTTCTTAAGGTTGTAATAGAAAGTTACACAGTTGCGTAAAAAAATTCACAGTTGCGTCCCATTTCAGACACAGTACCTTTAGATGTGACAAAGTTCCAAAAGCAGTAGCTGGTGCGGTGGAAAACAAGCGATGCGTTGCTCCTGAGACCCTGGGGAGGCGGTGCGACAGCCCCGCTGCAGCAGCGGGCGTGTTGCGACGAATCCAGCCTGTATGGGGAGTAAGGCCACTTGTATGGATTCCGGTGCGTAGGTTCCGTAGGAAGTTTGTTCTCGCAAAGGCACGATGCGGCGATCTCTGGAGTTGCGATGATCTCCGGGGCGACAATGCGCGAACCAGCGGTGATCTTCTCTCTCGCAGCTCCTCGATGCGATGGCTTCTGCGACGACACTCGCAGCGACTTGATGCGGTCCGCAAGCAAGCAGTGCGGCGATCTCACCCAGCGACGACAGGCTCTGCGACGACACTCGCAGCGATGTTAGGCTTCCCGCACCGATCGGGTGCGTCCCTCAAATGAAGGATGCGACGGCTCTGATAGCGGCAACAGGTGCTGCGACGATCTTGACCTTCATAGCGGCGGGAAACTTCTCGCACTGTCGGGGATGCGCTCCGCAGAGAGCGATGCGATAAGTTTTCACTTGCAAAAAGTCTCTCAAGCTTAGTTTCAAGCTTCCCAGCACAAGTACAACTTTCAGAGGCCCCACAACTGGATCAAGCACTCTAGGAAGGACATAACTATCTCAGCAGAGTTCAGGGAAGTTGGGGGTGAAGTCCTTTTGTTCCTGGGACTTCAGAACAGGGAGCCAGCTCTTCTCAGGCCCTTGGAGATTCCTTCAAGACAGGGGACACAGCAGAACAGCAAAGTCCTTCCCCTCTCCTTGGCAGCAAAGCAACAGGTCAGTCCAGCAGAGCAACAGCAGGACAGTCTTCCTTCTTCAGATTCAGCTTTCTCCTTGGCAGAGGTTCCTTCTTGATTCCAAGATGATCTAATTTTCTGTTGTCAGGGGTCCTGTACTTATACCCCTTAAATTCTTTGTTATCTTTGTGCATGTGGGCCCTGAGCCAGGTCTGAACCAGTTCTGGGTGTTTCTTGAGTACTTTGTTTTCCTGGCTTCTCCTTTCCTTTCAGAGTGAGGGGCAGGGTTTTCAGACGCCCAGCAGGAGGTGGAGCCAGCATTGTGGCAGGCAGGCACAGCCCTATTCAGGCCCAGGTGCTAACTCCTCCCACCACTCAGGTTGCAAATGCAGTGATTCAGCCTAGGGCTGACTCAGCCAGCCTCCCGGGGAATCCCCAGCCCCTGTCACTCTCAAACCAGACAGTCAATACACAAACAGGCCAAGGCACACAGAACGGTCAGACAAGAGAACAACAACTTTCTAAAAGTGCTGTTCTCAAACACAGGATTTAAAAACAACCTTTCCTAAAATATGTGTTATTAAATTCTGAGTTCAGGGATACTAGACTCTTATGTCCTATCTTGTTCCTATGGGAAGAAATGCTGGTAGCCACTGTAGCCGGCATCCCTTATGTTAACCTATGGAGCAAGATAGCCTTACAATAGTGAAAAACGAAAATGGCTGCCTTTCACTACCAGAGCATGTCACCTGCACCAGTACATGCTCTACCTTTCACATACACTGCACCCTGCACCCTTCCATAGGGGTGACTAATGGCACAAAAAGGGAAGGGTTAGGCCTGATCAGTGGGGACACTGACCAGGAGGACACGGCAGTTCCTAGACTGCACACAGGCACTGCAGTGGCAGGCCCGAGACACCATTTTAGAGCTACTCATGTGGGTGGCACAATCAGTGCTGCAGGCCCACTAGTAGCATTTGTCATCACCAGCCCTGGCACACCCCGTGCACTTTACTAGGGACTTCCTGGTGATACAAATATGGCAATCGTGTATATCTAATCATGATAACAATTTACATAGGGAGCACTTACACTCTGGCACTGATCAGCAGTGGCATAGTGTCCAAAGCATCTAAACCAGCAAAACGAAATCCAGCACAGCATCAAAATACAGGAGGTAGAGGTAAAAAGATAGGGGGAAACCACGCCAAAGATGCCAGGTCTAAAACCTTTGACATTACAGTCTTGATTAGTGCACACATAGGCATCAATCCAAATGAGTTTTTTCACTATTTGGTCCCACTTTGCACCTAAAAGATGTGTCTCTTGTAATATGATTACCTCGCTCTCGGCTTCCTTCAGGTATTCAAGGATCCTTCTTCTTCTTCTATTAGCATTTCTAAGACCATTAACGTTCCAGGAGAGAACTTTAAATTTTTTGGGATTTGTCATCATTTACTTATATTTTGTTGGGTAGTGATATAGGTTGATTTGTGCTTTATAGGCCCCGCAAACTCCCATTAATTTAATTAGAGAGGAAATTTTTCCTATATTTTTCCCTAGTTTGCTCCCCACCCGTGTTCTGTTTTTATTCTGTATTTGTGCTTTTCTGTGAGGTTCATTGTAACCCACCCTGAGGAAACCTCCCTTCTTCTTTTTGGGTGGTATTATTACGCCCGCTTTGAGCTCCGCTCTTCGCCTGATTTACAAGTCTCACATTTCTTGGTTTTTAATTCTCGGTCTGCAGTTGGTCCTTAATTTGTTCTATAAAGGATTTTACCTCTTTAGGATCCCTTATGTTGTGCATTTTAACTCAATGTTGCACAAATTAATTGCGGTTCTTGTTTAGAAATTCTAATGTATGTATGTATGATTTTACACTTGCGTTTATAAATTGAAACTCAACAGAATGCAACACGAATGACCACTCAGTGGTTTTGACTTCCACATTCTATGATTACATCGTGTGCAGGAATTGTCTGTGCAGACCACGATTATGATGGAAGCTGGTAACATTTTATTAGTGTAAACATCAATGTTTATGCCAAATTAAATCAAATTACCCATCAAAGGTTCACACTCTTGTGCAGTGTGAAAGCGTTTTTTTAAATCTATATTTTTGTTCAAGAAATAATAGTGAGCATTGATGTTTATGTTGGATCCAAATGATGACTTAATATGAATATAGTTGAAACTAGCTTAATATGAGGTTTAAAAGTCTGTGCATTAACATAAGTTAGTTGTGCCATATCTAGGTGAAAACTGAATTTTGGATGAAATGGATGCTGATTCTGTCTTTCACTGCTGTCTGTATTCACCCCCTCTAATAGGGTTCTCCTGCTCATCTTCTCTCCTCACAGGCTCCGCAAATGCGAACATAGCTGATAAATGAAACCTTTAGTGTTCCAGATATGTTGACATATCTAAGGTCTTTTCCGCTGTAGTTCAGCTGGATAAAGAGTCCTAGTCAGTTGTGTCAACTGATATTTTAATATTTTTTATATTTTGCTTAAAAATCTTTGAATTGTAGTAGCACTGAAGACGCTGAATGCTTTCTTAGAATGGGATAGTGTTACAGTGTTAAGGTATTTTACGTTACTACTACAGATCTGCTAAAGTTTTGCTAAATATTTTAGGAGACACCTGTCCCCTAAATTATAGATTAAATAACTATTTACAATTGAATGAACACCTTTCAGATTAATAAACAGAAATTAAAGAAAAAAGGGCCATAAAGAAGCACTCAAATGTATTATATCATGCAAAGTGAACAATTCAATTTGCACTTCTTGCAAGAGTGAAGGAGTTAAAACAAATACACTGAAAAGCATACACAACTAAAGACAAACACAGTCATAAAGTTCAAGATTAGATCATGCATTAAGAATACATTGTTCAATTATGGGTCATGGCCGCTATCAGTATACACCAATATGGCTCTTGTGTCAGATTGACCTTTTGATGTACTATACAGATTTTTGAGTAAGTGACATACATGGTCAAAAAAGAATTGTAACATCTTTGAATCACAGGGAATGGCAAGCCTTATCTTTAACCCAATCTTGCACAAATTAATTGCGGTTCTTGTTAAGAAATTCTACTGAATGGATATTTGATTTTACACTGGCATTTATAAATTGAATTTCAACAGAATGCAACATGAATGACCACTCAGTGGTTTTGACTTCCAAATTCTATGATTGCATTGTTTGCAGGAATTGTGCAGACCATGATTATAATAGAGGCTTGTTAAAATTGTATTAGTGAAAGCATCAATGTTTATGCCATATTAAATCAAATTAAATTAGCAAAAATCATCATGAAAATGTGCAATCAAATTTTAAGGCAAATTGCACTCTTAATATGACCAGCCCTGCAGCAGTTTCTATCAGCTGTTCTGCCTTGCTTAGGCCGCTCGCAGGACATCAACCACAACGCCAGCCAAGCTCCTTTGTATTCATGTACATATTGTGCACATGCACTTGAAATTACCCATCACAGGTTCTCACTCTTGGTCAGTGTGAAAGCATTTTTTAAATCTATATTAATGTGCAAGAAATAATGTTGAGCATTAATGATGTTTATGTTGGATCTAAATGATGACTTAATATGATTATAGTTGAAATTAGTTTAATATGAGGTAAATCAATATATATCAATAAAAATGTATTCGACTTTGAGGTTAAAACCATAAAAGTCATACGGACTATATTAACCTTGAAACAGACTACAAATTGACAAGTGTTATTTACAATTTGTCAAATTTAGGGTGTAAAAAACGGTATCACTAGAAAGAAGTTGTATAAAAATAAAAGCTGGTCTCACCCTCCTAAAACCCATTTTTTTAAGATAGGGGTTATAAATAACCTTCTGGGAACAGCATAAAAAGTGCAGAACATTAAAAAATGCATCATGTCCTGAGGATATTCTCCATCGCAGCCAGAGGGCATGCGGCACTGACCTCTGTGAGAACCATCAGGGTATTCCAATGAGTAGTGGAAAAGGTCAAGCCGGAACCTCGTCAGAAGAAAACAATTGTGTATGATTTTCAGCCCTAGAAGATAAGGCTCCGTGATGGGCATGGTTTTCAGTACGACGTACTTGTGCACACTGGGCTCACACAGCTCGTTTCCTTCTCTTTTCTTCTCTTTCACTTTGTCACATTCTTAAAAAAGACTCCTAGGCCCAAATGAAGTCCCTTTTACCAATTCCCTCAGGATTCATAAAGAGATCAGCTCTTCCGAGTCCGGCAAGGCCTACTTTTATATACCGGAGCCATCGAATACGTGAAAAGTGATCAAGAGAGAGGCAGTCCCTTAGGACGTCCTTGCTAAGTATGATCTCTTGTTTGGCCCATATTTTAAACCACAAGGCCACAAGGCCAGAGGCCAGAGGCCGAAAAGCCAAGTCGTCAAAGAGATAAGGCATCCCCAGTTCCTCATGCACATCATGCTTTGCGGAACAGAAAGAGCTCTTCGCAAAAATGAGTTTTCGGTGCTCGGTGGGGCACCTAACGTGAAATGGCCCCATATCTCGCTTGCATAACTGACCTTTGAAATACATTTCGCTTGGTAGATCTTCAGCATGGCCCCTATTGGTTTCACTCCCACTCTACTGGCAAAGTTAAAAACAGCAGCTGAAGCTTTCATTAGCTCTCCTTTCTTTTGGTTAAGCAGGGGGCTCCAGCTCAGTGATTCGTCAAACACTACTCCCAAATAGGAGAAAGCATTTGTCTTGGGTATTAAAGAACTCCCTAGATTAAAGGTGGGCTGCTTAGCATTAGCCTTTCCAGGGCACACCTGCATAATATATGATTTAGAATGGTTCACCGATAGATCCAGGAGAAGTTGTAAGATATGAGGTTAAAAGCCTGTGCATTAACATAAATAAGTTGTGCCTTTACCAGGTGAAAACTCAATTTTGGTTGAATTGGATGCTGATTCTGTCATTCACCGCTGTATTCACTCCCTCTAATCTAGTTCTACTGCTAAGTTTCTCTACTCACAGGCTCTGCAAAAGCAAGATAGCTGATAAATGAAACCTTTAGTGTTCCAGATATGTTGACATATCTAAGGTCTTTTCCACTGTAGTTCAGCTGGATAAAGAGTCATATTCAGTTGTGTAAACTGATATTTGAAGTTTTTTCATATTTTGTTTAAACATCTTTGGATGGAAGGGGCACTAAAGATGGTGAAAGCTTTCTTGGAATGGGATAGTGCTATAGCGTTATGGCATTTACGTTATTACTTCTAATCTGCTAAAGTCTACAGTTGTGCTTTGATGAATCTCCAATTTTAGCTAATTTGTTATGCAAGAATTGTGTATTAGAACCTCTTAATTTGGGGGGGGGGGGTAAGTGAGAATATTTTGAGCTTTCGGTGATGCCAGTACGGATACTGTCTGACTCTTTTCTGATTTTACTGTTAATTGAGGAATGATATCTGAATTTGTAACTACTCTGTAATAACTCTGCATTGGAGTCTTTATGACATTTATTCTATACCACTTGATGTGGTGATAAAGCCTCTAAAATGTTTCTTCTGATCTAGAACTCAATTATTGAGTTGTCCAAGTTTTTTATTTTGATACTCTGCTAAACTGATGTTGGGAATGGTGCCTTTGTGTGCAATTATTTTCTGTGTGCAGTAAAATTTGGGGTTTTGGCATTGATGAGGGGTGTTACTCTAAAACCAATCCCAGGATGTTTTTTTACAGTCCAGGGAAGACCTGGCTTGGCAAGTTCCCATGAGGCACAGGCTCAAGAGTGAATTGGATATATCTGGGTCTGAATGGAGTGGTGAAGTGAGCTAAAGAATGATGATGGATTCAACCCTAATCTGTGACTGGGGGTGTCTGAAAGGTTATAGCGCTCCGTCCATCATCTCCTTATGTTTGCTTTGTTCATCCGAAGTTGGCAGGATATGCCCAGATGTGGGTCTCTTGCTCACTTTGCCACTGGATTCAAGCTAGCTTGGCTGATGAGGGGTGTTACCCCGATACCGGTCCCAGGATGCTTGTTTCCGGTCCAGGGACGACCTGGCTTCGCAGTTCAGGCTGGACTGTTCCCATGAGGCACAGGGTCAAGACTGATTTGCATATAGCTGAGTCTGAACTGGGATGGCAACGTGAGCTAAAGAACGATGATGGAGTCAAACCAGATCTGTGACTGGGGGCGATTGTCTGAAAAATTGTAGCGCTCTGTCCATCATCTCCTTGTTTTTGCTTTGTGTATCCTAAATTGGCAGGATATGCCCAGACGTGGGTCCCTTGCTCACTTTGCCACTGGATTCAAGCTATCCTGGCTAATGAGGGGTGTTACCCTGAAATCGGTCCCAGGATGCTTGTTTCAGTCCAAGGAAGACCTGGATTGGCAGTTCGGGCTGGACTGTTCTCATGAGGCACAGGGTCAAGACTGATTTCTATATAGCTGGGTCTGAACAGGAGTGTTGTAGTGAGCTAAAGATCGATGATGGATTCAAACCAGATCTGTGACTGGCATAGTCAAAGAAACTAAGGACCAGAACAAGACAAAAGAGGGTCAGAAGGGAAGCTGATTAATGATGAATCAGCAGGGAGCTTTTCACAATGACAATGCCTGAGGGGAGAGGAGGATTGCCTACTTGGAGCAGTCCTAGAGATAGACTATAGTGACCTATATTTTGACAGAAAAGTCAATGACCACCCTGAAGTGTGGTTCCTAAATTCCCAATAGGCTCTGCGCATTGGAATAACATCAACAATAGTTTAGACGTAGGAATGAAATCGACTAGGTCTCCATTGAATATGGTAGACTTAATTGTGAATGCCAGCTAGCTCAGAGGTCATTAGAAACTTTCTCGAATACACAAGAAGGGATTCGTTTCTGACAACCATATCACATGACAGCTTTGTTCCCCAAGAATAAGAAATATATCATCAGAGTCGCGGAAACAATAGATGGCTATTTCACTCAGTCAATCGTGCATGCTTCGTTTCACCAGAAGTGCAGAGAAACAGAGAGACGGGCGTTTTCAATAAAAAGGTTCTCATGCAAGAGAAGTGAATTGCTACAATCATAGTACTTGCTATGAAGTAAAGATTGTACAGTAAAAAGAGTATTAAGAAATAATACTGAAAAATCATTTATATGGTTTCTAAGCCATAAGATACATAAAATAGATAAATACATACAATGATAAATAATGACTAAAAGTACTCAACTGGTGCATCTAAAATACGCCTACCCCGGTGTACCTAACCTAAGTCTAGTACAAGGGAAGAAGTAAGTGAGGTGTAGCTTGAGTTAAATAGTTTCTGCCAAGAATCTATCCAAGAATTCTCTAAGGGTCTAATCAGCTCCGTACCTTTGTTATAGAATGAAGGAGGTCTTGTATCTCTCTCTCAGGACTCGATCTCCCAGTAACTCGCAAGGGTAGCAGGGAAACACTGGAGCTGGATTTCTCGGCAGGAGAAAAGACAGTGTCTCTCTCAGTGCGTCAGCGGGAGGGTCGGCTTCCTTCGGCACTCGCATACATAAGGGCGTTGGGCAAGTAGTTAGTCGATCTGCTCCAAAACCACTGTGTGTTTGCTAGGGAAGATGTGGGCATATTTATACCTGGAAGGTGCCAAGTTTGACGTAAGGGTGGACATAATAACGTCACTAAGAACTCGAAGGTCTTTACACGCTCCAGGAGTTCTGGGACAAATCAATACTGAAGCAGGGGGAAGTCCCGTACTGCAGAAAGCTGGTTGTCTTCAAGAACTTGTTGTACTCTAGGAGCTTAGTGGAAGTAGCCATGCCGTATTTGGACTGCATTGGATGTGCCTAAATATGGTTATGATTCTGATGCCTATATAAGGATATGATAAGTTATACCTATATAAGGGCATGAATCGGGAAAATTACACTAGAGCCCTAGATACGTTACAACACCCACTCCACGTAGAATGTCCATCTTTACTAAATACTAAGCAGGTATACCATTTCTAAGCATGTGTTTACAAACCCACCCCAAAAATACAAAAAATGCATTTGAAATGGTTTGTACACGAAAAATGAGTATTGCACTGTACGTTTTCTAAGCAGTGGTATCATTCAAATAATGCATATAGTTTTTACATTGGAAATGCTGGCTGAATGATTCACGAAATTACATTTATGAAATGGCTCTTAATACAGAAGAGAAGGTCGAGACCATTTCATCACAGATTTATATAATACTGTACATGTGCTAGAGGCTAAGTTTAAATATTGTCTCTAGGTATCAAAAAATAGAAATCTTGTTCTCTAAGAATAGTTCTACATTAAGCAGATTACTCTGTGCCAAAAAAGGTAAATAATTTGGTATTTGAGAAAAAATTATTTCTTTGTAGTAAAAAATAGTTCAAAATTTTAGAAGTTCTGTTTATCAAAACTGAAGACTGAAATCAAAGTTCAGGGAACGCTGTGTGCTTGTTTCTCAAGAGTTATTCTTGTTGTTAGGAGAAAACATTAACTCAGATAGGCTGACAAAGAATTTGTCTACCACAGTAGGTGAAAGTTGGGCCATTTCCGAAAAAGTAGAAATAGTGCATATGTGAGATGCATTATTGTCAGAGTTATCTGGATCAGCAATGTTCACAGAAGGTTGTACCTGTGTGCATCTCGTACCTCACCGTCACCTAGTCGTAATGGTGAGGTCTCAACGAATGCCGTCATCAGAATTGGTAGCCGCTGGGGACAACACGTTGCATGAGCCGTTACCGAACCAAGCAAAGTATCGACATCCACAGGTACTGCTGATGGAAGTGAGAGACAGATGTCTAACACACATTCTTCTCCGCAGAGCAGGCATCGCAGAACAGGTAAGATGCAATCTTGCCAGATTGGTCTGAATGATAGAAACCATGTGGTATTCAGATCTCTTAGACGAGCCAAGCCGAGAACCTGTGTTATCCTATTTCGGTACCGCAGTGCCTGGATCGCTTGTTCCATGGTAACCTGAGTATTGCTGGTGACTGGACTTGCCATATCGGAGCAGAAGGAACAAAAATAGAATTCCTGCTACGAGTCCCAAAATGAGAGGCAGGCCGCCGAACACAGAGTGCACAAAATTCGAACAAATGCTTCAAAGGGTGCTAATAGTCCAGAAAAAAGTGTCTTAAATACATGTGCAATTTCACTGGTATCTGACATGTTTAAAATTTGCCCTAACATTTCTATGAAATGTACGGGGCAGTTTGTTGATAATAATGTATGTATCTCTGCTGAGGTCCTTGCAACTTGCAGATCATACGCTTCTCTAGACGAGGTCAAAGGCACAGTTTTTTGTAAAAGAATGGCTTTCATTCTGCTTAATGTATCAATTCGAATAGAAGAGATATTCAATGAAGGCCAAATTGTTGCCTCCTTTTCTGGCTTGCTGTTTGGATACAATACTTGCATACAACAAGTGACCCTGGATGTAACACTGACGAGATTGGGCGTTCCAGGCAACATGACACAACAGCTGTGGTCACTTAACATAACGTGGCTATCGTTGGAAAGCTGCCTGAATACAGGTTCTATTTGTGTTGCTGGAGTGCCGTGTAAGTGGTAAGAAAGATCATTAGATGAACCCCCACAGGCTCCATGTAAATTAATTTCTTGACATAGAAGTGTACCACTTAGTGACTTTTCACAATTTTTCAACTAAGATATACCTCTTTGTTAC
This sequence comes from Lissotriton vulgaris, assembly GCF_964263255.1. Taxonomy (NCBI): domain Eukaryota; kingdom Metazoa; phylum Chordata; class Amphibia; order Caudata; family Salamandridae; genus Lissotriton; species Lissotriton vulgaris. The sequence goes on along the minus strand of NC_141689.1, from coordinate 2,006,499,154 downwards.
CCCCACTCCAACATCTATGTGTGTAGGGTAAATTCCAGGTTGACTTGATGTATCCTTTTTCCAACCTTTCAAACAAGCCCGCTGGTTTATGCTGTAGGCAGTATTGAAACTGGAATCTCGTTATCGGTATTGTTATGGTACCATGTATTATCCATTCAATGACAGGTTTCTCAGAAACAGTTAATGGTAATCTTTCTAGTTTTTCAATGCTCAGCACCGTATAGTCTGCTCCTTTTTGTGCCAAAGAGATTTGTTTATCTGTAAGGTTAAAGATAGAAAATAATAACGTTGTGTTGATTAGACGCCAAGGCACGTAGCCTGAAAGCAGATTTTGTAATGTCCAGCCTAACTGTACAATAGAAAGTAATTGGGACTGGCCATGTTGTTGTCAAAGCCCAGCTCACCTGAGTTTCTGTTCAGTTCTGATGGAGGTTGAAGACAGTCCGACCCCACCCTGAAACTGCTTGTTCCAGCACACTAGTTTTAAAACAGTGCACTAAGAACCAGAAGCTCAAGGGAAGGGGGGAAGTGGATAAAATAAAAAAAGAGAGACAACACCGTTCTTGCGTTTCCACTGTAGAAGAGCTGCTAAAATCTTTTGCCCTCTCTGACTTCTGTAGAAACTGGTGCCTAATGAAACATAAACAAAGAACAGATAAGTGCAACCTATCCCTAAATGTGTTCCTGACTAAACCTTAATCTTATTAGAAATTCTCTTCTAAAAGTACCTCTTGGATCCTGGTCTCGAGCTTCCTGGTTTGGAATGTGTTACTGTACTGGGATGTGCTTTCTATTACTGTAAAACTTCTGTAAAAGCAAACGAATATCATTATCAGAATTACCAACGTCTAACATTCACCTTAATATAACTAAAGCCTAAATTCTTAATAGCAATCCCACTTTTCACACATTTCCAGACTTTTTATAAAACAAATATTGTACTTTTACATCAAAATACAGCAGGTAATTTGTGCAAGTCCTTGATTTACTGTTTGCCTTGCTGTCAATGGTTTCCTCTGTTCGATTCTTAAAAAAGTTCAATGTGAAACAATGTTTATTTCACAAAGTTCCACAAAGTATTCTTGTAACAAAGGGTTTGAACCACAAAGTTCGTGGGAGATATCTTGTTCCAAATTGTCTTTACATAAATCCAGAGATCGCCGATAAAGTTCTTTCAGGTAATAAAAGGTTTTGCACTTACTTGTTGTTGAAAAGGGATACTGATCAGTCTAACCTTGACCTCTTTTTCTTTTGCAGGTCGATTGCAGTGGACAGAAGAGTGGCAGAGGCAAGAAGTAGCCGGAAACCAGAAGAAGGAAGAGCCAAAGCTGCGCCCGTTGACGTCAATGAAGGTCGGGAGAGAGCAGGAGTGCCAGCGCCGAAGGATCTGTTCTCAGGAAAGTGGGAGGTAGACGAGCACAAGCACTGGGTGAGGCTCAGGGGCTCCCTTTTATAGACAGGGCTGGGTGTGGTTCGAAGAGCTGGGAGTGGTTCAAAGAACTGGGTGTGGTTCTCACAAGCAGGTGTGCAGAGCTTCAGTTATTATGCTAATGAGTTGAAGTAACACATGACCTAGGGAGGTGTGTTCTAAATAAGCCTTGGTAAAAGCAAGGTCCAATGTTTTCTAAATAAGCCTTGGTAAAAGCAAGGTCCAATGTGCAAACAAGACAGCAATGTCCAAACTTGTGAATACATTGAGCAACATACACAGAAGTCTAGCGGAGGGGCTGAGATAACAAGAAAGGCTTTCAGTAGTATGTTTAAAGAGAGCTATTACAGAGACCACTAGTACAATGAGAGGGGACATGCTCTTTGCTGTGCACAAACCCTAACAGTTGTAACATGAGCATATCCTGTTCTATTATATCAATAGCAGATGATACAATGCTGTCCAAAGAATAAATTCTGGAGGACAGAGTCGTTAACCCATTGTCCACTACAGACAGTGATTATTCCAAATTAATAAGATCAATTTCTCGTATTTTTTCAGCAGTTTCAATTTGCGTTATTTTCCAAGCTTTGTTGTAAGCAGCATTTATACCGGCATATATGAAACTTTTTGACGCTGTTTGCGAGGTCCCAATAAGAAATCTCGCAAGTCAGCACCTTCTTTAAGTAAGGTCAAGTGTTGCTTAATTTCAGGTAGTGTGGATTTCTGTAGCCACTCGAGGCATAGTTTTCCTACACTGTATGTTGTTATTATCCCTGGATGTTGTCTCTGGGAATATCTGGGGTCTGGCCTGTTCTGTTTGAACCCCTGTGTTTTGTCCAGGAATCTATTGTGACAGTTTTTAGTGTCTGTGGGCCAGATCAACCATTTTTTCCAATCAGGATTAGTTCTGTTTTGGTGTAAAATATGGGACCCCTCATCTGTAGTGCTATTTCTATCAGGCATAGGCTTTGGTATTGACGGGTTGTTCAAATCTTTTATCTTGGCTAGGCCAAGACAGGTTGTTTGTTGAATGGTGTCATTCAGGAACGTTATTTGTTCTGGGATCATGCCGGCTCTGAATAATGATTCTAGTCCCTGTACTTGCCAATCTTTTGAACCCCAGATTGTTTTTGTTTCAATGTTATCTTTCCAGAATTCAAAACCAAATGTAGACAAATGTTCATAAAATTTTGCAGAATATATGTTTTGTATTGGTCAACATATTTTTCATTCCTGTCTATTCACATAACCTTTCTGGATCTGTGATATTAAACCCTGAGAAGTATGGAAATTTCTCATAAAATGTTTTCAAGCTACCTTTTGGCGGTGTTAGACAATGTTCCCATTGATTATAATTTAAAACATTTCTAGTTTTTGCAGATTTATGCAAATAGTGGTGCCCAAAATGATTAAAGAAATACATTTCTTCATAATCAGATGAACCTTCTAAATAATCATGATTTGTAAACTTTGCTGACATTTCTAAATCAGACATCATATTATTAATAGACTCTGTCGGAGGAGGAGCTTAGCGCGCATCCAAGAAGGTCACGTGAGCACAGGGCTCCCCGGACCCTCGCCACCCTTCGCAATCTATCCTGATGATATCCTGAATTCTTGGACGGATTCTTGAAGATGAACCTCGACTGAGTCCATAACTCTTTTCAGAATTTAAATCGGACCTTGGCAACCGAAACTACATCGCTCTGAACTTTTGGGGCCCACCTGGAGGCGAGCCGGGAACTTGGCGACTTGTGGATCCGGGACGAAGTTGAACAACAACGGCTGTGGGGTCTCCTCGGTAGCCCTATCACAACTTTCGGTTTCGTTTCTGGATCTTGGCATGGTCTGATTGAGAGACCGTTTCGCTCGGTTGGGGACCAATCCAGCCTCCATTTAATGTAAGCACTGCTTCATCATCACAGCCTTTTGGGTCTATTTGTGACTTTGTCTTGGCCATACGAGCCAGCTTTTGTGGTTTGTTGGTGCCCGGCCTGCGGCGGCCATTTTCACCAGGTCTCGCGGGCCCCTCCGGGGCGCATCTTCCAACATGGCGGGCAGGGGTGAAGCCGAGAAGCGGAAGACTAAGACGCCTCTTCATGGGGGACCGGTCCAGACAAATGTTATGGACCGGTACACTCAGGCTAAAGGATCTCCCGGGCTTTCCATCCGTACCCTGGAGGATGCCAAAGAGGACCCGTCCACTCCTGTTGATCTATCCCTGCAAGACATTATGGGCGCCATCACCAACATGAAGGAGACCAACGGCCAGCAATATGAGGCTCTGGCTCGTAAAATTGCCACGGTCGCCATTGATGTCACTCTGATCAGGGCCGACCTGTCCAAGACCAAAGAGAAAGTGAAGTCATTGGATCTGAAGACTTCCAGCCTCACGGCCGATGTGTCGGAACTCCAAACTGAACTTGGCAATTTGAAATCGGCCAATGACTTGATGTCCCATTGGCTAGAGGATTTTGAGAACAGGGCAAGACGCAACAACATTCGCGTCACAGGGGTTCCAGAAAATCCCGAGACTCACTCGGTGGACCTCCTGGTCGAGGACCTTGTCCTGAACCATCTTGCCCCCTCTGGACTGAGCAAGTTTTTCGAAGTGGAGCGTGCACATCGTGTTCCAGGTGGTAAGCCCAAGCTGGGCGCTCCTCCGAGGCCTATTATTGCAAAACTTTTCCACTTCAGAGACCGTGATGCGATCCTGCAGGCATCGAGAGTGCACAGCCCGGTAAAATTTGAAAACTCCTCTGTCAATTTTTTCCCGGACTTCACTCAACTTGTCCAGAGACAAAGGAATGGGCTTTTAGGGGGTTAAACGACGTCTTCGGGACCTAGGACTAAAGTACACGATGCTTTTCCCTACTAGGCATCGAGTGGAGTATCAGGAACGGACCTTTTTTTCCGATCGACCAGACAATGTAAGTGACTGGTTGGATTCCCTGCCTGGCCGAGGCGATCGGACGGAGCACCCTGGCGGTGCCGAGGGTGGTGAGCCTACACAGAAGTGAATTTTCGGTCCCTGACCTCCGAACATTGGACATTTCTCAGCTGGATACTATTTCTTTTGTATAGTATGTCTTATTGTTGTCCACATCCGGGTGGCGGGTGGTGACAGGCCTCTTTCCTCCTCCGGGGTCTTTTTGTAGAATGGGACTGTTAGGGCGACAGGCACACTGCATGTTGGGGTGGCTTTTTAGTCTACTGCAGGGGTGCAGGGAGGGGGGAGTTGTAACGGGTGTTGGTTGGGGGGTGGGATGGGGTGTTTGTGTGTGTGTTTTTCTCTCTAAAGGCGGCACATTGGTTTTTTCTTTGCTTCAGTTGTCCAGCTCTTCGTGGGGTGACTTATGCATCACTTGTGGGGATGGGGGGTAGTGGGTTGAGGGTGATATCTTGGAACGTCAATGGATTGGGGGATCGTATAAAACGGGGTGTTGTACTGCAATATTTGCGTCGTTTGTCTCCTGATGTGGTACTCTTGCAGGAGACGCATTTGGTGGGAAATATGTGGCATGCTATGAATAGGTGGGGTTACCGCTTGGTTGCTCACTCTGGGTTCACCACTGGTTCCAGAGGTGTTGGTATTCTGGTCCGGTCTTCTCTCCTTTAGAGATTGATAATGTAATCCTTGACGATAGAGGGCATTACGCCGCCCTCACTGGTAGGTGGGAGGGTAAGACTCTTTCATTGGTTACTGTATACGTTCCCCCAGGTCTCCAGACCTCTACTTTCTCGGATGTTGGCCGGATGATGCTGGAGCTCCCTGATAGTCTTCTCCTCATGGGTGGTGATTTTAATTCTGTGATTTCAAGCGGTTTGGATCGCCACCCCCCCCCCCCCAGGGATCTTCCCTCTTCCCAATCATGGCTGGGTGGGTTCTTAGACACCTTTGGTCTGGTGGGCTGCTGGAGGTTAATGCATCCGACGCAATGTCAATACACCTTTCACTCCGGGGCTCATGGGAGTCTCTCCAGGCTTGATTACATCCTTATGCCTGCTGTCCAGTCTTCCTACGTTAGGGATATCAGACACTTAGCCCGAGGCATTTCAGATCATTCTCCTTTGTGGCTTAGTTTTGATACGGGGATACACGCTGCGGGGCGGATCGCCCCTATCAATCCTTGGTACCTGCGCAATCCCAAGACCCGTAACAGCCTGATAAAGTCCCTAGATCACTACTTCCTGGAGAACAAAGGGTCAGTTTTGTCCTCAGTGTCCCTGTGGGAAGCCTTCAAAACTGTTATTCGTGGACAGGCCCTATCTTTAATAGCTGAGACCAAGAAGGCTGGAAATAAGGAGGTCTTGAGTCTGGAGGCCGAAATACTGGAGTTGGAGGCTGATCTAGACTTAGGCGTCACCCAGGATAGACTCCACGCCCTTCGTTTGAAGCAGTTTGACTATAAATCCCTTGTTACAGATGCTGCCAAGACAATGTACAGGGAACAGCAAGGTAGACTGTATGATGTTGGGGATAAGGCGGGTAAATTGATCGACTGGCTTGATAAGAAGGAAAGAGCGAATCGTGTGGTCCCTGTGATTTAGACTTTGGATGGTGTGAATGTGACTGACCCTGAAGAGATTGTGGAGTGTTTTGCCGACTATTTTCGTGTGGTCTACTCCCCGGTGTCCGATAGAGAGGAGGATGACTCTCATTTATTGCTGAGGGACATCGCGCTGCCCGGCCAGTCTGAGGAGGATCGAGAGTGCATGGAGGCCCCGTTGTCGGTCGACGAGATTGCGACCGCAATCCGTTCCCTCCATTCTGGCAAGGCTATGGGCCCTAATGGCTTGCCTATCGAACTGTACAAACTGCGCCCAGACAAAGTCGCGCCTTATCTTAGCGCTATGTTCATGGAGTCACGTGAGCTTGGCACCCTCCCTTGTGACCTGCGTCTGGCAACTATAGTTGTAATTCCTAAGGAGGGCAAGCCTCGTGATCGCTGTGCGTCATATAGGCCTATCTCTCTATTGAATGCCGAGCCGAAGATTCTCGCCAAGGTCCTTGCTAATCGTCTACTCACTGTAATTTGTCACCTGATCCATCCAGATCAATCCGGTTTTATTCCGCACCGGAACACTGCTCTTGATTTGCGGCGCTTACACAGCGTTCTCGCTAGGGCGGAGTCTCTTCCGGAACCGGCCATCTTGTTTTCCCTGGACGCCACAATGGCCTTTGACACGATTGAATGGCCATATCTTTGGGCCACTCTGGCGAAGTTTGGTTTCGGTGCAGAATCTATCAGTTGGGTTAGACGTTTATATATGGATCCGCTAGCTCAGGTTGTCGTTAATGGTAGAGTGTCCCAGTCTTTTGTTCTCGGGAGGGGTACCACGCAGGGATGCACGCTGTCCCCCCTGCTCTTTGCTCTTGCTCTAGAACCGCTCGCAGCCTGGCTCCGATGGGAGCCGTCGATAAAGGGCATTCAGTGGGCCCCCAATTTTGAAGATCGTGTCTCGTTGTACGCCGACGATATCCTCTTGTACCTCACCTCCCCTCGTAAATCCCTTAACGTCCTATTCAACGTTCTCACTTCTTTCGGTAAGAACTCCGGCTTGATCATTAATTGGTCTAAATCATGTGTGTATGTCATCTCGGGCGGCCTTCCCCCCTTGCCGAGTAGGTTTCCCATTCAAATTTCACAATCTGGCTTCAAGTATTTGGGAGTCTATATACCGTTAGACCCAGTTGCCCGCTACAAGCATAATCTCCTTCCTCCTCTCGGACGATTGAAGTTGGACGTTGCTCGGTGGTGTAGATTGCCGCTGTCGCCACTCGGGCGAGCGGCACTCTTTAAAATTATGTCTCTGCCTCGATTTCTCTACGCACTTCAGAACTCTTTTGACATTATTCCGGCGGCCTACTTTCGGGAGGTGGAAGGTTTGCAGAGGAGGCTTGTTTGGGACGGTCGCGCACGCATCGCTCTTGCAAAACTAACTCTCCCCTGGTATGATGGGAGCATTGCGCTCACGGACATCAGGAGGTATTATTGGGCCTCCCAGTTGTCCGCCATCAACCAGGCTACGTATGCACCCGGTCTGACTCCGGCTTTCGAGATGGACAAATATCAGTTGCCCGGGGTAACTTCAATAGAGCCCTCTACTCTCAGGCGGTGGGGAGGAACCTAACGGGACCCACCAAGATTGCAGTACGTGTGTGGAAAGATGCCAATGTGGCCATGGGATGGAATGATCGATTGACGCGAGCGACCCCGTTGTATGCCTCTGAAAAATTGGGATGCCTCTGGACAACGAAAGGTTTTGAGAACTGGGATATGATTGGCATTAGCAGAGTGGGCGATCTCTGGGTGAAGGGCGCGGTGAAGACCTTTGCGATGCTTCAAAGTGAGTACGAGTTGGGTGATCAGGAGTTCTTCAGGTATGCACAGGTTCACCACGCTTTGCTGTCTGTCTTCACAGCCGGTGTTACTGTTCCTGAATCTTCCCCACTCGAGGACCGTATACTTGACGGTCATCTGCCCGATAGTACGATCTCCTTGATTTATAAGAAACTAATTAACAATCGGGCAGATCTCCTTGTGCGTCTCAGGGAGGCCTGGACCGGAGATGGGTTGGAGTTGGATGACGAGGACTGGCAGTCTGCACTATCCTCCCCGAAAGAGGTCATCATTCCTGCCCGTCTCCGTCACCGTCTCGTCCAGCTCAAAATTCTTCATCGTGTGTATGTCACGGGTCCTCGTTTGGTTGCTATTGGTTTTTCTTCGGATGGGCTGTGTAAGCGCGGATGTGGAATGAGTGCCACCTTTCTTCATATCCTTTGGGAGTGTCGTGAGGTGGCGGCATATTGGCAGCGTGTGCATGCGGTAATGGAGTGTGTCACCGGGGTCGCTCTGCTGCCTGAGGCTCATAGATGTTTGTTGAATGTGTGGGAGCCGAATGATTACAACGTTGCCCAGGCCCGGTGGGCGGCACTTGGGAACATGATCGCAAAGAGAGATATTGCGCAGCTGTGGGGTTCCCAACGGCCTCCCGCCGTGTCGGTAGGGAAGGAGATATGGACTGGTGTATGTTTAGAGAGAAGACGGTATATTTGGCTAGGGGCAACCCTAGGGCGTGGAGTAAAATTTGGGGTCAATGGAACGCCGACCAAGGGAACATTTGTACACCCCCCTTTGAAGACACTCCAGACATTTCTCTGTTCCCCTGATCCTGAGGTTCCTGAAACGATTTACTCCTTTTTCCTGATTGTCTGACTTCCCCACTGCCCCCCCCGGATCATCTCTATTGCCCTCCTGATTAGTTATCCGGTTACTGCAGGTCCCCCACATCGGAGCGCAACATTGTCTAGAACGCTTTTCGCATAGAGTTTTGTTTCTTTGTTTTTCTTTCAGTTCATTTTCTAAAAAATTTAAAACATCTATATCCTGACTACATCCTGTGTTGCCGAAAATGTATCCTGTACTCTGCTGGACCTCTAAGGGATCGGTTGCTGCTTTGTGAGTTCATACAATTGCTTTACATGTCCTAGCGGCTGGCCCCTGAGGTTGTAGGCCCATACTTGTAATGATATTTTTTGCACAATAAAGTTTAAAAAAAAAAATCCAAAAAAAATAGACTCAAAGTCCCAATCATCAGAGAAACTGCTCGGTGAGACAAAGTCACTTAATGAAACCTTGAACTGGTGTGGATACTTCAAGAGTTCAACCGGGCCATAGATGTCGTAATCAGTAGCGTCCCATGCTACACCATCAGGTATAGGAATGGCTGTGATGTTTACTGATGACAGGTCTCTTTTTTCAACATGAGATGACTTGTGTGGTTTTAGGACCAAGTTGATGTTCTGACTTGCTGTGTCCATTGTACTGTATTTCCTTCAATCATTCTTCCTAAGCTTAAAACCAAAATTAGCCAGAGCAGGAGGAAAAGTACACCTAACACAATCCACAATTCAATCCATGGTGAAATCAGATATATTTCTCCAAGTTGATGAAAGAGTTCTGTTATTTTTTCTTTGAATGTTTTGTTTGCTGGCTTTTCTTCATGTTCACTGGGATCTTCAGAAAAGTCATCGAAATTGATGAAATAGCCAGAGGCAGTTCTGTCAATTTTTGTAATCGCATCAGGATTGTTATTAATCTTTGTAGTTGCTTCTTCCTTTGTCATATTAGTATAGTCAGAGGCTACATCATTGTAGACAGGTGTTTCTTGACGAACTGTTATTTGGGTTTCAAGAGGCACAAGTTCCTTGGCTTTGTTGCATAGTCCTTTTTTATTCACTGCAGATTTATCAAATGTGATTAGTCTCTCAGTTTGAACCTCTTGAATTGTAGCAAGGTTTGGTCTTCTGCTACATCTTGGGAGTCCACTGGGCCTACTATTTATTATTGGCCACATGGTAGTGGTTTTACCAGGTCGATTGATACCACTCTGTTCTCCTTTTTACCAGCAAGCGGCGTTAGTACTACTGATCTTGTTCCGTTGATTGCTAAGACTGGTACTGCTTTTCTGTAAGAAGGCCCAAATTCCTTCTTCACCGCGATCTTTTCTCCGACCAGATCCCCAATCTTTGGAATCCAGACAGGTCTTGCTGGGACAGGTGTTTTTTCTTCAGTGGCCATTGGCTTTAGCTTTGTGTTACTCAGACTTCTTCTTGTTTCATTTAAGTCCTAAAAAACAGCCAAACGATCTTTGATATCAAAGGTTTTTTGTTCCACAACTGAAGTTTGACTATCGAGGTCTTCGATTATCATTCAAGTATCAAACAAAAGTTCATATGGAGTGATTCCACCCAGAGAATTTCTTGGCAGATTATTTACACTACCTTGGACACTTATTAGATGTTTGACCCACCCATCACCCGAACCTAATACCCTCGCTGTTATAGATTGCTTTATGTCACGTTTTTTCTTTCCACTTCCGCATTACCCTCAGGATGGAAGGGACTAGAGTACCGCAATGCAACGCCCTAGCTGGCCATGGCCTCCTTGGAAGCCCGAAAGCTAAACGCAGGACCTTGGTCAGAATGTAGAGTGCCGATTGCGTATGTGCCGATAAAGACTCGCATATCCTTTATAATAGTACTGGCGTCAGCCGAGTGCTGGGGCCACATCCAAATGAATCTTGTACATGAATCCACTGCAACCATGATATATTTATAGTTACCGTCCCTTTGTAAGGGACCACAGTGGTCCAGGTAAACACACGCTAATGGTTTATCTGAGATCAGAAGGGACGTCTGCGCAGGACGTTTCAATGTTGATACTTTAATTTTTTGGCATATTTCACAGTCTAGAACATAGTTTCTAGTCTGTTTCCTCATGCGCGGCTACCAATATCTCTGTTTTAATAAAGATACTGTGGTGGAAACACCTGCATGTGCAGAGGCAAGTCCTTCATGCGCTGCTAAGATTAGTCCTAACCTATGTTCCATGTTTGGAATTGCCCTATCCCCCACTCCAGGGATTTGAGCAAAAGGTACATTGTTTGCATCTGTTTTATATGAGTACTTTACTGGAAAGCCTTTTGGGAGTGTTTTACCACTGTTTTTTACTAAAGCAGTGACAGCTTGCATTATTTTGCTGTCTATTTTCGTTTTTGAACGAGTGATTGCCTTTGCGGCTTCATCAGCCAATGAATTCCCTGCAACATGAACGCCATCACGTTGATGACTCAGTATATGGATCACATGAGTCTTTTGTAGTTCTTTCTGTAAAAGAACTACTTGTTCCCAAAGCATTTTATGCTTTATTGTGCCACCTTTCGCATCTTTGAAACTGTTTTGAATCCAGTTCTGCAAGTATTCATTGTAAGACTGGACGCAGCAATACGAATCACACACTATGAGTGTTGGGAATTCGCGATCGGTATTCTCAAGCACCATCTTGAAAGCCTGTAGTTCAGCTCACTGAGTTGTACACTCTCCGAATGATTGAGTTTTTGTGACCATAGGTCAGAATTTACCTTCGCGCCAGCGACCTTTTACAATCGCGCACACAGCACTATAGGCTTGTTTACCCGCAATGGCGGGCTGTGCTGATCAATCTGTATATATTATACAGCCGTAATGTTCAAGAGGCAGAATTTCGGTCGGCAGAGGACATTCCTACTCGTATTGGAGAAATTCTTGTGTTTTCAAGCTAGAGTCAAAAACGTATTCAACGTCTGTTGCAGCAAGATAATTAACCCATTGTATCCATCTTGGATGTAAAGCTTTAGCATTTGGAATGCTCGCTCTTGTCACTGCCTCTAAGGCAGGTAGGGGTGTAACGACCGATATGCATTTTCCCTGTGCGAGGGCTCTTTCTTTTGCCATAGCAGTTTGAACCGCTGTCAGAATTTTCTCAGTTGAAGTGAATTTTATTTCAGCTTGTGCGTACAAGTGTGATTTGTAAGCTATTGGTACCGTTTCACTTTCGTTATAGGTCAGGTGCGTGAATCCACATCTTCCTGGGATGACTCGGATTACAAGGTTGCGTTCGTTTGCGCATGTTTGCAGCTCTGTTTTAGCTAACATTTCTGTTTGTATTGAATGTAAAATTTCTGTGTGTTTCTGAGTCCAATTAGTTGGTTTGAAATCAGGTTTCATTAATTTGTAGAGAGGTTTAACCCTCTCTGCGTAATTCAGAACTTACGTTCTTCCAAAATTCAGGAAACCTGGAATTGATTGTAAGTGTTTCAGCATTTTTGGTGCTTGGAGCAGCGCACATTTCCCTAAGAAATTGGCTGCTAGGCTTTTCCCTTCACTTGATAACTCATATCCAAGAAATAGGACAGTGAGGTGGGCAATCCGTGATTTTTTAAAGTTGAATTTGTACCCTTCAGATGCGAACCTAAGTATAATGGTGTTCACTCTTTTCAAGTGCCTGTCCAAATCATCGTCTGTTAGATAGATGTCATCGACATAAGATAATGCCTCATCATCATACATTTGTAGTAACTCTGTTACTCTGGCTTAAAATAATTCTGGGCTATTCTTGAATCCCTGGGGGAGACGGCAAAATTGCCTCTGGGCCCCCATACTAGAGAAAGCGGTCAAATACCTGCTTTCTGGTGCTATGTTTTGACAGAAGAAACCATTAGAAATATCTAATGTCGTTTTATATTGTTGGCGCACAATGTTATTCATCAGTGCTGCACTGTGTGAATTTTGTACTGCAAATATTTTGCAACAAGAGTTTAAGTGTCTGTAGTCCAATACTAGATGATATGAATTGTCTGGTTTGGAGACAGGAAACAAAGGATTGTTCATTTGTGAGGTACATGTTTCAATCACCCCCTGGTACTCAAGTTGATCTAAGATCTCCCTGACTTCTTTTTTAGCTTCTTGCTTAACAGGATACTGCCTTTGTGCAGTAGGTTGATTTTTTAACTGGATTTTATGGTGAGGGGTTTCCTCATCCAACCTTACATGATTTTTATATAATGCAGGGGCTTGGGCCACTGCCCATTTTCTTGCATATGTGTATTTTTTATGAATTGGAATATGATTTGAGAAGGCAGGCATAATCATTTCTTCGCCATGTGGGCACTCCCTAACAAATTCAGGTGGCCAGTTTTTCTCAGCTAGAAGAATATCTTAGCCTTTAGATAGCTTCTTACAAAAGTGAGTTCTTATTTTCCTAGTTATGTCCCCTTCTATACGAATTGTTATTTCATATAATTTATGGGGTACACTGACTTTGGCGTCTGCAGTTTCCACCTGAATGTACTCATTCGTGTCAACTGTCTCCAGAAGATTAATCAGGATCTTGCAAGCTATAGTCACTTCTGCTGCGCTGTCTAGCATTGTTGGGCCCACTCCCCGTTCTTGAGTTGTGTCCTCAGGATCCTCAGCATGTTTTATCTTTATGCTTGCTACCTTCTTTTTGGAAAATTGAGATTTTTTACTTTGGTGAGCGGGTTCCTTGTCTTTGACTTGACGCGCTCTTCTTTATGTTCTGACCATCCTCTTCTTTCCGATTTCTGCGAGGAAGTCTGAAAGTATCGAGAGGGACGTGTCTCAATATCTTGATATCTGTCAGGTTTTTTCAAATTATCCCTATTTCTGAGGTTATATCTTTTCTCAGAGGGCTCCCGTTGTGGAGATCTACCTCTCCGTTGGGGAGACCTTACTCTGGACTGAAACTGTTTTTCTCTGGGAGTGGTCTGTTTATTACCCTCCCACCTCTTTTTAGGAGTAATTAAATTATTTTTAATGAAAGTTTTTTCAGGATTTTCTGTTAGTTGTGGTTTTAGTGGTTTCCCACCCAAACTATCTCTACCTAATTCTTCATAGGATTTTTCAATTATTCTGGCAAGTTCAAAAAGCTGGTCTGCTATTTCTGTTTCTTTTAATTTTTGGCGGATCGCCACAGATGCTGCTTCTCTTTTTATGTTGGCTAGTAGTATAGCCGAGACTTGCTTAAAGTCTTTCAGTAATTTCATACCTAGATTTAAAGCAGGCTCTGGACCGTACTTATTTTGAATCTGTCTTAGTACGTCTGGTATAACCGCCATAGACAGAACACCATGTGTTTTTGTGTAGATTGAAGCAAAGACTTTTCCCCAAGTGTCACAGTCCTCCACATGTGGTGTGATCCCCATTGGTAAACAGATTGTCAGAATTCTGTGTTTTTCATGAGGTGTACTATCAGCGAATACTACCTCTATTTGAGTAATCTTTTGAGCCAACCAGAACAGAATTTGTTCCCGTTTTGCGGGTAATTTACCAATGACTGATTGTATAGTCTGTGGTGTGATTTTGTTTGTATTCCCCTGGTGAGGGGTGTGCTGTGTTTTTTTTATAGTAGGTTGGACTCTTGAAGTCCGCATGAATTATTGGACCAATTGTCTATGTATTTTAATTAATTGTTTCAATTGAACTAATAGTTCTCTGTCTGACATTTCTTCAATGTCAGGATGTGGTGTATAGCTGGCTAGAACCGGCCATGTGGCTCCTGGTCTACCTAGTGGACCGAGCCTGGTATTGTGATTTTGATGTTTTAGGACGCCATTAAACCAGAGCTGATGCTCCTGGTAAGTTAGTGGAATTTCAACGTTCTCGATAGGAACGTATTCCGCTGGAGGTTCCTCTGCTTTGTAGTAGTGGAACTCGCGTGTCACAGCATTTGCTGCTGGAAAAGTTATCCATGAATAGAATACCTCTGTCTGCCGATATTCATGTACCTCTACCACAAATATGACTGTACCACCTCTTGATGGTACACCACTATTTATTAGTCTCTAAGTTACACTCTTTCTTACATTTATCGGGATGATTATTGCATCATCTTCATTTTCATTAAACCCTGTAACGTTTAAACCCAGTTGATTCGCATCTACTGCTGCTCCACCGGTTGCTTTGTTGTCGCCGTTAGTTGACATTGTTTGGTGAAAGTTTGCGGAGCAAGTTTCAAGGAAACAAAGATTAGGTGCACAATATTTTGGAACGCTGTATCCTTCAACGTTGAATAAACCAAAAAACGAATACATAGGATTCTCGTCCTATTTAGTTCTGGCGGATATTAACCTTTTACCCACCCCAGACGTCTATTGGAGTTTTTACGGAAAAACGGGTCTGTGTGAAAAGCACGACTGAGTTACTTTAGAATCTAGCGTTAAATTATCGCCTTACCAAACGTTGGGAGTCATGTAGTGTAGTTCCTATATTCCCAATAGGCTCTGCGCATTGGAATTACATAAACGATATTTTAGACATAGGACTGAAGTTGACTAGGTCTCTATTGAATATGTTAGACTTAATTGTGAATGCCAGCTAGCTCAGAGGTCACTGGAAACTTTCTCGAATACACAAGAAGGGATTAGATTCTGACAACCATATCACATGACAACTTTGTTCCCCAAGAATAAGAAATATATCATCAGAAACTGAAAAAATAGATGGCTATTTCACTCAGTCAATCGTGCATGCTTTGTTTCACCAGAAGTGCAGAGAAATAGAGAGACAGGCGTTTTCAATAAAAAGGTTATTTATTGAGCAGACTTCTTTCAAATGCAAGAGAAGTGAATTGCTACAATCGTAGAACTTGCTATGAAGTATAAGATTGTATTATGAAATAATACTGTAAAAGCATTTATATGGTTTCTAAGCCATTAGGTACATAAAATAGATAAAATACATACAATGATAAATAATGACTAAAAGCACTCAACTGGTGCATCTAAAATACGCCTACCCCGGTGTACCTAACCTAAATCTAGTACAAGGGAAGAAGTAAGTGAGGTGTAGCTTGAGGTAAATAGTTTCTGGCAATAACATATCTAAGAATTCTCTAAGGGTCTAATAAGCTCCGTACCTTGGTTATATAATGAAGGAGGTCTTGTATCTCTCTTTCAGGACTCGATCTCCCAGTAACCCGTAAGGGTAGCAGGAAAACACTGGAGATGGATTTCTCAGCAGGAGAAAAGACAGCGTGTCTCTCAGTGTGTCAAGGGGAGGGTCGGCTTCCTTCGGCACTCGCATACAGCAGGGCATCGGGCAAGTAGTTAGTCGATCTGCTCCAAAACCACTGTGTGTTTGCTAGGGCAGATGTGGGCATATTTATACCTGGAAGGTGCCGAGTCTGACGTAAGGGTGGACATAATAACGTCACTAAGAACTTGAAGTTCTTTACACGCTCCAGGAGTTCTGGGACAAATCAATACTGAAGCAGTGGGAAGTCCCGTACTACGGAAGGCTGGTTGTCTTCAAGAACTTGTTGTACTCTAGGAGGTTAGTGGAAGTAGCCATGCCGTATTTGGACTGCATTGGCTGTGCCTAAATATGGTTATGATTCCTATGCCTATATAAGGATATGATAAGTTATACCTATATAAGGGCATGAATCGGGAAAATGACACTAGAGCCCTAGATACGTTACAACAACCCTGTTTCATTCCTGGGGGCTACCCATTCTACTATTCGTTCTGTGGAGGTCCCAAACCTACCACTGTTGTGAAGAGAAGTCAACGTTGTAGGGATTAGTAATAAACAAATTGTTAATAAGTTACAATATATGTCTTCGTAAAGACAGGTTAAATGGAAAATAAACACCAGCTAATTTTATATGATTCAAGTCCTGTGAATTTGTTGGGCAGAGACTTGCTTTGCAAGATGAATTGTGTGATTTATTGCACACCGGATGGTGTTGCAATAGAAACACAGGATAAGGGTTCAGTGTTTTGAGAGAAATTACAAAGGACTGGCTTTAACAAAGGAAGGTCTGCCTCTGGATTTAAATCATACTGTCAAGAAGTAGGTATGGCTAGGCCCACGCAGTTTCAGGAATTAAATATGGGATCTGATGGCAACAGAGAAGGAGATAAAGAGAATGTTAAAGCAAGTGAAGTGTTAATTCAGACAGTGGTCAGAGAGTAAGTGGGATTGACATGAAAAAGTTTGGATGGAAGATATGATGAGGGGCTTAAGAGCTTATCCTGCCATAGTCATAGAAACTAATGACCAGAACAAGACAAAAGAGTGTCAGAAGAGAAGCTCATTAATGTGAAAAAAGCAGGGAGATTTTCACAGTGACAATGCCTGAGAGGAGAGGAGGATTGCCTACTTGGAGCAGTCCTAGAGGTAGACTATAGTGGCCTATATTTTGACAGAAAAGTCAATGACCACCCTGTTTCATTCTTAAGGGCTACCCATTCTACTATTCGTTCTGTGGAAGTCCCAAACCTACCACTGTTGGGAAGAGAAGTCCACGTTGTAGGGATTGTAATAAACAAATAAACGCCAGCTAATTTTATATGATTCAAGTCCTGTGAATTTGTTGGGCAGAGACTTGCTTTGCAAGATGAATTGTGTGATTTATTGCACATCGGATGGTGTTGCAATAGAAACACAGAATAGGGGTTCAGTGTTTTGAAAGAAATTACAAAAGACTAGAGTTACGTTATTCCTGGCTTTAACAAAAGAAGGCCTGCCTCTGGATTTAAATCATACTGTCAAGAAGGAGGTATGGGATTTTCCTTGAAAATAAATGAGATTGATAAAAAATGCTGAATGACTTAAAATAAAAGTGAGACCAGGTTCAATTTTTTCCTAGAACTAAAACTTATAAACTTTCAAAAGAAGCAGAGGAAGGAATGAAGCCAGTAGTTCAAACCAAATTCTGAAGGAAATCCTATGGGAGGTACTTGGTATTCCTTATACTTTTTCTGTGATGGAGATAAAGAAACTGAGTGGAAAATTGAGAATTATTCAAGACTTACGAAAGATAAACAGAAAAATAATTGCACGTTGTCTTGTGGTAACGAATCCAGTAGTGATTTTGTTCTAAATCCCTTCAGATGCAGAATGGTATACAGTCACCGACTTTTGCAAAGCATTCCTCTCAATCCTTTTGCATGCAAATTTCTTTTTGCATTTGAATTCCAGAAAAAGTTCTCATGTGGTGTAGAATGCCACAGGGGAAAATAAAAAGTCTGAAAAAAGATCTAAAAAATGTAGGTTGTTTTGTAACTCAATCTATAGACGATTTGTTAGTTGCATCAAAAACGAGTGAGGTGTGTAAACTTGATACAATTGTCCAGTTCAATCATCTAGCTGGCAATGGACATAAAGTCTCCCTAACAAAAATACAGTACTTTATCTTGAAAACCATATTGATAAAGGTGTGAGAAAAGTCTCAAAAGAACTCTTTTTTTAAGTTCTAAAAATTAGCCCACCAAGCATCTAGAGGTAGGTTCAGATGGTACTTGGAATTGTTGACTAATATTGTCAATAGATTTTAAACTTTTCCTTGTTT
This sequence comes from Lissotriton vulgaris, assembly GCF_964263255.1. Lineage (NCBI taxonomy): Eukaryota > Metazoa > Chordata > Amphibia > Caudata > Salamandridae > Lissotriton > Lissotriton vulgaris. The sequence goes on along the minus strand of NC_141689.1, from coordinate 2,006,481,022 downwards.
GCAAAGTCTTTAGTAAGACTGACCCACAGTGACTTACAAGATCCAGAACCATTTGACGAAGAATTCTCTGAAGCATATAAAGAATTGAGAGAAAGTCTGTGTCGTGCACCTGCACTGGGAATGACAGACTATAATCTTAAATTCCTTTTGTTTTCGATCACAAGAAGAGGGGGACCAGGAGCACTTTTAGGTCCAGCATATGTGCTCCAGAAGGTAAATCCTATCAACTAAAAGTATGTAGTTCCTGAGAAGTGTAAAGGAGAATGAATATCAGGTCAGTATAGAAGTAACCGAAACAGGGGAGACAGTTTCTTCAGAAACTAAGACCCTCACACACCCATGTGGGTGTAATGCATCATTATAACAACACACAGGTGATGGACGAAATGCAGAGCAAATCAAACATTCACCCCCTGTCAAGAGATTTTGTTTAAATCCATAATTCTTTTACTCACCATGCCACCCCAGTTTAGATCCAGCCATTTGCAAATCAGTCATGACCCTGTTTATCATGGGAACAGTCCAGCCACAAGTGCCAAGCCAGGTCTTCCTGGACTGGAAACAAACGCTCTGGGACCGGTTTTGGAGCATCACCCCATATCAGCCAGGTTAGCCTTAATCCAGTGGCAGAGTGAGCCTGGTACCCACGTCTGGGTATACCCTGTCAACTAAGGGTAAACAAAGCAAAGACAAAGAGATGATGGACGGAGTGCTGACACTTTTCAGACACTCACCCTCAGTCATAGATTTAGGTTGAATCCATCATAGTTCTTTAGCTCAACTGTGTTTTAAGTCCACAATTTGTATTTACTTTAGTTTTTTCATATGTTTTCTGTTCTTATGTATTACTGTGTATGCCTCTTTACAGTCCTGTGTGAATTTGTGATTCACTATGATTTATTATTCTGTCCAGCACTTTATGATATATTATTAATAATATCCCGTATTTTCAAATTCTTGTGTGCTGTTGTCCTATAATATGTGGTTGGTACCAAAACATGATTGATTTACCAGACCAGCAAAAAAGTATTTGTGAGCATATGAATGCCCTGGTTAAAGAAATAGAACTCCCCCCACAGAACCAATTGTTTTTGCATCCTACTACTCATTCATATTAACTTTATTCAGCCAAAGAGGCCATTAACATGCATAAATAAAATATTTTTACAATCAGTAAGGAAGCGCGACCCCGACCAATTCACAAATGCAGAGATCTACATACACAATAAGAATACAGTTTTCCACCTAGGGAATTAGACCATTAAGAGCAACAGCATGGGACAGATTTAAAAAATATGTCTTAAAAATATAAATTAACATATATACATTAAAATCCGATTAAAAGAAACATTTAAAAGCATCAAATAGGAACATCAAAAGTACAAAACCCATGCCAGTAGATAATATATGGCTATACTTGTGATCTGGAAGTCCATTGACAATTTCCCCTCAATTTTTAAAAGTTTGCTCTAGGCAGAAATTTAAACACTGCAAATGTCGCCCTCCTTATTAGCACATTGCCCTAAATAAGGATCTATCGACTACAAATATTACAGGTCAGTAACCCCAGGACCAAAGAGACCCCTTCTCCTGGACCACATTGCAAATAAAAATTTCGATATCACAGCAACAGTAACCGGGTCAGTATCTGATTTTAGTTAGAATTCTAAAGATTTCTCTGTAGTTCCTAATGTAGTGTAGTTCCTATTTTCCCAATAGGCCCTGCGCATTGGAATAACATAAACAGTAGTATCGACTTAGAAGTGCGGATCTTCCAGGCCTCCACTGACTATGCTAAACTTAATTGGGTTTGTTACCAACTAGCTCAGAGGTCACTGGAAACTTTCTTGACTGAATAGGAAGTGATCAGCTTCCCTGGTACAGACAAGAAGGGATTCAGTTTTCCAACAACCGTGCAACATGACAACTTTGCTCCTCAGATCAAGAGTCAATCTCTAGGGTCGTGTGAACAATAGACAGTTATTTTACTCAGTCAGTGGTTGTGCAGTTTACTTTCACAATATGTAGAGAATAGAGAGACGGGAGTTGTCAATAAAGGGTAACATTTATTGAACAGTCTTTCTTCTCGTACAAGAGAAATGAATTGCCACAATTGCAAGACTTGTTATTATAAAAAGTACGTACAGTAAGATGAGTATTGCGAAATAATACTGTAAAAGCATTGATATGGTTTCTTAGCCATACAATGCTTTAAAATGAATAAAACATATATACATTCATATATACATTAGGCTAAAATACTCAACTGGTTCTTCTAACTACGCCTACCCCAGTGTACCTGACCTAAGCCTAATACTTGGGAGGGGAGTAAGTAAGTAGCTTTAAGTTAAGTTGGTTTTGCCAAGGTTTGCTTCAAGAATTCTCTCTAAGGGTTTAGTCAACACCATACCTCTGGAATAGAATGATGGAGGTCTGGTATCTCCTTCAGGGGGTCGATATCCCAGTCACCCGCAAGGGTAGACTAGAAACGCCGGAGCTGGATTTCTCTGCAGGAGAAAAGACAGTGTCTCTCTCAGCGCGTCGAGGAGGAGGAGGAGGGGAAGTGTCCATGGGCAGCTTGCATCTGCTGGGCTCTTGCAGGGGACGGCTGTTCAGCTCCTAAGTTCACCACACAATTGTTCGCTCGTTAGCAGCGATAGCAGTAGCGATAGCAGCTATGGTATCATCAGCATAACAGCAGCTTCAGCAGCAGCGAGACAGCATTTGCTTAAGGCAACGTTGGTAATATTTATACCTGAAAGGTGCCTTGTTTGATGTAAGTTTTTAGACATAAGACGTCAATAAAGATGTCACTAGGAAGTGATCGTCTATCAGTGCTCATTAGAGTTCTATTACTAATCAAAACATAGCAAGCGGGGATTTCCAGGTTGCTGAGTTTTTATCTTGTTGAAGAACTCGGAGTGTTAATCTAGGAATCTTAGATAGTAACTTCTGCTATGTCATTGCACTAATTGGCTGCAAAGGAAGTGGCAGAGAAAAGCGTTTCTGAAATGTGGCTCTGTTCGTGTGAGGCCAGAGACGAGTTTCTGAATATTGCACTTGAACGTTTATGCCAATATAGGGAATATATGGATTTATAGCCGAATAGGGGCATATGGTCACAGTATCGATCAGGGTGCTAGATTAGAACACTACACCCACTCCACGAATTCATGTCCATCAAATTACTAAAACTAAAGCAATAAGATGCATGTGTAACATTGCCCACCCCAAAATACATATATGCATTTGAAATAGGTGTATTTGTAATACGTGAAAATTTAGGTACTGTACGTTTTTGAAGCATAGAAATCATTCAAAAATTATAGCATATGAAATCAATGAACGATTATGCAAAAAGGAATTACACATGAAATATCTCTGAATACAGAAGAAGGGCGAGATAATTTCATCACATATAAATGCATTGCAGTAAAATGTGCTAGAGGCTGGTGTAAAGTTATTATGTCTCTAGATGTATTTAGAAATAGAAGTAGAAGCTTCTGTTCTCTATGAATAGTTTTACTTTAAGCAAAGAATTTTTCGTGCCAAAAAAGGGTGAATATTAAAAAGTGTTCAATTCAAAAGAATCATTGCTTGAACGGGGAAATTAGAGTTCCAACGCTTTTAGCATTTTTTGTTGTTCAAAACTGAAGGCCGAATTCAGAGTTCATGGGAACGCTGTGTGTCGGAATGCTTCTCTAAAGTTATTGTTTCTGTTCGGGTGAGAACATCTTATCAGACAGGCTCTCAAAGAATTGGTCTACAAAATCAGGTGACAGTTCGACCAAATTCGATAGTGCTGTAACTTGGCAGGTGTGAGAATGATTGCTGTCATCAAAGGCTGGATCAGCACTGCTCACAGAAGGTCGTACCTGGGTGATGTTGCTTTTGTCACTCGCTCCACTGTTACCACCTAGTCATAGCACAGGAGTCTCAACGAATGCCGTCATCAGGATTGGTAGCCGCTGGGGACAACACAATGCGTGAGCCGTTATCGACTTAGCAAAGTATCGATATCCATTGGTACTGCTGATGGAAGTGAAAGACAGGTGTCCAACACGCACTCATCTCCGCATAGCATACATCGTAGTACAGGTAAGATGCAATTTTGCCATATCGGTCTGAATGAAAGGAACCAGGTCATGTTTAGATCTCTCAGTCTGGCCAATCCAAGGACTCTAGTTATTCTGTCCCGGTAGCGAATTGCTAGGATTGTTTCTTCCATTCCCATAGGAGTCATGTCTGAGCTGTGACTTGCCATAACGAAGCAGGAGGGTCAAAAATAAAATCCCTGCTACAAGTCCCAAAAATAGGGGTATGCCGCCAAAAACAGAGTGGACAAAATTTGGAACGATTCCCAGAATTGCTTGGAATGGTGTTAGCAGTCCCATAAAAATCGTCTTAAATATGCCTGGGATGCCTTTGGCACTAGACATGTTAAGGAGTTGGCTCAACATTTCTACGAAATGCACGGGGCAATTTGTTGATAAAAGGTCATGAACCTCCGTAGCTGTCCTTGCAACTAGGAGATCATACGTCTCTTTTGATGACGTTATGGGCACTGTTGTCTGCAAAAGCACAGACTTCATTTTGCTTAAAGTATCAATTCGTATAGAACAGAAATTCAGACGAGGCCAGATGGGAGTCTCTATGTCTCCAGGCCCGCTCGGGAACAATGCTTGCATACAGCATTTGACCATGGAAGTTACGCTTACGAGATAACTTTTTCCTGAAACAAGGCCACAACATCTGTGATCCGTTCTTAGAATGTAACTCCCATTCGCGAGTTGCATAAAGAAGGGCTCTATCTGCGTTGCAGATGTGACAAGCTGGTGGCATGAAAGGTTGTTAGAATTACCTTCACAGGCTCCGTGTAAATTAATACCCTGGCACAAAAGTATACCGCTTAGTGAACGTTTACAGTTTTCACCACTAAGAAATAAATTTTTGTCGCTGTCACTATAGCATGAATGTGTGTATGGTAATTTCCATGCTGATTTTACATATCCTTTACCTAATCGTTCATACTGGCCAGTAGGTATGTATTCAAGGCACTTTTTAAATCGGAAAGTTGTTATCGGAATAGTGATAATTCCGTGAATTATTCATTCAATGACAGGACTTTCTGACATTGTCAATGGTAATCTCTCAAGTTTTTCGATTCTCAGGATTGTATAGTCTGCTCCTTTCTGTGCCAAGCTGATTTGTTTATCAGTAAGGTTAAAAATGGAAAACAATGACGTTGTATTGATTAAATGCCAAGGCACATAGCCTGAACGAAGATTTTGCAGCGTCCAGCCTAATTGTACAAGAGAACGTAATTGTGACTGCCCATGCTGTAACATTAGCAAGTCTCTGTCTATTATATCAAAGGCAGAGGATACAATATTGTCCAACGAATATATTCTGGAGGACAGAGTCATTAACCCATTGTCCACTACAGAAAGTGATTTTTCCAAATTAATATGATCAATTTCTCGTATTTTTTCTGCTGTTTCAATTTGTGTGACTTTCCAAGCCTCGTTGTACGCAGCATAGATACTGGTCGCTATGAAACGCTTTTGACACCGTTTGCGTTGTCCCATAATAAAATCGCGCAAATCAGCACCATCTTTAAGTAAAGACAAGTGTTGCCTAATTTCAGCCAGTGTGGATGATCCTAGCCATTCGAGGCAGAGTTTCCCTACACTGTATGTTGTTACTATCCCTGGATGTTGTCTCTGGCAGTATCTAGGGTCTTGTCTGGTCATTTTTAACCCCTGTGTTTTATTCAGGAATCTATCTTGACAGTTGTTTGTGTCAGTAGGCCAGATTAACCACTTTTTCCAATCAGGATGTGTTCTGTTAAAATGTAAAATTTTAGTTACGTCTATCTCAATATCTGTCGTTACATTTTCAGGTATTGGTTTTGGAATAGACGGTTTGTTTAGGTCTTTGATCTTAGCTAGGCCAAGACAGGATGTTTGGTGAATTGTGTCATTTAAAAACATCATTTGTTCTGGTATCATGCAGGTTCTGAATAGTGCTTCTATGCCTTGTACCTGCCAATCTTTCGTACCCCAAATGGTTTTTGTTTCAATGGTATTTTTCCAATAATCAAAACCAAATGTCATCATTTTTTCATAAAATGCTTCTGAATATATTAATTTAGTGTTTGTCAGCATTGTTTTCATCCTGCTTTATCTAACAATTTGTAATAAAACGTTCTGCATCACTGGTGTTAAACCCTGAGAAGTACTTGAATTTCTCAAAGAATGTTTTAGAACTGCTTTTAGGTGGTGTAGCACAATGTTCCCATTGATTATACTTAAAAACATTTCTAGGCTGTGCAGACTTATGCAAGTAATGATCGCCATAATGTGTATAACAGAACAACTGTTCATAACTAGACGAACCTTGTAAATAATCATGTTCTGTGAATCTAGCTGACATTACTAAATCAGACATCATGTCATTAATACTATCAAAGTCCCAATCATCAGAGAATGTACTAGGTTTTACAAAGTCACTTAAGGAAACCTTCAGTTGATGAGGATACTTCAGGATCTCGACCGGACCATAGATCTCATAGTCAGTTTTCTCCCATACTACCCAACCGGGTATTGGAATGGCTGTGACATTTACTGTTGACAGTTCTCTTTTCTTCACGTGGGATGATCTGTGTGGTTTGAGGACTAGGTTGATGTTCTAACTTGCTGTGTCCATTGTACTATATTTTCCCTCAATGAATTTTCCCAAACAAAGTACCATGATGAGCCAAAGCAGGAGGAAAAATACACCTAGACCGAACCAGAACTCTAACCATGGGGAAATAAGGTAGATTTCCTTCAGTTGATGAAAGAGTTCCCTTGCTTTTTCTTTAAAAATCTTTTTTATTTCTGGCATCACTTCGGGGTTACTTTGATCCTCGGAAAAGTTGTCGAAGTCGATGAAATAACCAGAGGCAGTTCTGTCAATTGTTGGGATTGTTCTTTCAATCTGTCTTTCGGTAGCACTTTCTGATGCCACATTATTGTCTTTACATGGTGCACTTTCATGTTTTTCTAGCTCTGGTGAGTTAGGCCCTGATTCCTGCCATCGAGCCCTTTCTGCCTTCTGTTTCTGAAAACTACAGTCTGCTGCTTCCTGACCCTTGCCTTACTCCCTGTGCGGCGAGCGGTGCCTGGCTCGACCTGCTTGCCTGCCAAGACTGTATTCAGCCTTCAAGTTATCTGCTCCGCTCCTCGAAAATACATTCCTGTCTAGTAGTTTAGAAAAGCATCCTTCCCAGCTGCAGAGCAAAGGGCCCGGCCTCACTGTCTCCATGCAAGTAATTCATAGGTCCTGTTACCATGGTAGGCCCATGGCCCCTCGCATCTCATGTAGACACGTAGCCGCATATGCACGCACTAGCAGTCAGTATAGAATAGCCTCTGCCCGAGAGACCTTTCCTTCTAGATAATACAGTTCCTCAAACACAAGATACTAGATATGATTTGGGATTAGGTTGTTCTGACACCCCAGACTTCTGTCTCCTCATGTAGGGCTAAATGTCAAGTCCCCTTCACCCTCCAGTTCCACGTCAACCACACGTCATGCTGCTGCGCGCGCATCTCTGCCATATATTTCTGCTGACACTGCAGGATTCTTCTATGGATCCACCCACCTGTGATACGTTTCATGTGACGTTGTCTAACACACACCTCCGTGTACGCCCTCATGCACGCCTTCTGTTACGTACATGTGTTCTTATCTCGTTTCTCTCAGCTGTTACGCCTTCTGCATCTATCACTACTGTAATGCATTGACTATATATATGATGTTCTGTTAATAAATCATTGTACATGTCCATGTCCATTCCCTTCCTGAACCCTTGTGGTGATGGAACATGATACCTGGTTCGAACCAATTCCTTTTTAAGGAATAAAACCCTTACAAACCTCAGATGCCACGGACTCTGCCTCTTATTGACTGAGTTATTCTTATTGAACTTTACCGCATAAATTAAGTATAGGTAATTTAAATTTACCACATAATTGGCGCCCGAATAGGGACCCCTCCCCCACCTTACGCGCCGGCGGTGCGTTGCAGACCCGGTCCCCTGCCACAGCCGGACGGACAACTACGCGTATCCGCAGGATTTCCTGTATCTCCCTCAGGCCAACGGAGGTGACTGAGGCTGCGATCGACACCCAGACGAGGCGGTGAGGAGTGCGGAGGATCCCGACCAGAGCCTAGCTGAGAGAGCAAAGTCCGAGGTATTCAGAGGCCCACCAGTTCCGAAGTTCCGAAGTGCCTACGTCACGAGTCGAGTCCAGTCCAGTCGAGTCCAGTCCAGTCCAGTATCAAGTTCCCGAGGCCTTCCGTTTCCGTGCTTCCCGGTGAGTACCGTTGCTGGGGATGCATCTAGACGGGTGCATTAATTTGTGCCCGGTCAAGACGGGTTTGGGTACACAGAACCAGTCTGCACTGTTTAGCGGTGTATCTGTACTGTTTAGCAGTATATCGAGTATGCAGGTAGCTAGTTTTATTCTGGTTATTGTTGTTCGTTTTCAAAATGTCTAAATGTGTTTTAATGTCGTGGTATGAGTGATTGTTCGATCTACATTATTGTGTATATTGTATTAATTGTGTCCAAGTCCAAGTAAGTATCAAGTACCAAGTGGCACGGCTGAAACATGCCGCTGTTTTCCAAACTAAGACAGATAGGAACTAGAAAAGGGATACTAGAGGAAGCTGTTCCCATTCCACCCAGGGACACTCCAGGGTATTTTATGTACCACAAACACGGCCTAGATGCTGTATTATATCTCGATTTGTGGGTGGATTACACCAAAGATCTAGCAGAGAATCAGAGATGGCCCGCTACTGGGACATGGGATGCCGAGTGCATCATGAGAGTAGAAGAAGCATTATGGAAAAAGAAAGCCAGACAGTCACAGAAAGATGCCATTGAATTATGGCGTAAAGAATCACACAGACGGACAGAGAAAGCACTCAGAAAAGCAGAGAAAAGTAGAGAGGATTCAGACAAAGCCCGAGAAAACGTATTAGTTGAGGAGGGGATACGAGGTAAAGCAGAACAAGTAGACCGACAACGAAACACCCTTATGAATGGTATGTATCCTCTTCTGGCCGAGGGTTTACCTAAGGCCACTCCGGAAATACCGAAGGATCTGCCCCCTCCATTGCTCCCGACTAAAGTACGTCACAAGACCACAAAAGACGTTTTTCTTTCTTCCTATCTAGACGATGTAGCTCCCTCATATACTTCTGCACCTGCTCATGTACCTGCACCACCTGCTCCTGTTGACATCTCACCCCTACAGCATCATCTCCCAGGTCCGCAACTGCAGTTTCCTCCAGGCCCGCTGCCCGCACCTACTCCCGTTGTTCCCCCCGGTATTCAACAACTGCATCCATCAAATCCTTTTGGGACTGGCGTGGCCCAGGACCCAACCCAGCTACAGCAAGTACAGTTAGGTTATGCTCAAGCCTCCGGTTCAGGAGGTGCTACGGGAGGTTATCAAACACCCCCCCCCGATACACCGAATTACGATGAGAGATTTAGCAAAGGCACGGACACCGAAAGGCGTTCCGGCCGAACTACTTAGAAGAGAGCTCACAGACTGCAGATATGACCCAGTGCCTGGTACGTCAGGCCCCATGTTACGAGCGTCTCTACGTTTGAGACGCGTTACAGACTATTTAATGTCAAGTCAAGTCAAGTCAGAGAATTTATATAGCGCACTACATACCCAGAGGGTCTCAAGGAGCTTAGAAAGGGGAGGAGGATTACTTGTCAAATATCCACGTTTTAAGTTGCTTTCTGAATGCTAGGTGGTTCTGGGTAAGGCGAAGGTAAGCGGGGAGTGAGTTCCATGTTTTAGCAGCCAGGTATGAGAAGGATCTGCCTCCCATGGTGGTCTTGTTGATGCGAGGTACAGTGGCGAGGGCTTGGCTGGCAGAACGTAGTTGGCGGGAGGGGGTGTAGAAGGACAGTCGTGAGTTGAGGCATTCTGGTCCGATGTCGTAGAGTGATTTGTGTGCGTGGGTTAGCAGTCAGAAAGTGATCCTCTTATTGACGGGTAGCCAGTGGAGGTCTTTAAGGTGACCAGAGATGTGTTCGTTGCGTGGGATGTCTAATATTATCCTGGCTGAGGCGTTTTGGATTCGTTGGAGTTTTTCCTGGAGTTTAGCGGTAGTGCCTGCGTAGAGGGTGTTTCCGTAGTCCAGTCGGCTCGTGACCAGAGCATGGGTGACTGTTTTCCTTGTTTCGGTGGGGATCCAGCAAAATGTTTTTCTAAGCATGCGAAGAATGTTGAAGCAGGAAGAGGATACGGCGCTGACTTGTCTATTCATTGAGAGTGAAGAATCCAGGATGACGCCTAAGTTCCGTGCGTGGTCTGTCGGGATGGGTGCTTTTCCGAGGGCTTCCGGCCACCAGGAGTCGTCCCATGCAGAGGGGGATGTACCTAAGATGAGGACTTCTGTTTTGTCTGAGTTCAGTTTCAGACGGCTTTGTTTCATCCATTCGGCAACTTCTTTCATTCCTTCGTGTAGGTTAGTTTTGGCGGTGCTGGGGTCATTGGTGAGAGAAAGGATTAGTTGAGTGTCATCCGCGTAAGAGATGATGTTGAGGTTGTGTTGGCGGGCAATGGCCGCGAGGGGGCTCATGTATACGTTGAAGAGGGTGGGGCTGAGTGAGGATCCTTGTGGTACACCACAGATGACTTCAGTGGCCTCGGACTTGAATGGTGGGAGGCGGACTTTCTGAGTTCTTCCGGTGAGGAACGAGGTGATCCATTCAAGTGCATTTCCTTGGATTCCGATGTTATTGAGGCGTTGTAAAAGGGTGCTGTGGCAGACTGTGTCAAATGCTGCAGAGAGGTCGAGGAGGATGAGGGCGACTGTGTCTCCATTGTCCAGTAGAGTTCGAATGTCGTCTGTTGCTGCGATGAGGGCGGTCTCAGTGCTGTGTTTTGCTCGGAAGCCAGATTGTGAGGAGTCGTGGGATTTGTTGGCTTCGAGGAAGGCGGCGAGCTGGTTGTTGACAGCTTTCTCGATGACTTTGGCCAGGAATGGAAGGAGCGAGATGGGGCGGTAATTTTTGAGTTCGGTGGGGTCCGCTGTGGGTTTTTTCAGAAGGGCGGTGAGTTCAGCGTGTTTCCAGTCTTCCGGGAAGGTGGCTGAGTTGAGGGAGCAGTTGATGACGTCTCGGAGGTACGGTGCTATGACGGAGTCTGCTTTGTTGAAGATGTGGTGAGGACATGGGTCTGTGGGGGATCCTGAGTGGATGGAATTCATCAGGCGGATTGTGTCCTCAGTGGAGATTGGGTTCCAGTCGTTAAGGGTGTTCACGGGGGGAGAATGTTCAGCAAATGGTAGGGTGGGTTGGTTTCCGGGTTGGTTGTCGAAGCTGTTGTGGATGTCTGCAATCTTGTTGTGGAAGAATGAGGCTAGGGAGTCGCATAGGGCTTGAGAGGGGGTGATGTCGTTGGAGTTGGCCGAGGGATTGGAAAATTCCTTGACGATGTTGAAAAGTTCCTTGCTGTTGTGGGCGTTGTTGTCAAGTCGATCCTTGAATGCTGTTTTCTTGGCCTTTCGGATTAGTTGGTGGTGAGTGCGGGTGGCGTTTTTGAAGGCGTCCTTGGTGCTAGTGGTTGGGTCTTTTTTCCAGGCCTTTTCGAGGGAGCGGCAGAGTTTCTTGGACTTCTTAAGATCATCGTTGAACCATGAGGCCTTTTTGCTGGCAGGTTTGTTTTGACGTTTCTTCAGTGGTGCTAAGGTGTCGGCGGTGTTGGATAACCATAGGGTGAGGTTGGCGGCGGCTTCGTTTGCGTTAGAAGAGTGGGCTGGGGTGTTTAGAAGGAGCGATGCGGAGATCTGGTCCGTGGTGATTTTGTTCCAGTTTCTTTGCAGAGTTGGTTGGAGGTGGTGGGTGGGTTTTGGTTTGTTGTAGGTGAAGTGAACGCAGCTGTGGTCAGTCCAGAGGAGATCTGTAGTGTGGCTGAAGGAGACATGATTGCTGGAGGTGAAGATGGGGTTGAGTGTGTGACCTGCGATGTGGGTGGGGGACGTGACCAGTTGTTTAAGTCCGAGGTTGGCGAGATTGTCCAAGAGGGTGGTGGTGTTGCGGTCGTTGATCTTTTCAAGGTGAAAGTTGAGGTCTCCCAGAAGGATGTAGTCTTTGGAGGGGAGCGCGTGAGGAGTGATGAAGTCCGTGATGTCTTCATTGAATTTTGCGCGGGGTCCTGATGGTCTGTAGAGGAGCGTGCCTCTGAGTGTGGTCTTGGGGTCGATGTGGATCTGGAAGTGAAGGTGTTCGGAGTTGGCGAGATTGGCGTCAGAGCTGGTTGAGATGCGGATTGACTTCTTATGGACGATAGCGATTCCTCCTCCTGTGTGGTCGACGCGGTCCTTGCGTGTGATCTTATAATCTTCAGGGATGGCAATGGTGATGTCTGGGGCGGAGGAAGCGTTCATCCAAGTTTCTGTTAGGAAGGCGACGTCCGGAGAGATGGTGTCTAGTAGATTCCATAGGTCAATGGCGTGTCTGTGGACCGATCGAGTGTTGAGAAGGATGCACTGTAGGTGGTTGGGGTCAGGAGTCTGTGTTGTGGTCGTAGCGGAGATGTTGTCGGTGCCGATGAATTTGCAGGAGTAGCAGGAGAAAGGTCCATGGGTGTGTCCGGGAGCGGCTTGGACGCAGTTTGGGGCGCGACCGGAGTTAGGGCTAGGAGGGTGGGGGCATCGTAGGTAATGCGGGGGGGCTGGGAGGGGCGGGGGCCAGGGGGTCTGGCGCTGGGCGCGGTCCAGGCGCGGACGGGCGTATACGGGCTTACCTTTGGCGCACCTTCGGCGCGAATTGGGCGCTAACGCTGCGCGTGGACGCTGCGCGCGGGAGCTACTGTCATATATGGATAGTGGAGGGGGAGGGGCGAGGGCGTCTCAGCTGGGAGGCGGGGCGGGCTAAGTAGGAGCACAACAACAACAAAATGGAGGGCGCTTGGGGGGAATACACTTTAAAGGTCGGAAAGTCGCGCTGGCAATCTGAGCAGTGAAACAAGCAAAGCGGAACACAAAGCGCACAGCAGGCAATTTAAATGACACCGTTTTCAGCAAGAAGCGCTAAGCAACGATACCGCAACCAAAGGGAGCGACCACTCAGCTGGCAAGCGTCGAGTGAGTCACAGCGCTTCCAGGTAACGGAGCGCTGAAGTAGTCTGTGGGAGGGCGTCTCAGCTGGGAGGCGGGGCGGGCTAAGTAAGAGCACAACAACAACAAAATGGAGGGCGCTTGGGGGGAATACACTTTAAAGGTCGGAAAGTCGCGCTGGCAATCTGAGCAGTGAAACAAGCAAAGCGGAACACAAAGCGCACAGCAGGCAATTTAAATGACACAGTTTTCAGCAAGAAGCGCTAAGCAACGATACCGCAACCAAAGGGAGCGACCACTCAGCTGGCAAGCGTCGAGTGAGTCACAGCGCTTCCAGGTAACGGAGCGCTGAAGTAGTCTGTGGGAGGGCGTCTCAGCTGGGAGGCGGGGCGGGCTAAGTAGGAGCACAACAACAACAAAATGGAGGGCGCTTGGGGGGAATACACTTTAAAGGTCGGAAAGTCGCGCTGGCAATCTGAGCAGTGAAACAAGCAAAGCGGAACACAAAGCGCACAGCTGGCAATTTAAATGACACAGTTTTCAGCAAGAAGCGCTAAGCAACGATACCGCAACCAAAGGGAGCGACCACTCAGCTGGCAAGCGTCGAGTGAGTCACAGCGCTTCCAGGTAACGGAGCGCTGAAGTAGTCTGTGGGAGGGCATCTCAGCTGGGAGGCGGGGCAGGCTAAGTAGGAGCACAACAACAACAAAATGGAGGGCGCTTGGGGGGAATACACTTTAAAGGTCGGAAAGTCGCGCTGGCAATCTGAGCAGTGAAACAAGCAAAGCGGAACACAAAGCGCACAGCAGGCAATTTAAATGACACCGTTTTCAGCAAGAAGCGCTAAGCAACGATACCGCAACCAAAGGGAGCGACCACTCAGCTGGCAAGCGTCAATGTTACTACCAGGAATGCCAGAACATCTTGACAAATTGTACGATTTTATTAGAACAGGGGAAGGGCCGGATTCTGTTGCTGAAGCCATGTCACGTCAGAAAGTTGAGACTAAAGGTTTGTTAATGCGATTTTTGGTTAATTGCTTAATAAGAGAACGCGATCAGGCGGGTTTTCCGCAAAGTGAGATGGATAGACTGATTAGATGGAGACAGAATATGTCAGAGGGTAAGCATGATAAGGAAAACCAAGTACATCATATGGTTAGAAAAGTCTGTAAAGAAATAATAGAAATACATGCCCAGCGAGCACCTGACGAAGATCTTGAATTAGACGATCCAACTTCCTCGCAAGAGGAGGAGGAAACAGAGGATCTAGCAGAAACTTCGCAACAGTCAGACAAAGGGACAATAGCATATGTAGGTAAGGGAAAATACCTTAAGAAAAGAATACGTCCAGAAAGCAAGAGACTTTTTCTCTCTGCTATATCAAATCCGAAATCTCCTGAACATATGTTTCAGGCTACCGATAAAATACTTCAAGAACGAATGGGGTACCATGTACTCGATTCCATGGATGAGCAAGAATTAGCCAGATCAGCAGTACAATGGGCTGACAATTCTGATAAGTATAGCGATGACGCCTTAGCGCAGACCTTCTTGAACCTTTCCCCTGATGAACAGAAATTAGCTGGAATATACATGATTCAGCATCTCATTACGTTGTTCAAAGGCCAACATTCTGATCCAGGTCCCCTACCTGATATTTTAATAGAGCTACTCTCGAATAGATGGAGAGGTCTAGGTACCGACTTAATTAAGGTAATTCTAGAACATCGACACAGGTATAATGCTTTTCTGAATACACAGTTTGCTCCAGCCCCATCCGTAGAAAGAAAAATGTATTATATAGACAGACAGAATCCCTTGCGAGAAGTACATCCAGTTAGGAATGATGATAATACCTTTAGACGTGTGTTTGTATACACGCCCATAACAAAGATGGAACTATTAGAAATGAAGAAATTAGTGCCCGGTCACGACAAAGACCCAGCAGGTTTCCACCGTGAAATAAAAGACATGTTACTCATGGGTGATTATACCTATCCTGACATCAAGAAAATATTAAAAGTATTACTGCCTGCCGGTATTTACGAGAAACTGAAAGAAAAAGAATGGGAGGTGGGAGAGCAAAAGATTGATTGGGCTGCATTAGAGAACGAAGAAAATACTCGAACCCCAGGCCTAGGGCTTGGGGACAAAACTAAAGCATTACCAGGATTGTTAGTACAAGTATTGCCACGTTTGTTAGCAACGAAAAAGGAGGACTGGGATGCAATCTCAGCCTGTAAACGGAAACCCGATGAAGACACTAGTGATTTTTATTCCTGATTTGAGAAATGTTTTATTATTAATAGTGGCCTGAAACCAAGTAGTGAGTCATATCCACATCTTTTTGTATCCAAATTAGTCGAGAATTCTCTGCCCCAAGTTAAGAATCGAGTACTGAAAGTCGAGAGCACATGGCAGGCAAACACGCCTTCACAAATGTTACAGATGTTACAGTACCACCAGAACAGAATTAGAGAAGAACATGATCACGAACAAAGACGCATGAAAGACACGAAAATGAAAATGTTAGTTGCTCAGTCAGTTCCAGCTGACGGTCAGAAAAAGGGTATGACACAGTCCAATAATTCAGCAGCTCCTGTTAAAGGGACATGCAACTATTGTAAACAGCCAGGTCACTATATAAACGATTGTGCAGTATTGAAACACAATATAGCTACAGGTAAAACTAAAGAAAGACCGCGTCCTCCTAGACAGGACCAGGTCCAACAACAAGTACCACAGAATATCCAGCCTATGCAAGCTTCACAACAGACAGTCCAGACCGTAGCGGTTCCACAGCCACAGCCCATTGCCGCAACACAACATGCAACGCAACAGATGTACCAGTATGCACAAACAGATTATCCCGATTATCAGCGATACACATGAAACAGCCTAGAGAGGGAAGTTGGCTTGCCTCTTATTGAGGTTCCTGTAGATCAAGAGGGTCCTTACGTACATAGCCAAGTGTTAGGAAAAGATAGAAAGTTTTTGATTGATACAGGGGCAAGCAGAACAACGATAAGTCATGACGAGGTTCCAGGGGCACCCCTCTCAGGCTCACAGAATGTTTCCCTTGGATTTTCAGGCAAACCTATTGTAAATGAAGTATCAAAACCAGTACCACTTTTAGTTGGTCCGTTGTCTCGCACTACAGATTTGTTATTAACGAAATCATGTCCAGAAAACTTGTTAGGTATCAGGACACTGAAAGCTCTAGGAGCTGTTATTTGCTGTTCTCTGGAAGGAGTAAGATTGTTCTTACGTGACTTTAAGGGTCACTATGTGTTGAGAGATATTGACCCCAGATTACAGAATGTTCCTGCACATTTATGGGCACAAGGCCCCACTGATGTAGGTTGTATGCACATTACACCATATCGAGTCACACTCAGGCCAGGAGTAGTTTTACCACGAATCCGACAATACAAGTTACCTCCAGATGCTGTAGCGGCTTTACTGAAAATCATTGACGAGCTTATTGCACAAGGAGTGGTTGTAGAAACCGACTCGAATCTATGTAATTCCCCTATCATCCTAATTCTTAAACGTACTGATCCAAATGCACCCCCAGTTTATCGATTAGTTATCGATTTGCGCGAATTGAATAAATGCATCGTACCACAATATCCTGTGGTTCCAGACATCTCGTCTCTATTGACTGCCATTGATTCCGAAGCAACGTTCTTTACTGTAATTGATCTGAAGAACGCCTTCTTTAGTGTACCCATTGATTCGGAAAGCCAATACCTTTTCGGATTCTGTTTAAATGGTCAAAGCTTCAAATTTGCACGCGCACCTCAAGGATTCACAGAAAGCCCCAGCATCTATAGCCAAGCACTGAAGAGACAACTAGACAGTATACACATGCCTGACAACACTGCTCTGTTACAGTATGTCGATGATCTACTGATCACCGCCCACAGCGAACCTGAATGTGAGCAAGTGTCACTGACGGTTTTGCATTTCCTGGCTGACAAGGGACACAAGGTGTCCCCTTCGAAGCTGCAATTCTGTGTTCAGCAAGTTGTTTACCTTGGGCACTTGCTGTCCAAAGGGGGGAGACAGCTAACACCTGACCGCATTCAGTTAATTGTAAACATGTCACAGCCCAAGACACAAAAGGAGGTACGAGCCTTTATAGGCCTCACTTCTTACTGTAGACAATGGATTCCTCAGTATGCATTTCTAGCCAAGCCACTTATACAGTTGACAACCCAGGAGGCAGCGACATCGACTGCCCTCCCTTGGACTCAGGAACACACACAAGCTTTTGACGACTTAAAAAAAGCCTTATGTCAAGCACCAGTTTTAGCGACACCATGTTACAGCAAGCCTTTTACACTTTTCGTCACAGAACGGGGAGGTACCGCATTGTCAGTACTCACTCAGGATCAAGCAGGTTCACACAAACCGTGTGCTTATTTTTCTAGTACATTAGATCCAGTAGCCCAGGCTCTGCCTGCGTGCTTGAAATCAGTAGCAGCAACAGCCCTTGCAATCAGACAAAGTGATTCCATAGTGTTAGGACATCAATTGACAGTACAAGTTCCACACTCCGTGGAAGTTCTTTTAAACCGAACACAGACCCAGCACTTGACGATAGCACGACTGACAGGTTATGAATTGACATTGTTTCAGCCACACATAGAAATCAGACGTTGCAACACATTGAACCCTGCTACACTTTTGCCATTAAGTGAGACAGACCCATTGGCACATGATTGTATTGAAGTCATTACCATTACGACGAAACCCAGACAAGACTTGACAGACACCGCATTACCAGATCCAGACCTGACACTTTATGTGGATGGTTCATGCATGAGAACAAGTACAGGAGAATTAGTGGCCGCCTATGCAGTCACGACAGAAACTGAAGTCATAGAAACGAATTGTATTGACATCCTGTCAGCTCAAGCAGCAGAGCTCATCGCTCTGACTCAAGCCTGTATTCAAGCCAAGAACAAAAGAGTTAACATATACACAGATTCACGTGATGCATTCGGAGTCGTACACGACTTCGGTGTACTATGGCGAGAGAGAGGTTTCTTGACCTCTCACGGAGCCAAAATTCAGCACGGTCCTCTCATTCAAACTCTGTTAGATGCAATACATCTGCCTACAGCAATATCCATCATGAAGTGCAAGGCACATACAAAAGTCACCGATACAATTTCCCAGGGTAACGACCTGGCAGACCGAACAGCCAAGCATACAGCTCAGACTCAGACTCGCGCAACTGATCCGACAAAGACAATAGTCCAGACACCGACACATTGTATGACAGTTAAGGATCCCGCCCTAGATGTAATTGACATACAGACACATGCTACACCAGATGAAATCAAGAAATGGATTGAACTAGGAGGGGTCCAGACAGAACAGGGATGGATGACGAAGGGAAAATCTACATGGTTTCTCCCTGACTCTATGGTCCAAGTAATGATTAACACAGTACACAGTCCTGCACATTTAGGAGAAAAAGCCATGTTAGACGGTATCCAAAACATCTGGTTCAATAAACATTTACGAGCAGCAGCCAAACAGAAAGTGCGTACTTGCATGATTTGTTGTCAGTTCAACCCAGGTAAAAGCATTCCCGTAGAGCAAGGTGGATTTCATCCTCCCGATCACCCTTTTGAAGTCCTCCAGATGGATTATATCCAGATGGAACGTTGTCGAGGATTCAAATATGTCCTCGTAGTTGTATGTGCACTCTCCCGTTGGACAGAAGCATATCCAGTCCCAGATTACACTGCTCCGACCACTGCCAAGCAGCTGGCTCGTGAATTCTTCCCCAGATATGGTTTGCCCCGCATCGTATACTCCGATAACGGTCAGCCATTCTCGTCCGAGCTTATGAAGCAGGTATCTCTCCTGCTCGGCTATCAGTGGAAGTTCCACTGTGTCCGACATCCCGAGGCAGCAGGCCTCGTGGAACGTCATAATCAGACTCTGAAAATTCGTCTTGCCAAGATCTGTAGAGAGAAAGGGGTCGAGTGGATAGTAGCTTTGCCAGTTGCACTCTTTTATATGAGAATGGTCGCACACTCCAGAACTGGGCTATCCCCGTACGAGGTGGTCTTTGGTAGGCCGCCGAATATGTGGGGGACGCCTCTGCCTCGCAAAATCACTGATGTTGACTGTAACATGCTGACAGATTACCTTGCTTCTTTGATGTCTGCACTACAATCATGTCGTTCACAGGTTGCTGCAGCCTTTCCCGACAACACCGAGGTGAAGCCGCATGAAGTGGTTCCGGGAGACCTCGTCTTTATAAGGAACTTCGACAGGAGGAGTCCGCTGGAGCCCCGCTGGCAAGCACCGAAACTAGTACTTTTGACCACAAGGACAGCGATAAAAGTCGAGGGCCGCAAGGGCTGGCTTCATTCGGGTCATATAAAAAAATACCATGGACTTCCGCCAGATCTAGCCTCCCAGCCCGGCCCTCCTCCACAGACTGATTCAAAACTCCCCCTGGTCGAGAATATAAATTAAAATTGAGGTCTAGCAAGTCAGACAGTTTAATTGTTTAAGTCCTCCCCTAGGTGAATCGGTTAGACGAGTTTCTGACATGTATCCCCTAGACCCCAACAGAGAGAGAGATAGACAGAAACAGCTCAAGAAACGTGAATATTGTAAATCTCTTCGTAGTCACTGCATAGTGACATTACTGATTATGTTTTTTCTAAGTCTTTTGATTATTGCTGCAAGTATACTTTTACATATATACTACCCTATTTTCAAGCGTGCACAGTCTCCCTTCAATGTCACTGCCGAGCACTCCTTCAGTGATCTGCCCCCGCATGAATTATCTTACCGACTTGCGCTGCGCAACAACACTTTCATTAGTATGTTACATCATTCCCATCAGACCAGCAATGCTACCAATTGTTGGATATGTGGCCGACTCCCTCCCTATCAGAAATACAAGGGAGTTCTGCCCCTCTTTCCGTACCCGTTCACACACAATGGTTCCTGTGGTGCATGGTTTAGTTTAATTAATTCCTTAGATTCCAATTCCGTAGTTTACCAGGGCAACTGGGTGTGGGGAAATCTGAACACAGTTCTGCATAAAGTATGTTTCCCTGACAAGGAGGGTCTTCCAAAAAGGACAGGGACTGATCTAGAAAATGAAGTATATGGATTAGGTAACTTTACACTTAACCTCATGATCCTGAATGTTGAATCCGAAGCCGAACCAGTCTTGCCCGCTATGTCCGTATTACCAGTCAAAGGTGAACTATGTGTCAGAAAGAATGGTTCAGTACACCTGGGTCATAGTAAATGTACTACTGTGATCGAATTTAGTGATAAGGGCAAGTCTACGTTTAAAGCTTCCCGTCATTCTTATTTCGTTTGTGGTCATACAGCATATATACGCTTACCTCTAGATTGGGATGGCACCTGCTACATTGCATTCCTTCTGCCACCTGTTTTCCTAGCCCCTCCTGATTACCATAGGGACACCCATCTAGTACACAATAGACCACAGAGAGATCTCCCGATTGTCGACTACACTGAAACGGCATGGAAACAATACACAGACTTCAATAAAGGTTTCTTTCCCTACTTAGGTGCTGTCTTTAATAGTAAATTGATACGAAAATTAACCAGAACCCTCGAAGCAGTAGTAAATGAAACTACTTCCGCCCTAGGTAACTTAACGGAGGAGCAGTCTGCTATGCGGATTGTTGTTCTTCAAAATCGTCTCGTCCTTGACGTCATCCTGGCCGATAGGGGCGGAGCTTGTAGAGTCATCGGATCGAGCTGCTGTGTTTTCATTCCAGAAAACGCGCCATCAGTATATAGAGCCATAACCCGTCTTCACAAGATTGCAAGTCAGATACACCAGAATCCAGGCACCTGGACTTGGTCCGGTTGGTTCTGGAGCGTGTTGTCAGCCTGGGGATGGAAGGTCCTATCCTTCCTAGGTATTGCCCTTCTCATAGTATTCAGTTGCTGCCTATGTCTACAATGTGGGCCAGCGATTTGCGGCTTGTGCGCCACATCATGTATTCCTCATTCAAGCCCTCATTCAAAACACCGTAAGAAGAAAGAAGAGCAAATGATGTTACATGAACAGATTGATAGATTAATGAGGATTGATATATCATGAAGGGTCCATAGGGGACAAGGAGGGAATGAGGTAACATGAATTTTCATGATCAATTGTGTCCTCTATCGTAGACCCCAACGGCTTCATGTACGTGCTTCAAGTACATGTATGTTCCCTCCACAACCAGCTATGAAGACGCAAATACATTTGCGTCCAACGTTAACATGTCCTCTTTCAGATCCACCATGAATGGGTCGGATATTCAGTTCCTAAGTGTGCCTTGCCAACGTCTTTACATGGTGCACTTTCATGTTTTTCTAGCTCTGGTGAGTTAGGCCCTGATTCCTGCCATCGAGCCCTTTCTGCCTTCTGTTTCTGAAAACTACAGTCTGCTGCTTCCTGACCCTTGCCTTACTCCCTGTGCGGCGAGCGGTGCCTGGCTCGACCTGCTTGCCTGCCAAGACTGTATTCAGCCTTCAAGTTATCTGCTCCGCTCCTCGAAAATACATTCCTGTCTAGTAGTTTAGAAAAACATCCTTCCCAGCTGCAGAGCAAAGGGCCCGGCCTCACTGTCTCCATGCAAGTAATTCATAGCTCCTGTTACCATGGTAGGCCCATGGCCCCTCGCATCTCATGTAGACACGTAGCCGCATATGCACGCACTAGCAGTCAGTATAGAATAGCCTCTGCCCGAGAGACCTTTCCTTCTAGATAATACAGTTCCTCAAACACAAGATACTAGATATGATTTGGGATTAGGTTGTTCTGACACCCCAGACTTCTGTCTCCTCATGTAGGGCTAAATGTCAAGTCCCCTTCACCCTCCAGTTCCACGTCAACCACACGTCATGCTGCTGCGCGCGCATCTCTGCCATATATTTCTGCTGACACTGCAGGATTCTTCTATGGATCCACCCACCTGTGATACGTTTCATGTGACGTTGTCTAACACACACCTCCGTGTACGCCCTCATGCACGCCTTCTGTTACGTACATGTGTTCTTATCTCGTTTCTCTCAGCTGTTACGCCTTCTGCATCTATCACTACTGTAATGCATTGACTATATATATGATGTTCTGTTAATAAATCATTGTACATGTCCATGTCCATTCCCTTCCTGAACCCTTGTGGTGATGGAACATGATACCTGGTTCGAACCAATTCCTTTTTAAGGAATAAAACCCTTACAAACCTCAGATGCCACGGACTCTGCCTCTTATTGACTGAGTTATTCTTATTGAACTTTACCGCATAAATTAAGTATAGGTAATTTAAATTTACCACACTGTATTAGCCAATGAATTCCCTGTAACGTGAACGCCATCACGTTGAAGACTCTGTGCGTGTATCACGTGAGTCTTTTGTAGTTCTTTCTGTAAAAGAGCTACCTGTTTCCAGAGCAATTTATGCTTTATTGTGGCACCTGTGTCATCTTTGTAATCGTTTTCAATCCAGCTCTGCAGTTTATTATTGTAAGAGTTGACGCATAAATGAGAATCGCACACGATTAGTGTCGGGAATTCACGTTCTGCATTTTCAAGCGCCATCTTTAACGATCTGATTTCAGCTCTCTGAGCCGAACAGTTTCTTACTGATTCAGTTTTTGTTACTTTCGGTCTGAATTTACCGCACAGCCAACGACCTTTAACAATCGCACAGGCTGCATAGTAGGATTTGCTCACTACGTTGAAATGCTGTACAAATCTATCTGTATAGATTATACAGGCGTACTGTGGGAGAGGCAGAAGTTCGATTGGCAGAGGACATTCTTCTTCATATTCTAAATCATTCAGTTCTTCGAATTGCGGGGCGAAATAGTATTTCACATCTTCCGCTTAAAGAGAATCTATACACTGTATCCATTTCGGATCCAGTGACACTGTAGGCAGGTTTACTGGGCTGAATAGCGCCTTGAAGACGGATTCGGCTGTGAGGATATTAATCCTTTTACCATGTGCTAATTCTCGTTCATTTGCTAATGCAATTTGCACTGCTTTCACAGTATTTTCTGTGTGACTGAATGTTTTTTCTGCTTGTGTGTACAAGTGAGATTTAATTGAAATGGGTACATTTTCTCCCTCATTAGAGGTAAGGTACGTGAATCTGCATCTTCCTGGGATGACTCGGATTACAAGATCGCGTGTGTTGTCACGTGTATCTAATTTTGTTTTAGCTAACATGTCTGTTTGCAGTGATTTCACAATTTCTGTGTGTTTTTGAGTCCAATTGATTTGTTTAAAATCAGGTTGATTAGTTCGTAGAGAGGTTTAACCCTCTCTGCGTAATTTAGAATGTATGTTCTTCCGAAATTCAGAAAACCTAGTATGGATTGTAAATTCTTCAGCGTTTTTGGAGCTTGGATACAGCGCACTTCTCTAAGAAGTTGTCCGCTAGGCTTTTCCCTTCACTTGATAATTCATATCCTAAAAATCATACTGTCAGATGGGCAATTTGAGACTTTTTAAAGTTAAATTTGTAACCCTCTGCTGCGAACCCAAGTATAATGGTGTTCACTCTTTTCAAGTGAGTCTCCAAGTCGTCGTCTGTGAGATAGATATCATCTACGTAAGATAATGCCTCATCATCATATATTTGTAGTAACTCTGTTACTCTAGCTGAGAATAGTCCTGGGCTGTTCTTGAACCCCTGTGGGAGTCGACAGAAATTTTTCTGAGACCCCATTACGGAGAAAGCGGTCAAATACCTGCTTTCTGGTGCAATGTTTTGACAAAAGAAACCATTAGATATGTCTAATGTTGTTTTATACTTTTTCCGAACTATGTTATTCATTAGGGCTGCACTATGCGAGTTTTGTACTGCAAATGTTTTGCAACATGCATTAAGGTGTCTGTAGTCGTTTTATATTGTTGGCGCACAATGTTATTCATCAGTGCTGCACTGTGTGAATTTTGTACTGCAAATATTTTGCAACAAGAGTTTAAGTGTCTGTAGTCCAATACTAGATGATATGAATTGTCTGGTTTGGAGACAGGAAACAAAGGATTGTTCATTTGAGAGGTGCATGTTTCAATCACCCCCTGGTATTCAAGTTGATCTAAGACCTCCCTGACTTGTTTTTTAGCTTCTTGCTTAATGGGATATTGCCGTTGGGCAGTTGGTTCACTTTTTAACTGGATTTTGTGAGGAGGTGAGTCCTCATCCCATCCTACATGATTTTTATATAATGCCGGTGCCTGGGCTTCTGCCCATTTCCTTGCATAAGTATATTTTTTGTGAATCGGAATGTGATTCGAGAAGGCAGGCATAATCATTTCTTCGCCACGAGGGCACTCCCTGACAAACTCTGGGGGCCAATCTTTTTCAGCCAACAGAATATCATAGCCTTTTGAGAGTTTTTCCCAAAATAGACCTCCTATTTTCCTAGTCTTATCACCCTCTATACGCAATGTTATTTCGTATATCTTTTGGGGCTCGCTAAGTCTGGTGTCGGCAGTTTCAACCTGAATGTATTCATTCGTGTCCACTGTCTCCAGATGACTTATCAAGATCTTGCGGGCTATACTGATTTCTGCTGCACTGTCTAACATTGTCTGTGCCCACTCCCCGTTTTTCAACTGTGTCCTTAGTATTCTCGGCATGGTTGACTACTCTAATACTGACTACCTTCTTTTTCGGAAATTGAGATTTTTTACTCTGAGCTGGTTCCTTGTCTTTGGACTTGGTGTGCTCTCCTGGGTCTGACTGTCCTCTTCTTTCCGATTTCTGCGAAAAAGATCGAGACGGACGTGTATCAATACTTTGATATCTATCAGGTTTTTTCAAATTATCCCTATTTCTAAGGTTATATCTTTTCTCAGAGGGCTCCCTCTGGGGAGACTGGTGTTCTCGAGTCGGAGTTCTTTCCCTCCGTCGAGGAGACCTTCCTCTGGACTGGAAAACTTTTTCCTTGGGAGTGGATTGTTTATTTCCATCCCAGCCCTTTTTAGGAGTGTTTGAATTATTTTATTATTAAATAATTTTTCAGGATTTTCTAGCAGTTGGGGCCTTGCTGGTTTTCCACCCAAGCTGTCTCTACCTAATTCTTCATAGCATTTTTCTATGATTCTGGCAAGCTCAACTGGCTGATCTGTTATATCTGTTTCCTTCAACTTCTGGCGGATCGCCACAGATGCTGCTTCTCCCTTCATATTGGCTAATAATATAGCCGAGACCTGCTTGAAGTCTTTCAGTAATTTCATACCAAGAGTTAAAGCAGGTTCAGGACCGTATTCATTTTGAATCTGTCGTAGTACATCTGGTATTACCGCCATAGAGGGAACACCATGTGTTTTTGTGTAGATGGAAGCAAAGACTGTACCCCAAGTGTCACAGTCCTCCACGTGTGGTGCGATTCCCATAGGAAGGCAGATGGTCAAGATTCTGTGTTTCTCGATAGGGGTAGTATCCGGAAATACTGCCTCTATTTGAGTGATTTTCTGTGCTAACCAGAAAGGAATTTGTTCCCGTTTTATGGGTGTTTTACCAAGACATGACTGTATGTTCTGTGGTGTGATTTTATTAGTGTTCCCCTGATGAGGGGTCAGCTGTGGTACATTAACAGCTGGTTGGACTGTTGCAGTCCGCATTACATATTGCACTAATTGCCTATGTATTGTTATAAGTGCTTTTAGCTGTACTAACAGCTCTTCTTTAGACATTTTTGCAATGTCCGGATGTGGTGTGTAGCTGGCTAGTTACACACGTTGCCACGTTGCTCCTGGTCTACCTAGTAGACCGAGCCTGGTAATATGATCATTATGTTTTAGGGCGCCTTTAAACCAAAGTAAATGTTTTTGGTATTTTAATGGGATTTCAGTCTCCTCGAAAGGAGCGTACTCTTCCGGTGGTTTCTCTATTTTGTAATAGTGAAACTCTTTTGTTCTAGCGTTTGCCGCTGGAAAGTTTATCCATGAATAGAATACCTCTGTCTGCCGATATTCGTGTGCCTCTATCACGAAGATGACTGTGCCACCTTGTGTGGTCAGTCCATTTTCTATAAGTTTTAAGGGTATAGATTTTCTTAAATGTGCCGGGATGATTATTGCACCCGGTTCAGTAGTAGTGTCGGGACCCTGCTGAGTCGCACCTGCTGCGGCCCCAGTGGTTCCGTTTTCTAAGTCTGAGATTTTATTGTCAGAAAAGTTTTTGCAGAGCAGGTCTCCAAGGGGACAAAGATTAGGTGCACAATATTTTGGAACACTGTATCCTTCAACGTTGAATAAACCAGAGCTTTACATAGGAATCTCTTCCTACTGAGTTTGGGCGGATTTTAACCTTTCACCCACTCCAGACGTCTATTGGAGTATTTACGGGAGAAAGGTGTCTGTGTGAAAAATGCACGACTGAGTTACTCTAACGTCTTGCGTTAGTTTATCGCCTTACCAAACGTTGGGCGCCATGTAGTGTAGTTCCTATTTTCCCAATAGGCCCTGCGCATTGGAATAACATAAACAGTAGTATCGACTTAGAAATGCGGATCTTCCAGGCCTCCACTGACTATGCTAAACTTAATTGGGTTTGTTACCAACTAGCTCAGAGGTCACTGGAAACTTTCTTGACTGAATAGGAAGTGATCAGCTTCCCTGGTACAGACAAGAAGGGATTCAGTTTTCCAACAACCGTGCATCATGACAACTTTGCTCCTCAGATCAAGAGTCAATCTCTAGGGTCGTGTGAACAATAGACAGTTATTTTACTCAGTCAGTGGTTGTGCAGTTTATTTTCACAATATGTAGAGAATAGAGAGACGGGCGTTGTCAATAAAGGGTAACATTTATTGAACAGTCTTCCTTCTCGTACAAGAGAAATGAATTGCCACAATTGCAAGACTTGTTATTATAAAAAGTACGTACAGTAAGATGAGTATTGCGAAATAATACTGTAAAAGCATTGATATGGTTTCTTAGCCACACAATGATTTAAAATGAATAAAACATATATACATTCATATATACATTAGGCTAAAATACTCAACTGGTGCTTCTAACTACGCCTACCCCAGTGTACCTGACCTAAGCTTAATACTTGGGAGGGGAGTAAGTAAGTAGCTTTAAGTTAAGTTGGTTTTGCCAAGGTTTGCTTCAAGAATTCTCTCTAAGGGTTTAGTCAACACCATACCTCTGGAATAGAATGATGGAGGTCTGGTATCTTCTTCAGGGGGTCGATATCCCAATCACCAGCAAGGGTAGACTAGAGCTGGATTTCTCTGCAGGAGAAAAGACAGCGTCTCTCTCAGCGCGTCGAGGAGGAGGAGGAGGGGCAGCGTCCGCGGGCAGCTTGCATCTGCTGGGCTCTTGCAGGGGATGGCTGTTCAGCTCCTAAGTTCACCACACCATCGTTCGCTCGTTAGCAGCGATAGCAGTAGCGATAGCAGCTATGGTATCATCAGCATAACAGCAGCTTCAGCAGCAGCGAGACAGCGTTTGCTTAAGGCAACGTTGGTAATATTTATACCTGAAAGGTGCCTTGTTTGACGTAAGTTTTTGGACATAAGACGTCAATAAAGATGTCACTAGGAAGTGATCGTCTATCAGTGCTCATTAGAGTTCTATTACTAATCAAAACATAGCAAGCAGGGATTTCCAGGTTGCTGAGTTTTTATCTTGTTGAAGAACTCAGAGTGTTAATCTAGGAATCTTAGATAGTAACTTCTGCTATGTCATTGCACTAATTGGCTGCACAGGAAGTGGCAGAGAAAAGCGATTCTGAAATGTGGCTCTGTTCGTGTGAGGCCAGAGACGAGTTTCTGTATATTGCACTTGAACGGTTATGCCAATATAGGGAATACATGGATTTATAGCCGAATAGGGGCATAAGGTCACAGTATCGATCAGGGTCCTAGATTAGAACACTACACTAATACCCAGGTTTTTACAAATTGGATCACCCACCTAGATCTGGGACTCTTATATGCTGGAACAAAATACTAACTAAGGGAGGCTTGGAGGCAACGACAGAGAGTGCGGGCCTCATAGACACGTGCTGGTGCCCAGTGAGGTGAGGCATTGTCCTCTTTGTGCATTAATGTGAATTGACATAATGTCCATATGGAGGAACTGAATAAGAAGCATTCTGTGAATTTAACAGTAATGTATGTATTGTGTGGTGACAGTGATTATGCTTCTTTCTGATGCTTTAAGGTCCTAAAGAAAGCTAGGGAGTAAATACCCCCCATAGCTGAAATATGTTGACCATAAGAGCAGTGGCATTTCCAAACTGCTCTTGATCTATTTTTTTCATTTCACTGTTTTTAGTTAGGAATACATCCTTGAGTCAACCGATTCTGTGATTTAGTGATATTGGTGCTCTAGCTGTGTATCCTCTTTTAAATCACCTTTCTCTTCTTTAGTTATACTGTACCATCCTCTGGGAAAACTGTCCTGGATTTTGTTACCCTCCAGAAAAACTCTATCTATGAGGGTACTACTACACTTTAGCTCATTCTCTGTTTGCTAGGAGGTATGGCAAAGTGTAGTTGTGTGGTAGCCCAGATGATGACACTGGACACTTTAAGTGTAATGATGGGACACCAATGACCCATCACAGAGTTTTTCCTGTGTTTGTCTTCCCTTGGGGTTACTTTACCTTGTTTCTTTCTTGTAGCATCTCTAACGCTTATATACCTTTGCTTTATAGTTGTCCAATACTACAGGTGGAGTATCGGGTAATAGGCTTGTTCTTAATAAGTGGACAACCCATGTATAACGGTTTCTTCCTCCTCTGAACACCCGGGACAGAGGCGGCCTGCTCTGCCTACCTATTTGTTTGTGCGGGCGTTTAGGGGGAGGGTCCCATACCTAAATAGCAAATACAATTTTTTAACTAATGCTGGTTGCATAGTGTCAATCACTTGTTCAAATCTGTATTGGCACTTGTAGTCCAGGAATTCATAGGTTAAACTAGAGGTAACAGCTGCCTGTACAGTGTGTGTCAGTTTGTAGTCCTTCAGAGCACATGCTAGGGTTTTTTTTTGAAAATTTCGGCACATGCAGTTTCGGGTATAGACCATAGGTCTCCCAAACCCAATGCTCTAGTCAAATCCCTAATAGAGGCCAACCAAGGGATTTTACCCGCCCCGTAATTAACACAGATTTCAAATCGTCTCTATAATGGGATAGTTCTGGAGTGCTCCAGAGACGTCTCCAGTATAACAATGGGCTGGACGAGATCAAATCTTCACTGGGACTAATGCCCAAGTCCATTCTAAGCGGAGTGATAAGTGTGTTCTTAGGTAAGCCTAGGATCTGTCTCATGAAATTATTTTCTGTAACTGTGAGAGATTTCGGGGGGGAATGTCCCCACAGTTCTGCCCCATATATAGCTGATCCCCTGGCTTGTTTTATATATTTCTGCTGGGGGGACTAATCCCCTTTAAAACCGAAATTTTATAGAGTGTTAGGATCCCTCCAGTAGTTTGGGTCAGTTTTAGGTTGGGCGTGATAATTTGGGAGGTCCACCCCATGTTGTCATTTAGAGAGAGTCCCAAATAATCAAAGATAGAGACTCTTTCCAATTGTCTACCATCCAGAGTAGGGTGAGGGCAATTGGTGGAATTTGCATTAAAGACCATATATTTGGTATTTGTGATATTAACCACCAAATTCCTCCTCTTACAAAACTGGCCAAATTTGTCTAAGACACGCTGCATCCCCATAGGTGATTTCGATAGGAGCAGGGTATCGTGCGCAAACATTAATGCAGGCTTTTTGTGGGCTGCCAGTTTTGGGGGATCTATATCTTGACTGCAAGAAGGTCTTCAATTAACCCATTGAGAAAGAGGGAAAAAAGGGTCGGAGCAAGCACACACCTCTGTCTCACCACCTTCTCAATGGGAAATGGAGAAGTCAAGTTGCCATTCTTGCTGAACCTCACCCTAGCATAAGTCCCTAGATGGAGGCGCCTTAACTGATGGCATAAATACGGGAGTCTCCCATATCTAGCAATATGCCCCATAACTGTTTGCGGTCAACCATATCGAAGGCTGATTTTAAGTCATCGAACGTGAGGGTAAGACTCCCTCCCTCCAAGACTATGTGTTTCCAGTGGATCAGTTGTAGCCTAAACAACTGATCAATAGTCGAGGTTTTGTTTCTAAAACCCGCCTGGAGGGGGGTCAAAATATCGTTGTCCTCCATCTATTTGTGAAGCCTGGCTAATAACACTCTGGCATACATTTTTTGAGACACATATATCAGGCTTATCGGCCTGTAGTTTACAGGATCAATTGGGGACCCCTTTTTATAAATCGGGATGATCTCGGCCACCGCTCACGTGGCAGGGGGCGACATCTCATTAAAAATTTTGTTAAAAAGCAATTGAAAGTATGGGGCCCACACTACCTGTTCACTTCTGTAAAGATCCCCGGGGACTCTATCTACCCCAGGGGCTTTATTAGGTAATAACTTCGCAATAGCAATGGACACCTCAGCCAAAGTACAAGCGGGTTGATCTATAGGAATGGCTAAAAGTTGAATATCGGTTGTATTACCATACATGGGTTGAACTCCTGTTGAGGTTGAAAATAGCTGTTTAAAATAAAAATGCCAGGCATCCTCAGAAATATTGGGCTCAAGGGCAGACTTCGCCCTCGACTCGTCCCGAATGGATCAAGTTCCAAAAGCCTCTAAAATCTTTTTGGTCTAATGCATTTTTTATTGCCTGCCACCTTTCCATTTACCATTCTGCCTTCGCGCATAAAATCACCTTTTTAAAGAACGACCTACTTTCCCTAATAATTGCACTATCACCCTTTTTAGGGGATATCAAAAGTGCATTTTTAGCATCTCTACACTTCATGTTAAACCAGGGACTTTTACCCCTAGGTCGGTTGCTCTTCGTTAATTTATTAGTATAAAAAAAAGGGTGCCAGTGTTGCAACAAATTCCTGATGGAGGATTGCTAACTCGGAATTAAAGATCTCACAAGCTCCAGAGCTAGTAAGAAGGTTTACCTTTTCCAGCATGGAGGTAACACATAGATAGATTTCGCTTATAATATCTTGGGACTGGGCTATAGCACCCCAGCGGATGAGTCTACCTCCACCTACCACAGTTAGATTATCATGTACCACAGATTGCCCTGATTCTGGGACTGATATATCCAAATGCAGAACCAAGGGATTACGGTCACTTTCTGGTCGAGGAGAGACATGAAACTTCGTTGCTTTCTGCCAGGTTTCAGTGTGTATTAGGATGTAATCTATTATAGATTCATTGGCTAGTTTGTTATGAGTAAAATGACCCGGATTACGTCAGCAAACCTGCCATTACAGGCCCTCAGTGAGTAGGTTAGAGTTAGGGAGGTCAATTGTAGTACCAAGGGGGTCCATCTCCTTATTGGATAGGCATTAGCAGCCGTGATCAATAGTGTTGTATCTTCCTCAGACAAGAATGATAAAGGCAAACCATTTAGGGGCTCAAAGTGGCAATTGAAGTCGCCACCTATGATGGAGGGTACTTCCCCTGAAAGTGTTTCCAACAGGGCTGCCAAATGATCCAACATCGTTGATGTATACCCATACTTTACTGGTCTGGAGTATACATTAATGATAGCCAAGTTGGGAAGATCAGCCTTAGAAATGAAGAGACATTGAATATCCTGCGAATGGGTGTCAAGGCACTTTACTATATACCCCAAATGGGAGCCCACCCAAATACATAGACCCCCAGATGGTCTCCCTCTTAAACCTTTAACTGCTGGCTCGCTGTATGTAACGAATCCTACTCTATGTGGGGATTTTAAAGCCCAA
Source organism: Lissotriton vulgaris (assembly GCF_964263255.1). Lineage (NCBI taxonomy): Eukaryota > Metazoa > Chordata > Amphibia > Caudata > Salamandridae > Lissotriton > Lissotriton vulgaris. Next base: position 2,006,449,067 of record NC_141689.1, on the reverse strand, counting down.
GTTTCCTGAAAAAGGAATATTTCATGCTTGTCTATAAAATTGCCCCAGTCCAGCTGCTCTAATTTGCCCCATAGTCATGCTATATTCCAGTACATATCCTTGGTGCCATTGGATGTTCCCTCCATCCCATCCTCGAGCGTGGGGACTACTTCTTGCCCAGGGGGATTAGCTGAACTACCTGTGTTTTCACATGAGGAGACAGTGGACTGAACAAATATACCCTCCTCCCTTACTGATACACTATTAAAGTTGGAACCAATGGCCAAGTAACCAGCGACCTCATAAACACTAGAGTGGCTGCTCCTTATCCTTCCTTCACTCACAGTTATATTCCCAGGGTACGATCGTTGGCCCAAAAGCTCATCCTCCCCACCCAGAATAATATCAATAGAGTGGTTAGGGGCAATGGGCGGTAGTGCCTGAGTTGGATTCAGTCAATCAACCATGTCCAGGATGCTATATCTGTTTCTTACAGGAATGTTAAATGCAGTATTAAAACCATCTAGCCCAAGAGAGTTGATCCTGGTTCCGCTATAATGTCGCCCTTCCCCAGTCCTGTCCTGATGCCCCGATTGTTCACCTCGTGGTGGGGCAGTATAGAAATAATTAAGGTCCAGGGCCTGTATGGCGGATTTGTGACTGTGATATAGTCCCTTGCAAATATGGGGAGCTGCCCACCTATCTTCAAAATTGACCCTACGCAGTTCCCTTGTATATCCTTCTTGCTCCAACCAACCCAGTTTACTCTACACGCAAACAGAATTTTGCTGGGTATATTTGGAGGAAGGGGCCTATGGGTGTTTAGCCAAAGGGTGGTTTTGTTTTTCAGTTCAGTATAGGATTCTACCCTACCCTCAGCTAACTCCAGGACCCCAGCCAGAACAACCACATATGGCACTGACTCCAGTGGCAAATCAATATGTGATAAAGTATTCACAGTTTTGTCAGAGCCATTTAAACCCCCCTGTTTCCTTGTAACAAAGTCCATTTCCACAGGTTGGGAATGCTGAATCCCACCCCTCAGAGGTTCACTATTCCCCGTGGGCAGTATGGCGTTCTCAATCACTTGGTGCAGTGATACCATGGACTGGGACTTCCGGTGATTCAGGAACGTAGGGGTCTGAGTTCATGTTGGTGTTGGTCACATCCCTACACGCCTCAGTACTTGTGTTTGTAGCAAGATATTTCCCCGATAGATTGGTCTGTGTCCCATCAAAATATGCCATTGCCAAGGATTCAAATTTTACTAACCTCTCCTCTATCACTAAGAGTCTGTCAAGCAGAGGTTGCATAGTAGAGGTAATAATGCCCGCAATCTTTGATAGAAATCCATCATCAAATAACAGCGAAGGACCAGGAAGAGGGGCAACAGGTACTGTATTTTCTTCTGGCACCGCTGAAAATGGAGGGTTAACATCAGGTAATCCTCCATGATCATTTAACTTCGGGATTTTGGGTTTTTTGCCCCTCTGTGCACCCTTACCTCGCTTCCTTTTTGGGATTGCCCCCGTCTTCTTTGCACATCTGTCCCATGGGGCTTCCGTGGTTCCCCCCAATGCTGGGCTAGTAAGTACCTGTACATCAACAATGGCAGCTTGAATATTCCTATGCATAGTTCTACTCGGGCGATCGCGCTCCTCCCCCGCTGAATGGCACACCTCCTCCCCCGGAAAGGGAGGGCTACCACCCATTAGCGGGGCTCCATGGTCCATAATCCCACCATTTGCTCTGACTGGAGTTCGTGCCCTAATCAGCTCTCCCATCGATGAGCGTCTAGCAAGTTCTAATTCTTGGGACACTCTACGCTCAGAGCGATTTCATGTGCCGGAACCAAAGTAGCCCTTGTGATAAATTGATCCAAAGTTCCCGCTACTTGGCCCCCCGTCCCCATTTTCCTGATTTTTCTTTCACGGCCAGGCATTTCAGCCCGACTAGAAAATAAACTAGAAAAGCTGGTGCAAAATTTTTGTTCACAAACAAGGGTAAAAATACTAATAGCGACCTTATATTACAGGCGTTAGAGGGGTGGCCCAGCCCAGCCTCCACCGGTCACAAACGGCCCCTTGCGCACGTGCCCGTTAAAGAGGCACAAATGGTCACAGGTGGGCTGTATAAAAGGGCTGCTGGTCCTCGTAGTCTCCACGCACCAACAACAAAGTTCCCGGCTGCGAGCAACTCCCGCGAAGCGGAGGCTGCAAGCCGTTAAATAGGGGCAAGTGGGCACAGGTGGGCTGTATGAATGGGCTGCTGATCCTCGTAGTCTCCACACACCAACAACAAAGTTCCTGGCTGCGAAAGATCACCAAAATGGGGACTCCTCACGTCTGCCAGACTTTCTCCCTTCCGTCAGAAGCTATAGTCTGCCATCCCCGGGGAACTCATCTCAGGCATTCCCCTCAACCCTACCCCTCCGAATTGTAATTCCCCCGGATTCCCTTAGCCACCTCGCACTCGCAGGAAGGGGGAGGGGGGGACTTCTCACCGTCCGCCTGGTCGTGTCCTGTAGTGCACTTCACCTTCACGCACGCACAGACCCAGGCTTCCTCCCGGGCTTTCTCAGAAGTCCCGCGGCAGCTCCAGGAGTAGCCCTGCAGTCCTCTATCAGGTCTGGGTCCAGAGATAGAAGGATCCGGCCGACCCTGCTCAGCACAGCCCACCCGCATCAGCATTCTATTAGAACGTGGTCATTTTCTTACTTTCAATGTGCCACTTCCTGTTTGTGTATTCTCGGGCTGGTTTTGGAGTGACAGGAGCAGGGGATGTGCATTCACTGTAGACAGTCAGAAGAGGGATTGAGGTGGGACCTGCCTTTCTGGGTGACTCATAACCAGGCTGAGTAGACCTTTCTGCATTTAAAGTGGTAGGAGGAGTTTTCACTAGCACCTGAATAGGCTGTGTATGCACTGCACAATACTGTCTGCAGCTCCTGTAGTGAAGCTAGACCAGGCAGAACAGAATTGTTTTTCAATGAACTGAGAGACGTTCTGCCTAAAACTTCAAAGGGGAAAAGTAGTATAAATATTGGGGCTTTGACCCCATAACTTTAGAAGTCATTTGTACTAAGGAACCTGCCAAGAAGAAAAACTGGAGAAGCTATGATAAGTAACTACTACTTTGCTTTGTGCTTTGCCGTGTTGGCCTGCAGTGGCTGCTTCTGTCTTGGACAGTGAAAGGACTGAACTGGAGGTAGAGCCTGCCCACTGTTCAAGAAGTCTCAGGAACAGCAAAGACTTCAAGGTCATCTGCTACCAGCACCAAGAACTTTGTGTTTTATGCTGCAACAGAAGAAATAGCGACCCATCGCTGTCAACAATGCCGTTGCTGGCTCTGTGACCTGTTGGCATCGCAGAGAGCACTACCCTGACAATGATACCCGCCTCCTCCACCGATCCGCTTCTTGCTCGGCGACCTGATGGCACAGCACTTCGCACCTCCTCGATTCATGCCACCTCCCTGGTGGGTATACACCTGTTACAACGCATTTTTTACAACGCAATACTGTTACAACGCATCTATTACAACGCAGATACTGTTACAACTCATGTTTTTACAACGCATTTTTTTACAACGCAGGTACCTTTACAACGCATACCATTACAACGTAAGTATTGGTAAGTATATAATTATATTTTAAATGTTATATGTTTGGGGTAAAGGGGTATTTTTCGGGTTCAGGGTCAGTTTTCAGTTTTTGGGTAAAGGGGTATTTTTAGGGTTCAGGGTCAGTTTTTAGTTTTTGGGTAAAGGGGTATTTTTAGGGTTCAGGGTCAGTTTTTAGTTTTTGGGTAAAGGGGTATTTTTAGGGTTAAGGGTCAGTTTTTAGTTTTTGGGTAAAGGGGTATTTTTAGGGTTCAGGGTCAGTTTTTAGTTTTTGGGTAAAGGGGTATTTTTAGGGTTCAGGGTCAGTTTTCAGTTTTTGGGTAAAGGGGTATTTTTAGGGTTCATGGTCAGTTTTTAGTTTTTGGGTAAAGGGTTATTTTTAGGGTTTAGGGTCAGTTTTTAGTTTTTGGGTAAAGGGGTATTTTTAGGGTTCAGGGTCAGTTTTTAGTTTTTGGGTAAATGGGTATTTTTAGGGTTTAGGGTCAGTTTTTAGTTTTTGGGTAAAGGGGTATTTTTAGGGTTCAGGGTCAGTTTTCAGTTTTTGGGTAAAGGGATATTTTTAGGGTTTTGGGTCAGTTTTTAGTTTTTGGGTAAAGGGGTATTTTTAGGGTTCAGGGTCAGTTTTTAGGGTACAGGGGTACAGGGTAAAAATAAATTAAAATTAATTTTAAATAAATTAATTAATTGAAATTAAATTAAATTAAATTACATTAAATTATTTTTGGGGTTGAGGGTCAGTTTTGAGTTTTTGGGGTACAGGGGTACAGGGTAAAAATAAATTAAATTTAATTTTAAATTATTAAAATATTTAATTAAAGTATTTAATTGAAATTAAATTAAATTGAATTACTTTCATTTATTTTTTGGGTTGAGGGTTAGTTTTGAGTTTTTTGGCTACAGGGGTACAGGGTAAAAATAAAGTAAAATTAATTTTAAATTAAATTAATTAATTGATAATAAATTAAATTAAATTAAATTATATTTTTGAAAATTAATTTACGATTATAATATTAATATTAATATATACTTACCAATACTTACGTTGTAATGGTATGCGTTGTAAAGGTACCTGCGTTGTAAAAAAATGCGTTGTAAATACATGAGTTGTAACAGTATTCGCGTTGTAAAAGATGCGTTGTAACGGTATGCGTTGTTACAGTCCGCGTTGTAACATCATATATCCCCAGGGAGGGGATATATGATGGCACAGCACTTCGCACCTCCTCGATTCATGCCACCTCCCTGGTATCATCGACGATGACGCTCCATGCCGATATCGACACCGCTGCCTGCACTGTAGCCTGGGGGCACCACTCATAAGCTACTCGACGTACCGCCACATCCCAAACAGCACACTTGACCTACTGATGACGGCACCATCGACACCAGATCATCTACAGACAACAGCGATTTAGCAACAATAATGCTGCTGCTAGCACTGTGACCTGCCAGCACCAGGATGAGCTTCGCCCTGCTTCGAACCGCAGCCTGATGCCGCTGGAATCCTTCACCGACCCACTGCCTGTGCCGCAACCTGAGGGCACCACATTCTGCACTGTGCACTGCAGCTTGATACCAGCCGATGCCTGTGCTCCTGACTTCACAGTCATGGAATTCAACCCGCAACATGTGTTACTTCAAGGGCTGGACGACTCCTGCACTGATCTCCAGGACCGATGCCTGCCAACGCCGCCTCTTTGGAGTTCATCGCAAGGTCCACGATGCCCTGCATTTCCATTGTACTGTTTGTGAGTTTGTGAGTCTTCCCAACGTTGTAGCTGGCCCACGACGCCATGGTCGGCCTGAACTGTTGGATTTATTAGTTCATGTTGCCGTGATAGCCCCAGGAGGAGCTATCGACTTCATGGAACTGTATTTTAAGTCAATTTTTGCAATATTCCTATTTCGATTACTGTATGTTGGATTTTTATCTTTTAGGTCTTGTTTGACACTGATAAATATTGGCTATTTTTCTAAAACTGGTGGGGTGTTCTCTTGTAGTGTTCTTGCTGTAGTTCTGTGCGCTATGTGCAAATGCTTTACATATTGCTTCTGAGATAAGCCTGACAGCTTGTGCCAAGCTATCAAGGGAGTGAGCAGGGGTTATTTTATCCCCTTACCCTGACTATAAGGAAGAGTCCCTACTTGGACAAGGTGCATACCTCTGCCAACTCGAGACATCATTTTTAACAAGGGGGCTCTTTATCAAAGATCTTTTGTCCCAATGTCATGTGTGAAGTGCAAGTAAGGGGTCCAATGTGCAGATTGCTGTATTGTGGTGTATTTGCATAGAGAGTGTGATTTAAAATAGACTAAGCAATTCGCTGAGTAAAATTTTTATCAGTGAGTATGCTTGTCTGGTAAAAAAAAAGGTGGTGGCTCCCAGTAGAGGCAATGATCTCTGGTGGCCAAAGGGGTTAAAAGGTGGACATGTTTCTCTCCATCAAGAAGTCAACAATGATCAAAGGGCAATACATCTGGACCTGTGAATTCTAATCAATACAGTGCTCGGAACCTAAGTTGGAATGAAGGATAATCCAAACACTATATACTCTACATGTGGTGTACCTCAGTGCAATGTTGCCTTATAGGCTGACCTGAAATGGAGAAAAAAACATAAGTACAACAGAACTGTTTCAAACTGTTCAGCTCAAACATATTATACTCTTAGTGTACCATGCATAGAATATACATGCTGCCAACCATGGTGGTGCCAATCAAATTGTGATAAAACAGAATAAAACAGAACACGTAACAGGCAGGTGACACTCTAATGAATGGTAACAAGGTTTCATACACTGTGGTGAATAGAGGCCAGACCACTTACCCAATACTCCTCGAGTATGTGCTGAGACCATGCTGATTTAGCGTACTAGAAGAACACAAATAGACAAATGAGGAGACCCCAGGGGAATTCCTAGTATGTCAAGAATATTCTGAAGAAAAGAGTTGCATGTTACTTACAGAGTCGAAGTGACATTGCACATGAGCTACCCCAGCTCAGGTGCCTCGAAAGTGAAGGTCTGTGACGTAAGACTGCTTCATTCTTAAGTGTTTACAGGTGGATTCAATTAATAGGAAAGTGAGTGCTAAAGCATACCAGGGAGAACATGGGCACCTTGGTGGAAGTATGGTATATGCAGAGAAAGTCACATTATTCTCTCTGATGTCGTAGTCAATCGGGGTTTAGTACAGTCAAAGGGTGCCCTGGATATATTGGATCAGCTCGGTCGGGGGCTGTTCTGACTAAGTAAGGCAAATCTGATGCAGAGGCAGCGAATGCACCACTCCCCCGTGTCATGGTAGGCAGGGGAAGAGGGGGAGCGGAACTGGCAAGCGTCACAGTCCGCCTCATTATAATAGGAAAGGATTGGGCCAAGCACTGTATAACCTAGTCTGCCGGTTTTTAACCCATGCAAGGGTGCCAGTTAAGAGGAAACCAGGTGCTCCCACAGTGGAGTGACTGAAACACATGGATAGCTTGTTTTGCCATGAGAAAAGTGGATGAACATGATCAATTTCTACATAGAAGCATGTTGTGGTGATACAACCAGACTCATATCTTTCGGCCATATTAGATCCAGTAGCTATAAGTCATCCAGTATGTCAGAATTGGTTGCAGCTGTTTGTGTATCCATTGAAAAAAGTAAAGGAATAATGATGGGTCATACCTAATTTGTGTATGCCCCTCTCTCCGTTGAGCTTTTGTTGATACATGACAAACAGTAGGCTGGCTCAAGTCATCCTTACAGCAGAAAACATTTCTATTAAAAGGTTGAATTCACTGAACCAAGCAAAACTACTTCCCATTACAGACAAAGACAGGGAAGACAGGGAAGGTAAGAAGATTGATGAGTCTGGTGATTAATCAGAACATGATTGTCCTGCAGTTAACGAGTTATGTACAAAACCAAGACCAGATATCAAGGAAACTCCTCTAGGAATGACTGATCTGACATTATTTGTTGATGGTTCATGCTTAAGAGCACTGAGAGCTGCCTACGCTGTATGTTCCATTTCTAAGACTTTGGAAGTCTCTTTTCTGCTGAATGTAAACTCAGCACAGGTGGTGAAATTAGTAGAATTAACAAGTGCTTTCTTCTATCCAGAAGATTAGATGTGACAATTTATACAGACAGTCAGTATGTGTTTGGAGCGGTTCATGACTTTGGTCAACTCTGGTCACAAAGGGGCTTTATTACATCTTCAGAAACTTCAGTGGTGCTTACATACTGGATTTATTGAAAGCAATACAACAGCCAAAAGAAATTGCAGTTGTCAAATGTGTTCTCCATAAAGCTGCTAAGGACCTAGTTACACTTGGCAATAAATATGCTGATCAGATGGTAAAATACTGCACATTACAGGATGAGACAGTGATGCAGGAAGATGGGAATGATGAATGAATATTAAGTACCATACAAAATGTAAAAAAATGTACACTGTTTCTTTATGAGTTCAATTCAGACGACTTTCATTAAGCTGAGAGGCCTTCAGGAAGACACCTCAGATGATGATAAAAATACAATTGGGGATATTGGGTTGCAAGAACAATTATCTGTATGATAATGTTGAAAATGAATACATCCTTTCAGATACAATGATGTACCCAATGGGTAAATACCTGCATTATCAGAGCCATGCAGGTAGAGACAGCATTATATGTGCGTTTAGAATATAATGGGAACATACTGGATTCAGAAATGTAGCAGCAGATATATGTGTTAGGTGTTTGGTCTGCCAAAGAAATAATCAAGGAAAGAAGACCTGAACTGTTATGAATAATACTGGCAAATTAGAAAGGCCCATATATGAGACTCCCAACTTTTGTTGAGATTGTGGTCCTCATTTTAAGAACGAGGATTTGCAAATAATCTGCACAGCATTCCAGACAAATCAGAAATGTCAGACTCACAAAATAATGGACATTAATATCTTCAAAATACATACAAAAATATTTAAAGTAGTAAATGTTAAATATTTTAGTAACATTAATTTAATGTAAAGTAAGTAGATGCCACAATTTTTTTTAATACTATATATAAATATATATTTATGTGAACACACACACAAATAACATTCAAGCGAAAACATTTATTAAACTCCTGTACACAGAAATATATATATATATATTTGCTCTGAAAAAAAGGTTAAGGTAATGTTATAGTTAGATGAGAATTTCAGTGACAACATAATGTTTTAGTTGAGCAAAACCACTGAAATCCACCAGTTATAGTTAGCTCTGGTAGCTATAACTTGTGCCCTAAGGTAACTATGACTCTTGCCCTCGCCACGCACAACAAATTACACTGGATTTATATCACTCATGACATCTTCTTCATCTTTTTTTCTTAATGCAAAGTAAAATATAATAATAATTCCTAGCTATAACGTCACTTTAACCTTTGTTGTGTTCAGTGAGTTTAATCTTTAGTTTTTTAATGTAAAGTAATATTTTGTTCCCATATGAAAAGTCAACCCCCCACCATGCCTGCAGCCAGGCCCTGTAGCTAACCCACCAGGAGGCATAACACCCCACACCATGCCCAGCCTTTGGTTGTGCGCGGCTAGTGATTAACAACAGGGCTTGGTAGCCAACTCCATACTGTGCAGGGTCACGTGGCCCACCTCCCTATGCATATTGTCACTCTGGGGTCCCCATCCCCCCGGAAATTTCTAAGATAAAAGTGAGTGGTCTGTTGCCTACCAGGTGTGCCCACTAATCACCATGTTGGGGGCTAGTTGGGAAACCCCAGGGCCCCAGTGGCCCAAGCCAGCTCCCCGCATGGCACCGATATGCCACTCTAGTCCATGCCACGCCACTTCACTCCACTCAACAATACACCACCCCACTATACGACATGGCACTTCATCTACACCCCTCACTCTATACCCCTCCACTCCAAAACATTCTATGACATGCCACTCCATGACACACCAATCCACTCTACTCTACAACATGCCACTCCACTCCATGCCAACCCACTCAATTCTACAATACTCCACACCAATATACTCTATGACATCCCATCCCACTATGCGCCACTCCACTCTACATCCCTCCACTCTAAGACACTCTATGACACCCCACTCAACTGTATGACATGCCTTCCACTCTATGCCACTCCACTCTATGCAACTCAACTGTATACCACTCTACTCTAAGACACTCTACGATAGGCCTCTCTATGACATACCAGTCCATGACACTCCACTCCACTCCACTCTTTAACACTCCATGCCTCTCCACTCTATGACACGCCACTCCTCTCTACCGCATACCACTCTACAACATGCCACCCCACTCTACACCTTCGCTTTATGCCCCTCCACTCTAAAATACTCTATGACATGTCACTCCAATCTACTGTATGCAAGCCACTCCACTCCACGCACTCCAGTTTACTCTAGAACACACCATTCCACTCTAGCCCACTCCACTCTATTTCATTCAACTGTATGCCACTCCACTCTACATCACTCCAATCTATGCCACAGCACTTTAAACCACAACACTCTACGCCACTCAACTGTATGCCACGTCAGTCTAGGCCACTCCACTCTGCGTCACTCCACTCTATGCCACAGCATTCTACACCATGACACTGTACACCACAACACTCTGCACCATGACACTCTATGAAAAAACACTCTATATCACTCCAGTCTATGCCACTCCACTCCACTCTACAGTATGACACTCTACACCCACCTACTCTATGGCACTCTGCTTCACTCTATGCCACTCCACTCTAAAGCACTCTATGCAACTCTACATAACTCTACTCCATACTACGATACTCCCTCGATGCAATTTCCTCGATACCATTCCATGCCACTATATTCCACTCTACTCTACGACACACTACTCAACTGCACTCCCCTCTACTCCACTTTAAGCCACTCTACTCTAAATCACTCTGAGCCACTCCACTCTACAGCACTCTATGCCACTCCACTCTACCACATTCTGCCACACTCTACCCCACTCTAACCACTTCACTCTACAACACTCTACTCGACTTTATGCTGCTCAACTATATGACACTCTACTACACTACACTTTTTAACACTCCACTCTACGATACTCTCCTCCACACTCTGCCACTCAACTGTACAACACAGTATTCCACTTGTTGTGACTTTTGGACACTCTACTCAATGACACTGCAGTCAACGCCACTCGACTCTCTGACACACTACTCCACTCAACATTCCACTCTACTCTATGACATGCCACTCCACTCTATATACCTTCACTCTAAAACAGTCTATGGCATGCCACTATATGATGTGCCACTCCACTGTACTCAACAAAACACCACTCTACTCTATATCCCACCAATTTTCTCTACTGCATGCCACTCCCCTCAACAGCACTCCACTATCTACCACTCCACTCTATAGTACACCACTTTGTACCGAAACGCTGTATGAGACAATACTCTATGCCACTCCATTCTACTCGACTTTACGAGACTCTAGGCCTTGTTATGTTATGTTTAAAATATTCACAGAGCGCACATACACCGGTCGGTTTCTTGGCGCTAAATATAGGAGTATCCAGGGTCCTGGTGAGCTATTCATATGTCTGGATAAACAGCCAAGTCGTAAGGAGTCTCCTGAATGTCAGAAGGTCTGTACATGATCTGATGTCAAGAGGAAGAACATTCCAGAGGTGGAGGGGCCAACACAGCATATCTGCTACCGCCTAGTCTCTTCAGTTTGTAGGATGGTGTTCATGTGGGCAAATGGCAAATTGCGGGTAGGTTTATGTCTCTGAATGAGATTGGAGAAAAATTTCTAGCAGGCGCCATGCTGAGATTAAAAAATGAGACACCCAATTTTGAAAGTGCAGCGTTGTGTTACCGGGAGCAAATATAGTTTCCTCTTATGTGTTGCCATTTTAGCTGATGGAAGATCAGTCTGGTGGACTCCCCTTTATGTCCCTCTACTCTAAGGCCCAGATGTAGGTAAAATAGATTTACCGATTTTTAATTACCGAATTCTACCGATTCGGTAATTAAAAATCGGTAAATCTAAGGGGAGGATATGTAGGAACATCCAGATGTTCCTTTTACCGAATCGGTAAATACCGATTTTGACAAGGGTGCAGGGGGTGTCACTTTGACACCCTCTAGCACCCCCAAAAAAGATTCGGGGGCCATGTGGCAGGCATACCTGCCCTAAGGGCAGGTCTGCCTGTCATATGGCACAGGTGTGCATGCACACATGTGCATGCACACCGGAATCGGTATTTTACCATGAAGTTGGACTTCATGGTAAAATACCGATTCTGTAAGGCTTGTGGGACTCAGAAGAGTCCCACCTACATCTCATTGTTACCGAATCGGTATTAATACCGATTCGGTATTTTACAGATTCGGTAAATTTACCGATCGGTAAATTTACCGAATCTGTAAAATATGTGGCCCTACATACCATTTTGTGAATCTCGGTCGGTAACGGCCGAAAATACCGATTTTCAACAGTTACCGACCGACCTACATCCGGCCCTGAGATACTACACAACATGCCACTCTAGGACATATGACTCAACTGTAGTGTTCAATACACCACCCCACTTGACGCCCCTCCACTCTACTCTACAAGGTGTCACTCCATTGTATGCAACTCCACTCTATAACACTCAACTCTATACTACTCCACTATACACTATGACACTGGACACCACGAAAATCTAGCTCACAACATTCTACACCACAACAATGCACCAGACACTACTCTATTATACACCAGTCTATGCCACTGCACTCTATGCCACTCTTCTCTACAACACTCTACTCCACTCTGCACCACTGGACTCTATGCCTCTCCACTCTATAACACTCTATGCTCTCTCACTCTACCACACTCTACCCCACTCCAGTCACAATACTCTACTGCACTCTAAGCCACTCCACTCTACTACACTCTACGACACCCTGCAACACTCCACTCTATGAGCTGCACTCTACGGCACTCTTCTCCATTTTACTCTACCACACTCCGCTCAATGACACTCCACTCTACAACATTTTACTGCACTTTATGCCACTCCACTCTATAACACTCTACTCAACTCTATGCCACTCTGCGAAACATTATTCAATGACATTCCATTCAATGCGACTCTACTTTAAGACACGCCAATCCAGTCTATGACATGCCACTCCACTCTACGCCAATCGCCTCTACGCCCTTCCACTTTAACCCCTTTGATGCTTGTGACAAGGTCAACTTGTCATGGGTGTTACCTGCGCTGTGCGTTTGACGAGTTGACCTTGTCACAAACAATGGGATTTTGTAAATGGCAGCACACAGCGGGAATATACGATAGCAGCGATGCAGTTAAGACATTCTACACCATGCCACTAAATGACATGCCTCTCTACTGTTCTCTACAATATGCCACTCTACGCCACCCCACTGTACACCACACCATGTTATGCCATGACACTCTACACCATGACACTCTACACCACAACACTGAGCGAGACAATATTCCATGGTACATCTCTTTATGCCACTGAACTTTATGCTACCCCATGCTATCCACTCTACCACAATCTACTTCACGAACCTCTAATCCACTGTATTCCACTCAACTTTACAACTCTCTAGTCCACTCTATACCACTGTACAAAACTTTACTCCACTCTATGATACTCTTCTCCCCTCGACTACACACTGAGCAACTACCTCTACTCCACCACCCCCCTCGCCCAGAGACCACCCGCCAACAACCGACCCCGACACATCCGCCCACAACCTCAGACAATGGATCAATGACTGCACCAACACCCTCGCCCTGCTCAAGACACACTCAAGCAGCCACACTAGCAAGAAAGCCACCTGGTTCACCGAAGACCCCCAGGCCTCCAAACGTACATGCCGAAAACTGGAGAAGAACTGGCTCCGTGAACGAACACTGGACAGCTACGCAGCCCACAAGAATGCCACTCGCAGACGCCATCAACTCATCAGAGCCGCCAAGAAAGCCTCATTCAAAGGCCGCCTAAATAACAACACACACAACAGCGAAGAGCTCTTCAACATAGTGAAGGAACTCCAGCTCCAACACCAAAGACATCCTGCCTTTGCAAGACCTGTGCGACTCGCTAGCCACCTTCTTCCACCGCAAGATCGCCAACATCCACGACAGCTTCAACGCCATGACCGCCAGACAAACACCGCCCCCACGACCACCACCTGCACCAACCGCCTGCTCTCCTGGACCAGCATCAACAATGAGGACACCAGCGAGATCATGAACACCATCCACTCTGGATCACCGTTAGACCCATGCCCTCACCACATCTTCAACAAAGCCAGCACAGTCATCGCACCCCATCTCCGGAATGTAATCAACATCTCCTTCAATACACAAACCTTCCCAGGCCCAAGACCTACTGGCCTTCAGAAGACTCCTCAAGACCTGGCTCTTTGATCATTAGCAGCACCCCCTCCCCCAGAGCCTTGAGACCCTCATGGGTATGTAGTGTGCTTTATAAGTGCCATGATTGATTGATTGATTGATTGTATTCCACTCCACTTCACAACGCTCTAGTCCACTCTATAACACTGTACAATACTTTACTCTACTCTATGATACTCTGCTCCCCTCGACTACACTCTGCGCAACTCCCTCTACACCACTGCAGGCCACTTTACTCAACTCCATGACACATTAATCCATATTTCTCCACTTGTCCACTTACTGACATTCCACTCTATGCCACACCACTTCATGACACTGTATGGCACTTCACTCTACTACACTCTACAGTACTGTAATCCACTCTACGCCACTCCACTCTACAACACACTACTGCACTCTATGCCACTCTACTCTGCTACACTTTGTGACACTACATAACACTCCACTCTACAAAACTCTACACTATGACACTCCACTCTTTGATACTCTCATCCGCTCTACTACACTCTACTCTACTTTTCGCCACTCCACTCTACTCCACTCTATGCCACTCTGCAATACTCTACTCAATGACACTCTACTCTATGCCACTCTGCTCTATGACACTGTACTCCACTTAAGTACAATCATATATCAATGAGGTAGTCTAATATTAACTTTTTATCTACTGTGAAGTCTCCATAAGGCACATGTGTAACTTACCTTTTATTTACTATTTATCTCTATATTAATTATAGTTTTGTACATCTGTGAGTTGGAAAATATATGTTTAATGTTGGTTAAAGCTCTTTAACTTTTGAGATATTTAGCTAGTTCCGAAAAAACTTTTTTTACTTTTTTAAAAGATTTGTTCTGTTTTTATTTTATTCAAAGGTAAACATGACCAAGCAACCAACAATATGTCTTAACCCTTTCGCTGCTAGGCCCCCCCGGTGCTAAGTCTTTTTTTTTTATATTTGGGGTCGTTTGTGATAAGGCCCTTGTAACGTTTTGTTCACATAAGGTATCCACACCAGATTTGCGCCCTTTTCCTCCAAAATCATGGGGATTTGAAAGGTACCCAGGGTTTGTGGATTCCCCTGGAGGGAACCCAGTAATTAGGCAAGAAATAGCTAAATATTGTTTTGTTTTTTAAATGGAGAAAAAGTGCTGCAGAAGAAAGCATCTGTTTTTTGCCTGCAAATGGTATCAACAAAGGGTTTAACGTGCTGACATCACCATCTTCCCAGCTTTCAGGGACAGGCCGACTTTTGTCAGAAAACCAACATTTTGCACACAGTTTTGGCATTTTACTGGGACACAGACTGTTTTAGCTTCTTTTGTACTTTCAAAATCCATATAGTTAGTGGTAAAAATGGATGTGAAAACAATAATGGATATCGGAAAGCTATACATTTCTAAAAAGTAGATAACATTCTGAATTCAGCAAGGGGTCATTCATGTAGATCCTTCAGGTTTTTTTTTATAGAAACTAACAGCTGAAAGTAAGAAATATTGAAAATGTTTTGAAAAAACAGCGATTTGTGTCAAAGTTTTCACCTGTAACTTCTTCTAAGTATGACAGATTTGTTAAAGCATGATACCGTTATATTTGCTGGACACTTCTGGTTGTGAGGATATATAGGACTTGTAGGTTCCCCAAGAACCAGAGGAACCCAGAGCCAATAACTGAGCTGCGTCTTGCAATAGTTTTCATTGAGTATATAGCAATTCATTTGGTAAAATATGAAAAGTAAAAAATAGGTATCAAGGACACATATGTTTTTCTGAAATAGGAACACAATATAGAGTTTAGAAGCAGTAGTTATTTGCACATCTCCAAAATCGCGGGTGCCCATACTAGCATGTGAATTATAGGACATTTTTCAAAGTGAGTTCTTTTTACACATTTTCTTAAATTAGGAAGGCAGAAATGCATAGAAAGTCAATAGGTAATAACAGTTGCTCTACAATTCTGTGCTCACCTAATAGAAATGGTACCTCATTTGTGTGGGTAGGACTAGTGCCCACGACAGGAAACCGCCCAAAACGCAATGTGGACACACCACTTTTTTACTGTGAAAACAGACTGTTTTTTTTTGCAAAGTGGCTAGCGGTGGATTTTGAACCTTAGCTCTACAGTACCTTGGAAAGTGTTAGAAATGGGATTTCTGGTTGGTTAAGGCTTGCGCCAAAGCCAGGCAGAAACCACCATTCCTAAGGTAGGGCAAGGAAGTCACCCGCCAAGATAACCCCTGCTCACCCTCTTGGTAGCTTGGCACGAGCAGTCAGGCTTATCTCAGAGGCGATGTGTAAAGCATTTGTGCATGCACCCACCAGCAACAACATCCAAGGCCCCCCACAAAAGGAACTCCACACAAGGTATATTTAAAAATAGCCTTTGTAGTACAAAACACATTAAATAGAAACACACACTTTACAATGTGCCAACAGGCACGGGCAGAATTTACACGGGATTATGTACAGGACATGGCCACAGGCACCACTGTCAGGAATATGCACCTAATAGAACTAGCACTTAGAACATTTAACAATCAGAAGCTTTACACATGATGCATAGAACATTCAGAGGTGTAGGAAAAACACATGATGCATAAACATGCATTCAGAGGTGTAAGGAACAAGGCACATGATGCATCTACAACACATTCAGAGGTGCAGCACAGGAGAACACATGATGCATAAACAACACATTCAGAGGTGTAAGGAATAAGGCACATGATGCATCTACAACACATTCAGTGGTGCAGCAAAGAACACTTCACAGAAATCACATTAGCATGAACTCATAACTATACCCAGGCCAACTGGCCTCTCTGGGGCTAGGAAGCCCTGTATCGCAATGTCAGGGGAGCCTAAACGTAGCAGCTGCCCACTAAGTGCTGGGCAGCTGTAATCAACAAGGATGGGGCCAATGTGGGAGCCTTGCAGGCTCTGGCCAAAATAACTATGCCCCCGGAAGCCTCGTGGGCTCTTAAGAAATGCTGCCAACGTTGGAGCCTCTCAGGGCTCGAGAACAATGTGGGGCCTTCGTTGGAGTACCTCCTCTGCGGACTCGATATCAAGGACTGCCCTTGTGGAGCCCCTCATGGGGACTTTAAATAACAAAAAGGGTCCCGGAGCCTTGGAGCCTCAAGGGCTAGGCACCGCGGCGCTCCGGTGAGGCGCTTGCACACCGAGTGCGCACACTGGGGGGCGGGCACCGGCAATGTGCCCCGACGCCCCCCTCCGGATTAAACAACACCGGGCCCCTTAGGCCCTTGGGATAGGCCCGGAGCTCTCCCCCGCCCATCAACTCACCGGGTCTGGCGGCGGCCATGGAAGGAGAGCTCCCGCTCCTCGGAACTCTCCGCTGCCGGACTCGTCTCTCTTCCCGGGGCTCTCCTTTCGCTCAGGAGCCTCGGGCCAGACACTGCAGGCTGCTTCCTGTCTCTTCGCCTGTCCCCAGCCAATCGGAGCGCGGCGCTGGGTCCGATCCCAGCGCGGTGCGGCTCGTGACGCTGCGGGCATGCTTCTCAGGGGCCCGGGTAAACTCGAGCTTGCGGCGGTTATACGAAGGGGGCAGAGATGAGGGGTAGGCTCCCTCAGCAATTAAATATAAAGCGAGGCAATGCCGGGTGGGCACCGGCTGTGGACATAAAGCGCTCCCTCAGCGCTAGTGGAAAATAAAGCACTCCTAAGCGCTAGAAGGGCAATAAAACAGCGCTCCCAAGCGCTACAGGGGAAAGATAAAGCGCTCCCCAGCGCTAGAGGAAAGAACAAGCGCTTCCAGGCGCTTAGAGAAGGAATCCAGGGCCCCCAGGCCCAAGAGGAGCCAACAGTCCAGCAACAAGAGTCCTTCAGGAGTCCAGGACATCAGCAGTCCAGGGGCTGGGCAGGGCCCAGGGAGGCAAGCCTTCCCCCGGGCCCCAGCAGCAACATGCCCCTGGTAGATTTGAGTTGGAAACAAGAATATTTGACAAGAGGTCACAGCCTCCTTTTATACAGAGAAATCCTTTGTCTAAAGGTGCAGGGTGGGGAAAGAACCAGTCGCAGCTGGTCTGGGAGCACCCTTGATGTGCTCAGCCCCTCACTCTATTTACTGGCAGGGCTAGGGACATTAGACGCACCACAGGGGGCGGAGCCAGCATTGTGTGGGGAAAGCCCAGCCCTATTCAGGACCCAGGTGCACTCCTCCCCAGCCATCAGCATGCTAATCTCACACTCACCACCGGGCAGACCCATCCAGACTCCTGGAGCAAGGCTCACCAGCCAGCTCCAGCCAATCACACGCCAGCACCCTTACTGCACACACACCAATGTCTAGAAGTGGCACTTCTACACTAGACACATACACGCCGCATACATCATTGCGCAGCATTCAATCTCACGAGTTCGCACATACCAAACTCTAGCCTGCACACCCCACGCATCAGGAACTACCAGGGACACATACATTCCCCATGCATTCCTATGGGAGGGCAGGCCAACCTTACTACACGCACTCAGGGTGCACACGCACTTTCCACTGGGACACAGTGAAAGTGCGCAGAAATCAAGACATCACTATAATTATTTAATAACACCAGGCAAAAAGTTCAGGGGTGAACCTGCCAGAAGGACCAAGTCCAACAGGAAACCTAGCAAACCTATACATTTTTGAAGACTAGACACCCAGAGAAATCCAGGATGAGGTGACTTGTGTGCCTCTCACCAGGTTCTGTTACCCAGAATCCCTTGCAAACCTCAAGATTTGTCCATTTTCTCACATTTCTTTGATGGAAAGTTCTGGAATCTGCATAGATCCACAAAATTCCACCCACCCCGCATTCCCCAAAGTCTTTTAATAAACCGGTACCTCATTTGCTTGGGTAGACCACATTTTTACAGTGAAAACTGTCCCTTTTTTGCAAAGTGGCTAGCTGTGAATTTTGAACCCTAGCTCAGCCGGCCGGTCGGCACTTAGGGAAACCTAGCAAACCTATACATTTTTTAAAACTAGACACCAAGGGGAATCTAGGATGGGGTGACTTGTGTGGGATCACTGTGCCGGCACAAATGTCCTACCACCCAGCATTCCCCTTGGTCTCCTGAGTAAAGTGACACCAAATGTGAGGTTTGGAGGGGATTCTGTATAGGAAAACTTTGGGGAATCCACGCAAGCCATACTTCCCTGGACTCCCTAGGGTGTCTAGTTTTCAGAAATGTGTAGGTTTGGTAGGTTTCCCTAGATGGTTGCCGAGCCCGGGCCACAAACCCTTGTGCCTCCTGGCAAAACCAGGTCATTATGTGATAGGTAATTTTGACATCTCCACAATACGTTTTGGGCCCTTGCCTGTTGTGGGTTCTTGGCCCAGCCACATGAGTGAGGTACCACTTTTATCGGGAGACCTGGGAGAACACTGGGTGGTAGGAATTTTGTGCTTGCGTGGTGATCCCACAAATTTCCCACACGCAAATGTGAGAAAATCCAATTATTTCAGCTAAGTTTGAGGTTAGCAGGGGATTCTGGGTAGGAAAACATTCGGGGTCAATGCAAGCCATACCTCCATGGACTCCCCCAGCTATCTAATTTTCAGAACTGTGTGGGTTTGGTAGGTTCCCCTCAGTCTCCAAATAAAAATGATATCTTACTTGTGTGGATGGGCCAAGTGCCTATGACATGGAAGGAGGCCCAAAGTGGGTCCAAAAGGGCAGTTTATTTATACTTTTTAGGGCTGATGCTACTTTGGGCACCCACACAAGTGAGGTATAATTTTTCTTAGAAGACCAAGGGTAATGCTGGTTAGTAAGAAATGTGTGCCTGCATGGTGATCCTACAACTTTCCCACACAGAAATGTGATGAAATGTGACTTTGCAAATAAATTTGAGGTATGCATGGGATTCTGGGTAAGAAAATGCTTGGGGATCCATGCAAACCACACCGCCAGCCAAGAGTCAGTACACACACACTACCATCCATGCACACCATCAGCCAAGTGCTATCCACGCACACCGCTAGTCAAGTGCCAACCACACACACCACCAGCCAAGCACCATGCATTCACACCGTCAGCCAAGAGCCATCCACATACAGCGCCAGTCAAATGCCGTCAATGCACACAGTCAGCCAAGCAATGTCCAGGCACACCGCTAGCCAAGTGCCACACATGGAATCCACTAGCCAAGCGCCATCCCTGCACACCCCCAGCCAAGCAGGGCCAGACTGGGAATAGCAACCAGCCCTGGCAGATTGCTGCTCAACCGGCCCTGGGAGGGGGTGCTAATAAAAAGCACCGCTTACGCTTTTGTTACTATGGCCTGACATTACAGCAGTGCTCTAAAACTGGCACCCTTTAACAAAACCACCCTCCACGGCAAGAAAAACTCACCCCACCCCTCCGACCCACTGGGGAAATGCCTGGTGCCTGCTACAGCCAGTCCATCCCTGCAGCTAAGCACCATCCATGCATCCAGCCAGCCAAGCACCAGTCCACGTACACTGCCAGCCAACCTCCACTCCACGCCTTCCACCAGGCAAATGCCAATCTACACACACTGTCATCAAGCGCGAGTCCACCCACACCATTAGTCAAGTGCAGGTCCACACACACTACCAGCAAAATGCAAACCATAATTAAATACACTCAGACTGTCAGCCAAACTCCAGTTTACACACACACAAACTCTCCCTGGTTTCTAGTAGTTTTCAGCCCCCGCTTGGGTGCAGATGAGAATAAAAATATAATTGAAACAGCCAAAATGTGTGCATTAAAAAGGGTGCAACCCTTGCCTGTTGAGCTTCTCACTGGCATGCCCATAAATATTTCCCTGGCGTCTAGTGGGCTTTCTGCCCCGAGGCAGATAAGGGTCTTTTCTGCCTTCCGGGGAGCAGAAAATGTTTTTTGGGGGTGGGGGCCTTTAGCCTTTCCATTCTCAGCAGCACCCAGCGCTACAATTTTTTTTATAAAACTAAATCCCTGGTGCATAGTGGGCCCCAAGGGGGCAGATTAGGGACTATTGCCCCCATTTGCCTCCTGGGGGATGCAGAAAGGCTGTGGCACTTTTGGGGGGAATTGGGGGAATTGGCATGCCCATTTTGGGCAGCCCCCACCTCTACATATAAATAAAACAATCCCTGGTGCCTAGTGGACTTTCTGCCCCCACCCCAGGGGGTAGACCAGGGGCTATTGCCCCATATGCCTCCTGGTGGGAAGGGGGGGGGGGGGGCAGAAGGACTTTGGGATTTTTTGGTGGGATCGGGGCATTGACATGCCCATTTTGGTCAGCCCCCACCCCTATACACATAAAAAAAATGCCAGGTGCCTAACAGTCTTTCTGCCCCCCTGGGGACTATTGAACCCATATGCCTCCATGGGGGCAGAAAGACTGTGGAATAAACTCAGACTTTCATGTGTTGCTGTACTTTAAGCTAAGTTATTTGTTTTTAATTTATTTTTTAAAATAATTCAATAGGGAAGCAATTGTAGATAAATAGTTATGATAAAAAATACTCAATTATGTAGCACCCTATTTACATGTTAAACATAGAAACATATAACCATAAATATTAGGTATATTTGTTAAGCAGACCTAACGAATATCAATATATTTATATTTATAATTTATAAACATAATTATAAACATAATTATTATGCACATGTATACAAAGGAATCGACATATCTAGATGCATACATATAAATGTATGATGACGTAGTGCTTGGAAGCATATTTCTTCAGAAGCATTTTATCATGACACTTGGACACTCTGTTCAAGTCTAGAAGAACACTGAGCATGCTGCCTTTACTCTTTGATGTTATGATGGAGACAGTTCTGAATCGCAAAGACAAACTCACACATCAGCATTTCACTTCAGACGAGTGCGAATGGAACCAGGCTTTTATTATATAAACTTCCTGTGAGCTGAGTAACTCAGAGGAGCACTTCCATGAATTATCCTGGATTTTTGCCGGTGTCTGACTCCAGACCCTGCTGACTTCCATCTGTATCCTGCAAAGGACTGCGGCCTGTTCTACACCAGACCGGCTTCCTGATGCATCTCACACAGGTAAATGGGGAGTTAGGTAGCTCCAAGAGAGCTGGCAGAACCCACTTGTTACTATGCTCTTTATAGCGTAGTTAGTGTTAGGTAAGGTTATCATTATGATATATATTCATTTAATCACTGCAAAGTTATAACAGTTGATTTATTCACTTTTTTCACCATGCTTCTAATGCTGGTAAAAATGCTTTGTTTCCTTATGCTAATAATTGCAGCTCATGACATTTACACAAAAATCAAATTGCTTTAATTAATGTTTTGGATGCCAATTTGTGTATTTATTGTGTCTCCCTTTGATAATACGTATGGTAACAATGAAAGGATAGATCCGTAGCCACAATTTCCTTGGGGTCATGTTCTGAGGTTTCAGACACCATGAAGTACCCCCTCTGGTTTAGGGGTCCGGATGCTGCACTGGGAACTAGCCAGGAATTGGGCCAACATATTCTGATTAAGTCTCAGTACCCATATTTTGACGCATATGTTGGCCGAACTCACAGTCCTACCTAATTAGGAGGAACTGTATGATAGCATGAGTGCTGTTATTAATGTTATGATGTAACTTACTACAAGTGATGGTATTTGAAAGGGTATAAGCAGTACATATAGAAGGCACAAGTTATAGATAATATAGTCTGTGTAGCTAGTTCACAACACTAGGGCGCCCATTAGGATGGCGGGCGGATTGCTCCCACCAGGCTGGCGGTAGCCATCACCGGCCTGGCGGGAGCAATCCACCCGCCATCCTCACCTAAACGACCCCCCACCATATTAGGATGGCGGGGGAGACCGCGGCGGAACGGAAAGACCGTCCCCCGCTTTTCCGCCCCGGTCGCAAGGCAGTGTCTATCAGACACTGGCATCCATATTAACATGGGCTTCTTTAGATGCCTTTCCGTGGCATCATCAAGGCATGCGGTCTTCACTTTGGGGGTCCCCTGTGGGCCCCCAGAGTGAAGGAGAGGTGGGGGGTGCCCACGGGGGGTACCTGTGGTACCCCCTTGCATTTGCATAAACAAAATGGCAGGCACCGCGCGGTGCCTGCCGCTTTGTGTATGCAAATGCATATGTGCATTTTTAGCATTGTGTCGGGCGGTGCTGAGAGCACCGCACGCCACAATGCTAAAAATGCAGGATGCGCCTGCCACATTGGCGGGCGCATCCTAATGCCCCCCACGGGACCCCCGCCCTTATGGCGGGCAGTCCCAAACACCGATAGGATGGGATTTCCAAATGACCCCCTAAGTACGGAGGTGCGCACATTTTATTACGTTTTAGGTGGACCCACATAGCTGGTCCCAGGTAGGGATGAGCTGCCACTGCTTGGGACCACAATAATAGCCACTGTGGGCACCACTTGGGCTCCTCCCCCAACATCAGTTAGTGACTCTGGGACCACCACTGGTGACACACCTTAGGAAGCAGGACACCTGCCTGGCGGTAAAGTGCTTTTGATGTGAAGATGGGAAAGGATGGGGAAGTCCACCAGGGCTTCTCAGGGCAATATCATCACTGAGTACACACAGTGCATAACCCCTAAGTCCACCAGACAAATGAACGCCAGGACAATGGACGAGCAGAAGAGGAAAGGTGAAGGAGCCTACTAGAATGAAATTACTAGCAGCAATTAATGGATTCCGAATCGCACTGGGAAGAAAAATAGACGCCGTTCCATTGAGATCGCCTGCCCTGCAAAGACTTACGCAATGTAACAGAAAAGGTCTGGGTAGCAGAACACTCCATAGCTGGCTTGCCGACAGAGGTCGAAAATGCTCCTCCTAGGGCAGTCATAGTGAGGCTATTCAACTATAAATATTGGACCATAATCCTTAGTGTGGCCAGAATGGCGGGCCGCGTTCACTAGACAACCATGAAATTGCTATTTCCCTTACTATACCAGGAAGGTGCAATCAAAGAGAAAGACCTTCATAGACGAGAAACAAAAATTCAGAACTCAGAATCTGCTTTACATGCTGCTATACCCGACTTGTCTCTGAGTTGCAATAAGATACACTGTTATGACCAACTGAGGACATATGATCATGGCTGGAACTCAGGGACAATGCACCACAGTGGGACATAGAGAAATTCCTGCTGATCCTCAGGGGACAAAAGGAGGGCATGGACGTCAGGAGAGAATTGGGACTCCTGGACTGACATCCCAATGGAATCAGTGGAGCCACAGGTTGTTCGTGCAAGATGATGGCACCCTGATGGCTGAGGAGGACTCTATTTCAACAGGAGATCCTGCCACTGGCTCCTCTCCAGAGGTTCTTGAGGACACAATGGAGCAACTAAGGGATGTTCATATATAAATACCGACTGCATGACAGTAGGAGGGGAAATGGGAGAAGGTCCACAAACAGAGAGCTACATATTTTAGGGCATGGCGTGACTGTATCCTTTCAGACTATGCTCACTTTAATCCATCTGTCAGTTGGGGAGGTCGATACGTGTTAATGAATATGTCTGATATGTTTCCACATTATACTTTTGGTATAAGGAGCAATGTGCACTCTTTTGAGAGATGCTGTTAGGCAGCGTGGGGTGTCCTTTACGTGTGGTCTCGGCCTTAAGGCACGTATGGAGCAGGCTGTCCCTGCGTACAGTTTCTAGAGTTGAACATTCATCCCCTTTGTTTTAAAGGAGGATTGAGCCATAGGGTGTTATGGGAGAGGCAATGGGCAGATACGTTGTTGAACAGTTAACAGCTCGTCATGAGCACACGAGCACTGTGCCTCATGACGAGCTGAGCTCGTCATGAGCACCGAAGGGGTTAAAGCTATTTACTGAGCCACCCAGATTCATAGAGGCACTGGTGGTGGAGAGGAAGATAAACTACTCATATCAGGAGAGCAGACAATGGTACACTGGATGCCTCACACATGCAGAAACAACACACTGTGAGCCGTAGATTTAGCTTATGACCTGGAATGTTAGGGGGCTGAGCAGTTATGTGAAGCACCACAGGGCCTCAGTTATCTTAGACATCATAAGATACACATTGCATGACTACAAGAAACTCATTTAACTGGCCTGGAAAAAGAAAAACTTAAAAGAAATTGCGGAGTCAACTTTATTCTGCCTCATAATTGGCTTACGCTACCTGGGAGATGTCAGTGTGGGTGGGTCCTGGAGCCCCTTTTAAGCTAGCGTAATTTGAGGTGGACATTGAGGGCTGCTTCGTTCCCTGGAAGGGATGATAGATGGAAGAGACATTGAAAACCTGCATATCTAAACTGTCAACACTGAGGAGAAGGAGTTTTTTTTAAAGAATTCAATATCTACGGTTTGGGTGAATAGACACCCCCCAAAAACACAACACAAAGTCTGGCATGACCTCCAGTCTTAAAGCAGTGATGCAAAACACTGGCAGCAGAGACGTCGGAAGGAGTTAAATCTGATAACGTGGGATTATTCATACTATTCTTTAACTCACCACAAATATAGAAGACTGAATACGGCACTGGCAATGAGGGCTTTCATTCAGATGGTGAGGGAGGCAAGATGCCTAACTCTATTTCTTATCTGACCACATCCCAAATGTAGTTGGGTTTGATGGAGGGAAGCACCCATTGAGCTCTCACGTGGTGGAGGTTTCCACCTGCCATTCTAGGGGCTTCAGATTATAGGGAGGACCTTGAGGCCCAGATGTACTCTATTTAGACCTCAATTGGGGATCCACTGGCACCAGGGGAATTGGTTGGGCAGCCTTGAAGGCAGTGTCAGTGGGGTATATATGATCAAAGTCTATGGAGTAAAACGGCAACTTCAAACAGAATTGGCACAACAGGAATCACACCTGGCTGCACTAAAAAAACAGAACATGAAAACAGTGAGCCCAGTCCGCAGTTGCAGAATGTGCACAGATTAGTAACAGAAACATGGGACAGACCTAATGTGCAATGTATTGCGCCTTGCATTGCTGTATAAGTGTAGTTTCTCATGTCTTGGAACCATATTTATATATCACTGTAGCAAAGATACCGCTGGGAGATTTCTGCATGAGCATCTCAGCCCAAATGCCACGTGTGTGAGACGGCTGCACTCCCAAAAACTTGTGTTGATGAGGATCACCTCCTCTAATGCATTTCTACAACAATGTCTTAAAACAAAGTTTTGTATAGGAAGGGACCCCCAAGGAGAGAGCAGGACTGCTCCACTTCTTTTTTTTTTAATAAATATATTTATTTATTGTTTTTTTCTTTTTGCATATACATTCCTCAGAGAGTAAAGCAAAATGTTACATATAACAAACACGACTATGTAGAGTAATCCCCACACCCTTTCTGGCATTATGCCTTTGTATTTCATGCTGGTCCAGTAATGGCTTCCCCTGCCCATGTAGTGTTACACTCATCCCTTTCAACAGTCTCTTCGACACTGTGCCACACATAATCATCCCATTGTTCATGGATATTCCTGGATGCCACTCATGAAGGTAGCTTTCACTCTCTGTTACTCCTATCAATCACTAATACCCCTACACTAGTAAGAGCATATAAGGAGTACCCTTCTACCAGACCTTGTTGGAAGAATCTAATCCCATACCTTGGTATATGTCTCAGGAAGCTGGCATCAGTATGTTAATTAATACACTATGTCAAGTGTGCCAGCTTGCACATATCTGGCTGTGCAGTTATCTTCCTTATCAGGATGAATGTCAGGGCCTGCAGAGCAGCATCTCAGTCACAGCTCTCAGCAGCTTCCATGATAACTCCAGTGTGAAGTGCCTCTCACTGAATTTAAAATTGAAATTTGTGAGTAATGAAACACTAGCCTTACCTCATTCTGGTAGAGACACAGAAAAACAACTTTAGTTAGTCTGGGGTAAAGAGTTGCCTCCTACATACACAAAATAATGCAAGGACATTGCGTTTTAGTATGTGTCTCCCTGGAACAAACAGTGCAGACCACGGAACAAAAATCTCTATCAAAATAAATGAATGTGGGTCATTTTCTCATGTTTAGTAAAAAACATGTTCAAAACCACCATCTTAAAAAGATGCTAAATAAAAAGGAAAACTAAAACGAAAATGCAATATAATCCCTGCAGCCCTCTTGTTCGTTGGAATATGTCTAATCACCCTCCCCTTTGTTGGGATAACAATGGGGAATGTGCTCAATCTCCATTCCACTCACTGAAATCAGTAAGTACTTCTGCCCATTTTTACAGGTCCCCTCGTACTTCATCATTTCTAAGTAATATCCAGAAGTGAGTCTCATCAGCTACTGTCCATTCCATCATGCCTCTAGCAGATAGACACAGAGGGAATAACAGCAGTGACTGCTTAGAGAGGGAAATCAACCCAGAAAATTATTGCATTGGCTGCTGAGAGAGGGGACAGCAGGCCTTCACAGTCACCTTGCCGAGCCATCCCAATGGCATGCTGCCAAAACACAGACTGAGATAAATTGTCCTTTACAGGATCTTCTGAGGGATATATATTGAGCTGCTGCTGGGGCTTTGTTGACCTCAGTAGCAGACTTTCTGGCTAGGGTCATGCTGCTATGGGTACCCGTCGCCCGCCATAAATAATTAGAAGCAGAAAGTACCCTAGAAGAATTCAGAATGGCCATCGGGGAGTTGGCAGCAGGTAAGGCTGCTTGAGGGCATGGTTTACCAATAGACATTTACTTAGTGGATGTACGTTGTTACAACGCATGCTTTTAGCACGCATGCTGTAACAACGCAAGTTTTAAAACGCATTCCATGACAACGCATTACACTAAGGGGTGTTGGATAGTGAATATTTTAATTTACTATTCCAACTCCAGTCCCCCTGGACACTAGGGAAGGTGTTGGATAGTAAATTAAAACTATTCCCTATCCTAGAGCGCCCCCAGTGTAATGCGTTGTAATGGGATGCGTTTTAAAGTCTGCGTTGTAATAGCACTGCGTGCTAAAAGTTGCGTCGTAAACGACGTTTCCCTAACATTTCTCGCCTGTGTTATCTGAAAAACTTCTAGAGGGATTCCAAGAGTTCTTGGCCCTGGGAACACTGCATCCCACTATGAGAGAGGGAAGCACATGTATGCTGCTGAAACCGTGTGTAGATCACTTGGACTTGACCTCCTATATATACCTTCGATCTATGGTGGGGCAACCAGTTCACAAGAACCAGAGTGGCTTTATACCAGACCGCAGCATTGCCACACACCTACACTGACTAACACAGGTTTTGCAGTCTGTGCACAAGAGGGACTCCACGCTGTAACTGATGGCTGTTGATTTTGCCAAGTCCTTTGATATCTTAGATTGGACCTACTTCATGAAGGTCCTTGGGCATATGGATTTTGGACCAGTCTTCTACTCCTGGGTGCAGTTGCTGGACATGAACACACATGCCAGGGTTAGGATCGGGTTCCTTCTTTCAGAGGACTGGGGAGTTGAGAGAGGGACAAGACAAAAATGCCTCCTCTCCACATTGCTGTTTGCTGTTGTCATAGAGCCATTGGCTTTGAAACTCTGAGAAGTACTTGCTGGTCAAGGGGCATGTGCGCGTGACTCCACACCCTTAAGTTCTCTCTATGCCAACAATGCACTGTTTTACTCACACCAGCTAAGAGAGTCTGTGCCGGATTACTGACATATTTAGAAGAATTTGGTGAAGTAGCAGGGCTCAAGAGCTACAAGAAAAGAAACATACTCTTACCCCTGGGTGGACTGTCAGGATATCCCAGGAAACATTTACCAGGCATTGGGCTTCATTGGGGACTGCATAGCTTTAGATACTTGGCGATAGAGGTGGCATGGATGCCTGAGAAGCAATACAAGTACAATGTGGAAGGGTGATTGCCAGGTAGCATGCTGTGATTCGCTTCTGGACTTCACAGGCCCTGTCCACGATGGGTAGGGTGGCCATTGCGAAGATGACTTTTCTTCCCAGGTGCCTATTCGATGTCCACAATTCATTATGCCCACTGGCCTATGAGGCGTTTAATAGCCTACTGATCACATATGTGTGGGCGGACAAGAAGTCGGGCGGCATTGGACATCCCCGGAAGCTTGTTTCCTTCCCAGTATAAGAATTGGCTTGGTAGTTTGGTTTGCCCTCTTCCCATGATGCACTGGGACAGGGACAGACTAATTTGCATGTAGTCAGGTTCTGAGCTGGGATGGTGCAGTGAGCTAAAAAACGGTGATGGATTAAGCCCTGATCTGTTGACTGGGTAGGAGTATTCTGCATCATTCAGAAACTCTGTCCATCACCACCCCCTTTTCCATCCTCAGTCAAGGTCAGGAGGATAGGTGTCTGGAACTCCCAGACATAAGATTATACTACTATCCAGCACACCAACAGCATGTGGCAAGATGGGCCACTGAGACCGACAACTTAGGAAAACACATGCTATGGGGAACTTGCACCGACACACCTTTGGTGGTGCTCTTGAAGAGGGGGTCCAGAGTTGAGAGGGCGTACTCATAGCCGGTGAGACATACTGCCCACGTGTGGGATTGAGTGGTGGTGAGGGTCTTGGGGCGGCCTCCTTTCTAAAGGGCTCTGGAAGTCTGGGTCTCAAAGCCATTCTGAAATCAGTAACAACATGCCTACCGTACAATGGCAGACAGGGTGATGTCAATTACTGGGTGACTTATTTCCTGGGGAGCACTTCATCTTCTTCCTGGAGGCCAGAGAGATGTTCTCAGTGGGAGAGAGACAATACCTGCAGTATTAAAAATTAGCCAGGACAGCCAGAGGCATCTGGACAGAGTTCTCTGATGTTCCTCCCCAGGCAGAGATGTTACAAGTGATGCTCAACATAGGAGAGGGTGACCATTTGATATCACTGCTGAATAGGGCCTTAAAAGCTGACAGGCCGAGGAAGTACTTGCCAACCAGAGCCACTTGGTACAGTGACTTTGGAGAACAACTTACTGATACTGCCTGGAGTGCAACATGCATATCAGCCAAGGGGATGTTTAGCAACACCAGGTTCAAATTAATGCACTTTAATTATGTCCAATTTACCTATCTCACCCTGATTAAGTAAAACAGAATATGTATATCTCTCTCCGCAGCCTGCCAGAGATGTGGACAGAGGGGTCAGGGTCCGACTGGGAACGAAAACCGGCCCTGGCAAAGTGGTCGGCCCCCCCTCTCCCCCTCCAAAATAAAGAAGTGGGCAGTTTTGCTCTTTCTTTGTGCTGGCACTCTTTTTACAGACAGGCGCCAATGCAGACACCCTTTTGCCATAGTGCAAGGATGTCTGCGTTATGGTTAGCATAATGTATGTGCAGGAAAGGGTCCCTTCCTGTACAAAAACTATGTTTTAAGGCATTGTTGGAGGGGTGCACTAGAGGCAGTGATCCTGAGCAACACAAGTTTATATGGGTGTAGTAATCACACACATGGCCAAATGCACCGAGATCCTCAAGCAGAAATCTTGCCACTGTACCTTTGCTACAGTGAGATGTATAAATGGTACAGGACATGAGAAGCTACATGTATACATCAGCTTAAGGCCCAATACATTACACATTAGGTATTCTTGTATGCGCTAACCAGATCCTTGGATAGGAGGAAAGCTGTGATTTAGATGGAGATAGTGGGTATACATAAGGAGAGGTTTTGCCTCTGTCTACGATCAAGGTCAGTGTGACCATAGAGATTAGTGCCAAGAGATAGAGCAGGAACTGCTTGCACCGTGAAACGAGATCACAGAGAATGCATGAGAATGCATGTGCATTGTACATTACAAAGAAAGGAGAGTTATCTCTGTGGGCAACGGAAAATACAGCTGAGAATGTCATTTCTCTCACTGGAATTTTCCTCTTTGGTGGGATTGCTTCACACATGCAAAGGGGAAAAAACTATGCGATATGAAAACATTACTCCTTGCTGCACCTGTCTCGAGGATGAGCAAAATTATGGTGCAAATCTCTCTCTACAGTCTTTTATAGCTAGAGATTTTTGTCAAAACCCATAGGTGGTATCATGGGACCACCCATGCACAACACATGGAACATTCCCTTGAAGCAAAGTAACGCAAGGCAGCTCATTGGCCGTGTTGCATTCTTTTGGATGACAATCCAAAGCAAATTGTTTTAAATCTCACCAGTGGATTTTGTGCCAGGGCTGCATTGAAAAAAAGATGCAAACTCTTTGTAAATTTGGGCCATGATTTTTAAAGGTGCCGCGTGTTTTAATTGGCCCTTGGTCTGCACCACTGTCTTCTAGAAGTGAATTAAAACTGGCACTCTAGAGCTCATTTCTTGTATGCACCTTGCACTTCAGAAGAGTCTCTGCAGATCCAGCTCAGGGATGGAATCTAATAGAGATAATACTATAAGTATCCTCTGGTTAATACGCAATTGTGCAAAACTAGATAACGTAGTGCAACTCCAATTTAAAAATAAAACAACAATATGGCACCCAGCTCGAAATGGTCAACAAAGGCGTGGGTCATCATGCAAAACTTCATGACCCTGCAGCAATTTCGAATTAATATCAAGGCATTCAGCCCATTTAAAATAGCCTTCATACTGTCACACGTTTCTGGTGAGACCACAGGCCTGTGCGGATGCCAATCATTACTCTGCCCCATGTACCTGACAGGGATCTTGTGGCACATCATGTAGCTCCTTGCTCACACTATGCTATCAACTGCTCGTTTTCGCTACAGTGGGTCACCCTCTGCTAGGGTGACAAGGTGGCCCGGATTTGCTGGGACAGTCCCTGTTTTTCATGAGGTGTCTCGGCGGATTATGGCAAATTTAGCACGTCACGTTTTTCAGAGTGATGTCTGAAAACAGAGAGAAACGTGTTTTTATGTGTTTCAAGGCAGGATTATGTAGCAGCTCTCATCCGAAAGCAATTTAATTTACACACATGATACTGGGTTTCAAAGTTGCATTTAATTTATTTACTTAGTGCCAGAATCTTTCTCTGTGCTTCTATGTTGTAGTCCTTCTTCTATTTTTGCAAAATGTCCCCGTTTTTGGTCTTCAAAATCTGGTCACCCTATTCTCTGCAGAATGTTTATTGTTGAACTTGTTGCAGCCTACAATTGACATGGATCTGGCTGGACAGTAAGCTGCTGAGCAGACCCATCCTGCCCAAAAGTCCCTATTGAGAGGGCGTCTTTGAGTCACCCACTGCTGGGTATGTACCACCGCTGCAGGAAATTCATGTCTGAAGATCACGACTGCACCTAGAAAGTAGGAGCCCTTTGTAACACGGTGGCAGAGGACAGGACACATCTCTGGATCCAAGGAAGAAACATATTGGAGCACCAGGTATGATCTGCACTGCTCCAACTGTTCCCATGCTGCTCCCACACTTCTCCCATATGTTCTCCCACAGACTTCTGCCCTCACTGCTCCAGCAATACCACCCTGCACTTGGCCTGCAACACTACTTCTGTCCTCCCCCATTTATGCACCAATTCATTCGGCCATTGACCCACGCACTGACTCACCTTCGAACCACCCATTCATGCACTCAGCATTCCATTCACCCATTCACTTCCTCTACCCGATTCAATACTCTTTTCTCCACTCTGACCTTGATTCCCTTATATTTCCATGCCCTACACACTCTCCTTGGCCTCTTCATCTACTCATAAACTCACCCATTGCTTTTGCCCTGAACACAGGCACCCTTGCACATTCATCTAGTCATACATTCACCTAAATCTAGGGGAAAGCCACCATCATATCCATTATATCGTCTGGCAAGAATATTGCATCCACTACATCGACCTTGCCACTGCATAGGCAAGGTAAGTCTGGGTAAAGAGAGTAATAATGTACTTACCATGACGATGTAGTGGTAGACAATGTACTGCGTACACTGTAATTGTAAACTAATATTATCACCTTTAATATAGTGTCGTGCAACCATCCAGCCATGCATACACTTACCTATGAGCTCACTCTTCCACCCACCTACTCAATTATTCACCCTTTTACTGACTTTCTCTCACATTGCTCTCCCACTTCCCTTGCCCTTCACAAGAAACCCTCGCCACGCATACTGTCCTAGCACCCTCGTTAATTAATGTGCAAACCCATTCTCATGCGCTCTCACTTTCCCATCTATGCACTCACTCACCTATTCACTATCCCCAAACCTCATACTGCGCTTCTCACACACTCCTGCCGTCACTGCTGCTGACCCACCACCCAGACACTGTGTCACCCTTCATCCATGCATTTACTTTACCATCGGGCCATCCATCCTCTCACGTACCATCCATATACATAAGCACCCATTCATTCATTCATTCATTCATTCATTCATTCATTCATTCATTCATTCATTCATTTGCCCATCTACTCATTCCTTCCACCACTGAATCACTCCTAGTCACTCATCACACTTCTACCGTCAATGCAACCACTCATTATTGAATAAGCACTTTGACATAAGCCAGATCTTTTGGCTCTGCCAACTCTTGTATCATTTTGAACCTTAAAAAAACCCAGCATAGCGGGTGGTAGATATTACAGTGGCGACCCAGGTCAACACGCAGACCCGAGGGCCTCAATTCTGAACTGCGGCTTGCGAAGTGAGAGGAGGGGTGGAGGGCACTCGCAGCGCTATCTATGTC
Organism: Lissotriton vulgaris; assembly: GCF_964263255.1. Taxonomy (NCBI): domain Eukaryota; kingdom Metazoa; phylum Chordata; class Amphibia; order Caudata; family Salamandridae; genus Lissotriton; species Lissotriton vulgaris. The sequence goes on along the minus strand of NC_141689.1, from coordinate 2,006,415,447 downwards.
TGCACCGAAGAGGTTTCAAAACAGTCTATTGCAGCGGCGTCTTTTCAGCGACTCTAGGCCTAAACAAGGGGAATACGTGTATTTAAATCACCGCCACTTGTTCTCTCGTGGCCATCAACCTCCTCCCCTCAGTGCAAACTGGAACGATAGAGTCCCGGTAAGAGGTGCTAAGATACCTGCCCTTAAAATTGATACTTGTAAATTGATACTTGTATAGCGCACTACTCACCCGCAAGGGTCTCAAGGCGCTTGTACGAATACCGCTGTGGAACCCATCCTGGCTTTCCCTGTGAGGCGTCCACTCCTGGGCACCCCCAAGGTGAAGTCAGGGATCCTTAGCGTTGTGGGGGCCGTTGGTACTAAAAAGCTTTTTTCGATTGCAGGAAAGCGGGCAACAAATGTTAATATTCCCATAAGTAATAAAGATAATATTTGTAATGCAACAGATAGGGAATAAACGCAATCATTTGTGAGTCCTGAAGCCAAGATGACCATCAGTTATAGGGGCCTGTCTTGCGCTGTTTAGGCCTCGCAATTGAGCACTAAAATAAGGCGTAAAACTTAATTTAGTGCTCAGTTAACAGACACAGTTAAGTAGGGGCGCGTCACAAGGACACACCACAGAGACGCGTAGGTTACCCAAAGATGGCAAAGGCTGTCATACGCCTTTATGTAACACCTGACTAGAACAGTGCTGAGTGCTGAGGTGTAAAACACAGGCAAAGAACTGCTGCGCTGCTGCCTGCGGGCAGCCCGGCACAAATAATCTGACCACAGGAATCTTGGCACCGCTGCAGAGGAATTTGTTTCGATGTTTCACCACGCAGGCGGTCGGTGCAAATGTCAGTGAAGAATTACATTGTGCTAGTGGAAAGTTTACTTAATCAGTCCTGTTCTGCAGCACCAGTCCTGTGCCCCTTCTCGCACGAGGTGTGGAAGAAATGCTGCCCCTTGCACAAAAGCATTATGGTGTATGTAAATTAGTATTAAAGCAGTACTCCTGTATGTAAAGTAGTACTGAAGCAGTACTCCTGTATGTAAAGTAGTACTGAAGTAAATCCTGTGCGTAATGCGATTATTAAAAGAGCAGTCATACATACTTGTACAAATAGAAAAGACTGGGATCTCTTTTTAATTTTACTAATAGGAAATTGGACGTTTTGGGACTTATTCACAATGGCATTTAAGAGTGGGCAGAGGAGTGCTTCTTCAGTTCCGCTTCCCAAGCTCAATCATTTTTTGTGAATCGGCTCCTTTGCCTCTAGAACCACTGAGCCCAGGAAGCAGGTCCCATTTAAAGTGGGGCACTGCTCTCACTCTGGAGTACTGAAGGATACCGCCCTTGAAAACCAGTACTATGCGCATTAATCTTTAGACGGGCAAAACAGTAAATTCTGGGGGGAAACGTTTCTTCCAGCCACCCCAAAAACCTATAGTCGTCATAAATATATGTCAAAAGAGCTGGGTAGGCTTCCCAAATGACATCATAAGCTGATGTGTTTTCATCAATTCCATAACGAATCGGTAGTCATCGGCACTTATCTGCCCTTGCCCGATGGCTCTTTGAGAAAATGCTTGCATGACTCGCAAAAGACAAAAACATGCCAACAAACTTTGTAAAGTGTCAAATGTGATTTGTTCTGAAATTTTAATTGCCCAAGCAACCTTTCACATACAGTACTGAAATAAGATCACTCAAAGATTTCAAGTATTTGCTGTGCACAAAATGCACAGTACATGCAAGTATGACAGGTAGGTAAGGTTTTGTGCTTCAACATTAGGACAACTTAATCTTGTTTCACAAATTACAACCTTATTTCTCTGCTGATACGCGTGCACTGTCTCACAGGGCAAGAACTAAAGAACAAGTCATTTTCGTGCCACCATCTTCCCCTTGTTCTGAGTTTCCTGTATTTATTTGCTATGGATTGACCTGCTGCTGGGACACCCAACACAGGTGAGAGAGTTGGCCGAGTCTGGGAGATATGCACGTTACCCAAATGAAATGCGATTTCTTCCTTGGCTGTGTGCTTTGCCAGTTTCATGCAAGCAAGCATTGCTGAAAGTCATTTCCTTGAGGGTGATTCAGATTGACTGAGTACCTTTCCCAGAAATAAAATCTGTACACATCAATGTACAGTGGCGCAGAAAGCATAGTAAACAAGGAAATTACGGAATAAAATGATATGTAGTGATAGCAAAATAAAAAATGCTTGCGAAATGAAATATGATGACATGGTCAAGATAAAATCAATGTTAAGTTTGTGGACAGTACATTAGATTTACTTATCAAATAAAATTTCAGCTGGCAGTGGCAGTGTGCAGCAAATGCATTACAACGAATCACACTGATGTGTGACACAACTCGACTCTGAGAAGGGTGCTAGAGTCATACAAGTTCTTTTGATGTGAACGTATTGACGTTTGATGGACCTCAGGGTGTCAAAATGTAGTCGTTTCTAACTAGTTTTGTAAGGGCTTTTATAACTAGTGCCTGTCACTAATTGATATGAAATGTCAAAAGTTGACCTTGAATGTATCATGAAGGCTTGTCAATAGAAACTCACGCTCTCTCATGCATTATGCGGCAGTTTCGCTTGTGCATCCTATTGGACATAATCCCACGAGACATATCTGGTTTTATGTTCACACCACAGTTTTCCACCCGACAGTAAGATTTTCACTAGAGTCTTCAGATTTTCAGGTCTGGGTACCCAGTTTCCAAGTAAGGGCACTGTTCTTGCTGTACTGTGGGCGCATAGTGCACAGGGGAAGACCGGGCCTGGGTGTAACACGTGATGCAAATGAGCCACGACCCGCTAAGCACAAGGAAAAAGGCTCCAAACCAACCCATGAACATTGCTTCTCCAAACTCCCACCTTGGAACAATCTCAGGCATGTCCTCGTCCCAAAACTCCTGCACTGTGACGTAGGCCGCCCAAGACACTGGGGCTAAGGTAGTCAGCCCCGAAATCCAAAACAGAATCCCGCCAAGAAGGAGCAGCCGCTTTTTTAAGTCTCGCTTCTCTTCTCCAATCTTCAAACAGTCCAAGCCGAAGTTTGATACCAGGAGGCCGAGCGCCCCCACCCCATTGGACAGAAACATTAGAATCCTGGACACTCGAAGGTCATAAGGCAGCGCCAAGAAGGAGTCGTAATCCTTGCACTCCATGCCAACCTCCTCCTGCACCACGCAGACCTGCCAGAGCCCCATAGTCCAGAACTCGAGCTCATTCAGTTCCAGGTTAAGGTTCTTCCACAGGGGCACGTAAGTGGTGACACAGGTTATCACCCATCCGATCAGTGCAAGCACAACTCCTGCCAACTGTGCCAAGGTCCGTCTGGCCATAGCCATGGCTGGGAAGTGTCTCTGAGCAGACCTGGGTCTCCTGTCCAGCTGGATCGCAGCAGGGTCAGCTATGCTGTAGTGGCGGATGGTGCTGTGATGAGCGTCTGCCTGTGCTGCTCAGAATATGAACCTACCGCATATTAACCCTCTGCGTGCCCTGAACATGATGTGTGTTCACCAAGAATATAGGGTTTCATTCAGAGACCGGAGGACTCTGCTGGCACGGTGAGCGAAGGCAGTGATAAGGACTGGAGTTGTTGCCTTTCAATTTGCCCAGTAAAATTATATCCCAATGGCTGATGATTACAACCTTGTGGTCGAACAAAGAGGGCTCTATGACCCTGCGTCTTAAAACACAACAGAAATCATTGTGCTTCAATATGGATTAATTAGATTTTAAGTGGCGATAAAGAAAAGTCAGCTCTGCCTGTAGACAGGACTCCATTGTGATGGCTAAATTTGAGATTTCAAAGATGTGTAGCAAGGCTTTGGGAAGAAAGGTTTTCTATTGTATAGTCAATCTTGTCTCAGCTTCAGCCTGTTTGATGCCTTCTGTTTCTCGGTTTATTTGCAGCCTTGCACATAAGTAGAGACAGGTAAAAGAATATACAAAACAGAGAAACAAATGTCCTTGAAATATGCCTTGCAGGAGGTGGGTTTGCATTCTTACATCGATCCACAAATATTGTTTTATATCAAGTAGTGTATTATTTTTTATCGTAGAGGATGAAAGAGGGCAAAGTGAAGACTTGGGTTACTTTAAATACAAAGATGTATTTTTTGTAATTTAGAGCATGATGATAAAGATAAAGTAGTCTAAGCCATAATAATAATCTGGCACTTACGATGTGATAAGCAATGCACTCGTCAGGCCTCCTTTTTCTACATTGCATTCAGCAAACTAGATTGCCAGAACTGAAAGGAGAGACACTTCATCTGTGAGTCAGAGCACTATAGCTTGGCAAATATTTACTACACCTGAAGAAGCCTAAATCCTCGAGGCGGACATCACATACATGGGTTCAAGCCGTACCCCAATTCTTTATCACTACTGTGTTCCGTAAATATGACCTTTTTTTAAACTTCCTTTACTGTTTTCATGCATATTGCTCCTTACGAAAGTCTGCTCTAGCACTAACTTTAATGAAATCACACGTCATATGGATACACCTGATTCTTCTCTCCAGTCTCACACTGGAGGTGATTCACACATGTATCTCTGCTAGTGACACTTCTCAGTGCAGGATTAACATAGTCTTCCTTTCCCCTCCAGCTATAACTCGTCGTACTCTAGATGAGAGCGTATAAACTGTGTGTACAGTGACACCACAGCCTTCCTCCTCCAGTTATACCTCTCTGTACTCTAGATGACGGCGTATAAATGTTGGGCCCGATTCACAAAGGTAGACTGAGACGAAAGCCTAACTTTTGACTTCCGGTATTCACAAAGGGCATTTACGAGTAGTAAAGTTAGGATTCCTCACTTGAATGAATGAAAACAATTTTTAACGCGCAACTAAGCCCAGATGGGCGTCAAGGCGCCTAACCAAATAATACCAGATAACAGAGACTGATCCTAATTACGGATAAGCCCTAACAAAACACCAGGTCTTGAGCGCCTTTTTAAAGGAAGACAGAGAAGGTTGCATCTTAATCTCAAGAGGTAACAAGTTCCATAGTTTGGGGGCAGCAACGGAAAAAGCTCTGTTTCCCCAACGAACGCTTTTGGTACGTGGGACAACCAACAGCTTCATCTCAGAAGATCTTAAAGATCTACCAGGCTGATACCGGGTCAGCAGGGCACCAAGAGGGTCAGAAGAGCCCTCTCCCAAAGCTCGATAGACAAGACAGAGGATCTTAAACGAAATCCTGAGATGAATGGGCAACCAATGAAGGCTCCTTCTGGCCATCGTAGCAGATGAAGCTTTGGGAAGTGCTAAAACAAAGCGAGCAGCCGCATTTTGAACTACCTGTAATCGCTGAATGAGCCCCTTGTTGGAGTCTACATAGAGCGCATTACAGTAGTCCAACCTTGAACCTATCAACGCTACTGCCGCCTGTTTACGTGCTGAGGGAGAGAGATAGTGAAGGATCCTCCTGAGAATCTTTAGCACTCCCCAACAGGTGGCCACCGTACGGTTGACCTGCAGAGTCATGGATAGGGAGGTGTCAAAGATTACCCCAAGGTTTCTTGCTGACTGGGAAGGGGATGGACAGGTTCCCAGTGAGGCCGGCCACCACTCATCCGACCAGATATCCTGGTCCTTGCCAAAGACCAGGATCTCAGTTTTGTCACCATTCAACTTCAGGGAGTTCTGAAGCATCCAATCAGAGACTGTCTGCATACAGATCCTGAAGTTGGTGGCGGATGATGATACTGAGTGGGCCAGTGACACCATAATCTGGGTGTCATCAGCGTATGACACCAGTTCCATCCCCTGAGATTTTACTAGCCTTGCAAGGGGGGCGACATAAATGTTAAATAGGGTCGGACTGAGAGCCGACCCTTGTGGCACCCCACACTGCAAGGACATGGCAGGGGAAAGGAACTCACCAAGCTTGACTCTTTGCTCCCTATGCTGTAAAAAGGAGTGCAGGAGGTTCAGGGCCATGCCGGAGATCCCTGCCTCCCTCAACCGAGATGTAAGCGTTGAGGGAGACAGGGTGTCAAATGCCGCTGTGAGGTCTAGTAGAACCAACACAGTAGTTTGGCCTGCGTCCACCTTCCTACGGATGTTATTTGCCACCATAGTCAGAGCTGTCTCCGTACTATGCGCTTTTCGGAACCCATGCTGGGAGATGTCAAGATACCCAGATGAGTCCAGGAAGGCGGTAAGATGGCCATTGAGGTGTGTCTCAAGAATCTTAGCAGGAGCGGGTAACAGTGAGATAGGTCTAAAATTTTTCAACTGTTCCGGGTCCAGCGTGGGCTTCTTGAGTAGAGGCTTCACTATCGCTTTCTTCCATATTAGGGGGAAGGTACCTTGGGTTATAGCACCATTCATAACTTCCAGGAGTGGCGGGAGCAGTATCGCTCTGCATTCCTTCAATATCCTCAAAGGACAAGGATCTAGAGGTGATGAGGATTTAATCCTATCGAGTAGAAGCTCAAGTTCTTCTCGGGTCAATAGTGGAAAGGCCGTTAGACTAACCGGATGGTCTCTAGTCCAGGCTTGTAATTTGTTCAGGGTTTGGAGTGAGGAGTCAGCTAAGGACTTTCTCTGAGTTTCCAGCGCAAGATAGATGTCCTCAATTTTTTTGTGGAAAAACTCTGATATATTGTTGCAAAGCTCCTGCGAACCCACAACTGGATCCGGGACCTGAAGGGAACAGAGGGAGTCTACAATCTTAAAGAGCTCCCTGGAGGAAGTAAGGGAGGTAGTAAGATTCGAGAAGTACTGCTGCTTTTCCCTGATAACATTAGTTTTGTAATCGGCAAGCAGACCCTTATGTACTTCCCTTTCAATGGGATCCCATGTTTTCCTCCATTTTCTTTCCTGTCTTCTGCAACCTTGACGAAGGAGTCTAAGTGCATCCGTGTACCACGGGGCCGTGGGCTTACGGCGAGCCGAGTATCTAAAAGACAGGGGAGCCAGCTCATCAACCGCTAAGGTGATAGATTCAGAGAGCAATACCGCAGCATCCTCCACATCTCCCCGGGAGGAGAAGGTGAACTTCTTTATGTAAGGTTCAAGAGTGTCATTAGTGATGTTCTTATAGCTCCTTTTTGGGCCTCTGGAAGAGGAGTACAAATCGGATGTTCCTTCCAGAGGAAGGGCCATCAGAAGAGGGATCGCCGAATGGTCCGACCAGACCAGAGGCACCGGGGTGTCAACAGACAATCTGTCGTCGTTGGTAAAGACTCCATCGAGGGTGTGGCCCGCCAAATGAGTAGGGCTGTTGACCAGCTGTATGCATTCACAGGCAGCTAGTGCGTCCACTAACCTGATGGTATCAGAGTCTTTTGTATTATCCAAATGAAAGTTAAAGTCCCCAAGAATGGACAGATGGGAATTGCCAAAGTAGGGTTCCAGGATTCTAAGAAGATCATCAATGAACGTAACTCTGGAGCCAGGGGGTCTATAAATAAGGATTCCTGAGAAGGAAACCGAGGGAGCAAACAGGATGGAGAAATGCAAGGCCTCAAAAGAGTCCGATGCTACAGACAGGGCTTTAATCGTGCAGGACAAAGTGGCCTTGCAGACAATAGCAAGTCCACCCCCTCTGCGTATGGGTCGGTCTTGTTGAAGTATTTTATAACCCTCTGGAATGGCCATCACTAGGTCATGTCCAGAAGACTCCGATGCCCATGTTTCTGTGACAAGCATCCAATCGGGTTGCCTGTCTACCACAAAGTCATGGAATGCAATATTGTTTTTAATAAGGGATCTAGCATTAATTAAAAAGCCCTTTTTTATCGGAGTATTCCTATCCACTTTACTACTCCTAAATGCCTTTTGTGAATACCGTAAGTCGTAAAGTTAGGATTTTTCTCAGTTTAGGAGTAGTAAAGTTAGGAATCCTACTTTACAACTCCTAACTGCCTTTTGTGAATACCGAAAGTCGAAAAATTTGGATTTTTCTCAGTTTAGGAGTAGTAAAGTTAGAAATCCTAACTTTACTACTCCTAAATGCCTTTTGTGAATTCCGAAAGTTGTAAAGTTAGGATTTCGTCTCAGTTCAGGAATAGTACAGTTAAGGAATCTTAACCTTACGACTCCTAAATGCCTTTTGTGAATACCGAAAGTCATAAAATTAGGATTTTTCTCAGTTTAGGAGTAGTAAAGTTAGGAATCCTAACTTTACTACTCCTAAATGCCTTTTGTGAATACCGAAAGTCGAAAAATTAGGATTTTTCTCAGTTTAGGAGTAGTAAAGTTAGAAATCCTAACTTTACTACTCCTAAATGCCTTTTGTGACTTCCGAAAGTTATAAGTTAGGATTTTGTCTCAGTTTAGGAGTAGTACAGTTAAGGAATCTTAACCTTACGACACCTAAATGCCTTTTGTGAATACCGAAAGTCATAAAGTTAGGATTGTGTCTCAGATTACTTTTGTGAATCGGGCTCTTAGACTTTTGGTCTCAGTTAAACTTAAGACCCAAACTTAAGTTTAACTGAGACAAAAGTCTAACTCTACTATTGATAAATGCCCTTTGTGAATACTGAAAGTCGTAAAGTTAGACTTCCGTCTCAGTTTACCTTTGTGAATCGGGCCCGCTGTGTACAGTGACACCACAGCTTTCTTTTCTCCTTCGGTTATACTTCTCAGTACTCTAGATGAAGGTGCAGTTCTACTTCTTAGTACTCTAGATGAGGGCTTATAAAGGGTGTGTACAGTGACACCACAGTCTTCCTTTCTCCTCCAGTTATACCTCTCAGTACTCTGATGAGGGTGTATAAAGGGTGTGTACAGTAACACACAGCTTTCCTTTCTCCTCCGGTTCTACCTCTCTGTACTCTAGACGAGGGCCTATAAAGGGTGTGTACAGTGACACCACAGTCTTCCTTTCTCCTCCAGTTATCCCTCTCAGTGTTCTGATGAGGGTGTATTAAGGGTTTGTACAGTGACACCACAGTCTTCCTTTCTCCTCCAGTTATACCTCTCAGTACTCTGATGAGGGTGTATAAAGGGTGTGTACAGTGACACCACAGCTTTCATTTCTCCTCCGGTTCTACCTCTCAGTACTCTAGATGAGGGCCTATAAAGGGTGTGCACAGTGACACCACAGACTTCCTTTCTCCTACGGATATTCCTTTCAGTACTATAGACGAGGACTGATAAACAACTTGTACAGTGATTCCACAGCTTTCAAATTTCGGCTCTGGTTAAACTTATAAATACTTGATGGTACAGCACAGTCTTCTGTTCTCCTCTGGGTACTGTAGATGAGGGTAGACAAGTGGCCGGTACGCTATCAACACTGACAATTGATAGATAGTCCACACATCAATACTTGACGTGTACTGTGGCACCACAGTTACTCTTTCTTCTCGAGTTATACCTCCGAGTACTGTAGATGAGGACAGACAAGTGATAGGTATACTATCAACACTGACAAGTGATAGGAGTTCACATCTCAATACTTGATGTGTACAGTGGTACCACAGTTACTGTCTAATGGTTCTCTAAATTACGTAGGCTACACATGAAGTTCACAGTGGTAACACTTCTTTCCTCCTCTGTGAGTTATACCTTCCAGTACCCCAGATATATGTGTACAATTATTACACTGCATTTGTTTCCCAGCTGGCCATGTCTCACACTTCTCTAAGTGAGACTTTGCTAGTGTTGTCTACAGGGGTAACACACTGTTACTTTCTCTTCTGGGTATGTATGTTACTACTGTAGCATAGGACTTACAAGGAATATGTGCAGTGGTAAAACAGCCTTCCTTCCTTCTCTGGTTACACCTCTCCGTAGGCTAGATGATGGCTTATGCATAAAATGTACAATGTCACTGTAGCCTTCCTTCCCTGCCGTTATATGTAGGACTAGTCAATGGTTCAGCACAGCCTTCGTTTCTCTGTTAGTTACAGCTCTAGACAAGGACTGGTAAGTTATGGTTCTAGTGTTAACAAAGACTTCCTTTGTTTGCTAGTTATCCATCTAAATGTTTGATGTGTACAGTTGTAGCACAGTCTTCCTTTCTCTTCTGCCTATACCTATCAGTACTATACATGAGGTGTGCTACACATGATGTGCACAGTGGTAACACACTGTTTCTTCTCCTCTGGTTATGCATCTCATTACCCTAGAAGAGGACAAACAAGTGATGTGTCCATAACTAAACCAGCCTCCATTTCCCCCCTCGTTCTCCCTCTAAATACTCTCTAAACTTTAGTAAGGGTGGTAGGAGAACCTTCCAACCCTGGAAGGGTAGGGAGATCCTTTTGTATATCAAAGGATGCAGGGACAGATACTCCCTAGAAGTAACACAACAAACATGAAGGTATCCCTCTGCTTGAAGAGAAAACTACAGAACGGCTTTACGTACGTGCCACGACTATACACCACCTCAGGAGAAGGTGGAAAAATAATCCTTTTTTATATGTAACCCTCACCCACTCTAAAAGTGCCATGCTTCATTATCTGGTTCACTCTGATCCCTAAAAGTCAGGGTGGGATCAACCGTGTTCCAGGGAGCTATTTATATATTAATGTATTTGGGGACATCAAATGTAAATTAAATAAATAAAGGGATACCTTGGGAGTGGATGAGGAATTTTTATTTACACCTACATCCTTCAATACATTAATATATAAAGAGCTCCCTGGAACATGATTGAGCCCACATTGACTAATAGGGGTTAGGGTGAACCCGATGATGAAGCATGTCACTATTACATTATTATTAATTATACCTCCCAGGGCTCCAGATATGTTTCTAAAAGCAATGTGTACAGTTATAACTTATTCTAACTTTCCGAGTTGGATATCCGTCCAAGTACTATAAGCGAGTGCTATAAGCGAAGACAGTGCCGCGTGTCTATGCGAGTCTCACAAGGTTCCTTTCTCCCCTGGTTATTCCCATTAGTACTTTAGAAGGGGACTTTCAAGTGATGTGTACAATGGTAAGATAGCCTAACATTTACTGCTAGTTTACCTTTCAGTACTCTAGATAAGGAGTGCACAGTAATACCACAGCCTTCCCTTATCTGATAGTTATCCCTATCAGTAATACCAGAGCCTTCCTATTTCCATTCGGTTTAACTCTCAGAACGCTAGACGAGGACAGACAAGTGATTTGTATCATTTTGACGCAGCTTATTTTTTCTGCTGGTTATGCATCTTAGTACTTGATGTGCACTGTGGTAACACATTTTTCCTTTCCCTGCTGGTTATACCTTTCAATGCTCTAGATTTAAAACAGGCTTCCTAATCCAGCTGGTCCTGCCTCTCATGTCTGTAGATAAGGCTTTGCAAGTTATGTCTATAAGGGTAACATATTGGGGCTGATTACGAGGGCGATCGTAGGCACCTCCGCAGTGCTGGTGGAAAACATCATTTTAGTTACTCCTGCGGCGGTCCTTGCGACCACCATATTACAGTGGGCAAAGATACCCCTTTTTACGTCCGTCGCAGTGTTTCCAGATCTGCCAGAAATTTCATTCTGCAACGGTGCCAGAGGGAGCCAATAGAGAAAGCCCGCCATGCAGAATGATGTTCCAACCGCTGGACAGATCACGATGAGTCAAACAGCCCATCTGAACGCAGCGGAGAAACCAGGTCTTTGGAGATGGCGGTAGCACAACTGCGGAGATGGAAACTTGTGTCTGAGACACCTCCACACATTCCTGGCTATCATGGATCCTGTTCTACAAGCCCTCCCGCTGCTGTACCTGATCATTATCAGCGATAAGACGCTCTCGCGGTCAACACCACATGTAAGTTAAAAACATATCCCTGCATACTACCCCGGTACAAGAACAACACACAACTGTTACACTGAAATACGTGTCCTGTCTACATCAGACACACATGTGGAGACAGGAACATATACCATAGTCTAAGTACACATGTCTTACACATAGGTAAATTGTCACCTCTGCATCGGGGCACCCATTTCAATAGAAAGGATTACATCTAGACCGGTTGTGGCGGTTACGTCACCGCAGGGGTGAAGCCACCACAGTAAAACTTGCCCAGAATGTTGCAGGAGTCCAGCACATCGTCCCAGGAAATCAAGATCATCATTACAACATCTGCACTACATTTCTGACTTAAACAGCAAACTCAAAGTAAGCACCAGTGTGCATTTGACTCACTTGTGTACTGGTGCACTAAATGACACCATGTGAGTATGTCCTGTACATCAACAAAACTGACAACACTGCCACTTCACAGAACACCTCCACACCATTAATCTACCTCCACAAAGGTAGCACCAACTATAAAGTATTGAATGAATGCCAAAGTGTCAGGAAGAGTCCATCTAGACAGCAGTAACCTCTGACCTGAGACTCATGACAACCCTCCTCTTCCTCACACCTGTCTTCCACTCATGTGAATAAAAGTGAGTAATTGAGGAAATGAAGAGTCACTGCGCAGATTAACAACCTTAGAAATGGTCAGTCTGCGTGTTAAATCCTTGATACTGCTCACACACTCGTGCTCTGCCTCATACACAAACTATAAGTCAGCAGAACTGTATGATAAGTAACTATTCTAAAGTGGAGGGCACAGTGCAGGAAAAGCACGGATAAATGACTTGTGCCATATGTACATAGCATTCAAGAGGTACACTTGGAAAATCAAATAATACATGGGTGGCACTGAGATTAAAATTGTATGAAAGTAACATCTGTGCAGTATCCCTGTGATACAGCAAAGCAAGTAATGCATTGGAGCAGAATGAGATGTACTGTCATAAGCCATACAGTGACCAGCCCCTCATCTGTATCAACTATCTTGACATGTGATTGCAACCAGTACAACACTCATGGCTCACAGTAACATTCCCTTACTGTCAAACTCAAATATGACCTTCACACTTACCCCTCATCTGCTCATCTTGCACCTTCACTGCTCTACACCTGGGAGAAGCTCTGTTAAAGGTAAAATTAAGGTCCTATAAGTTCCCTGCTACCCAATGCTACACCCTAGCGTGTATCTACAAATGTCTCAGTTCCACTCAGGGATGTCTGATCCAATGCTGAACTCAAACCAATTGCCAAATACATGTATCACAAACCACAGCAAAAGAAGTCCAGTGCAGCAAAAGAGTGGATAGGTAATGTGATCCTAGACCACCCTGGGATTGATAACATTTCTCCTATGGCCAACTGCACAGACAGCATCATCAAAACTATTCCAGAAATATATAAACAAATATCAAATATTATCACAAACTGTGTGCAACCAGACAAATCTGTCAAGACAGCCTCACACACTCCAACGGTTACAAAGTGATCATGGTGTCAATGTGTGCACAAGCATTCACATGCACAATCCTGACAAGTGACTGTTTAAATATAGGAGGCCATAGTACAATTGTGCACACAAAACAAGCTAAAAAAACAAGACTCCGCATTGCTGCATGTGACATGCACACAATCAATTTCACAGTAAAAATTCAACACACATCTGGATGCATTCAAATACACAATCTCCTCACACACAGTGCCACTCTAAAAAAGACATTGCAAACACATGGACCTGCCAGTCGAAAGAGCCAACACAGGACAACAACTGCATCCCTCAACTACAAATTCATAACATATGCACATCAAAACACATCACATAGCAATCTCAGCTGGACATCTGGGGGACTCACACCTGGCAAGGACAATGCAGCAACCACTGACAGCAGTGCACGCACTGTAAGCAGTGTGTGAACACCACTAAAACCAGTATCACACATATCTGATTTTACCACCATGAACTTTAACATCACAAATCATCACATCACACAGATCACTTCACACTCAGGATGGGCATCAGTACCCCAGGAAACAAAACACTTTAGCTATCACCTAATGCTGCACCACTCAAGCTAACACATATGCATGGAACCTGACTAGAGGACTGTGCTGGAAACTCACCTGTACTGTACATGAGCAACCCTGACTATAATCAAGTAGAATAAAATAGCACATAACAAATTGTGAAACAGTACAAAGGGGCACAAAGGTTCTGGACACAGATCCCCCCCCCCCCCCGCCCCCCCCACAGTATAGTGTCACACTATGGAGTGGTGGGGAGGGTAAAACACTGGTAAGGCATGGAGTGGAACATATGTGACTGAAGAGGTGTATACATTAGTATTTTTACAGGTGAGAGGTACAGAGCAAGAACACATAGAGGAGTAACTCACAATGTGTAGGCATCAAATGTTCTTCTCAGTGCTGGTATGACTCTAAATACCACATAGTGGAGTAAATAAAGTGTAAATTGACATCAATGTATGTGAAAAGTCACATATAATGTTTGTTTGCCTCAGCCAGTCAGCACAGTGAGACCAAAGATAGGCTAGAGCCATGGCTGATATCAAAACTCACAACACAGACACTGCAGTGACACACTCTGTATACTCACAAATGATGTGGACAACAAGTAGGTGTACCCTAGGCCTGCAAGGCCACACTGACACACAGCATATTGCTTGGGAAACAACTTCCAATGGGAACAGTCCAGCCCAAACTGCCAAGCCAGGTCCTCCCTGGACTTGAAAAAAGCATCCTAGGACCGGTTTCGAGCATTCAGCCCTAATCATCCAGGATAGCTTGGCTCCAGTGGCATTGAGAGCACGGGACCTATGTCTGGGCATATCCGTCCCACTCGGGGGTGACAAATGCAAAAAGGAACAATTGATGGACAGAATGCAGAACAATGTCATACATTCACCCCAGTTCAGAGATCTGGGCCTAAATCATTGTTTTTTTTTCTCACCATGCCATTCCAGTTTGGACCCAGCCATATGCAAATCAGTCTTGGCCCTGCACCCAATGGGACTAGTCCAGCCCAAACTGCCAGGCCTGGTCCTCCCTGGACTGGAAAGAACCATCCTAGGACCAGTTTCGGGCTTTCAGCCCACATCAGCCAGGATAGCTTGACTCCAGTGGCATGGAGAGAACGGGACCCTTGTCTGGGCACACCGTCCCACTCGGGGTGACAAATGCTAAAAGAACGATTGATGGACATAATGCAGAACAATGTCATACATTCACCCCAGTAAAGAGATCTGAGCCTAAATACATAGTTTATTTGCTCACCATGCCATTCCAGTTTGGACCCAGCAATATACAAATCAGTCTTGACTCTGCACCCAATGGGACTAGTCCAGCCCAAACTGCCAGGCCTGGTCCTCCCTGGACTGGAAAGAACCATCCTAGGACCAGTTTCGGCCTTTCAGCCCACATCAGCCAGGATAGCTTGACTCCAGTGGCATGAAGAGCACTGGACCCATGTCAGGGCATACCCATCCCACTCGGGGTGAGAAATACGAAAAGAACAATTGATGGACAGAATGCAGAACAATGTCATACATTCACCCCTGTACAAAGACCTGGGCCTAAATCCATTGTTGTTTTGCTCACCATGCCATTCCAGTTTGGACCTAGTCATATGCAAATCAGTCTTAACCCTGCACCCAATGGGAACAGTCCTGCTTGAACTGCCAGACCAGGTCCTCCCTGGATTGAAAACAAGTATGAGAGTGCCTAATGTAGCTGAAGCTATGAGTGGACTCCAGAAGGACAGGTAACGTGTGCCAATACCTAGGCTCTGGCATCTGACATCCGTACGTTGTGCTGACTGATGGCATCTATTGCACATCAATGTCCCAAGAAACTACTCACTGTTTTAAAGCAGAAGCCACAATATCACTATGCACTGATGCATATGGACACCCCGCGACAATGCACACATACTGAGGACTGACACTCTGAGTAACATTTGTTTTTCCATCAAAAGATACAGTCCAACACCTCACTCACATCACAATTTGCCATACCCACTGATCACATACAACCATGTTGAGCCTTAGTGCCCAAAAAATCTCACAACAGCCACTTTTAGCTATATTGCATCAGCCTTCCACTGTCTAACCATCCCAGACATGTTGCCATGTGCACAGTTACCAAATGCAGTTCAGTCAATGCATCACTGCAATCATCACCATCTGCACTTGTGTGCACTTGCTGTCTCTGTTGCAGGGAATTACTTCATGTGATGCCATGCTGCAGAGATTAGGCTAAATGTTTTGCAGTGATCCTGTCATCTATATCATTTAGAAAAACACAACCCATGGTACAGGTGTAACCTCCGCTAACTCAAAACACACTGAGTTCATATTAGTGCATGTCCCTAGCGACTTACACATTATCACATGAACACACTGTTGTGGAAGCCACACAGCACACACAAGGCTGACAAGTGTACTGGGCTACACACTGCACACAATGTCTTCTTCTGTGGAGATATACAGCTACATTCACTTTGTAGACATGAATTGGCAGATGTGAAGGGGGAATTTTATGACCTTGGTCACACACCTAATGTTGTTGGAGCCATTGACTGCACACATGTTGGCCTAGTTCCACCACAGGCACGGGAGCACATCTACCGTAACAGGAAGCATTACCATTCAATAAATGAGCTAGTGGTATGCCCAGCGGATATGAATATCTCCCATGTATGGTCCAAATTTCGGGGTTCTGCACATGACTCCTACATAGTGAGTAACAGCATCATCCCACAATTGATGGAAAATCTGCATCCGGAGCATGCGTGGCTGGTTGGTGTGTGAGCTGTGTCAAGTAGTATGCTGTATGTGTGACATGCTATTCGCCTTCACTATTTCTATTACATACTTTGTCTGTGTTTCTCACAACTAGGTGACTCTGCGTGTCCCAACCGGCCTTGGATGCTGAGCCTACTGAGGAATCCAAGGACACCGGGGGAAGTCCGCTTCGATGATGCCCATGGGAGGACACACCGTGTAGTGGAGTGTGCTTTTGGACTTCTGAGGGCTAGATTTCAGTGTCTAAACAAGAGTGGCGGTACACTACTCTACTATCCCTAAAAGGTGTGTTAGTTCATAGTTCCATGCTGCATGCTCCACAACCCGGCCTTGCGCTAAGAGATCCCCCTGATTCTGGACGATGATGATCAGCAGATGCCCCCGCTGAAAATCCACACATACCGAGGGATGATGTTAGTGGAGAACAGGAAGGTCTTGACCTGCGTCAACAGCTTATCGCCAACCTCTTCCCTTCAGTGTAAGTTACCATTCAGCAACTATGACAGTGTCTGTTTGCTTTGCTGTTAGTGCTGAAGTATAGATGATGTGTTTGGATGCTGGCTGTTGTTGGCACACTGCTAAGCGCTAATGTGGTGGCACAGTGTTTTTGTTTCCACCTATCTCATGTCTATGTTGATGGTGTTGGTCAGTGTTATGTGGGATGAATCTTGTACCGTGTTGACGAGTGGTGTGTTGTTGCTGTAATGCCTACATATGACAACTCAGTGTCATTCTCTTGTGTCTTTCTAGGTACCTCCACCCCATAAATGTTTCATCACAATCAAAGCTTGTGGTACATTGGAATCAGAGTTTATATTGTACACACTGTGATAAACATGGAACTGACACAAAGGCATAGGTGTGTAAATTGTGTTTATTTTCTACTAGATTCAGTTACATTTAAAGTTAATGAAAAGTTAGTTGTGCATAGTGAGTGTATGAGTTGTCAGTGATGGCAACAGAGACAAATAGAGTAGTTACCATAATAATGAGGTTACACAGTCCAACAAACTCCTGCCATCAACATGGCAATGTGGGATTGGATAATCAACAAAGTCAATGTTCAGTGTGACACTGGTGCCATCATGGCTGGCTCAGTGATTTGGCTTTGGTTGGTGCTTTGCCACATGATCCTCCTGTGGTGTTTCTTGGATGTCCCCTCTTGCGTTTGGTAGGGGGGCCTCTGCTGCACGCTCAGAGCTGTCTGAGGAGTCATTGTCTTGCAGCTCACAACTCTCTGTGGCCGCAGCTGTGGTGGTGGAAGCATCAGCAGGCTGGCCACTGAAGGGGCGGAGCCGTCATTTGAGCAGCATATATGTCCCTCAGAATACCCATAAGCTGACCAATGAGATCCTCAAGTTTCCCAATTTGTGTGTCCATGGACCTCTGCAGCAGGCAGAGCTCACGTAGTTCTTCTACAACCTGGCCCATCTGTCCCTTGTTCTGTTGGTATGCACCAAAGACTCTTGCGACAGTGGCCAGGGTTTCTGTCTCAGTGTCCTCATGTGATTGTCCCCCAGTTGGTTGCTGACATGGACCTGTGACGTTGGCTGTCTACACACCAGCACACTGTTCCCAGCATCCCAGGCTTGGGTGATAGTGATGGTAACCACTGACAGGGACAGTGTTGCAGGCAGTGGTGGTGATGGTGGAGGTGGCTGCAGCACAGGTCGTTGTATCAGGGATCACCGTAGTTGTTGTCTCTGCTGTGTTGATAGTTGTGGTGGGGACAATGAGGTCATGAGAGAGAGTGTGCCATGGCAGTCCTGAGGGGCCAGCTTGTTGCTCCTCATTATAGAGAATCAGCATCAGAGAGCTCACATTCCCGAGGTGGGGGGGATTGGCCTTGCTGGTTGGTGGGGTTTTCACTATATGTTCCTTGTGAATCTTCTGTTGAACAGAGGTTAGATTGTCAGTTAAGTATACTCCACAGCCTAGGTGACCTAGTTTTCGATATTTTAGTAGACAAGCCAAAGTTTTTACTTTGCAATCACTTGGTATTGGTAAAAGATTATCATCATCATGACATGAGGTAGAGGTACATACATTACTTGTTATTAGTGTGACATGTAAATGACAACCATTTGACATGTACAGCTGGTGTGTTTACAAGGACATGTCATCATCTACCAACTTGGTGCACATTCACTTTGGTTTATGCTTGGATATTGTAGACTTTTCTGAGAATCTGTTTTAGCTATGCCAAAACCTGATTGGGTCTTGAATTAATTCAGCATGGGACTTTGTGATTCAAAGTGTAATTTATGTGAAATTTTCATTTGCTTAGCTGTGTGCTCACTGGATGTGACATTTGGATCTGTACAGAGTTGGCTAACAAGTGAGGGATGGGGCGGTCATATGGCTCTATACATTTTGAGATGGATGACAGGGTGTGTGCATGGCTACCTACCTGTTAGGTGGCACAGTGGAGGGAGATGGCTCTCACATGGTTCTGGGTTGTGGGAGTGTTCCATACTGCTTAGGGGTGATGCAAATGAGCACGAGAAGGATACCTACCTGTAAGGTGAAGCAGAGCAGTGAAATGGCTGCCACATTGTTCAGGGTGTGGGGAGTATTCCATTCTGCTCAGGAGTGATGCAAGTGAGCATGAGAAGGCTACTTCCTTGAAAGGTGTAGCAGAGCAATGAAATGGCTGCCACATGGTTCTGGGTGGGGGGAGTGTTCCATCCTGCTCAGCTGTGAGACAAGGGTGCCTGATGGGAACTGTAGTGCTGGCTGCCTGTCCATACACCTCCTCCCTGTTGAGAAGGCTACCTTCCTGTGAAGTGGAGCAGAGGAAGGTAATAGGTTACACATGGCTCTTGGATGGGGTGAGTGTTCCAACCTACTTAGTTGTGAGACAAGGGTGCCTGATTGGAGTTGTAGTGCTGGCTGCCTGTCCACACACCTCCTCCCAGTTGAGAAGGCTACCTTCCTGCGAAGTGGAGCAGAGGAAGGTAATAGGTTACACATGGCTCTTGGATGGGGTGAGTGTTCCATTCTACTCAGCTGTGAGACAAGGGTGCCTGATGGGAGTTGCAGTGCTGGCTGCCTATACACACCCTCCCTCCCTTTTGAGAACGCTACCTCCCTGTGAAATAGAGCAGAGGAAGGTAATAGGTTACACATGGCTCTTGGGTGGGGTGAGTGTTCCATCCTGCTCAGCTGTGAGACAAGGGTGCCTGATGGGAGTTGTAGTGCTGGCTGCCTGTACACACACCCTCTCCCTGTTGAGAAGGCTACCTCCCTGTGAAGTGGAGCAGAGGAAGGTAATAGGTTACACATAGCTCATGGGTGGGGTGAGTGTTCCATCCTGCTCAGCTGTGAGACAAGGGTGCCTGGTGGGAATTGTAGTGCTGGCTACCTGTAGACATACCCCCATGAAAATATTGCTAGCTACCTTTGAGGTGCATCAGAGGAAGGACATGGTGGATATGTGAGACATTTTTTGGGAAGAGTGTGTTGTACATAAGTGCATTTAGGTCTAGGAAGTGTAGCTTTATAGTTGTGCAAGACAGTACGTGGAAGTGTGATAGGATACATTTGTTGGTACTTATCAGTCTCCACTCCCCCAGCTATTCCTGTGAGAGTCTCTGGATGCAGGATGGCAAGAACCTTCTCCTGCCATTCAGTGAATGTTAGTGGTGGACTGGGAGGGCAACCGCCATTCCTCTGAGCCACCTCATGGTTCCTGTTGGCATTGTATTTCACCCTGGTACTTAGGTCATGCCACCTCTTCTTGATGTCACGCTGTGTGTGCAGGGTGGTCCCTACTGCATTGACTTTGTTGACTAAAGAGAAGAAAACAAAAAGAAACATAAATATCCTGCTATATCACGCAGGCTATGAAACACTCTGGAACTGTATCTACATACCCCTTTATTTATCATGTGAAGCTTTACAGGGACTGTGATAGCAATTCAGCTTGTCATTCCACACAGAACCCTTGTTAATAGGCACAACAAATAGCAAGAAAGAAAAGGTAGAAAATCAGCGAGCTGTTAATCCTATAGCGCCCATATACTTATATATACATATCCAATAATATCTAGTTCAGGGTTGATCAGGCAAAGTTACAAAGCAAAAAGCTAATCTCTCACAGGATTCCTAGTGACGCTTATTGTCACTCAACCCCAGTGTCATATGGTCCAATACCATGGAGTTAAATCACTCCGAATAAAAGTAGTTACTTTCCTTGGGACAGCCTTCAATAACCAGTAGGCTATATCAATCCCAGTGACTTTTCTCTCCGCATATGTCTTAACCACCAACTAACCAATAGAGATAAACGGAGAGAAACAAAAAAAACAACAAAGGAACAAAGCACAGTATACTTCTTCCCCTCACCTGCATAGCCACCGTAGAGACCTGCCAACAGAGGAGAGAATGAGGATGTCCGCCTGCACGTAGCGTAGAAATGCAGACTTTGCTTAGCCCTGAAATAACCTGCAGTTCACAGGCACAGACAACAGGGAATTCAAAAGAATGTTTGGTGTCACAGACACCCTTACTGGACTGGTTCACCAGGATCCGCAGTCGGAGTCGAACAGAATAATCGGCAGCGCTGCCATGTCCCGGAAGGAGTATATAGAAGATTGTTGCGGTATATGCGATAACGCATACTCGTCTCATGTCGCATTGCCTCATGGGACATTTAGTTCAGAACACTTCTGATGTCAGTGGTCTAGCGTTTGTGTGCTGTTCCTACATGGGATCTATATATTCAAAACAGGAGCCTAGAGGGTATATGGAAAACGGGTCGCCCTCCACTCATAAATTTCACCAAACTACAAAACCTGTTCTCTAAAGGCTAGCAATGTAGAGTACATCAAACGCTATGGTTTCCTCCTCAGCGTGGTGTATACCTCACCATGTCCTGTATTGTTTCTACAGCTGATAGAGCGCGCAGGTCGCCCGGCTCAGAGTTTACCAGATTTTCATGCACTCGGGCCCATGACGCGATTGCGAAATACAATTTTGTGAGTCGGGTGACTTTACACGCCACTATCAGTATTCTATATGGGTGTTTCCTGTAACACTATTACCATAGCACCTGACTTACCACAGGCACTTGCCCTTCCTGATGGATCAGGAGCTGTTGAGGACAGGTGACGAGATAATTCTAAACACTTAGTCTATACATTTAACATCACTGTTTTAATTTTCTGAATGACCACAGACACCTGAGGCGTTTTAAAGTCTTTATGTAAGAATGTAAATTTTAAAGTGACAAAAGTATAAGGCAAATGCTGATAAAAACATCAATAAGCAGAATCACAAAAATTATGTAACTATGGATAAGGGAAAACACCATTGGGCACCAAGGATTCTATTGGGTAAGGGTAACAGGGAACATGCTATCCAGTTTCAGGCTTAAACTAGGGACGGTAAGTTTAAAACACATTAGTCAGAAAATTTCTAAACCTATAAGTAATTCAAACCCTAATCTTAGTCTATCTAGCTTAGATCCTAAATATTCATCACACTTTATTTAAGCAAAAACAGTTTCAATATGCCCTACAGGAAAGGGAACATGCTAACAAACAATTTGCAAATGCATCAGTAGAGAGAACAGAGAGAATGTCATGGGCAGGTATATTTACCTAGGACAGGAATGAGGACTAACCCTGGCACGGGTCAGCTTCGGGAAAGAACGAGGACAAGGACCCTCAAGGATTTAGGATGCCAGAAGGTGAGCAGGTACAGCTCACGGAAAATCAGGACAGGATACCCCTCAGGATTTGGGTCAGGACTGGTTTCACCAAAGGGCACGACCAACACCTGCAGCTTCGGATGCAACGCCTGCGCTACCCCCTCACTGCACGGAATCCGCCAGTAACCTCGATTGGGTTCTCGATCTCCCAGCAAAGTGCTCCACCAGCACTTAAGACTATTTCCACCCCTTGGAGTTTGTGGAAATTCGGACAGAGTGCTCCGCAGCTCTCTGTATCAATCACCTATAGAGTCGTGGGGTCGGTGACAGGTCAGCTATTCGGACAAGTCGGACAATTTTCCCTAACTAACTAGGCTAGTTATACTCTTCTTGGGTCCCCAGACCACCCACAAATGTTGCAAGTGACAGGGTCCCAACTTACGATTGGTCAGGAGAGGTGGTTAGATCATAGTTCCCACCTAAAATTCTAGGTTCCCATATTTAATATTCAAATGTCAGTACCCACCCCTTACATTCCTGTTCCCAGGCATACATGTAGAAGAAGACAATGGTGTACATAGTGGAAAGAAACAAATGTATCAGTTTTAGGTGAAATTCAGCATCTTCTCCCAGGGTAGAGGTGAGTTTCCCAGGCGCATCTTGCTTCAGAAGCCAGCTGGCTTGGTTCTGCTTCTGCGCTATGTGGGTTTTCCCTCATCACGTGACAGGGTCGGAACAAGTTACAAAGATGGAGTTACCCCCTCTCCCAGGCCCATGGGTACGTGGTACATGAAAAGTAAGCGAAAACAAGTTAATATCACAGAAAAAATAGAATACACTGTACACCATGATAATCTACACTGCACCCCTTACTTCATAATAACTATAGCGATTAATGATTAAGCGGAAATAGATGGAACTGCAAAGCAGCATGGGCAAACAGGTCGCGTGGTTACAAATAAGCGGCCATGTCAGCTACAATGCGCATGAGCGAACTCTCCCTCCAAAACTGCGAGTGCGTCACATCACATGGGTATGACCGACGCATGCGCAGACTGAAATTCTGCGAAGCGGCCATTCTGTAGTATGCAAGCGGAGTTAGTATTAATAAACACGTATGCAAGCATCTCTAGGACACCCACGTGTACTGAAAAATGAAATATTAATGACAAACAGGATTGTTTAGTACTATTACAAGTTAACGAGGTTCATGAGAAGGAGCAAGTCGCTTTCAGTGTGAATCCTCACTCCATCAATCCCCTCTTTGATGATATTTACTATCATCACTATTAATGGAAACAGATGCCAACTTCAAACTTCTCACATCTCACTCATTTCTATCTCAACAAATTTGTTGGTAAGCCTTTTTTCAGCATCCTTTATGGGCTGGAGTGGTTGGCCATTCAACAGCAGTCTCTCCAATCTGGTGAGAGATAGAACGCACTTGGTCACCCAGCTGCCTGCAGTATTCTAGCACCAAATCATCAGAAATACTCAGCAGTTTGTGTCCAGGTACCCATGCCTGTCGCATCACTCTTCCCATTAGTACTTCATGGGGGGTCAGGCCTGTCTTTCGGTTTGGGATGCTCCTCAATCCCATCAAGACAAGGGGCAAAGCTTCTATCCAGTTTAATTTTGTGGAATTACACATTTTGGCCAATCTTGACTTTATAGTGCCATTCACTTGTTCGACTATTCCAGAAGCCTCTGGACGATAAGCACAGTGTAGCTTGGGCTCAATCTTGAATGCTGTATAGAGCTCTTAAGATTTCGTTGGCAAAGTGCCCACCTCTGTCTGTTTCAATTGTCTCTGGAAAACCGTACCTAGGTATTAGCTCCCTGAGTAACAATTTGGCTACAGTAATGGCATCATTTTTCTTTGCTGGGTATGCTTCCACCCACCTTGAGAATAGGCAAACTATTACCAAGACATATCTATATCCTTTACACATGGGCAACTGTATAAAATCTGCCTGTAGTCTGACAAAGGGACCTTCTGCCTTTCCAATTGTACTTTGCTCTACCACAGTCCTCTTTCCTGTGTTGAACTACTGACACACCAAGCACCTCTGGCAAAGCATGTCCGCGATATTCCTGAATTTTGAATTGTAGAACACTTTATCAAACATACGGCACATTGCATCTCTCCCAATATGGGTATCTCCATGAATCATCCGGGCCATTGGGGCAGCCATACTATCTGGTAACACAGGCACACCTGTATTGTCAACCACAACACCATCCCTTTCCCTAAGCTGACATTCCTCAGTCTCCCATCTGTGTTTTTCATCCTCCTCTGCTGCTTGCTGCAACTCTCTCAGTTCCTTCCAGGTGGATACATTCTCAAACACCATAAGTTGGCAGCTGTTTCCGCCCCCCCATAATTTGATTTTCAGGGACATTTTGTATCGGGCACAGTATTGGGCAATTTGGTCAGCATATCTGTTTCCGGCTGTCACATCGTCATTACCAGATTTGTGAGCAGCACATTTGACTACTGCCAATTCTTTGGGCAACTGGATTGCTTCCAGTAGGGTTTGCACCACTTTTCCATTTCGGATAGGGGTACCTGAGGAAGTCATGAATTCTCTTTGCAACAGAATCACAACTGAATGTGGAACATAAACCGTTACCGGATGTCCCATGACAATCTTTTCGCTCTGTTCCAGACTCGTGCATGTGGCAGCTACTGCCTTCAGACACCCAGGGAGCACAGCAGCCACTGGGTCCAGAGTGGCTGAAAAGTAGGCCACTGGACGTCTAATCAGACCATGTTCTTGGGTTAGGACTGAGAGCGTACAATTGTCTCGTGTATCACAGAATAACTCAAAGTTCTTGGAGTAATCAGGCATGCCTAGTGCAGGAGCAGAACACAGACAGTTTCGCAATTTTATCCAGGCTGTCATGCTTTCATCATCCCAACTAACTGGATCATCTGCCCCTTTCTTGGTCATTTTTATCAGAGGTTTGGCTAGAACAGAAAATCCCACAATCCACTGTCTGCAGTACCCCACAACTCCTAGGAACATTCTGACTTTCTTCTGGGTTCTGGGCAATTCCATATCTCGAATTATTCTATTTCTTTCTGAAGTAACTCTTCTGATACCTTTTTCTATCTGGTGTCCCAGATACTTCACTGAATTCTTGCAAAACTGTAATTTGTCAGGGGATACTTTATGTCCACCTCTGCCCAAATGATTCAGCAGGGCAACGGTGTCAATAACACAGTCGCTCTGACTTTTAGACGCCACGAGAAGGTCGTCTATGTACTGAACCAGGACAGACTCCTTCGGTAGAACTAAGGATTCAAGGCATCTTTTTAGAATCTGATTAAAGATTGAGGGGCTTTCTGTGTACCCCTGAGGGACACGATTCCAGACATAGACATGACTGTCAAACTCAAACGAGAAAAGAAATTTGCTGTCTGGATGCAATGGGATGGAAAAGAATGCGTGGCATAAATCTATGATAGTGAACCATTCTGCATTCCAAGGAATCTGATACAGGATTACTGCAGGGTTTGGCACAATGGGACAGCAAGGTACAACAATCAGGTTCACCTTTCGCAGGTCCTGCACTACCCTGTACTTTCCGCTAGGCTTTTTAATTCCAATTATGGGTGAGTTACAAGGACTGCTCATTACTTCCTGTATTATGTTTGCCTCCAGTAATCTGTTTATTTCCAGTGCGACTCCAGCTTTCACCTCTGCACTCATTTTATACTGTCTTGTTTTCGGGTAGGTAGCATTGGGTTTAATGGCTATTTTAACTGGGTCCACATTTGCCATTAATCCTACATCTCTCCCGGTGAAATCCCACACCTCTGGTATCACCTTTTGTTGGAGTTCTTCAGGTAAGTCCTGAATGGTCAGAGTTTTAACTGCTGTATCAGGCCTTAGCAACATTAGTTTTTACAGGCCATCCTCATCTGGGGTCTGAATTTCAACACCCTTTGGTGTGCAAAAGATGGTACAGTTCATTTTGCACAACAAATCACGTCCCAGTAGATTTACTGGACTGGAATCGCAGACCACAAATCTGTGCATTTCTTTGAAATTCCCTATAGAAATCTCCATGGGTTCGGTTACAGGAGTGCTACTTATCTGGTTTGATACGCCCACTACTTGGATTGCTTCTCCCGAGAGGGGTAGGTTAGGAACGTCCACTGTTCTCACAGTCGAACGGGTAGCACCAGTGTCCAACAGAAAGGTGACATCATTTCCTTCAACCTTTCCTTCAATGTATGGCCCTGTCTGGTCTACCGGTAGGGATGCGCCAAGCACGCAATCCCCTTCCTCCCCCCTCAGGCCCCGTCAGTATTGTTCATCACAGAGGAATGTATCATTTAACAGGAACTGTGAGGTCGCCGGACTTCTCTCATTCTGTCCTTCCCATACTTCAACCCTCTCATTCTGTTGAGCCTGATTCTTATGATTAGGTCTAGGAGCTCTAGGCAATGGAGGTGGATTTACCTGTTGCTGATTCTTTCGTGGCCCCTCTTTCTGCACCTGTGGATTTAAACCATTTATGGGGGCATTACCAGCCTGCAAATGTGGACACTCGTCTCTCCAGTGCCCTATCTGCCCGCACCCGTGACAGGGGAATTTCTTCTTAGCCTCTTCTTTACTCATTTTTACTCGAGGTTTCCCTCCCCCCCAGAGTTAGTGTTTGGAGCATTGCTATTCAATTTATTTAACTGTTTCTCTTGTTGCTCGGCCAATTTCACCTGTGCCCACATCACTTTCTCCTTAAGGGCCTTCTTTTTGTTCTCAATTTCATCATAGCAGTACTTAGCGTACTTGAGGACATCATCTATGGGCTTTCCCTGCCAACAGATTTTATTATCTCTAATCCACTGGGATATTTCTGGTCTCAAACCCAACACAAATCGATAAATGAAATGAGTTATGTCCTTCATTTCAATATTATCGATGCCACTGTAGGTCTTGAATACCTGCAATAGCCTCTCATAATAAGAATGCACCGTTTCATTATGGTCCTGGGTAGTTCTATCTATTCGGGTCCAATCTGTTTCCTTTGCGGGCACCTTGTCTTTTAGGTATTGTATGACTTGGTCATATTTTCTCATTACATCTGGGGAAGGAGCTCCAGTTTGGGAGTCTCTTGGTAATTCTTCACTGGGCCAATTAATGGCTATCTTGCAATCAGTCCATAAATCTACAGGAACTACGATGTCAAAGAACCCATCCAAGTCCTTCAGGAGACATTTTTGGACCTTCAAAAACCGCTCCACCTGCCTATACCACTCCACTGGCTTCTCCCTTAATCTAGGAAAGTCGTTGGTAAACGACACAATGTCATGCCGGGACCACGGGACATGTACATGTTTCCCACCTGGCACTTCCCTCATGGGATACAGTTTTTCTGCTTGACCTACTTCTTTTAACACAAATTCAGAAGCTTTTGGTTTTACCCTACTGTCTTCCTTTTTCTTTGCCCACCTGGCTTTCCATTTATCCAGATCTCCCCATTTCTGCAGTATGTTCAGCAATTCCTTTATCTGAGTTTTCTTTCCTGACACATTCATGTTTTCTAAATCCTTATCCGAAAATTCTGCCCTATAAGGTTTCTGCAGGACTTTGGATCGACTTACATCAATCCCCATGTCCGCAGCAGCGTCCATTAGTTTTTCATGGAGCACTCTAGTATTGCGGGTAAGGCTTTTGCTGATAAACAGCAACTCTTCTTCGTTAAGGGTATTCAATCTGTCTAATCCCACATTTCCGGCCATTAACTCCTCCATTTCTATCCTTAGCCTGTAAATATCCAAAGGTTTGGGCGGGGAAGTTTCTCGATCCATTTCTTTAGTCCATCTATCTAGTTCCTCTGGAGTCACCACTGTGGCACTCCTGATCCCTGATGTTGTTTCGATTAGGACCTCCCTGGCCTTAGCCTGACTCCCTGACCGAGATTCACTGTTTCCAGGCTCTCTTATGGGCAGATCCATTAGGGAGATTATAGACTCACACTCACTTGCCTGGTCATCAACGACAAGTGGTTCTTTTCTGGGGGTGCTGGAATGGGAGTAATGACTGGAGTTTTAGGACTAGCCTGCCTATCCCCGTAAAGGGGTATAGCAGGACCGATAGTTACAGGGATTGTCAGGGCATCAGGGCTGGGATGTATCTGAGCTATAGTCTGAATTAGATCATTTCGCTGCTTAATCAGGGCGTCTCTTTCTGTCTCATGTAAAACCCTATCCGACGAGTTGTCATGCATTATTTGAGGTACCAAGGGAGGATATATATTCGGGGCAGTGGGGATGGCTGACCCTGGTCTATCCTCACTAAAAGGCCGGTAATTTGGGACTGCTGTACTAGGTCTGCAAAAGTCATCACTATTACTGGGTTTGCTACCAATGCCAACTACATCTGTCTCGCTAGCCCTTCTACTTCTGGCATGGTGGAGAAAAGGATTTTTCGAACTCAGTGTACCTGAAGCTTCAGCCTAAGGAGGTGGATTTTTCATCAACAAATCTTCCAGATATTCATCCTCCGAATACCCCATGGCCATTAAATGTCGAGTTTTCTCTATCTTTTTCCCACCTACTTGTTCAGTTACCCCAAACATCGGAAACAGTCCCTCAACCATCATATTCTGCCTCCACTGCTTCATCTTCTGCTTTTTTGTCTCTCGCTGTAATTTTGGATACCATTTGATCACTCCCTTATCCATTCGGGGTCTGTCTCGCTCCAGAGCCTCAATTTCCCATTCCTCTAAAGCTTCGTACTGCGTTAATCTGGGTCGGGGGTGTAATTCATTCATTCGGGTTCTTAAGTTAAACAGGATTCTACCATTAAAAGTACCATCGAGGGGAAATGCTAGGACTCCGTCATTCTCAGTGTACTTTACCCAATTTTCCAACCACACACAAGTATGGTATCCTTTATCAAACATCATGAATGATGCAAGAGTATTAGGAGGGGGAATGATCACTCCCTCTCTTGTTCGAATGGGCTTGTCTTTCTTGAAATAATTCTTTATCTTTTCGGCAAAAGACATTTTTCTCTTAACTCCGTACATATTGTGAGGTCTACCTCTGCTCATCAACTCCTTATGACAACCTAGATTCCTTGGATCTGGTAAAAATTCAGGATACCACATACACCTCTCGAAACAGTTTATAAGCTTGGTTCGCTCAATTTTGTTTACTTTTGTGCTTCCAATGCTAGTGCGTCTTTCAACTCTCAGCAACCAATCAGCACTGAGATTGCAAAATCTGTCAACCAATGGGTGCGCGGCCCCTTCGTGAGATGCGGTCTCACTCTGCGGCACTCACCCCTCCTTTACAATTCTGGCTTCGATACACACCCACTGGCTCAACCAATACCAGCGCAGTACGGAGTGACGTCAGTGCAGCCTTGCGACCGACTCCCTCCTTCACAAGGTAACGGAAACTTTGAATTTTTCTTAAAGTGCAAGTACGGATTTTAGTTAACAATGTAAAACGTTTGCCACTGTGCTTGAGGGTTTTAAAAAGAAAGAGAGTTTTTCTTTTACTGCAAGTAAACCACTTTTGTCTACTTTTCATTCACTACGGATAGATCCCTTCCGCCTATCCTTTTCACACAAGCAATAGAGAACCTGCTACTCTTTTGACTAATCCACTTCTTTCCGGGATATATACTAAGTTAATTTTCACCAATGTCCTCTCCTGCTGTCATTCAAGCTCCAAGAACCTATTACTCCTGCCATTTGTGACCCTTTCTAGGTGATATCACAACGAGAGTTTCACCACGGTTTTGGTAGCTACCATTTACACATTTAATGGAAAAAATCCTAATTAGCGCTTCCAGTTCTGCCTAACCATGCACTAATCTCCCTCCTAGCCAGTGACCTCACAGCCAAGTGGATTCTACTCACCACTTGCTATTTTTTTTCCCCGGGGATCCCCACAACATAAAACAATTACTCACAATTGGTTAGTAATATACTCAATATTTCATGAAATATAATAAACTTATTCTATGACATTTAAATGAAACAACAATCCTTATCATAGCAGCATATAAAAATTAGCAGCACATTTTATTTTTCACGGTTTCAACAGTAACTATCTTATCTACCTATCCTAACTAGTCCTAACCATAGCTCTGCTACCAGAAAATACTGATAAAGCGCGCAGGTCGCCTGGCTCAGAGTTTACCAGATTTTCATGCACTCGGGCCCATGACGTGATTGCGAAATACAATTTTGTGAGTCGGGTGATTTTACTCGCCACTATCAGTATTCTATATGGGTGTTTCCTGTAACACTATTACCATAGCACCTGACTTACCACAGGCACTTGCCCTTCCTGATGGATCAGGAGCTGTTGAGGACAGGTGACGAGATAATTCTAAACACTTAGTCTATACATTTAACATCACTGTTGTAATTTTCTGAATGACCACAGACACCTGAGGCGTTTTAAAGTCTTTATGTAAGAATGTATATTTTAAAGTGACAAAAGTATAAGGCAAATGCTGATAAAACATCAATAAGCAGAATCACAAAAATTATGTAACTATGGATAAGGGAAAATACCATTGGGCACCAGGGATTCTATTGGGTAAGGGTAACAGGGAACATGCTATCCAGTTTCAAGCTTGAACTAGGGACGGTAAGTTTAAAACACATTAGTCAGAAAATTTCTAAACCTATAAGTGATTCAAACCCTAATCTTAGTCTATCTAGCTTAGATCCTAAATATTCATCACACTTTATTAAAGCAAAAACAGTTTCAATATGCCCTACAGGAAAGGGGAAAAATGGAACATGCTAACAAATAATTTGCAAATGCATCAATAGAGAGAACAGAGAGAATGTCATGGGCATAGAGGCTTTATTAAAGAGCAGGAAGGAAAAGATAGTTGACGGACACCCACAGGTATATTTACCTAGGACAGGAATAAGGACTAACCCTGGCCACGGGTCAGCTTCGGGAAAGAACGAGGACAAGGACCCTCAAGGATTTAGGATGCCAGAAGGTGAGCAGGTACAGCTCACGGAAAATCAGGACAGGATACCCCTCAGGATTTGGGTCAGGACTGGGCTCACCAAAGGGCATGACCAACACCTGCAGCTTCGGATGCAACGCCTGCGCTACCCCCTCACTGCACGGAATCCGCCAGTAACCCCGATTGGGTTCTTGATCTCCCAGCAAAGTGCTCCACCAGCACTTAAGACTATTTCCACCCCTTGGAGTTTGTGGAAATTCGGACAGAGTGCTCCGCAGCTCTCTGTATCAATCACCTATAGAGTCGTGGGGTCGGTGACTGGTCAGCTATTCGGACAAGTCGGACAATTTACCCTAACTAACTAGGCTAGTTATACTCTTCTTGGGTCCCCAGACCACCCACAAATGTTGCAAGTGAAAGGGTCCCAACTTACGATTGGTCAGGAGAGGTGGTTAGATCATAGTTCCCACTTAAAATTCTAGGTTCCCATATTTAATATTCAAATGTCAGTACCCACCCCTTACATTCCTGTTCCCAGGCATACGTGTAGAAGAAGACAATGGTGTACACAGTGGAAAGAAACAAATGTATCAGTTTTAGGTGAAATTCAGCATCTTCTCCCAGGGTAGAGGTGAGTTTCCCAGGCGCATCTTGCTTCAGAAGCCAGCTGGCTTGGTTCTGCTTCTGCGCTGTGTGGGTTTTCCCTCATCACGTGACAGGGTCGGAACAGGTTTCAAAGATGGAGTTACCCCCTCTCCCAGGCCCATGGATACGTGGTACATGAAAAGTAAGCGAAAACAAATTAATATCACAGAAAAAATAGAATACACTGTACACCATGATAATCTACACTGCACCCCTTACTTCATAATAACTATAGCGATTAATGATTAAGCGGAAATAAATGGAACTGCAAAGCAGCATGGGCAAGCAGGTCGCGTGGTTACAAATAAGCGGCCATGTCAGCTACAATGCGCATGAGCGAACTCTCCCTCCAAAACTGCGAGTGCGTCACATCACATGGGTATGACCGACGCATGCGCAGACTGAATTTCTGCGAAGCGGCTATTCTGTAGTATGCAAGCGGAGTTAGTATTAATAAACACGTATGCAAGCATCTCTAGGACACCCACGTGTACTGAAAAATGAAATATTAATGACAAACAGGATTGTTTAGTACTATTACAAGTTAACAAGGTTCATGAGAAGGAGCAAGTCGCTTTACGTGCGAATCCTCACTCCATCACAGCAAACCCTCTTTATTTCTTATGGTCATCTGCAAAACTCTCTTGCCTATTGTTAAAAAACCTCTGTTTCCACTGACAGTCCTCCAGAAGGAAAAAATGCCTGGTCTAGAACAGGCCAGGTAATACAGCGGCCAGCTTCTTTTTGTAAGCATAACACACTGGATCAAAGTGAAAAAAATGAAAAAAATGTGATAGACATAAAATGACACCTCACGGGCGAACCACCAAAGGGGTAACTGGCAGGAACTCACCAGATAAGTCCACTGTTCTCATCATTGGCAGTCACCTTATCTCATAAAGGAACAAAAACAGTGTCCTAAAACAAGTGTCCAAACAAAACAGAATGAAGTAGGTGCAAAAGAGTGATAACGAATTACACTCTAAAGTAGTGACGACGAAAGATTAAAATTGACAGACACACCTTTCACACGATAATTTTATTATTCACTAGGGGTGAACTGTCAAATTAAAAATGTGTGCTGCACCAGAGTTGGACACACCATTCTAGAGGAACCTCGCTAAGCTAATGTCTCTCATTATGTTGTTGTATCGATCAGTACAGGCTTATAGCGGCATGCCGTTACAAGCCCGTACTGATCGATACAATTACCACGGGACAGTCAGGATAAAGGACTTACATAAGGAGTCTATCTTGACCTAAATACCCACTCGCAAGCCGGTAGGAGAGACATTAGCTTAGCGAGGTTCCTCTAGAATGATGTGTATAACTCTGGTGCTGTGACGGTTTGGTCTAGCCCTGAAGAATTTGCCATAATTTGGAGGCAATGAAACATGTTGGCATGTGAAACGGGTATGCATAGATAACAACATGCACACATTTTTAATTTAACAGTTCAGCCCTAGTGAATAATAAAATTATCGTGTGAAAGGTGTGTCTGCCAATTTTACTGATAACATTTTATTGCACACAAATTATAACGTGTGGCAATCAGATTTCAGTGAATATGTATTTTATGTGCATCACAAAGTAAAGTGTCTTGATTTGTTGTGATCCTATTAAAATCTTTGTCTACATCCCACCTCAGAATTACAAAAATAATGCACATTTTTGCTTTCCTAACTACTACATATATTCTGTT
The DNA here is from genome assembly GCF_964263255.1 of Lissotriton vulgaris. Classification (NCBI taxonomy): domain Eukaryota; kingdom Metazoa; phylum Chordata; class Amphibia; order Caudata; family Salamandridae; genus Lissotriton; species Lissotriton vulgaris. The sequence goes on along the minus strand of NC_141689.1, from coordinate 2,006,381,896 downwards.
AATTTACAGGTGTTCATATCTTGTGAGCTACGAGAAAACAACATCCTACCGCCTTTCCTTTCACACTTCACATACCCCAGCAAGATTGTCATATAATTCACTTTTCTTTCTCTGACAGCAAAGTGACAGGAGTTTGTAAACACCACTTCTCATATTAGAATATTAAGCAGAAGACAGAGTCTGACATTTTACCCCGTTTTGAGGCACAGCAAATATGAAAAGATAGATTGAATGCAGAATTTAAAGGCATCTTTATTTATTGCGAGGGCTTTCGCGACCTACCAAAAATCAGTTGCTAGCCACAGTTTGGGATAAACTGATGCAGAGTATTCCATAATTACCTAATAAATTCCAACTTTTCATTACTGAACTTGCTATCAATCTTATTTGCTTAATGAGAACTCGTCAGTGCCGGTCGCTCAACTCGCCGTGTGGCTCCTCCCGAGGTCACACGGTCCCCCTGACGCCACCACCTGCTCGTTGCCGCCTGCCTCCCCTGTGCCCCAGCCTGCAGTCGTCTCCCTGCGTTGTCTGTGTTTTGCCGCCTTGCCTCTGCTGTGCCCTGTCTGCGTCCGTATCCTCGCGTTGTGTGTGTGTTTGCCCGCTGTCCCCTGTCCCCCTGACTCTGTGCCCCTGTCTGTCCGCCGTTTAGCCCCCTGCCTTGGTTGTACCCCCTGTCTGTCCGCCGTTTAGCCCCCTGCCTTAGTTGTACCCCCTAGCACTTCAGTCGCTGCTCCCCCACGGCCCTGCCCCCTCGACATCTCGGCCCTCTACCATTCGCCACCCCGCGCCCACCTCCCAGCTGCTCCTCCCTCCCACTGGGCACTTAAGGACTCAGTCAGGCGACGGGGAGCTGTGACCAGCCTGACATCGTCAGTGCCAGTCGCTCAACCCGCTGCGTGGCTCCTCCCGAGGTCACCCGGTCCCCCTACCGCCACCACCTGCTCGTTGCCGCCTGCCTCCGCTGTGCCCCTGCCTGCGGTCGTCTCCCTGCGTTGTCTGTGTTTTGCCGCCTTGCCTCTGCTGTGCCCTGTCTGCGTCCGTATCCCCGCGTTGTGTGTGTGTTTGCCCGCTGTCCCCTGTCCCCCTGACTCTGTGCCCCTGTCTGGCCGCCGTTTAGCTCCCTGCCTTGGTTATACCCCCTGTCTGTCTGCCGTTTAGCCCCCTGCCTTGGTTGTACCCCCTAGCCCTTCAGCCGCTGCTCCCCTGCAGCCCCGCCCCCTCGACATCTCGGCCCTCTCCCATTCGCCTCCCCGCTCCCCGCTCCCACCTCCCAGCTGCTCCTCCCTCCCGCTGGGCACTTAAGGACTCGGCCAGGCGACGGGGAGCAGTGACCAGCCTGACCTTGTCAGTGCCGGTCGCTCAACCTCCGCGTGGCTCCTCCCGAGGTCACCAGGTGCCCCTGCCGCCACCACCTGCTCATTGCCGCCTGCCTCCGCTGTGCCCCTGCCTGCGGTCGTCTCCCTGCGTTGTCTGTGTTTTGCCGCCTTGCCTCTGCTATGTCCTGTCTGCATCCGTATCCCCGCGTTGTGTGTGTGTTTGCCCGCTGTCCCCTGTCCCTCTGACTCTGTGCCCCTGTCTGTCCGCCGTTTAGCCCCCTGCCTTGGTTGTACCCCCTGTCTGTCCGCCGTTTAGCCCCCTGCCTTGGTTGTACCCCCTAGCGCTTCAGCCGCTGCTCCCCCGCGGCCCTGCCCCCTCGACATCTCGGCCCTCTCCCATTTGCCACCCCGCTCCCACCTCCAAGCTGCTCCTCCCTCGCTTCGCCCCCTCCACTATCCATTTATGGCAGAGTCCACGCGTACGCGCAGCTGCGCCGAAGGCACGCCAAAGGCAAGCCCGTCTGCGCCCGTCCGCGCCTGGCCCGCGCCCAGCGCCAGACCCCCTGGCCCCCGCAGATGCCAGCACACCCGACGGACTTATGACGTCGCCACCCTCAACGCACTCAACACCGGCCGGACCCCCTGCTGCTACTGAGCCACCCCAAGACGCACCCACGGACCCTTCGACTGCCAATCCTGCAAGTTCTCCTGCATCCAGACCGGTACCGCACCAGCCAAGCCGAGCACCAGCAGCAACCACCTGAAGTGCATCCTGCTCAACACCCGCTCCATCCACAGACACACCGTGGAACTCTGGAACCTGCTCGACACCACATCTCCAGACGTTGCCTTCCTCACGGAAACATGGATGGATGCCTTCTCAGCGACCGACATCGCCATCGCCATCCCGGACGGATACAAGATCACCCAGAGGGACCGCGTCAACCAGACAGGAGGAGGCATCACCATCGTCCACAAGAACACATCCACATCACGACCAACTTCGACGGCACCATCACAGCCGCCGAACATCTTCACTTCCAGATACACACCGACCCCAAGACCACACTCAGAGGCACCCTCATCTACAGACCCCCAGGACCTCACACACAATTCAGCGAAGACATCGCAGACTTCATCAGCCCGCACGCCCTCGCCTCCGCTGACTACATCCTCCTAGGAGACCTCAACTTCCACCTGGAGAACAACAACGACAACAACACCACCACCCTGCTGGACAACCTCGCCAGCCTCGGACTCAAGCAACTTGTGAACACCCCCACCCACTACGTCGGACACACGCTTGACCCAGTCTTCTTCTCCAGCAAGTACATCTCCTTCAGCCACTCCACCGGACTCCACTGGACAGACCACAGCTGCGTCCACTTCAGCTTCAGAAAGACCACGACCCCCCACCACCCGCAACAGGTTCCCCGTAGGAGCTGGAACAAGATCACCACCGACCAGCTCACCACATCACTGAGCCAGAACCCTCCCGCCATCTCAACGGACCCCAACCAAGCAGCCAACATCCTCACACAGTGGATCACCAACTGCGCTGACGACCTTGCACCTCTGAAAAACCCTCCCAGCAGGCCAGGCAGCAAGAAAGCCTCCTGGTTCAACGACGACCTCAAGAACTCCAAGAAGAACTGCCGTACCCTCGAGAAAGCCTGGCGAAAAAACACGACTACAGACAACATGACCACCTCCAAGCACGCCACCTGCAATCACCACCAGCTGATCCGCACCACCAAGAAGACAGCATTCAAGGAACGTCTCGAGAACAACGCACACAACAGCAAGGAACTCTTCAGCATCGTCAAAGAGCTCTGCAACCCCAGCGCCGGAAACAACGACATCACTCCCTCGCAAGACCTCTGCGACTCACTCACCTCATTCTTCCACAACAAGATCGCCGACATACACAACAGCTTCAACGCACAGACCACGCACCCAACCACCAAACCGACACACCCCACGACCACCCTCCGCGACTGGTCCCCAGTCAGCACCAAAGACACCATCCACACGATGAACACCATCCACTCCGGATCACCAACCGACCCATGCCCCCACCACATCTTCAACAAGGCCGACTCCGTCATCGCACCACAACTCCGGGACATCATCAACTGCTCCTTCAGCACCGCCACCTTCCCGGAGAGCTGGAAGCATGCCAAACTCAGCGCCCTCCTGAAGAAACCGTCAGCGGACCCCGCCGACCTCAAGAACTACCGCCCCATCTCGCTCCTCCCCTTTCCTGCCAAAGTCATCGAGAAGACCGTCAACAGACAGCTTGCCGCCTTCCTCGAGACGAACGGATCCCTCGACCACTCGCAGTCCGGCTTCCGCGCCAACCACAGCACTGAGACCGCCCTCATCGCAGCCACTGACGACATCCGAGCCCTGCTCGACAACTGGGAAACAGCAGCCCTCATCCTCCTGGACCTCTCCGCAGCATTCGATACGGTCTGCCACCGCACCCTAGTGCAGCGCCTCAGCAACATCGGAATCCAAGAGAAGGCACTGGAGTGGATCATCTCGTTCCTCACCTGAAGAACCCAGAGAGTCCGCCTCCCCCCATTTAGATCCAAGGCCACCGAAGTCATATGTGGCGTACCACAAGGATCATCACTCAGCCCCACCCTCTTCAACGTCTACATGAGCCCCCTCGCAGCCATCGTACGCCAACACAACCTCACCATCATCTCCTACGCCGATGACACCCAGCTGATCCTCTCCCTCACCAACGACCCAGGAACCGCCAGAACCAACCTACACGAAGGGATGAAAGACGTAGTCGAGTGGATGAGGAACAGCCGCCTGAAACTGAACTCAGACAAGACGGAAGTCCTCATCCTTGGATCATCACCCTCCGCCTGGGACGACTCCTGGTGGCCCCCTGCCCTGGCCAGCGCACCCAAACCAACGGACCACGCACGCAACCTGGGCTTCATCCTGGACTCCTCCCTCTCGATGACCAGACAAGTCAACGCCATCTCATCATCATGCTTCAACATCCCACGCATGCTCCGAAAGATCTTCCGATGGCTCCCCACCGAAACCAGGAAGACGGTCACACAGGCACTCGTCACCAGCCGACTGGACTACGGAAACACCCTCTATGCCGGAACCACAGCCAAACTCCAGAAAAGACTCCAACACATCCAGAACGCCTCTGCACGACTCATCTTGGACATCCCCCAACACAGCCACATCTCCGGACACCTGAGAGACCTTCACTGGCTTCCCGTCAGCAAGAGAATCACGTTCCGACTCCTCACCCATGCACACAAGGCCCTCCACGACCTGGGCCCCAGGTACCTCAACAACCGCCTGACCTTCTACACTCCCACCCGCCAGCTTCGATCGACCAGCCACGCCCTCGCCGCCGTGCAACGCATCCGAAGATCCACAATGGGAGGAAGATCCTTCTCCTACCTGGCAGCCAAGACTTGGGACTCCCTCCCTATCCACCTCCGCCTGACCCAAGACCACCTCTCCTTCAGGAAGCAACTCAAGACCTGGCTGTTCGAGCAGTAGCGGACCCCCCTCCCCCAAGCACCTTGAGACCCTATGGGTGAGTAGCGCGCTATACAAATTTCCTGATTGATTGATTGATTGAATATATAGTATAATCAGTATTACCTGATTCTCCTATATCTTTTGGGACGTTTGTAGTCTCATTACAGTCTATACCATTTGCAACAGTTACTTAGGCTATTTCCTCTTTTCATATTTGTTTGACATTACAACTCTCTTGTTTCTCATTTTTCTTATGACCTGCACTATATGACTAGAGTAATCTTCATAGTTCTGAACTGGGTTGGAAATTGGTTGGTAGACATATACATCAAAATCCTCAATTGTAATTCCTTAAGAGCGATTTATAAAGAATTGCAAAGAACAATGCATGAAAAAATTCGAAACATTTTTGCGATTCGGTAGCAATCGCTAAATGCGATTTCTAGTTACTGAATCGCAAATTTGCAAATTCACTAATACAGAACCGCTATTAACGATTCCGTGTTTCAGATGACGCTTGATGACATCACAACCAGGAAGTGATGCAGCCCATGCTGAATCAAGTGCACTGAGAGAGTCCGAGTAGGAGGCAGACTGCAGGGGCACAGCTGAAGGAACCCTTTTGGGATATTTAAACCTGTTCAAGGACATCAGCATGACTTCAGGAACAACTGGGGAGAAGTCTACAAAGAGCAAGAGGAAGCTGAAGTTCAACGAAAAGGAGATTGAAATCCTCATTGAGGAAGTTGTGGGGAGGCATGATAAGGTATTTGGGAAGCAATCACTCCAGGTCCCTGAGTCAGAAAAACTCAAATTCTGGCTCGGAATACAATCCAGAGTAAATGCTGTGGGAGTCATACACCACAAGATAGAAGATCTGTGCAAGCGCTGGTATGACCTGTGCAGCAGTGCAAAGAAAAGGGTTGCTGCCAGGCTGGCGGAGGCCAAGAAGACTGGAGGAGGACCTCCGACCCAAACTTCCAACACACCCCTGGAGGACCTTGTGGAGTCCACACTTTAGCCGGAAGCTGCAGTTGGAGTGACAGAGTTAGACACCTTTGCACCGGCAAGTACTTCACAAGGTAACATGCATGTAAATAACCTTTCAATACTGGATCTAACAAAAAAAAACACTCAAGACAGATCAGGCTTAGTGTTCAGAATCCTACTCCAGTCCACATTTGACATGCTACACACAAATGCATTATGGGATTAATAGACAGCAACTCCAATAGGAAAGGCAAGTTGGGAGCAAGACAGCATTGTCTTAAATAAAATTAGGAATTTACTCAGTTTAGTAGTAGTAAAGTTGAGAAAAATCCTAATTTTAAGACTTTCGGTATTCACAGAAGGCATTTAGGAGTCCGAAAGTTAGGAGTCCTAACTTTACTACTACTAAATTAAGAAAAATCCTAATTTTAAGACTTTGGGTATTCACAGAAGGCATTTAGGAGTTCTAAAGTTAGGAGTCCTAACTTTACTACTACTAAACTGATAAAAATCCTAATTTTAAGACTTTCGGTATTCACAGAAGGCATTTAGGAGTCCTAAAGTTAGGACTCCTAACTTCTGTGAATACCGAAATGAGTAAGTGTCTTCTGTGAATACGAAAATGGTAGTAAGTTTAGGATTTTGTCTTAAGTTAGTTCTGTGAATCGGGCCCTGTGTGTTATAATCTAATTTAATGAAACAAAACAATGCACAATGCACAATGTGACATACATGTTCAAAAAAATAAACTAAAATTGCACTGTTTGACGTCACAGATGTAGCTGCACAGGAGACAGAGGAAAATGAAGGCAATGACACCCTGGAGACTCAGGCACAATCAAGAGTGGAGACACAAGTGGCCCCAGAAACCCCAATACCTGTACCCACAAGAAGTAGGACCACAGTGCCACCACTACATACCATGGAAGTAGAGGAGGAGAGCCAACCTGATACCCAGACATCCCAAGCTGAGCATACCCCCACACCAAGATCCCATTCACAGGTGCTGCACAGCAATGTCCAAAACCGGAGGCGCAGGTCAAGTGCACAGATGGGATCAGCAGAAGATGAAAGTCCAAATAACTGGGGTGGGCTGGAGAAGTGTGGCTCACTGGTTAGAGGAGGCAGACCTGGAAGCAGAGGTCAACCCGGGACCAGGGTTCAATTCCCGGCTCGGCGGGGTCTTGAGTCCTAAAATGTCCATGGACTCGACAATTCTCGCTCTGGTGCCTACTCGAATCATGGGCTCACACTCTGCGACTCTGGGCAATAGCTTGCTTAATCTCCACAACGGCCCCTCATGGCGGGATGCCTGGCTTTCACCTTGCGGATACCCTGCTGGGGTTATCTCACAGAGTAATACCAGGACGGGTTCCCTAAGCAAGCGCTTAAAAACCACTCAGTGATTTGCGCTATATATAAATTCCTGTACATTTACAAATGCTGAGGGTGCACTGCCTGCAAGGAAAGAACATGCGTTTAATGCAGGCACAACTTGGACTGCTTGAAGGAGCTCACTACAGCAGTGGTGGAAGGGCATAGACAGACAAATGAAGCCATACAAGAGCTATGCAAGGTGATGCAGGAGTACCATGTCTCCCAACGCAGAAGGCATCACCAATTCTTAGGGTGCTCAGATGGCTACACTAGAGCCATCAACCGGCTGAGCACTAACAAAGCTCTGCTGTCCCGTCATTCTGTGGCTCTGTAGGTTGAAATGACCCATTGCTGTGGGGATGTGGCCAGGAGACTCATCCAGGTCACCAATGCAGTGGAGCAATTTCAGACCGCTTCTTCTGGGGGCAGCAATGTACTGGTTGGAAGGGAGAGTGAGGAGGCGTACAGCCTCAGTAGTCTCTTGGCCCCAGTGACCACATGCAGGAGGTGTAATGCTAGGGGTACCACAGCATCAGAAGTCTCCACAATGACGTGACAGAGCCCACAGAAAGGTGTCTGGGAGTGGGTGGCCACAAAAAGTAGTGTGGTGTTGAGAGAAAAACTCCAATATGGTGAAGTAACCATTATCGTGCCATTTGTTTTGACAGACATACAAATTCAATGACAATGTCATGTTGTATTATTTTTACACACACAATGCTAGTTATCACCTGGTATGTGTGCAGTAACACTACCACATGTAATTCAATAAAAACATCCGCTACAGTTAAACCACGCAGTGTCTTTTCTCACCATTACCCGCCTTAAAAATAATGCTGTGTTATTTCAGCACTTCCTTTCTCCCTTCTGCTAAGCTTGCCCCTGCTGCTACCTGTGGTGGTTGCCCTGGCTCTGTTGTCTTCCTCTGGCTAGCTGTCAGATAGTTCTAGGGGTATGCGTCTCCTAGTTGCGATGCTGTGCAACATGGCACAAGTGGCCAAAATTCTACAGCAGGTATCCTGTCGGCACTGCAATGCCCCGCCAGTCTTGTGGAGGCAGCAGAACCTACTTTTTAGTAGGCCAAAGGTGCACTCTATGATGTTTTGAGTGGAGATGTGCGCTGCATTGTAACACTGCTCACTTGGGGTACTTGAGTTGATATATGGCATCAGAATGTAAGAGCGCATGGCGTATGCGCTGTCAACTACAGGGTAGTGAGCAACAGGTTACACACTGATATGTATCACCATTTGCCCAGAATATGCAAGACATTGTAACATATGTTTACCAAGCAGGTATCCTTCGCCAAATTCACCCCCAAGGAGACGAGTGCGTATGTCACTGTGTATGAATATGTATGAGTCAAGTGTGCTGCCAGGAAATTGTGCTACTATGTCAGTTATGATGTTTTTGGAATTGCAGACGACTTGGATATTCAGTGAATGGTAAGATTTTCTGTTCCTAAAAATTTACCTATTCACTGATGAGGGACAACTGGCTACATGTGTTCCATCAATGCAACCAATTCTTGTGGGGTAGAGGGGAAGTAATGTGGTGGTGTATTCTGCTCAATGTTGCATCAATGAAAGATTTGAAAACGTGCAATAGTGTACTTTGTGCCACCCCTCTAGCTACAGCTACTACACCCTGAAAGCTACCTGACACTAGGAGGGGCAGGGAACATAGGATCGGCACATGAGTGGGTATGGCATGTGTCCTGCGAGTCTGGTGCTGCAGTAGGGGATTTAATTCAGCAATCAGATCATAGATCATGTCTGCATTTAACCTATACTTGTGATAGATCTTTTCCTCTGTCTGAACCAACAATGTAATGCACACTCTAAAAATGCGCTCCTGTATCCTCCTTCGTCTCTGTGCTGTTGCTCGTAGCCTCATTTTCCTCGCCATGACATAGAGCGCTGCCATTGGGAAACATTCTGAGCCCTTCTGGGCCTGTTTAAACACTTTACTAATGATTTCCACCTGTTTTTATTGTTTTCACCTGGTTACCTCGGTAATCGGTATTTTGTGATCGCAAAATTGCGATTTGTCATGCATAGATTTGCGAGTCTCAATCCCTGATTAGCCAATACAGATTCGGTAAATTGGATATCGCAATTTTGCGATTCTCTATTTTTGCCAATTACATGGAAGCTGCAAATTGTTTGAAGCATTGTTTAGGGCTATTTTGCGATCGCAAACAGCCTTTTTTAGCAATTCGCAATCTTTGCGATTGCAAAATAGATTAATGCATGTGGCCCATAGTGCCTGATTATGAGTATGACGATCCTTGGACCACCAGACTTGAGGGAGCATGCCAGTGGTGGTCTCCTTACCGCCCTATTATAAGTCAGACGGTCGGACCGCCACAGCCCCTCCACAGCAGCCAGGGAACCGTCGTTCCCTGGCAGTGTTGTAGTGGTGTAGAGGCATTATTATGTTAGGCGGAACCACAGATTTCTTGCCAAACATATTAGGAGTTTCCTCTCCACCAGGGTTTTCATGGCTGTTCCTACTCCATGAAAACCCTGGTGGGGAGGAAGCAAAGGGGGCCCTTCAGGTCCCCCTGGTGCCTCTGTGCCCTGTGGATGCACACGGGGGGGCACAATATGTGCCCCCCTGTTTGCATGCACACCAGTTCCTACATGCCGTGCAGGAACTGTATTTGGTGTTCCAATTGCGGTGCCTGTTTTCAGAGGCACCGCCATGGGAACGCCCAAAGAAAACCTTCCAGACAGGCGGGAGGCCCAACCACAGCTTTGGCATTGCGGCAGTGGGGGCAACCAGTGCTGCACCGCTAAAGTCGTAATCGGGCTCTAGTTTGTTTTTATCAGTATTCCTTATGAAAAGATGGCCATTTTGTAAACTCTGTGAGGTCCAAGAACTTCACTTTTGGTTTTTTCATTTCTGTTGTCAGTTATTTTACTGAATTTATTTGTGATAATCTGACCAGGTTTTATATTCACTCATTCACAGGGCAAAAACTTCACCATCAATTTGTTTACCCCACAAGTCATGGGCACATAGACATTTCTGTAGGCAGGCCCAAAATTACAGCTCATTGTATATACATCTTTATTGCAAAAGTGGTTATGACATAGAATTGTGTTAATCCTTTGCAAAGTTGCAAAGTTAATATACTTCTATCACATTAGAAACTGTTGGCTTTTAAAATATTTTTTCCACCGCTTCGATGCTTATCTCATCCATGGTTGAAATAATAGGTCTCCTTGATAGGTCTGTCAAGTTACTTTCGGTACATAATATAATACAAGGCTTATCACATGTTTTTGTATCGAATATTTTGCTGTTGTTTCTTTGATCATACCTTTCTCGTACTTATTTCATCTTAATAATCTCTTGCCCCTGTGAGATTTCTCTAGTAGGATTGTGATTTACTTTCAAATAGTGACGTTCTCGAATTGAATTGCTTTTTGAAGTAAACATCGGGTATGGATAATAATTATATCACCGACCTATAAGTATGTTGTATGTTGTACAAAGCTGGGATGTTTGTACAAGGCTTTTTTGCGTCTGTTTTGTGATTGGTTTAAAATGTAAATTAATTATTCGGTTTTCTGTTCATTGAATGTCTTGTCCTTTGTACGTTTTGTCATGATTTCGTTTTTTCCTCCAAAGGTTTGCTCATCATTCCTCCCCTACAATATTCTAGCTGGCCTACACAAGAAATAAAGAAGCATGCCAGTGCTAACTGGGAGTCCAAGTGAACGGATTTGAGCAGGGTACCCTTCCTTGGCCCTGGCTTAATCACAGCCATCCATGGCATATTATGGGCAGTCCTCGTATTGTGGTGGGATTCACGCAATGAGCATTTATTCATTGAGCCTTTGAAGCAAATCTGTCCTTGTGAGGCAGTTGTACACGTGAGTAATTGATGAAAATGAAAAGTTAATGTTTAGGCTTCAAACATGCCCTCATTTAAAACTAAAAACTGGTATTTTCAGTGTTCCTTTCTAGAAAACGGAAAGCACATAAATGTGTGTATATGTTCAGAAACTAATAAGCTATTGCTTGAAGGCAAAATGCGTGCAGTTACAAAGTACCTCTAAACTTGATACAAAAGCAATTTCTGGTTTACAGCTGTAGCAGTGTTTACCTCACACGCCAGTCGTTTGCTATTGTTATTTAAATTCACTTTAGATGCTTGTCTTTAGGACCCAGCTGCAACAGGTCACCCTACTAGGTGTCTTATTTTCACAGCAGGACAACTTGTAGATAAACTAAACCTTTAATCAGATTGGACTCTGAGCTTGTTTATTCCTCAAACCTTTTTCTATTTTTTGTAGGTTCATTCAATCAAGATGTATACATCAATTATGCAGAACAATTCATTATTGTTATTCTTTTATGTGAATAAAGAAGCCAGGAAGCACAGTTGTTCCTTTTCATGTTAACTTCTTCAGCGCTGTAGCAACTATTATATAAGGGATAATGTCCCCCCTGCTGTCCATTAGAAGGATATTGCAAATCACTGAGGAGTTGCATAACCATGTAGAGGAATACGGCTAAAAGCTGAGTTCCTCTATAAGGCCATAGAACTCCTAGGTGACTTGCAATATCCTTAACATGTGGCTGAAGGCTTAGTTCCTTAATAAGGTTATGGAGCTCTGAGGTGACTTGCAATATCCTTATCATGTATACCAAGGAGTACCTTATCTCATATAATGCATGGTCACATTGATAGAGCGCGCAGGTCACCCGGGTCACAAGTTTACCAATTTTCCCCACGCACTGGGCCCTGACGTGAGTACGAGGACTGAGTTTGCGTGAACCGGGTGATTTCTTGCACGCCACTATGAGTAATTCGGGGGGTGACTCTTACACCACTTACTATTCATGTACCTGACTTACCACAGGCACATTACTCCTAACGGATCAGGAGCTAGCAGTGGATGGGTGACAGGTTTCCTAGGAAAGAATATACTTTACAAACCAAAATACATTTATCCACTCTATATACTGTAAAATGACCACAGACACCTGATGAGTTTTTAAAGTTTATCAAAAGATTTCAGAATGAATATGCCAAAATGACAAGCCAAATACAAAGTAACACATCTATCAGTAGATCCAAAACCACAATATAACTATGGATTAGGGCAAGGATCATTAGAGCAAGTGAGAACACTGAAAGGTAATAGGTTTTCACCGCAACTTAAACTAGGGCAAGGGACAGGAATCCGGACCTAAAACAAGTACTTAACTAGACTAGTTATTCTATTCTTACTGAGTTTCACTGCAATCATACTAAGGGAAAAGGGAAAAATGGAACATACTACTATAATGTGATAATTCAGTAACGTCTTACGGGTAGGGAAAAAGTGGAAGAGTTCTAATAAACAATGGCATATACGTTGTTTACAAAGGCAATAGGGCAATATCACAGGCAACAGTGCTTTATTAAGAAAAGAAGAGAAAGTGAGAGAAAGACGCAAACCCACAGAGTAATATTTACCTAATTAAGAATGAGGACTAACCCTGGCCACGGGTCAGTTTGGAAGGACGGGGACAAGGACCCTCAAGAAAGGAATACCAGAATGCGAGCAGGTACAGCTCACGGACAGTCAGGACAGGATACCCCTCAGGTTTTGGGTCAGGACTGGGCTCACCAAGGTACGACCAACACCCACAGCTTCGGATGCAACGCCTGCGTTACCCCTCTCTGCAAGTAATCCGCCAGTAACCCCGATTGGGTTTTCGAATTTCCCCAGCAAAGAGCTTCGCCAGCACTTAAGACTATTTCCACCCCTAGGAGTTTGTGGAAAGTATGGACAGAGTGCTCCGCAGCACTCTAGATTGAGCACCTATAGAGTTCGTAGGGTCAGTGACAGGTCTGCTACTCGGACAAGTCGGACAATTTCCCTAAGCTACACCAGGACAATTATACGGTTTGGGGACCCTTAGACCACCCACTAATGTTGCAAGTGACAGTTTCCCACATTATGATTGGTCAGGAGAGGTGACCTGGTCATTGTCACCTCCTAGAATTCAGTGTTCCCATCATTAATATGAAAATTTGCACACCCGCCCCTTGGGTTCACGTTCCCAGGCATAGGAATACAGCAAGACAATACAGTACATAGCATATAGCAACAGTGTTGCTTCGCTCAAGGTAGGATTCAGTCTCCTGGAGAGGTTTCCCAGGCGCATTGGGCTTCAGGAGCCAGCTGGCATGTTTTAGCTTCTGCGCAGTGAGGTTTCTCCCAGGTCACATGACAGGTCTCAGAGGAGCTTCATCATGGCGTAGCTCATGTGTGCCCCAGCCCCCAGAGATGCGGTACATGAAAAGTAAGCGAGAACAAATTAGAATCATACATAAAATGATCACACTGTATACCGTGATAGATTTTAACACACCCCTTATTTTATGACATCTATAGTATTAAAGTTTAGTGCGAAAAGACAGAGAGGCGAAAGCAGCGGTAGCAAGCAGAGAGCGTGGTGAGAGACAAGCGGCCATCTTTGCATCAGTGCGCATGAGCAATACAATCCCTCCAAAATGCGAGTGCGTCACATCACATGGGTATGACCGACGCATGCGCAGATTGGATTTCTGCAAAGCAGCCATTTCCTTAGTGCAAGCATTGTGAGGATGAAAAAACACACACGCAAGCCTCTCGGGGACACCCGCGTGTTGGGGAAAATGCTAAATAAATGACGGACAGTTGGATTAATATGATTATACGTTAGGCGAGGTTCATGAGTGCGAGCAAGTCGCTTTACGTGCGAATCCTTGCTCCATCAATCCCCTCTTTGATGATATTTACTATCATCACTACAAAGGAAACAGATGCCAACTTTCATTCTTCCATATCATGCATTTCAATCTCGACAAATTTATTATTTAGTTTTCTCTCGGCTTCTCTATGAGAGTGGTGATTCTTTACCTTTTTGTAGATTTGATTCCTTAGTTCTTCTAATTCTAACTCATCAATGTTTCTTTTCACCCCTCTCTTATTTACTGTGTACTTCTTTTTACATTTTTGGCATTTACAGCAGATGAATATGATCAGAACAACCACACCTATTCCGATTATTGGCATCAGTATTTTCCACAGAAGATTTCTACCTAAGTTAGAAAAGCAACTACCTATTGAGGAGAGACCTCCAGTCAGTCTCGTCCAGGCACTGTCAACCTCCAATGGTTTGAGCTCTTTTTCCAAATTAGTTATATTCCTTACATATCTTTTAAGTTCGATACTTTTATCAGGTATGTAGGTGCAACAATGTTGCGCCTTCAGCATTCTACAGACTCCGCCCTCTTTTGCCAATAAGGTGTCAAGAGCAAGGCGATTCTGCAAAACCATTGATCTGATCGCAACCATTTCAGTATTGACCAGCAGGAATCCAGCAGCAGTGTCAGTAGATAACCGATCCACTACTGTAGACAATTTGCAGATTCGGTGTGTGTTCAGAACTACCCCCATTCCAGGTATCAGTGCACTGAAAATATCACCTATGATTTCTCCTACACTCTCACGTTTACTACGCACTAAGCCATTAGTATCTTCATCATTGCTTCCAGCAGCATTATTCACATGGTATATTTTCGGGAAAACAATGCCAAAGTAGCAGCTTCCATACCAGTGATCCGGCAATTTAAAATAAGCCTTGTTCCCACATATATAATATATTCCGGGAAACACAGGTTCTGACCCATTTTTGAAACCCCAACCTCCAATTACCTTATAATTATGTTCACACTCGCTGGAACCAATGAATACATTGTTATAATATTCTGTCCTTTCTCTATGGAGACAAAGTTTTCCTTTCCGTTCAAAATCCAGCAACAAAGCAGGATTAGCTTCGCCTTGTGAGGTGTTGTCCATGTGCTCGGCCCACCTAGGGACTCTATCCTTTTCATCATTTGCCTTTTTCTGAAACTTTTCCCTCCTTCTGTCTGCCATTTTTATAAACATCTTTTCCTGCTCTTGCAAAGAACAGGTCAGATTTTCTTGTCGTGCTTCATTTAAGTCTATGTCACCTATAGTCAGGAAATATTCACCCATATAACGGGTTACCTCGCTTTTAACAGGTTCAGATGTCCTCTAATAGGAAGCTCAGAAAATATTACATCAGCATTTGAATAGTAGTACTGCAAAGTGCTTCTATAAAACAAGCTAGCTAATATACTGCAGGAAATTCCGTAGGTTAGGGGTAAGTGGTGATATGTCACACCTTCAGCTACAGATGTGGGTAGCTTCATGCAGACATAACAATCTTCTATTCCCATAGCTTCTACATAATGTACTAACAGGTTAGCGAAAACATTTAAATGCGTCCTGTTTTTCATCTTGTGAAAGTGCAGTCCACCCTCATCTGATGCTTCTAAATTTGGTCGTGTGTGTTTCAAACTAACTGAATTGTCACGTCGTTCTAGGCTTCGTGGTGTTTCTGTAGTCTGTACAACGTCTGTGTCTAATATTTCAGGTTCAGTAGGGGACAAGTTAGGATCTTTACTTATCATAAAAGGTAAAAAGACTGTTAATCCTATCCACATCACTATTAGCATAGCTACACTACATAAGCATATTTTACAGCAAGTTTTACAACACCCAAATCTGGACCTTCCAGCTACGTTTGAATCAGACATTTTAGCTTACAGGTGGCTTTTGCAACCCCTCTTCGTTTCTTTACACCAAAGCTTCGCTCTGTTTTGTCTCAAGGAGGGTCTTCGTCCGAACTCCGATCAGTGATGGACTCTTCGTCACTTTTGCCACTGCGATTGGGCTCATCAATTTCTTCCAGCACCAGGTATGTCCATTCGGGGCTCCGATACAGTCTATTCTGTTTCTTCACTCTGTCGCTCTTTCTCAGAGACTTGCCTCGGGCTGCTTTTCTTTCACTTTCAGCCCTCTTACGGTCTTTCAGTTTCTCCTCGACTGTTTTTATTCGGAGTCTTAGCCTTTTGACGTACCTGGGTGTACTTTTGCTTCTGTGACTTTCAGTGGTCGAGAATACTTGGCCTTCCTCGTGCACTCTTTTTATTTTTTCCTTGTGTTTGACAGAGTCTATTTCCCTTCCTGTCTGACTAGTTCCAGGTCTTTCATCTATTTCTTCTGCCTGGTCCTCAAACTTGCCCTGTTCAGGTTCGCTTTGTAGGCTTTCTTTGCTTTCGGGTGAACTGGATTCCAATTCCTGAACACGTTCGTCTATTTCTATCTGCTCTGGTTCATGCACTTCGTTCCCTTCATTTTCTTCCGCATGAACTTCAACTTTGACCACTATCTGTCCCTTTCCAGACTCCGGAGTTTCAGGTGGAGTGTCGACGTCTTGATCTGTCCCTACTTGGCCTATTTCCTGATCAGGTGTGATGTGAGTCTTGTTGACCTGACCTTCGTCCTCTAGTTCTGTCTCACCTGGACTATCCCACTCACTGTCTAGGTAGGAATATTTCCGGGTTCGTATTGGATCATGAACCTGGTCGTCGGCAGGGTACCAATCAACGTTTCGACTTGTGCTCGGCAGTTCGATGTCAGCGAGATCCGGACTCTCCTCGGGAGTCTCCTCAGCGGTGCTGCCTTCAGCTTCAGTCGCGTTTTTCTCCGGTTACCCGCTTTGTGTGGCTGGCATGGATCCACTTCGGCACACCAGCACACTTTAGAGCAGTAGTGGTGACGAGGATCACTTGTCTTGGCTTTCCCCACTTTGGTCCAAGGCAACTCTTCCGGGTATGTTTCTTTAACACCACCCAATCACCTGGTCGTAGCTTATGTGCTGGAGTCTTGGGCCAGTCGTCAGCTGTCTCTCCAATCTGGTGGGAGATAGAACGCACTTGGTCACCCAGTTGCTTGCAGTATTCTAGCACCAAATCATCAGTAATGCTTAGCAGTTTGTGTCCAGGTACCCATGCTTGTCGCATCACTCTCCCCATTAGTACCTCATGGGGGCTCAGGCGTGTTTTTCGATTTGGAATACTTCTCAGACTCATCAGCACAAGGGGCAAAGCTTCTGTCCAGTTCATTTTGGTAGAATCACACATCTTCGCCAATCTGGACTTGATCGTGCCATTTGTCTGTTCAACCACCCCAGACGCCTCAGGATGGTAGGCACAGTGCAGTCTTTGCTTCATTTTAAAGGCCTTACAGAGCTCTTCTAGGACATCGTTGGCAAAATGCCCACCTTGGTCTGTTTCAATCGTCTCAGGAATTCTATACCGAGGTATCAACTCCCTGAGCAATAATTTGGCTACCGTCAAGGCATCATTTTTCTTTGCTGGGTAAGCCTCCACCCACCGGGAGAACAGGCACACTATAACCAGGACATACCTATATCCCTTGCATCTGGGCATTGTTATAAAGTCTGCCTGCATCCTAACAAAGGGACCTACTGCCTTTCCGATGGTACTTTGCTCTACTACCGTCTTCTTTCCTGCATTGAATTGCTGACACACTAGGCACCTCTGGCAAAACCTTTCCGCCTGGTTCCTGAATTTTGAATTGTAGAACACCTTGTCAAACACACGACACATGGCGTCCCTTCCCATATGTGTTGGTTCATGTATCATCCTGACCATGGGATCTATCAGGCTGTCGGGCAGCACAGGCACTCCATTTTTGTCTACCACCACACCGTCATTCCTCACTTTGCATTCATTCTCACTCCATCTACCTTTTTCTTCCCTGCCTGTTGACTGTTGTAAGTCTTTTAATTCATCCCACGTTGACACATTATCAAACAACATCAGTTGGCAGCTGTGTCCACCCCATAACCCAATTTGGAGGGACATTTGGTGTCGGGCACAAAATTGTGCGATTTGGTCAGCGTATCTGTTCCCGGCTGTCACATCATCATTTCCTGATCTGTGAGCCGCACACTTGACCACAGCCAATTCTTTGGGCAATTGAATAGCTTCCAATAATTCTTGTACCACCTTTCCGTTTCTGATAGGGGTACCTGAGGAAGTCATAAATTCTCTTTGTAACCATAGTTGGCCGAAGTCATGAACAACCCCGTAACAGTACTGACTGTCGGTATAAACAGTTATTCTTTTGTTTTTACCCCTCCTACAGGCTCTTGTCAATGCGATGAGCTCTGCTACTTGTGCAGATTTCACCTCGCATAGGTAAGAGGCTTCTATGGTGTTTGTCAATGTGACGACAGCATAGGCAGCACACAGACCTCCACTCTCATGCCTTAAACATGAGCCGTCCACGAACATTGTAAGATCCCCATCAAGCAATGCTACTTCTCGGATGTCAGGACGGGGCTTAGTGCTGAATTCTGTTAGATCAATGCAGTTATGTTCCATTTCATCCTCGTCGTCTACATCCAGAGGAACAGGTAACAGAGTTGCTGGGTTTAGGACATTGCACCGAGAAATTGTTACATTCTCAGCACCAATCAAAATTCTCTCATACTTAGTCAGCTGACTAGGTGTGAGATACTGGGTCTTGGTTCTTGTCAGTAGAATTACAACAGAGTGTGGAACATATACAGTGACAGGATGTCCCATGACAATATTCTCACTCTGTTCCAGACTGACACAAGTAGCAGCTACTGCTTTCAGGCATCCGGGCAATCCAGCAGCCACCGGATCTAGAGTGGCTGAGAAATAGGCTACGGGACGCCTGACCAGCCCATGCTCCTGGGTCAGGACTGAGAGCGCACAATTTTCTCTGGTGTCACAGAATAGTTCAAAACGCTTGGAATAGTCGGGCATACCTAATGCAGGAGCGGTACATAGACAATTTCGCAATGTTACCCACGCGGACATGCTTTCACTGTCCCAACTGACTGGGTCTTCCACTCCTTTCTTGGTCATTTTTATCAAAGGTTTGGCTAGATTTGCGAATCCCACAATCCACTGCCTGCAGTACCCCACAACTCCTAGAAACATCCTCACCTCTTTCTGAGTTCGGGGTAGGTCCATTGCTTTAATTATCTTGATCCTTTCTGTGGTGACTTTTCGGATCCCTTTCTCTATCTGGTGCCCCAGATATTTTACTGAGTTTTTACAGAACTGCAATTTGTCAGGGGATACTTTATGTCCTCCCTTTCCTAGGTGATTCAGCAAGGCGATGGTGTCGGTGACACAGTCATTTTGAGTTTTAGATGCCACTAAAAGGTCATCTATGTACTGTACCAAAACGGACTCTCCGGGCAGTATTAGGGACTCAAGACATTTCTTTAGGATCTGGTTGAAAATCGAAGGACTTTCAGTGTACCCTTGAGGGACACGATTCCAGACATAGATATGGCTGTCAAATTCAAAACTAAAAAGGAACTTGCTTTCTGGATGCAATGGGATGGAAAAGAATGCATGGCACAGGTCAATGACAGTGAACCATTCCGCATTCCAAGGAATCTGATACAAGATCACTGCAGGGTTGGGCACAATGGGACAGCAAGGTACAACAATTTGGTTTACCTTGCGCAGGTCCTGCACTACTCGGTACTTTCCACTAGGCTTTTTAATCCCAATGATTGGTGAGTTGCAGGGACTGCTCATTACTTCTTCTATGATTTCTGCTTCGAGCAACCTGGTAATTTCGATTGCGACTCCTGCCTTTACTTCTGCACTCATTTTGTACTGTCTTGTTTTGGGATATACTGCATTTGTTTTTATTTCTATTTTAACTGGGTCCACGTTTGCCATTAAGCCTACATCTTTTCCCGTGAAATCCCACACTTCTGGTACCACTCTTAACTGGAGCTCTTCGGGCAAGTCTTCAACCGACAAGGGTTTAATGTCAGCGTCAGGTCTTACTAACATCAGTTTGTACAAACCATCTTCATCGGGGGTTGGTGAGCAAAAGATGGTGCAGTTCATTTTGCACAACAAATCGCGTCCTAACAGGTTCACAGGACTGGAATCACAGACCACAAATCTGTGCATTTCTTTAAAGTTTCCTATGGAGATTTCCATAGGCTCAGTTACTGGAGTACTTATTATTTGATTGGAGACACCCACTACTTGGATTGCTTCTCCCGAGAGGGGTAGGTTAGGAACATCCACTGTTCTCACAGTGGACCGGGTAGCACCAGTGTCCAACAGAAAGGTGACGTCTTTTCCTTCAACCTTTCCTTCAATGTATGGTCCAGTCTGGTCTACCGGTAAGGAGGCGCCAAGTACGCACTCCTTGTCCTCCCCTCTCAGGCCCCGTCAATCTTGTTCATCACAGAGGAAAGAATCATTTAACAGGTACTGTGGAATCGCTGCATTGCTTCCATTCTCTCCTTCCCATATCTCCGCCCTTTCATTCTGCTGGCCCTGATTCTTATAATTCTGTCTAGGAGCGCGAGGTACTGGAGGTAGCTTTACCTGTTGCTGGTTCTTTCTTGTCCCCTCTTTCTGCACCTGTGGATTTAAACCATTTATAGGGGCATTACCGGCCTGCAGGTGTGGACACTTGTCTCTCCAATGCCCTAACTGGCCGCACCCGTGACAGGGGAACTTCTTCATAGCCTCTTCCCGACTCATTTTTGCCCGGGGCTTCCCTCCTCCCCCGGCAGTGGCATTCTGAGCATTATTATTGGAATTCAATTTACTTAACTGTTTTTCTTGCTGTTCAGCCAATTTCACCTGGGCCCACATAACCTTCTCCTTGAGGGCCTTCTTTTTATTCTCGATTTCATCTTCGCAGTATTTTGCGTATTTCAGGACATCATCTATGGGCTTTCCCTGCCAACTTATTTTATTATCTCGAATCCATTGTGATATTTCAGGCCTTAATCCTAGCACGAATCTGTAACTGAAATGGGTCATGTCTTTCATGTCCACATTATCGATACCACTGTAAGTCTTGAATACTTGCAGTAACCTTTCATAAAAGGAATGGACAGTTTCATCGCATTCTTGGGTGGTTCTATCTATCCTGGTCCAATCTGTTTCCTTTGCGGGCACCTTTTTCTTGAGGTACTGTATGACTTGACCATACTTCCTCATTACTTCAGGCGAGGGAGCTCCTGTTTTCTCGTCTCTTGCATATTCCTCACTGGGCCAATCAATCTCTATTTTGCACTCGGTCCATAAGTCTACAGGCACCACAATGTCGAAAAACCCATCCAGGTCTTTCAGAAGACATTTCTGAACTTTTATAAAGCGTTCGACCTGTCTGTACCAATCAACTGGTTTTTCCCGTAATTTCGGGAAGTCATTAGTAAATGACACAATATCCTGTCGGGACCAAGGGACATGGACATATTTCCCCCCCGGGACCTCTCTCATGGGACACAATTTTTCTGTCGGGGTTACTTCTTTTAGCACGTATTCTGAAGCCTGAGACTTAGCCCTGCTGTCTTCCTTTTTCTTTGCCCACTGGGTTCTCCATTTCCCTACATCTCCCCATTTCTGCAAGAGTTTCAATAATTCCTTTATCTGGATCTGTTTTCCTACCACATTCAAGCTCTCTAAGTCTTTGTCCGAAAAATCTACTCTGTAGGGTTTCTGAAGGATTTTGGAGCGACTGACATCGATTCCCATTTCTGTGGCTGTGTCCATTAATCTTTCATGGAGCAATCTAGCATTCCGGGTAAGGTTTTTACTGATGAACAGTAACTCTTCTTCACTGAAGGAGTTTAAGCGGTCTAATCCTACATTTCCAGCCATCATCTCATCTATTTCTATCCTTAGTTTATAGATCTCTAATGGTTTGGATTTGGGAGTGGTCTCTTTCTCCAACTCTTTGGTCCATCTGTCCAATTCCTCTGGGGATACTACTGTGGCACTCCTAACCCCGGACGTACTTTCAATCAGAACCTCTTTTGGCCTACTCTGACTTCTTGCCCCCGACATGCTAGTCCTAGGTTCTCTAATGGGCATATCCATCAGGACCACTGATTCACACTCACTCTCTTGATCGTCATCTATGAATACTTCCCTTCTCGGGGGTGGGATGCTAGGAGTAGGCCTTATTGGGGATATAACAGGAGGACGAGGACTAGCCAGGTTATCCCTATAAAGAGGAATAGCAGGTCCAATGGGTACTGGGATAGTCAGGGAATCTGGATGGGGGTGTATCTGGGCTATGGTCCGGACTAAATCATCTCGCTGTCTAGCCAGAGCTTCTTTCTCTTGTTCTCGCAAAACCCTTTCCGCTGATTTGTCATGCAATACTTGGGGAACCAAGGGAGGGTAAATACTTGGGGCAGTCGGAGTGACCAATCGAGGTGGGCCTTCTCCAAACGGCTGATAATTTGGGACCGTGGATTTAGGTCTGCAAAACCCATCCCCTTCACTGGTTTTACTGTCTGTACCTGTTCCATCTGTCTCGCTATCCCTCCGACATCTGGGATATTTGGCAAACGGGTTTGGTGAACTTAAAGGCTCTGACTCTGCTACATAGGGAGGTGGGTTTTTCATCAACAAATCTTCTAGGTGCTCATCTTCTGAGTCCCCTACGGGCATTAAGTGATGGGTTTTCGCTTTACTTTTTCCTTTCCCTGGTTCCAACACTCCCATCATTGGAAACAAACCCTCCACCATCATGCTTTGTCTCCAATGTTTCATCTTCTGCTCTTTGGTTTCTCTATGGACCCTCGGATACCATTTACTCACTCCCTTGTCCATCCGGGGTCTATCTCTCTCCAACGCCTCAATTTCCCATTCTTCTAAGGCTTCGTACTGGGTTAATCTGGGTCTGGGATGTAATTCATTCATGCGGGTCCTCAAGTTAAACAGGATCCTACTATTAAACGTACCATCAATAGGAAATGCTAGGACGCCGTCATCTGCAGTATACTTTGCCCAATTCTCTAGCCATACACAGGTATGATACCCTTTTTCAAACATCATGAAAGAAGCAGGAGTATTCGGTGGAGGAATGATCACACCCTCCCTCGTTCTAATGGGCTTGTCTGTTTTAAAAAAATTCTTTACCTTGTCGGCAAATGACATTTTTCTTTTTATTCCATACATCATGTGCGGTCTACCTCGTATAATCTGTTCCTTATGGAAGCCTGAGTTTTGTGGATTAGGTAAAAACTCAGGATACCACATATGCCTTTCTAGGCTCGCTTCTAACTCAGCCTGATTAATTTTGTTTACCTTTGTACTTCCAATGCTAGCGCGACTCTTATTTGGTAGAAACCAATCAACACTGCGAATACAAAAAAATCCTTGTCCAATGGGTGCGCGGCCTTTCGCGAGACCAGGTCTCACGCTCCGGCACTCACCCCTCCCTTACAAATTCAGCTTCACTACACACCCGCTGTCCTGACCAATACCAGCGCGGCACGGAGTGACGTCAGAGCAGTCTTCCGACCGACTCCCTCCTTCACAAGGTAACGGAAACTTTTAACTTTTCCTAAAGTGCGAGTGCAAAATTTAGTCAATAACACACAACGTCTGCCACTGTGTCTGAGTGTTCTAAATAGATAGAAAAATTTTCTTTCACTACAAGTAAACCACTTCTGTCTACTTTTCATTCACTCCGGATAGACTTCTTTGCCTAACCTCTCACACGAGTAATATAGAACCCGTTATTCTTCTGACTCATCCACTTCTGTCTGGGATATGTACTGAGCCAGGATTTCACCAGCGGACTATTTTACTTACCAGTCAAGCCTCGGAGACCCTATTACTCCTCCCACATGTGACCCTTTCTAGGTGATATCACAAAGGAAGTTTTATACAAAGGACTCGTGCCTATCAGTTATACAGATGCAAAAAGATCCTAATTAGTGCTTCCAGGTATTCCTAACCCTACACTAATGACTCTAGACAAGTGACTTTTCCAGCTAACCGGATTCTACTCACCGTTAGCTAATACTTCCCCGGGGATTCGGACTACACTGAATGCTTACAAACAGTTCTTTGTTAATACGACATGTAACACTTATAGCAGCAATGCAAAAATCATATACATTTACATATAAATCCTTAAAACATTGCAAAATTATTTGAATCAATGCAATAGAAAAATCAGTAGCACATTTTATCTTCACGGTTTGTTTATCAACTATCCTGTCTACCTATCTTAACTAGTCCTAACCATAACTCTGCTACCAGAAAATTACTGATAGAGCGCGCAGGTCACCCGGGTCACAAGTTTACCAATTTTCCCCACGCACTGGGCCCTGACGTGAGTACGAGGACTGAGTTTGCATGAACCGGGTGATTTCTTGCACGCCACTATGAGTAATTCGGGGGGTGACTCTTACACCACTTACTATTCATGTACCTGACTTACCACAGGCACATTACTCCTAACGGATCAGGAGCTAGCAGTGGATGGGTGACAGGTTTCCTAGGAAAGAATATACTTTACAAACCAAAATACATTTATCCACTCTATATACTGTAAAATGACCACAGACACCTGATGAGTTTTTAAAGTTTATCAAAAGATTTCAGAATGAATATGCCAAAATGACAAGCCAAATACAAAGTAACACATCTATCAGTAGAACCAAAACCACAATATAACTATGGATTAGGGCAAGGATCATTAGAGTAAGTGAGAACACTGAAAGGTAATAGGTTTTCACCGCAACTTAAACTAGGGCAAGGGACAGGAATCCGGACCTAAAACAAGTACTTAACTAGACTAGTTATTCTATTCTTACTGAGTTTCACTGCAATCATACTAAGGGAAAAGGGAAAAATGGAACATACTACTATAATGTGATAATTCAGTAACGTCTTACGGGTAGGGAAAAAGTGGAACAGTTCTAATAAACAATGGCATATGCGTTGTTTACAAAGGCAATAGGGCAATATCACAGGCAAGAGTGCTTTATTAAGAAAAGAAGAGAAAGTGAGAGAAAGACGCAAACCCACAGAGTAATATTTACCTAATTAAGAATGAGGACTAACCCTGGCCACGGGTCAGTTTGGAAGGACGGGGACAAGGACCCTCAAGAAAGGAATACCAGAATGCGAGCAGGTACAGCTCACGGACAGTCAGGACAGGATACCCCTCAGGTTTTGGGTCAGGACTGGGCTCACCAAGGTACGACCAACACCCACAGCTTCGGATGCAACGCCTGCGTTACCCCTCTCTGCAAGTAATCCACCAGTAACCCCGATTGGGTTTTCGAATTTCCCCAGCAAAGAGCTTCGCCAGCACTTAAGACTATTTCCACCCCTAGGAGTTTGTGGAAAGTATGGACAGAGTGCTCCGCAGCACTCTAGATTGAGCACCTATAGAGTTCGTAGGGTCAGTGACAGGTCTGCTACTCGGACAAGTCGGACAATTTCCCTAAGCTACACCAGGACAATTATACGGTTTGGGGACCCTTAGACCACCCACTAATGTTGCAAGTGACAGTTTCCCACATTATGATTGGTCAGGAGAGGTGACCTGGTCATTGTCATCTCCTAGAATTCAGTGTTCCCATCATTAATATGAAAATTTGCACACCCGCCCCTTGGGTTCACGTTCTCAGGCATAGGAATACAGCAAGACAATACAGTACATAGCATATAGCAACAGTGTTGCTTCGCTCAAGGTAGGATTCAGTCTCCTGGAGAGGTTTCCCAGGCGCATTGGGCTTCAGGAGCCAGCTGGCATGTTTTAGCTTCTGCGCAGTGAGGTTTCTCCCAGGTCACATGACAGGTCTCAGAGGAGCTTCATCATGGCGTAGCTCATGTGTGCCCCAGCCCCCAGAGATGCGGTACATGAAAAGTAAGCGAGAACAAATTAGAATCATACATAAAATGATCACACTGTATACCGTGCTAGATTTTAACACACCCCTTATTTTATGACATCTATAGTATTAAAGTTTAGTGCGAAAAGACAGAGAGGCGAAAGCAGCGGTAGCAAGCAGAGAGCGTGGTGAGAGACAAGCGGCCATCTTTGCATCAGTGCGCATGAGCAATACAATCCCTCCAAAATGCGAGTGCGTCACATCACATGGGTATGACCGACGCATGCGCAGATTGGATTTCTGCGAAGCAGCCATTTCCTTAGTGCAAGCATTGTGAGGATGAAAAAACACACACGCAAGCCTCTCGGGGACACCCGCGTGTTGGGGAAAATGCTAAATAAATGACGGACAGTTGGATTAATATGATTATACGTTAGGCGAGGTTCATGAGTGCGAGCAAGTCGCTTTACGTGCGAATCCTTGCTCCATCAACATCATCACCATTCCCACACACCACTTAAATGTTTGGTGCATAGCTCCTTCATATGAAAGAGAAAGCATTAAAAACCTATTAAATATTTTGAAGATGCAGAAAGATTCTAACTGTTCTCTAACTATGTAAGCAGTGCAAAAAAAAACCATGTTCTTTGTGCTTGCCATTGTAAGCCTGCCTTTCACCTTGGCTGCTGGCTCTGGCAGCAAGCATTGTGATGTCAGAACTCAACTCTAATTACTTATAATAGTCAAGTTCTGATGTATTTTCTTTATAATTGGTGACTGGTTGGTGACTGGTTGCATCACAAGTAGCAGATTATAAAGACATTAGAGAATGGTGAATATACAGGGAACACAGATTCCCATGTATTATACAAAAAGATTCCAATAATTTAATATGAAAGTATGAATATATATTCCAAGTCCACTAAAACATAAACCATCCATTCATCCATAATATACAATGGTCAAATATATATCTGTATGGTCAATCATATTGTTCTAAATAAAACATCATATTACTTTAACATATGTATAGAGTTAGGCCATATTCCATAACAAATGTATAGAGTTAGACCAATACAAAATAAACACATTTGTATAAAAGATCTGCTTTAGAGTGTAGCAGAGAGGGTACTCTGTTTCAACTGCGAAGGTGTACCCTCTCTGCCAAACTCCCGGGTTTAGAGGTGGGCGGACAACCAGGTTCATACAGATGGAATAAAATGTGCGGCTACAGCGTAAACCATCCACCGAAAGCCTGAGAGAGTAGGGGCCATTGATTGTAAGCCATCCAACCATTGCCCTATTTAAAGGGGAGGCTGTTTGCCTTTTTCACTGGTTGTCACGACCTGGAGATGCCAATGTATAGAGATCATCTGTAAATATGGGTGCCAGAGTAAAGGTAGGTGGTGGATGAAAAATTCTCTGCCATGCTGTCTGCCTTTACTGCATTCACCAAATCCTAAATCAGGCCCTAAATTACATTGTTGTATCTAAAACCTAATTTCAATTTAAGGATTGTAACATTATGAATAATGTTATTCAATCCCACTTTCTCCTAAATCAAGAACCATCACATGCACTAATTCAATTTGTTTCTTTATTTTTACTGTGGCTATTACAAACATCAGGTGAATACATTCCTATGTGTTCAATCCTACTGTGTATCATCAATATTCAGCTTAGGTTCTTGCTACAATTATCTAAAATAATATATATACTAAACCTAATTAGATTAAATTAATTTAGATGGAATTATTACATACAATGGAAGCTATATAATCAGTTTCTGTAATTAAAGTCAGATCTTACCCCGTGTTATAATGTTCAATGTCCATATACAGTAAATGTAAATTAAACATATTTGTAAACAATACAGTTCAGGGCATTGCTGGGCCTAACAAAAAAATAACCATACATTTGATGCAACCCTGAATACACATATCTTATTCTGTTACACACTTCTTTCTTCCATCTCAAGATGTGTATTATTAACATGTAGATTATCTTAATAAATACACTCTGGCAGTTATTCTGCACAATCTAGAACATTAGCCAATTGAGTGTATGTTTATACCTATAAATATACTGCTATATTTTCTATTAGCATCATTTTATCAAGCATTCTGTTAGTATTTTACCCATCGAGCCAGGTACTTTAGCAGAGTTGGTTATACAAACATAAATTATGCTCTTTTCTTAGAACAATTTTAATGTATTCATAATCTCAACCAAAGCAATGATATCACACATGTATCATATTGCATTCTAACCTTGCACAGTTTTTTTAGTGCTATCAATGCTATCAATAATAAATATTGCAGCACATTATGACACTAATATCGGTGTTCATGTCTACGTCAGTCGTGAATCAATAGATGAAACATTACCGCCATCTTGAGGATACTTCTCTTTATAAAAACGATGGCAGTGTTAAGCAAAAAAAAAAATCTTTCCCAACTCTCCCAAAGCGTGGAACTTTCCACAAAAGAATGGTATTAGGTGCATATTATATAGCATTTGTATTTCATGCAATTCAATGACTGCAACCGTCATCCTTCATGAGAATGTCAGGTGTTCATAGTGCTAACGCAACAGTAACAATAACTATTCAAAATGTCTTCCTTCTATATTAGTCTGCATGTATGTTACACCATAGCAGGTTAAATGGTATTGTTGTTGTGGAACATTACACTCGGCATGTACATATGCATTTGACCATCGATTGTCATGGAAGAATGTCATGGCATATGTTTTTTAAATGACCTTGAGATACAGAATCAGAGAGTCTTTTTACCCTTCATATATTTCTTAACACTTCTAGCTTATACCATTTTCTCTCTGCCCCTCTAGTTAATACAACAGCTTGTAATATACGTTCTTCATAAACTGTTTATGTGCATTCATTGAGTACCTATAATGCATAGTGAAAGCAATATTGTCAGTGACATTAGATTTCTGTGCCTCCAACAAAAACAGCAGTGTGTATTATTATTTAGTCTTCACAGACCTTTGCAATGTATAATTGTATACTTGAAATCCATATTGAAAGCATTATTGCCATTGATGCCATATATTTCTTGGAAGACAATACTACAATCAGTGAATTTGTATCACTCTAATACATAACTATGACACTTTCTTAAAATTCGAATCTGCTGCAAGCCTGGATTGTCTATGTAAAATTTTGAATTGACGTGTTCAAGTTGGTAAAACGTCTCTGATGTATTTGTGTTGTAAATTGTAAAAGTGTTGTCTACTTTATCATTTCTTTTTCCCATTTGTGGTTGTCAATTCCAAATATGATGTTGTAGAGACTTATATGGGTCAAGTATTTGGGAAAAAAGGACAAATATTGAAAAGTCCCATATTTAATTTTGGACACATTTGTTTTTTTGTTTCACTACTCATTCTTGATTTGAAAGATCTGGTGAATTCCTCACCTTCCCAATACATTTTAAAAGGTTGTTTGACTCTTAAGGGAATATTTGTCTTCTTTTCTCAAATGGTCTACTTTACCTTATCATCTTGTCATAAAAATATGTTTTTGTTCAGCATCCATTTGAAACTGGATGTTGTTTGAAAGCCATATTTATTCCATGCAAATTGTGAGGATATCCACTGTCATTGAGATAACTGTGCCCCATACATAAGCCTATCTGACTTATCCAGCATCAAGCAGAAGGAGGGTTCTAAGATTCATCACTTCAGCGCCTCCAACGCGTTCAGAACGCTGCCGCCAGGGCTCTGGTTGGCTTGCCCAAATTTTGCTCAGCCAGGAGAACTATTTATAACCTCCATTGGCTCCCAGTGGCACAGAGAATTAAATTCAAAACTTTGATTTTGACTTTTAAAATCCTTAAATTCTCTTCCCCTCCTATTCTCCAGCAACTTATCTCTCCCTATGTGCCTACTCGCACTCTGAGGTCCTCTGCTCTCCATCTTGCCACAATTCCCCGTTTTAAGAGATCCAGGGCTGGCGGACGTTCCTTCCAAGTCCTTGCTGCTAAGCTATGGAATTCCTTGCCTGTCCATATCCGGGCCATCGAGGTGCTCCTCGCTTTTAGGAAGGCGGTAAAAACCTTCCTTTTCCCCTTGGCGCCTTAGTTCTGTTGTTGTTGTGTTTTCTTCTGTCCGGTCCCCTGGCTTTTGTCCTCGCGCCAGGACGCCCCTTTGCTGGGGCAGCTGCGCGCGTAATAAATCCAGTTAACATAACAGTTAACATAACTTGGCTTGTTGTTTGTGCATCTTGCCCACACTGAGCATCTTGATTTAGCAGCATTGATTGATGGACGGCCACAATGGGATGTCAGGTGTGTGAATTACCACCTCATGCATCAAGCTTGTCACCATTTGACTGCCATATTTTGTTTGGATGGATACATTGTAGATTATAATTCCTTTCTTATTGGGAGGCAACACAATTTTCTATAGTATTTTATGAATGACAGAAATTGTTTATTATAAATGATGCCCCTTTGGACATTGTTGTAAGATATCAATATTATACCTGTTCCTCTGGGTTTACGTGTTGCTCCTGTTGCTTATTGTATTACTGAGAGCTGTCGCTGAACTTTGAAAGATATTTTTTCACTCATCATTTAGCCACCAAATATTGGATTTTAATGCAGGATTAATCACTGCATTATATTTTCTCTAGGGGCTCATGATTACTCTGATGAATATCTCAATAAAATCATTAGAGGTCCATCTTTATAGAACAACACCATGACTTCTTCTACTGCCAGAGACTCCCCACAAGTTCTCATAATCAAACTAGAGAAATTGAAGAAAAAGCATATCAGAATGGTCTACTTGCCTGAATGTTTACAGGCTATATAAAAGCAGGTGTTAGTCCCTTAGGATTACAGATTAGAAACACACCCACAATTTTCACTGTTGAACCAAAATTTGGATCAGGTTTCAGTCACTTAGTTAGCACCTGTCCCCGGTACTGGACTGTGCTGGAGATTGAGACTGCTCTGGAACATAGTAAAAAGGAGTTTGAGGAAATAGCAGAACTTGAAAAACTAATCCTGGATACCGATTTAATAACTCATGCAAAACATTTACTTGAGAAAATAAATAACACTATTACAACTTTCAATATAATAGAACAAAACAAAAAGATCAACAAAATTAAAAAAATATCAAAAACTACAGCAAAGAAAAAAGGACCCCTATTCAAGTGACAATATTTATACTGTTCCTGTTCACACACAAATATTTCAACCTTGGGGTCGCAACAAGAATCAAAACTGTCACTTTCTCAGTACCAGGTTATAGCTTTGTTGATGTCCTAGACCCTGATGAAGGAACTAGTTCAAAGATCAAGACAGTGGTTGGGGTCGAGGCAGGGGTCAGGAGAGAGGTAGTTATTATCCTGGCACTGTTGTACAGGTTATATCAACTGGCACAACACAAACTACAGCAAAAGGAAATAGTGGAGCGTGCATCCCAGGTTCTTTGGGAAATTGTGCCACTAACTTCGCTTCAAAACTAAGCCTGGGCGGAGCTGGCATAGTGCCTCTACACAGAGTTCCACTGAGTTTGGAAAAAACTCTGTGGACTCACTTGCCTCCCTAATTAATTATAATTTTTAAAAAAGGAACTTATCTGCTGTGGCTGCCTCCTCCTTGCCATGGCAGCTCTCCTTCTTCGTCCTCGCCATCCTGGTGGTCGGGGGCAGGCTAACTCTGCTCAGACACGGAGTCAGAGTTTTGCCTAAACTCCACGTTTGCAACGGAGCGCGGAGTACGCAAAACTCCTTAAACTCTGCTGGCGGAGCGTAGTTACTCGCCCGGGTTATTCAAAACATCCAGATGCTTTTACAGTACTGGTTACTATTGGACCTATGGTCCCTTTGTACAATCCTAGTCCTGCAGGGAATGAGAGTCAGAGGGTGCCTGCTTCTTCAGGAGCAGATAAGCAGAGAATACAATGTGTCCAGTTGGTTTCAACAAATGCGAGCTCATCATGTGCAGTAAGTGTAGATCCTTCTATACTACAAGATGGATTCAGACCTATAAGGTCTTTCCCAGGATTGGCAGTTATGGATAACCCTGTATAGGAGACTCTCCCAAACCTACAAAATAGTACGCCCCAAGAAAGCACTACACAAAAAAGAACTTCTGAGAGTCAACATCTATTTTATAGGATTTAGAGCAATGGTTGAAGGAGCATAATAATAATGATTCAAATGGAAATCAGAGTGCAGAGGTGAGTCAGGGGATAATAAAATCAGCTATGAAGGTAGATTTAGTAGATGTGGTTAAATTCAAAACTGAATTGGATGAAATGATAACTGGGAGTTTGGAGCTTAATCGAATAGATACCTACCCACAGAATGAATTGGTGTTCATGAGTAAATATGTCAGTAGGAGAGCAAGAAAGACTCATGAGAAATTATCTGAATTGGCTCAGAGGTATGATGTCGATATAGAATGAACAAAGGCTTTACGAAAAAATCAAAGACTTGCATTTAGTGATCAGGACATAGAGAATCTGAGATTACCAGGATTGAAGACCCAAATTCAAGAGTTAATTCGTAACATCTGAATTTGGAGCACTTTAGACAAATGGGAATAACGATGGGCAGTAAGAAAGGGTTTTAAAAGAACAACAGGAGAACCTCCTCCATTCCCCTTGAGGGAAGAACCAAGTGGAGGATATGTGCATGTACCTTGGAGTAGATGTGACCTTGCAGCTTTTACAAATGATTTCCCTAGGCTCAGAAAGATGCCTATAGAGTGGTACAAACAGGTTGATCGATTTGTGAAAATCGATAAGGTGTTGTGGATCAATCTGAATATGTTGTTCAAAATTGTGGTCCCTAGTGATCTATGCTATGTAAGATAGCTATGGAATGGCCTGAAGGTGTTCCTGAGAGAGACCAAGTGACACATTTTCTGTCACCTGTAGAGATGAAGAAATATGAGCAGGTGATCACTTGGTTGAAAGCAAAAGTGCCACCGCTGAACATTGATTGGGTAAAGATTGACAGGATAAACCTAGAACCTAAAGAGACAATTCATGCATTCTATGAAAAGTTGTTGCAGGCTTTCAAACTGTATAGCGGGATGGACACTCTAGAACCCAAGGTAATAAGACAGTTTGTGTCCTGATTTGCGACTGGTTTGAGACCTGAAATTAGTATGACGATACAGCATCTGTTGGCGGAATAAGTGTGCCAACGAAATTCTGCATTACACAGAGTATTGTTGTGATTAAATTGAAATGAAGCACAAAAAGCTGATGGAGAAATTAATGGTAGCACAGATGAAAGCTGATCAGAGGGGTCATGGACAGACTTTTGTAGGGAATACTACCTTTATGCAAGGAGTTACCAGTCTGGGGCTACAATGCAACAAGATGGAGGATTTCAGGAACAAAGAAGGGGAAGAGGTATTCCTATAGATCCTAAGACTGGAGTATTTTATTTTATTTATTTTAAAAGTTTTATAGAGCGCAAACAAGACCCCAAGGGGGTTCAGAGCGCTGTACAGAATTGTCATCAGCAAATATACAAAACATAAAGAAAGGTAAGTGAAGTTACAACCTGCGGGAAAACATTCAAGAATAGAGAGTAGTCTGTATCAAAGGAGCCATAGAGCTCTCCGACTAAAACATCATACAGTAGTTAGAGCCCAAGATGTGCGATGTGCATCAATGAATATTAACAAAAAGGAAAGGAGCAAACAAAAAAGTCAACAGTTTGATGGAGCTATTGATGATCAATACAAAAAGATGGTAAAAAACAAATCATAGAATATCAGTGAGAGAACTTTGAGATTTTGGTTATTAGAAAAAACAGACAAGCATTTTCAAGGCATTAACGTCCGTTCATTAGCAGTCTTTTGACCATTTTTTTAAAGGAAGAAGTGGAGGGATTTAATATGATCTCAGATGGCAAGGAGTTCCAGATTCCTTGAGCCAGACCTGTGAACGCACAGTTGTATGATCTTTTCTTTTTGAATCTTGGATGTTTCAGGAGAAGGGTGGACGTACTTCTAAGGTTCCGGCTGGAGCCCGAAAGCTCAAGCTTGTTTGCTAGGTAGTACGGAGTATTGTGGTGTATGGCTTTATGAGTCAGATAAGCTATCTTGAGTTCGATTCTAGCTTCAATAGATAACCAGTTTAGCTGCTAAAGGTCTGGAGAAATGTGATAAAATGTCCTAGAACCCATTATAAGTCTGGACGATGCATTCAAGATAGCTCTTAGTGGGGCCAGGCTAGTTTTGGGAAGTCCTACGAGGGTTACCAGTCCATATTCCAATCTAGGGATAATCAGGGATTGAACCGCTGACCTGAGGTCTTCGGGGGGGAGGAATGGTTTGATTTTCTTCAGTGTGTTGAGTTGGAGTTGGCTGCCCTAGTAATAGCACTGATATGTGTTTTCATGTTTAGGTGTTTATCCAAGGTGGAGAAGATATTGCCATGTTAAAGAAGTCAAACCCATGTCACTATTGCAATAAGTTGGGTCATTGGAAGCAAATGTTGCTTTAATCCTGCAAATCAAGAAAAGAATGGAGGGTTAAAACAACCTCAGAGTAATGTTATGCAACCCCAGAATGTGTCTAGGTTGAGATTCCAAAATCCAGCTGGCTCCCAAGGTCCTATGATGGAAGTACCACATCCCCATGTCCTACAGCAAGCTGCAAGTAGTGCCTAATGTTATCAGAATGCAGAGATGAATGGGAATCAGAACATGTCTCATCAAAACGGTCAGTACCAACAGTTTCCTGTGTTTGATGCATCAAATGAGTACTGCTCAGATCAGTCCATATGGCGGTGCCTGAGAGGGGAGGAAGACTGTACGCTTGACGCAGCCTTAGAGGTAGACCACAGTGGACCACACATTGATGCTGATGTAGATGGCCACAATGTAACTTTCATGATGGACACTGGTGCCACCCACTCAACTGTGAGAACAGCAGAGGGTCCAAACCTATCGCTATCAGGAAAAACAATCCAAGTTGTTGGGAGTCACATATAGCAATTTTCAATTCCTCTTACTCAAGAGGTATCTGTGAAGATAGGGATATTTGAGGACAATCATCAATTTGTGGTGTGTGATTATAGTCCTGTGTGCCTGTTAGGACGTGACTTGCTGTACAAGTTAAATTGCACCATCTATTGCACACCGAAGTGTATTGAACTTCAGACAAATTATGAGGACATTGCCTTAAAATGAGTAAGTCAGAACCTCTGTGTCCCACTGTTCCCCATGTTGACAGTGGAAGATTTACCGTTAGATCCCGGAGATACAGTGAGACATCTAGTTTGGGATTTTTCTGGAAAAGACATCAGACTAATCTTGAGTTGAGCCGGATCGTATCCAGGGTAGGCCAAATGCTGAATATCCGAGAACACCACAGTATAACCTAACACCTGAGACAGTTGCTGGAATTACAACCTTTCTGGAGAGCCCTTAAAACTTACCTGTTCTGCTGATCGACCTCCGCCTCAAATAACCATCTTAGGCTGCATGTAGTCACACAGGAGCGCCGGGACACCCTGTTGGGGTAGCTGTGCGCGATACCAAAATACACTAAATAAATAAATAAACAGACTAGGATTGATCAGGGCATTGAGAGAGATCTTGGGGAGTGGATATAATTCACACATTATGGGCTTGCAGAAACTGAGCGGTAAGTACCACATTGTGCAAGATCTTTGCAAAATCAATACCATAGTGGTTCCTTGTTGTCCCATGGTACTGAATTCATCTGT
Source organism: Lissotriton vulgaris (assembly GCF_964263255.1). Taxonomy (NCBI): domain Eukaryota; kingdom Metazoa; phylum Chordata; class Amphibia; order Caudata; family Salamandridae; genus Lissotriton; species Lissotriton vulgaris. The sequence goes on along the minus strand of NC_141689.1, from coordinate 2,006,346,398 downwards.
GATATTTTTTCAGATTCCATGTGAGGCTGAATGGTTCACAGTCATTGATCTTTGTAAGGCCTTCTATTCCGTTCCCCTCCATGAGGAAAGCTAATACTTATTTGCTTACTGGCTGGGGAATGCCCTGTATTTCTGTCCCAGTCCAGTATATCGACGACTTGTTGGTTGCATTGAATACTCGAGAATCCTGTAAAGCATATACAATTGCTCCGCTGAACAATTTGGTTGAGAATGGACATAAAGTGCCCCCTAACAAGATCCAGTACTGTATGACTTAAGTTCCCTACTTAGGACATCAAGGGTGAGAAAAAGGTGATACAAGAAAGAATCTCGGCGATTATGCAAAACAAATCCCCTCGCACACCGAAAGAAATCAGGATGTTTCTAGAAATGGTGGGGTACTGTCGCTAGTGGATACCCAACTGTTCCTTAATGGCTAAGTCTCTGTAGAGGTTGACACACAAAGATTTGCTTGATCCAGGGCTTTAGGACAATGATTGCCTGAACGCATCCTTGGAGTTGAAGAAAATCCTTTGGCACACTCCTCCATTAGGAATGCCAGATTACAACAAAGCATTTTCACATTTTTGTAGTGAACAAGAACGTTGTGCACTCTCAGTATTGACACAGAATCATGTAGCCTCTGTGTTGCCTGGCTGTCTCAAATCCATCACTACAACAAGTGTCAGCATATACAAATACAAAAACATCATGATGGATCACCCTTTGACTTTCTACATACCCCATTCTGTTAAGGTATTCTTGACTCAAACTGATACTCAGCACCTAATTAATACTAGGCTCACAAAGTATGAACAGACAATTTTAGCTGCAGAAAATGTCTCCCTGAAATTAAGTTCAGTCCTAAACCCTGCTACACTGTTACATTTACCTGATTGTGATGCGGATGTGACCGAAGTAGGGCATGACTGTCTGGATGTCTCTGAACTATGCACCAAGCCCCGTCCTGATATTTCTGATGAGCCAGTGTCTGAATCTGAGGGAAACCTGAGGGCTTCTTATGCTGTTTGAACTGTTACAGGAGTGGTGGAAGCTGTCTGGCTTCAAGGAGTATTCTTCACACAGGTGACAGAACTTATTGCCCCTACCAGAGCATGCTGTGTTACAGACCAGCTAAAAGTGACAAAATTCACTGATAGCCAATATGGGTTCAGTCTGGTTCACAACTTCACACAGTTATGGTCTCAACAGGTATCTATGACCTCATCATGGTCCCAAATCCGAATTGGAGAAAATGTGAAAACATTGTTAGAGGCTCTACAGATACCAGCACAAGTTGCTGTTGTCAAGTACTCTGCCCATTGTAAAGGAAATGATTTTGTGACAATAGGCAAGCGTTATGCCTACGAAGTTGCACTTTATTGTGCACTAAACGTTTGAACTGTCAAAGCTGATTACACAAATTAAAACGGTGTGATAAATTTCTGATTTTATAGAACTTCACTCACCCCTCTGAGCGCTTCTCACTTCGAGTATCGTCATTCCCTGCACAGCGGATCTAGCGCTGGTGCGGGCGATTGTTTGTAATTTTGCCGCCATTGAGAGCCACAAGACATGCCTCTCGTGCAGGCCACGCCCCCTCCTGACCGAGGTAAATATAAAGCGCGCTGACTTCTAGCGCTCAGACAGTAACAGATTCCTCCTGAGGCGGAAAGCCGGGAGTTGCGAGAGACGAATGTTTTTAAAACGGTGTGATAAATTTCTGATTTTATAGAACTTCACTCACCCCTCTGAGCACTTCTCACTTCGAGTATCGTCATTCCCTGCACAGCGGATCTAGCGCTGGTGCGGGCGATTGTTTGTAATTTTGCCGCCATTGAGAGCCACAAGACACGCCTCTCGTGCAGGCCACGCCCCCTCCTGACCGAGGTAAATATAAAGCGCGCTTACTTCTAGCGCTCAGACAGTAACAGATTCCTCCTGAGGCGGAAAGCCGGGAGTTGCAAAAGACGAATGTTTTTAAAATGGTGTGATAAATTTCTGATTTTATAGAACTTCACTCACCCCTCTGAGCACTTCTCACTTCGAGTATCGTCATTCCCTGCACAGCGGATCTAGCGCTGGTGCGGGCGATTGTTTGTAATTTTGCCGCCATTGAGAGCCACAAGACACGCCTCTCGTGCAGGCCACGCCCCCTCCTGACCGAGGTAAATATAAAGTGCGCTGACTTCTAGCGCTCAGACAGTAACAGATTCCTCCTGAGGCGGAAAGCCGGGAGTTGCGAGAGACAAATTTTTTAAAACGGTGTGATACATTTCCGATTTTATAGAACTTCACTCACCCCTCTGAACACTTCCCACTTCGAATATTGTCATTCCCTGCACAGCGGATCTAGCGCTGGTGCGGGTGATTGTTTGTAATTTTGCCGCCATTGAGAGCCAAAAGACACGCCTCTCGTGCAGGCCACGCCCCCTCCCCCTTACACTCTCCTCCCTCCCATAAATTATGTGTTTTCACCGGAAGCGCAGGGGACGAGCGCAGCGGGCGCGACGATTGCGCGCCGAAGGCACGCTTAAGGCAAGCTCGTCTGCGCTCGTCCGTGCCGAGGCCGGGCCTAGGGCTACCCCCCCTGATCCTTCACTGCCTCACACCGCGCCCAAAACGAGCACATTCAAATACACTTCCGAGCAACTCCGAGAAATCAAGACCTCAGCGGACTCACCACATTTCCTACCACATCTGATGAATACCAATCTCACCATAGGTCCTCAAAAAGTGCGCAACGTGCATGACCCCTACCCCCCTAAGATCTCCATTCACCAGACCCTAGCAGCACTTCTCAATGTGCGCTCTGTTCCCAAACATAAAATTGAAATCTCAGAATTCATAGATTCACATAACCTAGACTTATTATTCATCATTGAAACCTGGGGTGATGACTCCTCTGGCCCAGATTTCAAAGTAGCTACTCCGCCTAACTACTGCGTTTGCAGACTGGACAGAATAAAGAGAAAGGGAGGAGGGTTAGCCATCATATATAAGGACCATCTTAAAGTCAAAGTTACGGACTCTAAATACTGTGACTGTGAGGCTTTCTCCTTTACCATCAGCCTCTCTGGTAATCAATCAATTACAGGCATGTTACTCTATCGCCCCCCCCCCCCGGGTCCAGACTGAAATTCCTTAACAACCTTAACAATCTAATCGAGGTATCAGCAGGAACGCCACATTTTACCATATTAGGAGAGTTCAATTTCCATCTCGAAGCATCTCATGATCCTGATACCTTGGCACTTACAAACGACCTAGCAGCTGTCGGTCTCCAGCAAATTGTCAAACAACCTACCCACAAAGCGGGACATACATTAGATGGAATATTTACCAGCCATCCTCACATTTCAGTTACGACTGTAATCCCTCTTATCTGGACTGATCATTCAGCCGTTTGTTTCTCAATAAATTGTAACCCCCTTTCAACCTCCTCCATACTATCCTCTCCTATCTCCTTCAGAGACTGGAAAAATATTAACCCCCCTCAATTAGCAGCTGAGCTGCTCGACAGCTTGACCACTACCGAGCAGGATCCTTCTTTAGCGTCCACCAACTACTTCAACTGCTTAAACAGAGCCTGTCACAACTTAGCTCCCCTTAAATTCTCCGATCGTACCAGAAAACTTCCCGTGGCCCCATGGTTCACAGAATCCTTAAGACTGGAGAGACAACACTGCAGGAATTTGGAGAGGCACTGGCACCGCTACTACAATCCCACAGACAAAACTACTTATAAAAGTGCCCTCTCTAAGTATAAAATACTCATCACCTTAGAAAAGACACGTTACTACACTGCCCAAATCAATCAGGCAAAGAATTCCGCAAGAGAACTGTTTCAGGTGGTTACCCATCTTTCTAACCCTCCCACCCCTCGCTCCAACGGATCACAGGACCTCTGCAACTCTCTTGCCAAGTTCTTTGAAGACAAAGTTACGACTATCTTCTCAGCCTTCATCCACTCGCACTCTGCTGCCACCACTAGTCCACCACTTCTTAATAATGCACCTAGTTTTCCAGCCTTCGAAACTGCCATGGAGGAACAAGTTCATCGACTTGTCTCCAGCACAAAATCAGGATCACCTGTAGACCCCTGTCCTCCTGCCATCCTTAACCTCATTCCAGAAGCTATTTCCCCTGCTCTCACTACCATCTGTAATGCCATGTTCACAACAGGCATATACCCATCAGTTTGGAAGGAAGCTATCATCAAACCCCTTCTAAAACAAACCTACTCTCGATCACCTTCTCCCCGCCAGTTATCGACCCATTGCATGTCTTCCGTTCCCAGCAAACATTTTTGAAAAAATAATGAACACACAGCTATCCAAATTTGTAAACAATAACAACCTACTGGACGACACGCAATTTGGGTTCAGACAGGGTCACGGGACCGAAACTGCGTTATTAAAAGCAGCGGATGAAATAAGGATGACAGTGGACAAAGGAGGAGCGGCAGTATTAATACTGCTAGATCTCTCTGCAGCTTTCGACACGGTCGATCATGTCACCTTGAGCGACCGTGTCTCATCAATAGGAATCCAGAATAAGGCTAGTAAAGAACTTCTCGCCTCATTCCTGGCAGACCGCCCGCAGACAGTAAAAATGGATCAATACACCTCCCACACCTTTACCCTTCCCTGCGGAGTTCCACAGGGCTGCTCGCTAACTCTGACACTGTTTAACATTTATGTTTCGGACTTAGCGAGGGTAATAAAATCTTACGGAATTGCCCTTACAACATACGCTGATGACACCCAACTGGTGTTATCTGTACACAACAATGGCACATCAGTTGCGGCGAATTTCCAAGAGGGAATGCGAGCAATCAGTTCCTGGATGTCATCAAACTGTCTTAAATTAAACTCTGACAAAACAGAGGTGATGACATTCCAGAAACTGGAACCAATCTGGTCCCCTCTATGGTGGCCACCCGAGATGGGAGCTCCACTTCAACCTGTCACCAAGGTCTGTAACCTTGGAGTCATATTTGACATTAAAATGACTTTCCAACAACATGTCAATTTTGTGGTTTCCTCATCCTTCCACATCCTGAGAAAAATAAAGAAACTGATGCCATACCTCCCCTCGTCGGCCGGCAAAACCCTAATAAGTACTTTGGTTTTTTCAAAAACCGATTACTGCAATGCCCTTCTTTTGAGTGCCCAGGAAAAAGTCCTTAACAGATTGCAGCTAGTCCAGAATGCCTCTGCCAGAATCTTACTGAGCATTCCTAAGTTCACCTCCATCTCCCCTTACATTCGACAGCTGCATTGGCTCCCAATTAGGAGCCGGATAAAATTTAAGGCACTGTGCATTGCATACAAAGCCATTAACAACGTAGGCCCACAGTTTCTTAAAAATGCACTCTGCCCGCTTGAACATTCAAGAACACTACGTTCATCTTCAGCTCATTTGCTGAAAGTCCCGCGTACAAAAAAGGCCACTTGGGGTGACAGATGCTTCACCATTTCCACAGCTAAACTCTGGAACTCATTACCCCTTCACATCAAAACTGCCCCCACTCTCATCAGCTTCAGAAAAAAAACTAAAAACTTGGTTTTTTTCAGTATAATTTTCTGCCGCAGTGATGGTTCTGTATTCTGAGCGCCGAGACACCCCCGGGTAGTTGCGCGCATAAAAATCGCACAAACATAAACATAAACAGATTAAACCAATTTCAGCCTTTTGATAACAACTGCTGCTGACACATGGGAGGAAGTGAAAAGGTTGCAAGAGGAGGTTACTGAGGAGGAACAAGAATGTTGGATCAGAGAAGGATGTGTGAAACGAGGTGATGACATTTAGATTTCAGGAGCTGGAAGACCAGCACTGCCTAATAGTTTGTTGCCCCAGATGATGAGGTACTATCACATGATGATGCCATGGTTAGGTTCTTTAGGCGGACTTCGTTTAACCCGAGGTTTCAAGTGGTGGCTGAGGCATTGTGTTATTGATGTGTGATTTGTGAGCAAATTAATGTGGGAAAGCAAACTGCTGTTACACTGAGGCACATAGGTAGATCTTTCAACAGAATGCAACTGGATTTGGTTGACATGCCAGTGTGTAATGGATTGAGGTACATTCTAGAAGTGGTGTGCATCTTTTCACATTGGGTTGAAGCCTACCCGACTAGAAGATGTGATATCCTCACTGTAGCTAAACTGTTTTTGAGGAAATCATTCCATGATTCAGATTTCCTACTTCTTAGGATTCAGACTGAGGAACTCATTTTATTAATGATGTCCTGAGAATGTTATGTACAGTTCCAAGTGGAACAGAGATTACATTGCAGTTATCGGCCAGAAGCTTCAGGTATCATAGACCAAGTCAACAGCACTTTGAAACCTGGACTTGCTAATGTGTGTGCGTCTACATCTTTGAAATTGCCCAATGCTTTTCCTCCAGTACTGATGAGTCTTCACAGTGTCCCAGATCGGAGAACATGACTGTCACCTTATGAAATAATCATGGGGAGGGCTATGCAATTGCCTGCTGTGCCTGCCAATATGCTTGTAAACATTACAGACAGTTTGGTGCTCTATTAGTGCAAAGGATTGACTGACGTGGTTTGTTCTTTGTCTCTCCAGGTCGAAGCGGCAACAGCACTGCAACCTTAGTCCTGGTGTCTGTTTCGGGGTGAAAAAGCACGTGAGGAAGAATTGCCTTGAGCCTGGTCCATACCAGGTGATCTTGGTCACTATGATTACTGTGAAGTGTGGTGGTCTTCAAATTTGGTGCATGCTTCTCACACTCACGGAGTCCTGTGTCCCCTTGAATGAGAATCAGTACCCCTTCTAGGAGTGATGCCAGCAGTGGGTGAAAGGCCGTAGCAAGAGGTCAGCCAAGCTGTAGGGGACCAGACAGAACTTGAGGCAGCACTTGAACAGTCTGAAGCTGAATCCGAACTTGAAGCAGCTGATGCTGTGCTAGTGTATAAAGCAGATTCTGACCCAAAGAAGGAACTAGTGCTATGGGATCATGAGTGGTAGTGGAAGAAATCTGGGCAAAGAAAAAAGAGAGGAGAAGGTTGAAGTTATCATCTGAAAGATCCCTTGCACCCATGTCCGAATCATCTGGCGATTCAGAGTTCAGTGGAGATGAAAGTGAAGGATCAAATCTCAGAAAACCCAAAAGGTTGAAGGTGCCTTGTCAGAGGTACTCTTCTCCTGAGTGGACTTATATTGCTAATGATGACAATGGGAGCAACTTCTGGATGTTCTGTAATAGTAGTGAAAGTTCTTCAGAAACTTTCGTAACTTGATTAATACTATCTCTCTACATATGCACTTCCTTACTCGACAAGACAGAGTGCTTTGAGGAACTTAGTACTGAATAAGACTGAATTTCCCTATCCACAACCAGAAAGAGACTCTTGTGCTTGTTGATGGATTTAGCATAATGCTATTGGAGATGTTTATTAATGAACTTCGTCCTCACATTATTAGAGATGATGAATTAACTTTTTTTGAGTGCTTAAAAGAAGAATACATAGGTCCGAATGAAAGAAGAATAAAATCAGGGTTGAACAATTAGAAGGACACAGAGCAGGGTTAAGGAAGCCTCACGGAGACTGTACATATTGTGAATAAAGTTGAACACAATTACAGACTGTTTTGCAATTTGCACAGGTGTAGAAAATAGTCTGTTGCTGCTATTTCTCTACCCACTTGGTCTGAATCTAAATGGCATGGAACTAAATATTCACAGTTGTAGACGTAGGTACATAATAGGCACAACATTAACAATATTAGTGATACGCTCAGTGGCGCTAATTGTAGGATTAAGTTCGAGTCCAACAAAGGTCAAAGGAGAGAAACATACGTCTGTACAGAAACCATCACACAAAGTAGGTGGAGGGTTATACTCATTAGAAGGGCACAATTTGCATACCTATTTATCTAGAAGAGATTACACATTAAACACTTACACTAATCTGCTTTATGAGTACGTCAATACGATGTAAGCAAGGGACTGATATTTGTGCATGCAATTACCTTCTTTAGTGGCTGAGGGAGTTACATATTACCACATACCATTGACAAATGGCATTACATGTAGTCTACTGCTGTGTATTTTCTATGGTCAGGGTCATTTTCAGTATTATTATTCTAGTTATTATTTAGTCTTTTCAGAAGCTCCACTGTTTGAATATTTGAACTGACCATGCCCAGAATGCAGAAACTGTTAACAGATATTTTACCTGATTTAAACATTAGATACTGCTATGCCCATAGGCATTATTTTACATATGTCCTTACTGACGTTTAAAATACATTCCTAAAGCAGATAGAAGATAGCTGTAGAGCAGTGAAGGCTAATGCTGCTAAAGGAGTTCATGTTATGAGTTGGTCACAGGAAAAGGTAGATCACCAAGCTGCAGGAAGCACTGGAACATTGGCATTAGATTGGCAACACCAAGGGAAATTATGCATACACAACGATAAGAGTAAGTACGATGCCATTTATGTAGGGGAAAGTGAATGTGATTATTCTTTGAGGTTCCAGTATCTTGCAGGTTATTTCTGGATGCAACAGACCCTGTGATTCCTGGAGTGTATTGTATTTGTGGGAAGAATGCCTATTTTAAGTTGCCAAACAAATGGTATCACATGTGTTAGGTAGGAGTAGTGTTTCCAAAGATCTATCATGTGAAGAATGTTGCCCATCCTGTGTGAGAGGTGAAATCTGTGCCCAAATGAGGAAGCACTGCTAAGAGATTATGGGAGATATTTTTGGAGCAATAATTCCAGGTGTAGGGGTGATATTGAACAACATCAAGATTAGAAAACTTTCCACTGTAGTTGATTAGTTTACTACTAATACAGCTGGATCTTTGTTGCTTGTAAATACGGAGATGTTTGCTATTACAGCTATGGTTTTGCAAAACTGTCTTGCATTAGACATTCTGCTCGCAAAGGAAGGCAGAGTGTGCCGGATGATAAAAGTTCATCAGTGTTGTACTTACATCTCAGATATAAGGAAAGACTTACCAAAGTTCATAAAAAATTACTGACTTTCACAATGAAGTGAGTGGATTGACAGCAGAAAATGTTTAGGACTCAGATGGTCATAGATGTAGTGCAGGAGGTAGTTGGTTTGCAGATCTGAGATCCTGTATTTGTCCCCCAGTTGCCCTCCCACCTGCCCTGCTGACCCTGACCTGTGGCGTACCAGTAAACTCTCCCTGCCCTCCTCTGATTGTATGATGGTGTTGGTAACCACTGAGGCAAGAAGAGTGTTGCAGGCAGCAGTGGTGGTGGTGGTGGTTGAGGCTGCACATGTCATTGCAGCAGGGGTCAGCGCTGTTGTTGTTGCTGTGGTGGTGGCACTGGTTTGGACAATGGGGGCCTGGGATGTGGTACGCCCTGGCAGTCCTGATGGGCCAGGTTGTTGCTCCTCATCCGAAAAAACGTAGGGAGTCTCCATCCGAGAGTTCATGTTCCGGGCGGGAGACTGGCTCAACAGGTCGGTCTTGTGTTCTGCAGCAGTTGCTTGTGGATCTCCTGTTGAACAGAGGTGAAATGTTCATTGAAGTGCACTCCACATGCTTGGTGTTAGATGTTTGGATATTACATGTAATACACCACACACTTTACATTGCAATCACTTGATATGGCTGCTAGGTACTGAGCATCATGACATGATGCTGAGGTACATACATTACTTGTCCATGGTGTAAATAGTAACCATGTGCCACGTACAGATTGTGTGATTACAAGTACATGTCGTCATCTAACGACTTGTGGCACATCAACTTTATGTGAAGCGTCTTCTTGGTTTGCTTTGCATGGAAGACGTTTCATCTGAGCAAGAACTAGCCATTGTAATGTTATGCATACCTTTTTCATATCATGTAGTTTACTTTGTTTTTCCGATTGACCATGCATGTTTTCTGTTCATAAGGGCCTTCATGTTCTGGCACCATGGCACATGCACATAGCATTCTGTGCTGTGCATGATTGGGCCCTACATTTATTTAGCATGTGTCTTGGTGGGTCAAAGTTTAATTTCAGTGACAGTTGCATATGCTTAGCTGTCTGCACACTGGATGTGGCTTTTGGATCTATGCCAAGTTGGATTACATGTGAGGGCTGGTGTGGTCATATGGCTCCATGCTTTTTGAGAAGGATGGCAGGGTGCATGCACTGTCTACCTACCTGTTCTGTGACACAGTGGAGGGAAATTGCTGCCACATGGTTATGAGTAGGGAGGGCTGTGCCTTCCTGCTGGACTGTGGGACAAGGGTGCCTGGTGGGAGGTGTAGTGCTGGCTTCCCACCCACAAACCCCCCTCCCTGTTAAGATGGCTACCTACCTGTTAGGTGAAGGTGAGCATTAGCATGGCTGCCACATGGTTGGGTGGGGGCGAGTGCCCCTATCCTGCTCTGCTGTGGGACAAGGGAGCCTGGTGGGTGTTGTAGTGCTGCCTTCCCACCCACAAGCCCCACTTCCTGTTAAGATGGCTACCAACCTGTTAGGTGAAGGTGAGCATTAGAATGGCTCCCACATGGTTGGGGGGGTGAGTGCTCCATCCTGGTCAGCTGTGGGACAAGAGGGCCTGGTGGGAGTTATAGTGCTGGCTTCACACCCACAAACACCCCTCCCTGTAAAGATGGCTACCTACCTGTTTGGTGAAGGTCAGCCACATGGTTGGGGGTGAGTGCTCCATCCTGCTCTGCTATGGGACAAGAGAGCCTGGTGGGATTTGTAGTGCTAGTTTCCCACTCACAAACCCCCCTCCCTGTTAAGATGACTACCTACCTGTTTGGTGAAGGTGAGCATTAGAATGGATGCCACATGGTTGGGGGGTTAGGGGTGAGTGCTTCATCCTACTCTGCTGTGGGACAAGAGGGCCTGGTGGGAATTGTAGTGCTGGCTGCCTGTACACATGGCCCCTGTGAATGTTGCTAATTACCTTTGGGGTGGTTTAGAGGGAGTAAATGTCCCTACTGCATTGACTTTGTTGACTATCCTTTCCCACAATTTTTTTTGTGGCTACTGGTGTCTGTTAGACCATGCTTCCAAACAAATGTGGTTCTTTTCTGATTCCCTCATCTACCATCACTGACAACTCAGTGTCAGAGAATTCGGGCATCTTCTTCTGTGCCATGGTGTGTGATGTGCAAATGTGGGTAAAGTGTAGTTGTGAAGGTGGAATGTCTGACATAATATCGACAGACAAAATATCTACATACAAAAATATCGGGACAAAAATATCGAAATCAAAAATATCGGAGTTTTATCTTCATAAAGGTAAGTACAAAAATATCGAAAAATTAATATCGTAGTACAAAAATATCGAAATTAAAAATATCGTTTTTTTAAATGTATTAATAATAATGTAAAAATAATTTTAAAATACATATAATTTTACAAATATTAAATAAAAATATTAAAACATAATTAAAAAATTAAAACTAATACATATACATTTAAAATAAATTAAACACTTAATAATTTAATGTAATTTTATTTTTTTTAATTTCATTTAATTGATTTAATTTAAATTTATTTTATTTTTACCCTCTACGCCTGTACCCCAAAAACCCAAAACTGACCCTGAACCCTAAAAATATCCCTGTACCCCAAAAACCCCAAACTGACCCTGAACCCTAAAAATACCCCTTTACCCAAAAACCCAAAACTGACCCTGAACCCTAAAAATACCCCTTTACCCAAGAACTGAAAACTGACCCTGAACCCAAAAAATACCCCTTTCCCCAAGAACTGAAAACTGACCCTGAACCCAAAAAATACCCCTTTACCCAAGAACTGAAAACTGACCCTGAACCCTAAAAATACCCCTTTACCCAAAAACTGAAAACTGACCCTGAACCCTAAAAAAAACCCTTTACCCAAAAACTGAAAACTGACCCTGAACCCTAAAAATACCCCTTTACCCAAGAACTGAAAACTGACCCTGAACCCTAAAAATACCCCTTTACCCAAAAACTGAAAACTGACCCTGAACCCTAAAAATACTCCTTTACCCAAAATTAATTATTATTATTTAATTACCAATTAATTATTAATTAGCAATAACAAGAAAGTAAATATATTAGCACATTAGCTGTAATTAATTAAATTTAATAATTAATATTAGTTTTTCCCAATTAATTAATTAAGAATAACAAAAATTTATATATATAAAAAAATTACTCTAATTAATGTAATTAACTATTAATTAATTACCAATTAATTATTAATTATTAATTAAAAATATTTACAAACATATATTAATTAATTAATGATTATTAAATTACTTCCCACCCTATTTCCCTATAAACCCATAACCCGCTACAGAACATATTTATCAATTAATCAATTAATAAAAATTAATTAAAAATTAATTCTCAATTAATTAATTAATAATTCCTACTAATTAATAATTAATTTAACATAATTAAATTACTTCCCACCCTATTCCCCTATAAACCCACAACCCGCTACAGTACTAAAAGACAATATTTAATTAAATTACATTAAAAATAAATAATAAAACATAATAAATACAATATAATATACACAAAATTTATTTAAAAATTGATATTAGTAACATCGAAATTATTTATTTCGATATTATTGACATCGATATTTAAAACTTCGATATTACTAATATCATACTAATATCGATATTAAGACTGTCGATATTACTTACCTTCTATATTATGTCCCATCGATATTTAAACTTCGATATAATTGTATATCGAAATTTAAAACTCGATATTTTGTCTGTGTACCGTGAAGGTGGTGGTGGTGGTGATATGTGTGGTATGTGTGTGGTTGTGAGGGTGTGATGTGTGCTGATTTGCCTCTCCTTTGTGCTGTGGGGTTGGGCCCTTCAGTTGTGGAGTTGGGCAAAGGATTCTGGGAAGGGAAGGGGCTGATTCTATACTCAGCTATGTGGGTGGGTGAAAAAGGAGTATTCATGTCCGGTGTGTTGTGTGGGTTGACCTGGGATTTGTATTTTTTTACTTGCCATGGGGATGTATCATTGAGGTATGTTAAGTATTTTTTGAGGGAGAGCCAGATTTATAGCCACACTTGGTAACCTTGTTGTGTGGTTGCTTTCGACCGCCAATACTCTTCTGGAGCCACCGCGGCGGTTGGAATACAACAGCCTTCCGCCGGCTTTCCCATTCATCAATTGTTGCGATCGCACCAAAAGCAAGTGATCGTTCCGCTGTCACCGCCATTAAATCCTAATTTCACGTACGGTCAATCTGCTGGTCGAATCACGGTTTTGGGTCTTTCTGCAGCAAATCCGACTGCCATGGATGGATTTTCACCTGCTCTGGGCGGTCGCGGCGGAGTTTCGTGTGATCAGTCTGCTGCGTCGGATTTTTCTGGTGGTTCATCGTAATTTGACTGCCGGTTTTCCTGCGGCGCTGTGGACGGTTAATTTCCGCTACCGCGGTGGTCAGACTGCTTTTCCGACCACTATCCTAATCGACCCCATAGTTCACAATGCAACATCAAGCTCAGGCTAGGGGTTCACAAAATAACAAGATGACATCTGGGAAAACGAGCAACCAGAGAATTTCACAAATATGAATAATGCTTGTTAATTTAGCATACTGATGCTTGCATTTTGGAGGACACATGCTTATATCTGGTCTTACAGGGGTCATCAATGACAATGACAGTATAAAAGAGTGATTTGGTCGATGCCTGGCAACTTCTTGTGTTTTTAATTTCATTTTGGTTGTTGCTGTAGTCAGAATCTAGCCCGTGAATTATTTTCCCCAATTCGGGTTGCCTTAATTCCCCAAAGGACACTACCTTTTAGTTCATATTCCACCATTACTGTGCTAAAAAGAAGATTAGACTCCTTTGCCATCAAGATTGGTTTCTGGTCTTCCTTGGATGCATTCGGACATCCAACTACTAGAAGGCGGGCAAGTTATTCCTTCCTTACATGTTTTTCTGAGATCCTGCTATAATTGCTCGTTGTATTCTCAGTGTCTGCTAATGATCCCTGAAAATGATGGGGCATAATACTTGCCATGGGGTTGCCTCATCTTTTTGAAAATGTGCTTCAGGAGCCTCCCTTTAGGTGCCTCCTATATGTTAAGACCTTCAGTGTGTCAGTGCCAGAATTTTGTCAGGGGTATCCCCTTTTGTCAAGAAGTACATACAATAAGTCAGTACCAGAACTTGGCCATTTCTACTGCCCAAATACCATGGGTGACCCATATGTCAAAAATTGCTTCTAATATGTCAGAGCCAGCATTTTCTTCCTCCAACCAGACTTCCAACCCCCACACTGCCATGGTTGCCTACTATTTCCTCCAGTAATCTAGCACCAGCATTTTGCCCATAGGTATTCCTGTATGTCAAGAAGTACTTCCAGCATGACAGGACCTGCCTTTTTCAATGGGTGCAGTGGCTCCCCCATAAGCAAATAATTATCTAGAACATACCATGGCCAGTGGGCTAACAAGCACTCTCTAACTCACTCAGACTCCCTGTCTAATTCAATCGCTTTCCCACTCGCTCACTCTAAATCACACTCTCTCACTCATTCTGATTCATACTCGCTCCCACTATCACTCCTATACGGGAAACAACACTTACAACGCAACTTTTACAACGCACTACCTTTACAACAAAACTTTTACAACGCAACATCCATTACAACGCATGCCATTACAACGCAACCATTACAATGCATGTCACTACAATGCATACCACTACAACGCATGTCATTACAGCGCAGTCATTACAACGCATACACATTACAACGCATACCTACACTATCCACCACTTACCCTACTGTTGCACCCCTGGAGTTAGAATAGTAATTTTTACCCCTACACTATCCAACACTTACCCTACTGTTGCACCCCCCTGGAGTTAGAATAGTAATTTTTACCCCTACACTATCCAATACTTACCATACATGCAATGTAATGGTATGCGTTGTAATGGTATGCATTGTAAATGTAGTATGCGTTGTAGTGGAATGCGTTGTAAAGGTAGTTTCAAAGAATTCGTTGTAATGGCATGCGTTGTAATGGAATGTGTTGTAATGGATGTTGCGGTGTAAAAAATGCGTTGTAAAGGTGTGCGTTGTAAAAGTATGTGTTGTAACCACATACATCCCTCATATACAAATGTACCAACACTGAATGATTCTCCCTCTCACTCACAAATGCAGTTACATACACTTACTCCTTCCTAATCACTGACCCTTACACAAAAATACTGGTGGATAATAGGCTCTGATTTGAATTCCTGTTGTACAGGAACTCTGCATTAATAAATAGGTTTCAGTACGCTCCTCATGCCACTGGGCCCTGGTGTAATTGCACCTACTACACCAATAAGAACTGTACCCCTAACTCACTCCAACTACCCTTCAAAGTTTCCCCTTCACGCTTTCATTTTAACTCCCTCACACTACTTTATTTACTCCCTCATGCTAAATTTCACTTATTCTGCTGTGCACCCTGAAAACTACATTTTATGAGATTTAGTGTGAAGCCTGAGGCATGCAGAGTATGTTTGTAAATAAAGTAGATTGGGCCTGTGACATGGAATCATAGTTGAACTTTGCCCCACACATAGGGAATCCAGACAGGGTGCGGCATTTTTAAAAGCTGTGTTTTATACACCACTATGTGGATAGTCCCTCCTCCTCTTCCTCCCATAAGAAGCCTGGAGAAAGGACGAGAGAACTGACCAGCACACTGGCGGCGTCCATGAAAACATGAAAGTTGAGTTTTCATTAATAAGTAGCACAGTGTGGACTGAGGTTCGGGGCATTATGTGGCCCCTCACATGTGTCAGCACCGCACCCTGAAGCCATTGTAGAGTGGTCAGTGAGTATTCCATTAGCTATACTTCCCATATGTTTCTCTCTTTCTATAGAGATACCTTCTGTGTCATTGTTTATGAACTGCTGAATCACTGAGCTTGAGCATATCCTGCACCCAGACCAGTGTTTTTGGTTTTTGAAAAAAAGAGAGTAGCATGATAGTTGACATATTTCTCCCCTCAATGTTCTCCCTGTTTATAAAGTGGTTGGCAGCATCCTTTAAACATGATAGTGAAGGGTTTCAATTGAGGCCTAACAATTTGAAAGTAACACTGTACACAGATGTGGTGCTGATTTTTGCAAGCAGGTACCAAGCTTATGCACAGGTGATAAGGATACATGATAGATTTGCTCAGTTTTCAAGGAAGAGAATTGTGGGAAATCTGTATTTTCCAAATGATAACCCCGGGATGTTCCACCTTTGCTGGACCCTATTTTTGTTTGCTTGCTTTAGAACTCTGTTCACTGGCAAAAAAATGCACACTAATAGTTATACATATAAATGCCGGCGAAGTAATGGTAGACTGTGGGATAAAAAGTGCACTCAGGGCATGGACGTTAAATGACAGTATTGGACTGCAGCACCTATTGTCCTATTCACTACAGTGGCAATGTAAACATGGCATGATCCCTACCCTGTGAAGCCTGACTGTTGCAGTGTAAACCTGAAGTATGACCTGTAAAAATAGCCCCAGTCTCTTTTACATATTAGGAAGTCACCCTATGTATCCCACAGGGTAAGGTGCATGGTATTTATAAATGTGGCATGTGGAAAATTATTATTACCTTGTCCCTACAATGACAACAACCAAAAAGCTATGTTCACTGTGGCAAGCCTAGCTGTCCTTTGTAGAAAACCAAAGTGCAGATTAAACTTCTAATACTCCTAACTCTGACAAGGGAACAGCTAGAAAAATAAGGAAATATCTATTTTTAATAGAAACTATTAAAAGTCAAAATCAGTAGGGAAGCTGGAATTTTAATAAATATTAACAAAATTAACTTTTAGAATGTTACCCTTTACATGCCTGAAATGTCAGAAAGCTAAACAACATAAGCCCCTGCCAGCTCCAAGCCAGATAATAGACCTCATAAGATGTGAAAAAGGTATGGAAATGCTCTCACATGCAAACAACTGGCTGACCCTAATTGGCATAGTTCAAATGACAAAAGTCCTATCCCCTGAATATTCTGAACTTGTGCAGGTAGGCCTAACGCTCAAAAAACATTATGAGCCAAAGACCCTTTTTATAGCTGGATATCCAAAAAAGCCCAGGTTGGGAAGCCCTACCATGACTTTCGTAAGGGAACTACTCTAATTTTCTAACACACTCCATCACAGGGGTGCCAGGATGGGCTTGGGGATTTCAGAGGTAATAAGGCGACAGGGCAAAACAAATACCAGGCTGGGTAAAAGAATAAAATGTGGTAACATAACTATAGAGGCAGGAGGTGGCTGTGGGCAGGGACAGAAGAGAGACAGCATTCAAGCATGTGTAGAAGATAACAAAGTTTGACCAAATTAAGGGATATACTGGTGTTAGTAGCTTAGGGAAAGATCCATGTATTGATAACAGTAGATTGCTCTGAACAACAGTCATAAAGAAAGGCCTGTATGGGCCTGCTGTTGTTGAGATGGTTGTACTCAGTGCATGGTGGACCAATAGTAACAATAACACTGAGACAAGTAAAACTTCAAGGGACTGGGTGCAACAACTAAAGTCATCTGCATACTTAATCAGAGTGAATACCAAGCCAGAGGTCACACTCAAAAAAATAGAGGACTGAAACAGACAATAAATGAAATTTGGAATGGAAGAGAAAATCAGACATGAAAGATGATTTAAAATGCAGGATAGACAAAGATCAAGAGAAGGAAATCAGACAATAAGAAAGAACAAGAGAAAACCACTGAAGACAGATACTATATCAGCAATAACTCGGGGAACAACCGATATGGCAAGGGGACAGGGAGAAAACAAAGTCAGGTAATTATGAAGAGGGTTTCAGAAATTAAAAACAGAGATTCTGGGATCAATAGCAGGCTGTACCCAACAGGCATAAAAATAAATAATGCCCTTGTGTTACAGGGAAACATGAACTAAGATTCAGAACAAGGAACTAAGGAATGTACACACACGGTGACTGAAACACAAAACAAGGTGTAAGCTAGCTGCAAGACAGTGCAGGTGAGAGCAATTTAAGCCCTTCCACCAGCCCTATGCCCATTGGAAAACATGTAGGGGCAGATTTACAAGAAACGGACGCATCTGTAAAGATGCGTCAGTTTCCCTGCGCCAGCCTGCGAAACCCTTGCGTCATCATGGATGTGCCGTATTTACAACACAGCGTACCATGGCTCAAGGATTGACAGATGCGTCAGAAATTCTGAGGCATCTGTTGGTACAAAATTAATGCATTGCTGGAGTTGTGTCCTAAGCACAACGCAACCCAAGCAATGCATGTTAAGGCCTATTCTCACTACACTGGGTCACTCCTTACGCCTGCTTGAAGCAGGCGTAAGGTTTTGACGCAGTGGTGTCCTAGAAGTGGGGCAGTGAAATCTTGTAGATTTCACTACATCAATTTAATGAGGCTTTCCTGCATGGGAACGCCCGCCCTGCATACATTATACCAGAAGCAAGTATAATGTGACGCAGGCTTTACAATGTGACGCAAATCCCTAGATGCGTCGCGTTGTAAATTGGCCGCATTTTTTACGCCACCACTGCATCACAAAAGTGACGCAACAGCGGCGGAAAAGTGTTGCAAGGGGCTTGTAAATCTGCCCCGTAGATTCCAGGAAGCAACAAGAGGCAGATCAGAACTCTGAAATGGAACATTGATTGGCTCTTGTTTCAGAACATGGCAAGTATTCATGCAAGGAAGCACAGGGGCAAGCTGGGGTTGGTAATGTGGTGTGCAAAGTGTTTTTAGATTTACTGAAAAGCTCTTCTCAAGCTCTCATCGTCTGATAACTCATACAAGTACCAAAATGCATCAGCAATTGGTAAGTAAACCACTGAATGGAATATGGAAGGATCTAGTTTCCAAGAGAATAAGGAAAGTTTGTGTAGGAACATTGGAGTGTGACACAGGTTCCAAACTAGTGATGGAGGCAGGTTCATAGAAGGTCTTTAAGTAGCACCTCCCAATGGCAGGATAGAATGCTTCTGACATGGTATTGTGTACCAAAGAAATTACAGAAGAACTTCAAATGTGTCCCTGTCTGAGGGGCAGCAAGCATGATGAAAGTTAGAAATTAGAAAGATGCAAATCCACCATTATTTAATTGGTTGGTAGACGAAATGTGAAAGATCACAGAGTGGTAATTATCATTAGCAGCATCTTCCCTGAGGAGGTAAACTCTGTCCCACCTTGTCAGCTGGGCCTTTGGACTGTGAGAAGGCAATGACTTGCAGTGAGCTGGTAATCATATACAATGTGGTCTCCAACCAACAAATGGAAGATCACAAATTGACTCAGATATTCTTGTACCTTGCTATTGCTGCTTTCTGAAAACAAGTCAATTTCCTCTATGCTTGGAGTCTTCCTGGTACCCTGATAAAGAAATCCTGGCCTCACATGATGCGCTGACCTTGCCGGTGTGGAAGCATCCGGCCTATACAAGGAGTACTGATGGGTGTATGTCCAAATATTAACGATAAAAATTTTCGGCCGGATTATGGACACAACGGGCCCGATTCATAAAGGTAAACTGAGACAAAAGACTAACTTTACAAGTTTCGGTATTCACAAAGAGCATTTACGGGTAGTAAAGTTAGACGTTTGTCACAGTTAAACCTAAGTTTTGGTATTACATTTCACTGAAACCAAAACTGAGACAAAAGTCTAACTTTACTACTCGTAAGTGCCCTTTATGAATACCAAAAGTTGTAAAGTTAGACTTTCATCTCAGTTTACCTTTGTGAATCGGGCCCCTTATGTTCATAATATCAAGAACAAAAATAGCACCAGTAACAATATAGAAAGGAAAGCACAAAACTATCAACGACATGAATATAGAGTTAAAAAATCAAATATTGCAATAAAAGCAAATATATTTTAACATATTCTTATTAAAAATATAGTTAACATCAAAACATATTTTCCAATCATAAATCGACAAATTTAATTTCGTATAATACATGTAGGTGCGTATGTAGACAACTAATAAACAGAATAAAGAGTGTATTTAGTGTGAAAAAGCTTGTCTTAGCTAAAGGTTTTAAGTACCTTCTCAAACTTTTGTGCATAGCAATAACAAAATGCATAACATGTGCATCTCTGCATAATTTATGATACTTATAACTAATATAAATACAGAGTAAATATGTATAATTTATTCAACATAATTAAATATTTATTGATTGCAATTATTGTATTTTAATAATATGGGTATGGCTGTAAGATAATATGTATATTTGATGCTAATGACATTTTTTAACATTAAGTATATATGTTTTAATTTGTATGTGTTAGATAAATAGTATAAATAATTATTAGTATTATAATTTTATTAGTATATATCATTATATTTTTTTAATCATTTTTTTAAAATTTCAATTAAAAGTTTGTTAAATGTTCATGCCTGTAGATTTTACACAACTGTGTATGTAAATTAAGTATGCATGCAGGAAGTGGAAGTGATGCGCTAAAGAGGGCTAAAGAGAGAGAGCAGATAGTGAAGCAGTGGCGCGGCAGGGTCGGCAGTACCTCTGGACAACCGGACCTAGCGTGCAACGAACCCCGTCACAGCCGCAAACCGCTAGCTGCAAGCCAAAGCCCTTAGCCCAGCCGTGAGTCATCGAGCCATCGACTACAACTGGCAGGCGAGTTGAAGTTGCGGTAAGCGGCGAAGCGCTGCAAAAACTCCTGATTGCTGCCCGAATCGACAGGCAAGGCAGGAGAGTCAGGGTTCACCATGTGGAAGGTGAGCGCTGCAGCTGTAGCTAGCTGCCACTAAGTGCGAGACCCTAGGAGATCCACGGAGGATGCCTGGCTAGCGCTGGGTGTGGCTTGTGGGTGGTTCCTAGGTGTGCCTTGCTCACCATCTGGTCTGAACTCCTGTGCGGTCATCCTTCCCTGGTACGTCCACCCTGTTGGAGCCTTGGCTCTGGTGCTTCTGTGCCACAGCTCCCACGCTTCATGGTCTACTGCAGACCTACTCCTCTTGCCCAGCTGGACGAGCTGAGCCTCCCCAGACTTCCTGGACTTGTTCCTCTCCCCCTGTGGCACTACTGCTGAGCGAGAGTTAGTGCGTTGGAGCCCTGAGGAGGAGCTGGCTTGCTGGGCCTCATTGGAGGCCATGGATTGGCAGCCCTGACCTGACTAGATGGGGGGTTATGACCTTTCACCTCCTTATTTAACACTAGCTGGGAAGTTCTGGGGCAGCTGGGACCCCGGAGTGAGGCAACCCCTTGAACTCCAGGTAGGACATATAGCAAGTGGAGTGGCGTGGCGCGGTGCCATCAAGGGCATCTAACTAATTAAAGGAATGAGATATAGCAGAACAAGGAAGGCCCTTGCAACCACAAAGCAGAGAGGAGTTGGCCTAATGGCTAGGGCGGTTGACTCCGAATCTGGGGAACTGGGTTCAAGTCTCTGCAATGACGCTGAACATCATGTGACTCTGGGCAAATCACTTAATCTCCCCGTGCCTAATAAAAATGAATGTGTCCTCATGTAATGCAACAGGTGCTATGTAAAACGCTCTGACTTCTGATACCTTCAGGTCAAGTTCGCGATATATAAAACTCCGTAAAACAAAATAAAGCAAAAAAGCCAAGGTTAAGATCAACAGGACACGCTGACAACATAGCAGCCTCCCCCAAACAACCCATGAATCTGTCCATTTTGCACTCATTATCTTCTCCCACAGATGGTCTTGTACTCACTGGCATGAGCACCCGGGAGCATGGTTCCATTTACTCGTATACTCCCTCTCTGTTAGCCTATTTCAAAAAAACGCAAGGAGGGTCTAAAGGCTCATCCTCTAGCCCAGGGCCATAATAGCCAAAGGGAAGCTCACAGCAGGTAACAACTAAGGCTACAGTCTTCCCACCCACAAATTATAGAATTGTGATACCGGAGGTTGGTTCTAAGAGTAGCCCAGTTGTGGAAAACGTAAGGTCGCCTCCAGGTCACTCGATGGGGGAACACTCAGAGACTCAACCTTCTTCACCTTTGTCTCAGGATTGCCCTCAATCACACTTTCTGATCAAACAATCACTGAGCAAAGTCAGTGTGTCAACTGCTAACGCTCGATTGCAACAAACAGATCAGTCTCACACGGAGCCTCAACAACACTTACAACCAAATTCTTCAGTAAACCCGAAACCACTTTCATCCAGTACTGATACTCTTAGCCCTCCAGACACTCAGTGGACAAGCCACCAAAGGGAGATATCAAACCACTCTCTCCCCAAATTCAAAATAATATGGGCACAGCAACAGCCTGCCCACAGAAAAAAGAAGGGATTGACGTAAACGATCAAACTCTTCTGGAGCTATGCTTTTTTCTTACGGCCTCAGTCAAATCAACTACCCAGAAATCAGAATCTGGCATAAAAGATTTCACTCCTTCTTTAATGTTGGCAGCATGCCCTCAACTGCTTCAAAACCCTTCAAACAACAATAACGGTGTTAAACTATCACTCAGAAAAACTGGACATCCAAGTGGACCTCTTAATACTTTTGCCTTGTTCACAACCGGTATCAACAGCAAGCTTGGAGACCTGAACAAATTAATAACTAGAGCCCAATTAGCTTTAAACCTGGTCCAGTCGGTCTGCAGCTGCTCACCTATCATAGATAGTTTATCAACCTTTCCAATATCCTAAATTGCATATGAGATGACATAAAACCCCTATCAAGAGCTCCCGGCAGGAAAAAGGAGGCTATTGAGACCCCGGAACAGGACCATGCAAAGTGCACTGAATTAGCATCAGCTCCAACACGCATAAACGTACTAGTTCCTGTGGACCACCGGTTGGCAGGGAGCTGCATGGCTACTGACTAAGCAGCATTACACTCTACTTCTAAAGCTCAAGCCTCAACACTCCCTGACAAGAGTCTTGTAATCCTGCTGCAAAGTGTTGGGAAGTAAGATAGCGGGTGTTCGTCTTAACTCTGTATTTCCTTTCATGTGCCTGCTATGCGTGCTTGATTGGGCAGGCGCTTGGGGTCGGGTGGGGTTTCACAAGCATATAAGCTGGTTCACTGCGTTTGACCAGTGCTTGGTTTCTTTCCTGGTCCTGCGACCTGGAAGGTTAATGCTGGGTTTTTCCAGATCTTCCTGTTGTCCTGATGTTTTCCTGACTTCCAGTAGAGTGATTCTGGAGCACAGAACGCCGGAGCTGGACAGAGAAAGCTACGCTGGATTTCCTGATTGAGTGGGAAATTTCGTGTTCATTTCTCCTTAAGAAAGCGAAGTCCTTGAGTTAGTTTTTATTGGATTAGTGTTCTTTTTTTGTGCCTTTTCGCCTCTGTCACAATGGGATAATTTGTGAAGTGGTGGTGATGGAAATAAACGTGGCTGTGTTTATTGTGTAAACTCCCTCCCTTTCATTGCCCCATGTTCTTTCCTGGATTTTGCTTTTTTTTCCATAATTTGGAGACTCTAGCGCTAAGTGATACTTTGAAGTGGTTACATACCTATTAGGGGTGCACCCATTTATTATTCTGGATAAGGTTTTTTTCCCTTCCGTGTTTTGGGGTTTTTTCCCTTCTCCTTTGCTAAAACTATTGTATGAATTGACAAGGAGGTGTTTTTTAGTTCGTGCTTAACATTCAAAGACATTATCATACCCCACAGATTGTTTGTATACTCGGATACACAAGAGTGACATGAAGACTTCAAGTAGAGACAATACTTTTAAAACTCAGACGAAGTGTTTTGGAGCCTGAGTAGGGGGTAAGAACGTTTACTCGTTACCCAACTTGCTATGCCCAATTGAGTATGTATGTGTATGGACATGTGGTGTTAATCTCTCTTCCTTTGCCTTTTTAGGCAGTCCTGGGGTAGTGAGAAGTGCTGCACCACGAGTACCGGTCTGAACAACACCTGGTGATTTGTTTTGTTTTCCAGCCTTCTTCTGTGGTTCTCATTTCGCCACTGCGGGTATATCTGATAGGCGGTGGCGGCAGGACCTGCAGAAGAGGAGTGGGGCTAATCTCCGCTCCCGCAATATTGGGTGGTTGTTTATCGGGAGCAGGACAGAAAACCAAGCCCACAAATTTAAAATACTGCCTGAGCGTAGATGAATCAAGGTGGGGGAACTCCTAGTGTAGGGGAGGATGGGATACCCTCTATGCAGGACTTGATGGCTGTGGGTACATCCCTTCAGTTGGAAGTACAGGGCTTGAGACAGGAGAATGTGGGATTGCATCAGGAAGTGAATGCCCTTAGAGTGAAGGAACATACATGGGGTGCAGGAGCAGAGCTATCTTCTAAGATCCAGGGGCCTGTATTACAGCCTGCTACATTCCACTTCGATCGTACCACTGGTCAAGGTGTAGGTAGTGGTAACCCTCTTGCGATTACTGTTAACACTCTGATCCCTGTCCCTTTAACAGTTCCTGATAGATTTATGGGGGATTGTAATAAGTTCGCAGTATTTATGAATCAATGCCATCTACATTTTATGTGTCGTCCTTCTGCTTTTCCCGATAATGCGGTAAGGGTGGCTTTTGTCATATCTTATCTGGCAGGTCCTGCATCTATATGGGCTCTTCCGTTAGTGGAGGGGGATGATCCTGTCTTGTATAACTATCCAGCTTTTAAGGAACAGATGCGTTGCCTGTTTGTGAAACATGCTTTTATGCAAGCAAGTGACGCTGAGTTGTTGAAGCTACGGCAAGGAAAACAAGATTTATTGACTTATATTACGTCATTCAATCACTTAGTGACTGAAACTCATTGGCCTGTGGCAAAACAAACATCTATTTTCTATCAGGGGTTATGTGAGGAGCTTAAGGATGTGGTATCAAAGGTGGTGGATTCTCCTGAGGCGTGTACTGAATTCATTGATTTAGTTGTCAAGTTAAATCATCGCCTCCTTGAAAAGCGTGGGGAAAGGAATCGTTTTATGGGGCCTGGGCAGTGGTAGAGAGGAGGGCCCCAAAGGAACATGTGGACACTAGACAGACATCAGAGCCCATGCAGATTGGGGGTTTGCGAGGGCCGTTAACAAGTGAGGAAAAGAGTAGGAGGCGCTTACACAATCTGTGTTTCTACTGTCTACTGTGGAAAGGGTGGTCACTTCGCCCGTGAGTGTCCCGTGAAACCATCCTTTACCTCCCGACCTAAGGCAGTGGCATGTGTGAGGACTGGGATAGATCATGGTAGGTTCTCATGTGAGGACATAGCTGCTTGTAACCCTTATGACATTCAGGGAGCTGTTCAAAGGGCACCCACTAGTAAAAGATCAACTATAACAGGATTACTTGATTCTGGCGCCACTGGTAATTTTATGGACAATCAATTGACTGAGGCCCTGATGGTTCCTTAAGTTTACACGGAACAGCCGGAACCTGTTCGGGCAATTGATGGTACTGAGGTGTCATCAGGGGCAATAACACGTCAGACAGAACCCTTGCTTTTGATTTGTGACAATGGACATTCAGAAAATGTTAGTTTTGATTTAATTGATGCTCCGTCCTTTGGCATTGTATTGGGGGTACCTTGGCTCCAATTGCATAACCCGAAGATAGATTGGGTGTGGAGGACGGTGACATTGGACTCTACACATTGTCTACAACATTGTTATCAGGAGGCAACGGACTGGGCTGTGCCTTTGACTTGTGCAGCTAGTATGGAGGACAACAAACGAAATGAGCAACCCAATTTACCCTTGAGGGTTTGGGCAAACAGTATGGAAGGGTAAAAGTACCTTCAAGGGATTTTATTAGAGTTAGTTGAAGCTAAAAGCTTTTGATCCTAGTCCATGACCCACCACAATTAAGGCCAAAAGTGCAAAAGTGCAACAACAGAAATTCATATATTTTGAAGCAGTCACAGCAAGTGAACAGAAAAAAGAAGAATAGCAGTATATGGAAAATCATATTTAATACTCTAAAAATGATTAAAAAGGGTACAAAGTCAATGTCAACAATGTTACAAGAAGTAGATGCTGGACAATCAAATGAACACTTCTTTGGAACAATTGTTAGCGCTTTCCTGCCTAATTACAAATACTCAATTAATAGAGGCAGGAAAAGCGTCAGTCGACGTTTCAGTCTCCTATATGTTCATTGTTGAGACCATCTTCAGGACAAGAGACAATATCTGAAGACCCTGGAATTGCTATAATCTTTCCAAAAAACGTACTGATTTAGGTACGAGAAATATTCCACATTGGTAGATTCGGTATTCGAACTGCTATGTGATGTTGTATCCACTAGCTGCCAACTTGTTTAGCTGAAATTAAGGCCAATAGTTTTCTCTTTTAGATCATGTCATCGACACATTTATTTAGATGAATGGAAAGTCGTTTTTCTTAGTTTGAAGTCTTTCAAAGAGCAAAAATCACCGCATGCAATCACGTCATTGCATGCGGTACGGTGGATACAACATCACATAGCAGGTCGAATACCGAATCTACCAACGCGGAATATTTCTCATACGTAAATCAGTACGTTTTTTGGAAGGATTATAGCAATTCCAGGGTCTTCAGATATTGTCCCTTGTCCTGAAGATGGTCTCAACAATGAACATATAGGCGACCGAAACTTCGACTGACGCTTTTCCTGCCTCTATTAATTGAGTATTTGTAATTAGGCAGGAAAGCGCTAACAATTGTTCCAAAGAAGTGTTCATTTGATTGTCCAGCATCTACTTCTTGTAACATTGTTGACATTGACTTTGTACCCTTTTTAATCATTTTTAGAGTATTAAATACGATTTTCCATATACACCCGGCACCTCTGCTAATCTTCTTTTTTCTGTTCACTTACTGTGACTGCTTCAAAATATATGAATTTCTGTTGTTGCACTTTTGCACTTTTGGCCTTAATTGTGGTCACGGACTAAGATCAAAAGCTTTTAGCTTCAACTAACTGTAAAAAAAATCCCTTGAAGGTACAGTATGGAGGACAGGCACCTCAATGTTCGTACACCTTATGAGGAATACAGGGAGGTGTTTGATGTGGTACAGGCAGGGGTGCTGCCTCCTAATAGTGCATTTGACTGCCGCATTTATTTACAGCCGGGCGCTACCTTACCATGTAGCCTGGTGTATGCGTTATCTGAGCCATTGGAGAGGCATTTAAGGGAGTACTTAGACGACATGTTACGTACAGGATGTATACGCCCATCTGTGTCCCCAGTCTCTTCTTCTATCTTTTTCATCCCGAAGAAGGAGGGTGATCTCCGCACCTGTGTGGATTACAGGGCACTTAATAAAGTAAGTATCCCCTTCCTCTTATTCCGGTGTTGTTGGACCAATCACCTCATGCCACAGTATTCACCAAACTGGACTTACGCGGGGCTTACCCTCTCATTTGTGTCCGCGAAGGGGACGAATGGAAAACCGCTTTTCGAACGAAGTTCGGTTTGTTTGCATACTGTGTCATGCCCTTTGGGTTATGTAACGCCCCGGCTGCATTCCACTTTTTTATCAACGAGGTCTTGTGTGACTTTTTGAATATAAGTGTCATCATTTATTTGGATGACATATTAATTTATTCCAAGGCCCCTGAAGAACATGTTGATCATGTTACACAGGTACTGCGGAAATTACGTGAGCATCGGTTACATGTCAAGCTGGAAAAGTGTAAGTTTCATGCTGTCTGTGTGTTGTCTTTAGAGTTTCTTGTGTCAGCCACCGGGATCAAGATGGACCCCCGTAAAATCGAGGCAATAATTTCATGGCCTGCGCCTACTTGTGTAAAAGCGATACAGGTGTTGTTGGGGTTCGCCAATTTTATAGGCAATTTATATCCCATTTTTCAGATTTTGTATCTCCTTTAACTCCTTTAACTGCCTTGTTGAGGAAAGCTGTTCCTTTTATTTGGTCTTTGTCAGCTCAGGCAGCTTTGGCCTTGTTGATAGAGAGGTTTACCTCTGCTCCTGTTTTGGTCCATCCAGATCCGGCGTTGCCTCTATGTATGCCGTAGGAGGTGTGCTGTCTCAAAGGGATGTGGAAACTGGTCTCATGCATCCCATCGCCTTTTTCTCAAAGACGCTGTTACCTGCTGAGCGTAACTATACTATTGCTGAAAGGGAGCTTGTGGCTATTAAGTTATCCTTTAAAGAGTGGGGACATCATCTGTGGGGGGCTAGACATTCCGTTACGATTTGTACGGATCATAAAAATTTTGAGTTCTTTCGTTCAGCGCGGGCTCTGACCCCTAGACAGATGCGATGGGTGCTGTTTTCAGCGAGTATGATTTCGTTATTACATATAGACCAGCAGCACAACAGGCAAAATCCGATGCTTTATCACGGATACATGGAAAAACAGGCGAGGATGGGGTGGGAGTGGAGAAAAGACTGATAATCCCTGCAGAGAAAATAGTAGGAGGCACCTCTGAGGATGAGTTTCTTAAATCTATACAAGCAGAGATGGGGAAGATAGATCTAACCCCCTGGTTGACTGACCCTGTGTTTGTAATACGGGCGGGGTTATTATATCATGATGGTTGTTTGTTTTTACTGCCAGAATTAAGGAAAAAGGTTCTTACATGGTGTCATTCCTCTCCTTTGGTTGGCCATCCTGGAATTCGGTAGACCAAGGAAATTTGTTTGCGCTGAGTTTGGTGGGAGACGATGGGCCGTGACGTGCAGCTGTTTGTGGGGTCTTGTTCAGTTTGTGCAGTTAGCAAAGCAACACATACTCGCCCTACAGGATTGTTGAATCCTTTGCCGGTGCCCCTTCACCTTGGCATACTGTCAGCATAGATTTTGTTACAGATCTTACTGATGTGCGGGGACATACTGCCGTTCTAGTGGTGGTTGATTTATTCACTAAAATGGCACATTTTATCCCCCTATTGACAATACCTAATGCTCCTGTACTCGCTGAAGTCTTTCTCTCCCATATTGTAAGGCTACATGGTTTGCCAACGACTATCGTGTCAGATAGGGGTCCGCAATTCATATCGCATTACTGGGCTGAGTCTCTCACTGAAAATGGAATTGCATTTGTCCTCTGCATACCTTCCTAACTAACCAGACGATGGAACAGTAATCCGTTGTTTGGTATCCACCCTTTCTTGCGGTTGGTGGTTTTCTTTACCTCTATCTGAGTTTGCATATAATAATAGCTTGCATTTGGCTTTAGGTATGACCCCTTTCTTTTGTTCCTCTGGATATCATCTCAGGGCCTTACCTATTAAGCCATCTGGGAGGGTTCCGGCAGCTGATACCTTGAGTCATTCTCTGGTGACTATTTGGGCAAAGGCTAGGGAAACATTTGGTGGCTGCCAAGGAAAACATGAAGACACAGGCTGATAGGCGTAGGAGTCTGCCCCCTTTGTATGCAGTGGGAGACAGGGTTTGGTTGGCCACAAATAATATGAAGTTAGATGGGCCAAGAAAACTGCAGCCAAGATATGTGGGACCCTTCCGGATATGTAAAGTAATTAATCCTGTTGCCATGAAACTTGTCTTACCTGATGAATATCGCATGCACCCCGTTTTCCACACTTCCCTGCTGAAACCATATACGTCCACCACTTTGTCCTTTCCCCCTCCACCTCCTGTCCTGGTGGATGATCATGAGGAATTTGAGGTACATGCAGTTTTGGATTCCAGGAAAAGGAGAGGGAGGCTTTATTATCTTATTGATTGGAAGGGTTATGGTCCTGAGGATCGTACCTGGGAGCCAGCTATGGATGTTCATGCCCCTAGATTAGTACGTTTGTTTCATCTTCATCATCCAAGCAAGCCAAGACCTGTGGGGAGGTGTTTGGGGGAGGTACTGTTAGGAAGTAAGGAAGCGGGTGTTTGTCTTACCTCCGTATTTCCTTTCAGGTGCCTGCTATGCGTGCTTGATTGGGCAGGTGCTTGGGGTCGGGTGGGGTTTCACGAGCATAAAACCTGGTTCCCTGCATTTGACCAGTGCTTGGTTTCTTTCCTGGTACTGCGACCCGAAAGGTTAATGCTGGGTTTTTTCAGATTTTGCTGTTGTCCAGATGTTTGCCTGACTTCGGGTAGAGTGATTCCGAAGCACAGAACGCCAGAGCTGGACGGAGAAGACTACGCTGGATTCCCTGATTGAGTGGGACATTTCGTATTTATTTCTCCTTAAGAAAGCGAAGTCCTTAAGGTCGTTTTTATTGGGTTAGTGTTCTTTTTTTGTGCCTTTTTGCTGTTGTCACAATGGGATCATTTGTGAAGTGGTGGTGATGGAAATAAACACGGCTGCATTTATTGTGTAAACCCCCTCCCTTTCATTCCCCCATGTTCTTTCCTGGATTTGCTTTTTTTTTCTTAATTTTGAGACTCTAGTGCCCAGTGATACTTTGAAGTGGTTACATATATGTTAGGGGTGCACCCATTTAGGATTCTGGATAAGGTTTTTTTTTCCTTCCGTGTTTTTTTTTCCCTTCTCCAGTGCTAATAATATCATATGGATTGACAAGAAGGTGTTTTTTAGTCCGTGATTAACATTCACGTTTTGTGGACAAAGACATTATCATACCCCATGGATTGTTTGTATACTCGGATACACAAGAGTGACATGAAGACTTCACGTAGAGACAATAGTTTTAAAACTCAGAAGAAGTTTTTGGGAGCCTGAGTAGGGGGTAGGAACGTTTACTTGTTACCCAACTTGCTTTGCCCAATTGAGTACGTATGTGTATGGACATGTGGTGTTTATCTCTCTTCTGTTGCCTTTTTAGGTAGTCCTGGGGTAGTGAGAAGTGCTGCACCGCCAGTACCGGTCCGAATAACATCTGGTCCTTTGTTTTGTTTTCCCACCTTCTTCGGTGGTTCTCATTTCGCCACCGCAGGTATATCTGATAGGCGGTGGCGGCGGGACCTGCAGAAGAGGAGTGGGACTAATCTCTGCTCCTGCAATATTGGGTGGTTGTTTAGTGGGAGCTGGACACAAAGTCTGCAAGTTAGGAGTGACCCAACCCTGCTAGCTGACTCAAAGCTGGTCGCAAAGACACCTATGCTGGATGCACAACCCTCTAAAATCAACATACAATCATCCCATCTGCTCAGTAAGAGGGAAAAGAAAAGTTAGCGCAAGCAAAGAAACAAACCATTAATAAAAGCCAGAGCGGACTCTTTCAAATTGTTTCCCCTTGTTCATAACACCAAACTCTAAACAAGATTCAAGTATCTGTCCAGGAAGTGCAGGGCTGCTGCAATCTCCGAAAACACGAGCCCACAAATCATCCCAAAATACCAAGGAGGTGCCAAATACCTACAAAGTGAAGCTTGGGACTCAGCACATGCATACATTAACTACTGCTAACGCAAGAAACTGGAAGCACGAGGTGAGTACCCCTCAAGGCACACAACAAGCTACCTTTGAGTACTCAACCTCAAGTGGCCTACAGCCCTCCGATGCATCTCATCTGCTATGACATACCCGTCCTTTGAGCCTGGGGGGACAGTCACCAAAATCCCATTATAGGATACCCCAAATGAAGGGAAAAATTAACTGGACATCAGCAAGATTAATTAAAATCGGTAATTGGAATACCTCCTGCATCATTCTATTCCATACATCATCAAGCTTACACCACCAGCACTGGAGTCAACCCAACCAAAAGTAACCTTTAAAAACATGCAACAGCCATTAGGAGAATGCCGGTCCGAACAGTCTGACTCCCAAGTAAACCACACACCCAGTTCTGGAACCTTATCAGGACCACCAGCGGAAACATCTGATTCAGACAGGCAACACAACCAGCAACAGAAATGTGCCTGTGACTTTACAAATACCAAGATACTACTTAATACTGAGTATCATTCAAAAGACCAGCATGATGTTCTCAATAGGAGTAACATCATCAGCATGATGTTCTCAATAGGAGTAACATCATCAAATTACTTAAAGCAACCCCGGGGTTCGATGCACTGGCATCTAGTGACATAGAGTTCATCAAATTTCTTCCACCCAGAGGCTCACATCCCTCAGATGCAACACTGGTCATGTTTAAATCCATCGCTTGCGCTCATGACCTCTCAGCCAGCACATAAACCTTTCAACCATGGGTATTAAAATGCTTCCATATTCTAAACCCAGCTCTCCAACCGTGCTGGCAAATCCACTAGCCATGCTGCCAAGTGCTTGCCGGACATTGGTCGGAGAAAGAAACAAGCCATACTTAATCTTAAAACATTCGCAAGTCCAGGTGGTCACTAAAGTTATCTCTCAGGGCATGATTCTCACTACAAACTCTGAGCAAGATTGGGGTAGGTTACCACAGCCTTGTCTACCAAAAGCTTAGTTAGACATGACGAACAGCCATCATGTCAACAAACCCAAAACAAAGCTGCTAAAAATAATGATTGTCACTTACAACCTATAATCTCAACCAACGTGCAGCTATGGACTCCATCAACCCTATGTTCTTGGAGTATTAGTGGACTTCAGCACAAAATAAGTACTCCAGAGATATGTAACTTTATTTCTGGGCACGACTTGCTCGCATTCCAGGAAACATGGGCCACTCAAAATCACCCCCTACATGGATACTTGGAACACTGGGAGCCTGCTGTAAGAGGCCAAAAATGTGACCGGCCTAAGTAGCTTAAAAGGCCCCCTTGAATCATTACACTTTCAGGAGAACCGGCACCTTTGAATCAAAATCAACTCGTGGAGACAGCAGCGTCCCTTGCTACTCCTTAACGCTTACATCAAACCGAACAAAAAGGTCTCAGTTAGATCGTTTATCTACAGTCCTGTGCGACTTGGCAGGGGACAAACCACATGCAGACTATCTCCACACGAGGGATTTTAACACCAATCTCTTCCAAGGCACCCCAGAGGATTTAGAAAGTCTGCTTCCACTCAGTCCAATAGAACTGAAGGCACAGGTAAAACCCATGTATCAAAAACGCTGAAGCCTATGGGAGTAATGGGTTTTACAACTTTACAGTGCGGGCTTCATCATCCTCAACATCCCTTCAAACTGGTCATGGACAAACGGCCGAAAGTGCTCTTACCTTGATTATACTATCTGCAATTCAGAACTGCTTCCATATATAGAAAACTATAGTATCATAGCACGTACGGAAAGAGATCTCCGCCCGCAAGTCACTACCATCACCCTGAATTTAGAATACCACGACCGAGTTAAAACTACACATACAGGTGTCCACTCTGAGGATCTCAAACATCTAAGATAGAACTATGACATTAGCATAAAGATCATGAAAGAGTGCAAGCAACTCACCATACACCTTAATCTGTGTTCTGTCTCCTCAATAAAAGACTAAGCAAATTTGTGCTCTCATCTTTTAAAGCAATTCCAACTAACCAAGCAACATTATGTTGGTTCTAGTAAGAAGCAGGCCCCTCTTTCAATTCAAACAATGGCACTAAAGAAAAACAGAAATGCCTCCCTTGGAGGAAGCAAGGAGACACCCTGTAGGCATGCATATTTTACACCGCATATGTGGGTGCAGGGGTGGCTCTAGGCTCATGGTGGCCCTGGGCAGGGAGCATAGGTCCGTGCGGGGCATTGCGAGGAAGCTAGTGAAGAGGGGGGGTCAGGGACTTTGGAAGTGGAACAGAGCCGGAGGCCGCCAAATCCCTGCCAGGGGCCACCACGCAAATATGTATCCATCCTCAGAGGATTATTATATTAAGGATATATATTGGCGTGGTGGCCCCTGGGGTTTGGTGGCCCTGTGCAGGTGCACAGCTTGCATATGCCTAAGGCCGCCCCTGGTGGGTGAGTGAATGTGCATGAACAACATTTAGATCTTTATGCCATCTCATCACGCTGTACAAAAGGGGGTGGTGATGGACGGAGCATCTGAATCAATCAAACACTCATACCCAGTCAGAAGATCTGGGTTTAATCCATCACCGTTCTTTAGCCCACTCTGCCACCCCAGTTCAGACATGGCTATATGCAAATCAGTCTGACCCTGTGCCTCATGGGAACAGTCCAGCCCGCACTGCCAAGCCATGTCTTCCCTGGGCCGGAAACAAGCTTCCGAGGACCGGTTTCTGGCATTCCAGCCGTCTTCAGCCCGGCTTGCTTGAATCCAGTGGCAAAGTGAGCAAGGGACACACGTCTGAGCATACCCTGCCACACTTATGGTGGCCAAAAGCGGTACAAAAGGGGGTGGTAATGGACGGAGCATCTGAACCAATCAAACACTCACACCCAGTCAAAAGATCTGGGTTTAATCCATCACCGTTCTTTAGCCCACTCTGCCACCCCAGTTCAGACATGGCTATATGCAAATCAGTCTGACCCTGTGCCTCATGGGAACAGTCCAGCCCGAACTGCCAAGCCATGCTTTCCCTGGACCGGAAACAAGCTTCCGAGGACCGGTTTCTGGCATTCCAGCCATCTTCAGCCCGGCTTGCTTGAATCCAGTGGCAAAGTGAGCAAGGGACTCACGTCTGAGCATACACTGCCACACCCAACCCAGATCAAACACTCACACCCAGATCTTTTGACTGGGTGTGAGTGTTTGATTGATTCAGATGCTACGTCCATTACCATCCCCTTTGTATCGCTTTTGGCCGCCATAAGTGTGGCAGGGTATGCTCAGACGTGAGTCCCTTGCTCACTTTGCCACTGGATTCAAGCAAGCCGGGCTGAAGACGGCTGGATTGCCAGAAACCAGTCCTCGGAAGCTTGTTTCCGGTCCAGGGAAGACATGGCTTGGCAGTTCGGGCTGGACTGTTCCCATGAGGCACAGGGTCAGACTGATTTGCATATAGCCATGTCTGAACTGGGGTGGCAGAGTGGGCTAAAGAACGCTGATGGATTAAACCCAGATCTTTTGACTGGGTGTGAGTGTTTGATTGATTCAGATGCTCCGTCCATCACCATCCCTTTTGTACCGCATCTCATCACACTAGCACGCACCTCTGGGTAACAGACAAATTAATTTAATACATATTTTTACTGAAACTTAAACCATAATGTCATGCCTAGAGACAGCGCAACCTAAAGAATAATTTACTCAGGAGAAAGGGCACCCAATTTTTCATATCATATGAGGAGATGAAGGCACTTTCTCATGAAATCATGGACAATAATGGGCATTTGTTTTCGGTCACAGAAGGCCAACAGGCACACCAAGCCTAAAAAGAAAGGCGGGCTTTAATTGCTCGAACCATTACTATTGTACCATCCTACAAAAGACGACAAAAGGAGTTGAAAAAAAATGGGATCACCTAAAACAATATCATTCCAGTAGGTAGAAGATCTCCACCAACTCCACATTAGTACATGATAATACAATTAACTATTTAAGGTTTATGTATCAGGTACTTTTCACAGCCAAACTAGTGAAATAATAGCTCCTGTGAGTATCTAGAATGAGTATTTCTTAATACTGGAATAAGGTGCAATCTAACTTTACAGTACCATCAACTAGAGTTGCTTTAAAAATTACATTTTAATAAGTTAATAGAGCTCCAGCTTGTAAAATCAGTGAAAGCATAACCTACAGCCACTGCATCTATGCTTCACCCATGTACAAGTTAAAAGTTGACATTAGTCAACTTGTGCATCAACTATTTATTTAAGTTTAAAATTTCTGGTCTCTGTTTAATATGCACTGTTCCTCATTATGTCTATTCATCAAATAGTGATGCACCGATTAGGCATCTCAGTATGAGTACACACCAAAGATTAATTATATGTTTTAAAAAGATTGCTTTAAGATCAATAAGAATCAGCAGCCAGGTTATATGCTGCATCATTAGTAGGTGGCGTATTTCTGATAAACAATTAACTCAAAGGAAGATACTCCTGTATATCCACTGACTAGTTTGTGCCAAGGCAGGGGTGACCTATATGTGTCGTCCAGCATTATGTCTTGCTCAATGCTGTCAGCATCTCAACTAAT
This sequence comes from Lissotriton vulgaris, assembly GCF_964263255.1. NCBI lineage: Eukaryota > Metazoa > Chordata > Amphibia > Caudata > Salamandridae > Lissotriton > Lissotriton vulgaris. The sequence continues at coordinate 2,006,310,562 of NC_141689.1, read as the reverse complement.
TGAATAAGTATGTACGTTCTAAAGTTTTTATTTGGACAATGCTAATGAGGTCAGGTTTGTATTACACGTAATCATAATGGGTGTGTGTCTGTATAACGCGGCAAGGGATCAGAGTTTCTTAGGCACATCAGATAAGACATCTTAATATGACACAGGTGACAGTAACTGCTCTTCAGAACCTATTTTCTCTGTTGAAGAAAAGCATCTGTTTGGAGTGAATATGTAATGAAGCATCAAGGTCATAGCCCAGTATTTTCACCTAAAGGAAATGCAGTATAATGGATTATATCCTTTACAATTTGTATATTTCTTTTTATAGCCACATCAACAGCTACAACATGTGGCTTTGTAGCACTGAGAACTCCTGCAAGGCATTATACTGCTGACATGCATATTACAGCAGACAGACAGGAGCCCGCATAATCCCAGCACAAAAGAACTCGAATGCGGATTCGGAGCCGATACCCTACTTCTAGTGGAGAAGAACCTGTATCGCAGCCCTCTGCAAAAACTATAGGAGACAAAATGAGTTTGTGGGCCTTGAGCAAGTCGTCCCCAACATAGTGCCTGTCAGGCTACATCCACTGATATATCCCGCACTAGCTATGTCATTGCCAGACCCTCCCACCCTCCCTTGGTGCTGTGACTACGTCCCCCCTCTGACCCCCTTAATGGAGCTCTCCTGTTTTTTTGGGTTTTTTTTTTAGCCTTGACCTGACAAATTCTACTATTTGTATATACATGTATATAGAGATAACTCTAACCACTAGTATATGTAGTAGACCTGTACTCTCTACCATTCCTATGTGACTCTTAGAGTTTATCCATTTCTATCTCTTCCTTGAGTCACGTTACAACTTGTACATTTGCAAATTTCTTTCTGTTTGCATCTTTTATGTAACTCATGTAATCCTAAATCCTTATGTATTGCAACTGGTTCTTATGTAAAGCGCTCTGGCACCTTCGGGTAATGTTTGTGCTATATAAAATCGCATTAAATAAAAAGGCTAAATAGGGCAACGATCAACATCAATTAACACTTACAAGAGGGTAAAATCATAGCGGTTCTAACGATTATACGAACATTCAGGGTTTGATTATGGCAGTCAATAGACAAACCTCTATGTCAGCACAACAACATCTGCAGCAAATGGAGGAGCTGTAAAAAGGTAAGCACACAAATCAAAAGCAGGTGCCGGTGCCAGTTCATGAAGGTGGTACAAATGAGGAAAGAGTCTCACAGCAAGAGCCCAAAACCAGATGTCCTCATCCAGTCCAGACATATGCCCCCACATTCCAGTATCCCCTGGTATATGAATACCCCAGTCAAGAAGTAGGCTATTACTTCAGTGGTTGTTGAGGGAGGGTCAGAAATGGAGTAAGAACAACATGAAATTTTACAGAATGCCACCACAATTTTGGTACCCTACAAACAGTCAGCAAATATAGGTTCAGGAAAGTAAGACGTTCATCAGGTGCAGGGCTGAGGTTATTTACCTATGATGTCCCAGGATCTATACCAAGCTATGCTAACTGGACCAAGTACAACCTCTTCAGCTATTGAATCTTAGTGGTAGTGATGGTGAACACTCGGATGCTTGTCAGAGAGCTAGTGTGGGGATGCATCACTCTCAGCCCTCACTAGTCACACTTTACTGCAATAACGAACTTTAGAAACGCTTATCTTTTATAAAAATGAAAGTACTTTCTTACACTGAAAAATAATACTACACACAAACATTAATCCCTTGGTGTGGGGGCCACTGTTTTGAGGGTTCATACTATCCCTTTCAGCTCCTTACCCTTAACTTAGAGTTAAATAGAATTCTTTCAGTGACGGTAACCTGAAGATTTGTTTCCTGGAGCATGCCTATATGTGTAAGTGATGGTGCTGGCTGTGTCATGGGTAATGCATAGACAGAAATAAACTGAAACACATTTTAAGGAACTGACACTCTGCATTGGATGGTATGAAAAGTGTGTATCTTAAGGAAATTGCTCACACTCAAAATGGGAAAGCTAAGGACTTACAGCCTGATTCATGAAAGGTAATTGCGCTCGCAAAGGGCCAGATTCTCTGAATCTGGCCCTTTGCGAGTGCAATTTTAGCATTTGGGATTCATCATCCCAAATGCAAAACTCGGTAATAGCGAATTCGCAAATCTCTATTTGAGATTCCTTAAATGCAATTCATCATCCATTTTCAAATTGCGAAATCGCAATTTCGGGCCGCTAATTACCGCGAGGTCAAACCTCGTGGTAAATAGCGAAAACTCAGAAAAATGTTTTTAAAAGCATTTTTCTAAGTTGCATGTTGCACACACACATGTCCTTTGGACATGTGTGTGCGCAACACCTGTTTAAATTAGCATTTAAGGGATGCTACAGGGTGTCCTCTGGACACCCCTGGCACCCTTTAAATCACCATCAGCCTTATTCATCAATCTCCCGTTTTGCGAGGCTCTAATAGCGAATCATAGCGAATCGCTATTAAGGACTCGCAAAACGGGATTCATGTAGGATTAGCAAAATGTTTTGCGATTCCTAATGATTCCTTATTTGCGATTAGCAAATTGCTAATCGCAAATAAGGAAAAACTCCCCATTCATTCCTATGGGCCAAAAGGCACATAGGAATGCATGGGGAGTCATTCCTTATTTGCGATTAGCAATTTGCTAATCGCAAATGAGATTGCGATTTCAAGGGTGAAGGGGTGTCCAAAGGACACCCTGTAACACCCCTGAAATGTTAAATTACACAGATGTTACACACACACATGTCCAAAGGAGATGTGTGTGTGTAACATGCAACTTAGAAAAATGCTTTTAATAGCATTTTTCTAAGTTTTCGCTATTTACCACGAGGTTTGACCTCGCGGTAAATAGCGGCCGAAATTTGCTAATTCGCAATTTTAAAATGTTTCAAGAATAGCATTTAAGGAATCTCTAATAGAGATTCCTTAAATGCTATTCCTCGCAAATTTGCGAGTCTCTAAATAGCGATTTTTGCATTTGGGATGATGAATCCCAAATGCAAAATTTGCACTCGCAAAGGGCCAGATTCTCAGAATCTGGCCCTTTGCGAGCGCAAAATAGATTGATGAATCAGGCGGTATCTTATTTGCAATTAGCTAATTGCTAATCGCTAATAAGGAATACTCCCCATTCATTCCTATGGGCCTTTTGGCTCATACAAATGAATGGGGAGTTATTCCTTATTTGCGATTAGCAATTTGCTAATCGCAAATAAGGAATCTGTAGGAATCGCAAAAAATATTGCTATTCCCACATGAATCCCAATGTGCGAGTCTGGAATAGTGATTCCTTATGAATCGCTATTTCAGACTCGCAAAACTTCCCAATGATGAATCAGGCTGTTAATTTTTTGTCCCACAAAATTATAGGACAAGATTAACCATTCTTTCACACAGCGTAATGCAGTAAGAAAACTTGCATAAAAGGGAAAGCGAGGAATGTGCCATTTTTACCATCATATGGTACATTCCTATCCTTTCCGAGTCCTGGCACACTTTGACTGCCTCGTGCCAACGCAAGCACCTTTGCATCACGGTGCAAATGTGCCTGTGTTGTAGAAAAGATCGTTTTCGTGCAGGAAGGGAACTACCCCCTGAACAAAAACAATCCTGATACGCATTTTTCTCTTTCCATGTGTGCTCAGGATGCAGCACATGTAGAAAGATAAAAAAAATGAGGAGAAATAAAAATATTTCTCCTCATGGGAAGCTTAGCATTTTGACACAGTCCAAGTCTATGACTAATGGTTAATCTGTGAATGCGCCAAAAGCCATTGGTGGATGTGTGGGAACACTCAAGCTCCACCCATGGAATGCCTCCCTGCCACAGAGTAATGCAAGGCAGCGATTTGCGTTTGCTTAGTTTACTCTTTATTTATCAAGCCATGCAGGGCCATGCAAGGTTGCCTTGCGTGACTTGATAAATCTGACTTGGGATTTGCATCACCCTTGAGCCCCTTTGCATGGAGCAAGTGTCAGGAACCTCACCGTTGCCACAATATGGAATAAGTCTCCACCTTTGATTCACAAGAAAAGAATCAGAGTCATTGCAAAACCAAGTCTGGTCAGCACCTGGTATGACATTTAACGTTAAACAACCGTTATAAGATGGCCGCCGCATTGGCTGAGAGTTCTAAGCCATGCTAGTGTTTCTTGAGCGGTCTAGTCTTCAAGAGCATCGCGCGCAGATTCAACAGCGCACTTCAATTTAGCCTTGTTTGTGTATGCATGTTCGAGCCGTTTCTCCGCAATAGTAAAGTGCGTGAGAGTACGGTTAACTTAGAATTTCCAGTTAGCAGTTTGGTGTAATTCTGCTTTCTTAGTGAGAGTATAGTCACAGTTTAAGTCCAGAGTAAGCACTTTCTGTCACGAAGACTCCTGTCTCTTCAGAGTTCCTGTCCGAAGATTTCTGAGAAGTACGACATTGGCATTGAAGACAACCGAGCCATTCCGGCATCTGTTAGACTGAGAATTATCATTCTTGGAAGCTGAGACAGCTAGTTCGGTTAAGCTAGGATTCGGGAAGTGATGGAACCAAATTCTGTTCCGCTTTTCTCAAGTAAGACTCCTCCATGGAAGTTATGCAGCGCTTTGTCCGTTAATCTCAACATCTCCTGTGAGTTTGGGCTCTGTCCTTCCTTTGCGCTTTTCCTTTCCTTTTCCTTCCTCTCATACCTCCCTTGTTCCCTTTTGCGCGACAGCAAGGAAAGGAAGATTTTCACAGACTAAAGTATGCAGTTTTCACAGAACAAACTTATGTAAAGACTTGTACATTGACTCTTACTACTGTATAGGAAGGATTACAACCAAAGAATCTCTTCAGTGTTAAAAGGTACATTTGAGAGGAGGTTATCTGCAGCAGTCAACAGGCACAGAGTATAAATAGTTAAAGTTATTCTCTCTCTATTACAGATAGTGATTAATACTACTATACCACTGCAGAGGTTAATACAATATACAGAAGAGGGGCAATACTCCAACAAGTCTGGTAGGAAGAACCTAATTTAGAGTATTCAAAGCTAGCAGTATTGCAATGTTGTGGTGTTAAGGTTTTCTCCTTGTGTGCATTAGGCATCCCCTTCGTGGCTGAAGAAAACACTACACAGAAAGAAGTTTCAGAAGCAACAGAGGGAGTCAGCTATCGAGGAGTGTCTCTTCTCTTCTCTTCCCATTCATCTTTCCCCCCTGTTGGTAAAGTTGCTCTGTCAGAAGCGCAGCGTCACCGACGGGCGGGCATTGAGATCAGCGGCCATTTGCTCCTAAGAAGACAATTGGGTTCTGACAGCAAGGGAAATGCAAAACCTTGATAAATCTAGCCCTTAATGTCATGTATGTGTGTATATTTATATTCACTGAAAAAAACATAGGTTTCAGGGACGTTATAGTTAGTTGGACATTTCACTCATACAAAACAATAGAAATTCCCTCTTTATAGATAGTTCAGCTAACTATAACTTGCGCCCCCGCAATACACTGCCGATGATGTTGTGGTGTAGTTCCTATATTCCCAATAGGCTCTGCGCATTGGAATAATATATCCTATAGATTAGACGTAGGACTGAGGTCTATTAGGTCTCTATCGAATATACTAAACTTAATTGTGTGTGTGCCAGCCAACTCAGAGGTCACTAGAAACGTTCTTGAATACACAAGAAGGGATTAGTTTCTGACAACCTCATAAAAATGACAACTTTGTTTCCCAATAATAAGAATATATCTCTCAGAGTCGGGGAAACAATAGATAAGTATTTCACTCAGTCAATCATGCATGCTTCGTTTCTACAGAGTTGCAGAGAAATAGTGAGATGGGCGTTTTCAATAAAAAGGTTTATTGAACAGTCTTCTTTCTCATGCAAGAGAGGTGAACTGCTACAATAGTTATGCAGACTGCAAAGTATAATGCGTACAGCTAGAATAGTATTATAAAATAATACTGTAAGAGCATTCTATGGTTTCTAAGCAATATAAAAATAACATAGACAAAAATATTCAACGTGTGTTTCTAAAATACGCCTACCCCAATGTACCTAACCTAAGTCTAGTACGAGGGAAGAAGTAAGTATTGTGTAGCATAGGCTTAGTTTTTGCCAAGAATCTACCAAAGGTTCTCTAGGTTCTGATCAGCTCCATACCTTGTTAGAATGAAGGAGGTCCGGTATCTCTGTCTCGGGACTCGATTTCCCAACACCCCACAAGGGGAGCCGGAAACCCTGGAGCTGGATTCTCGGCAGGGTAAAGGCAGCTTCTTGATCAGTGCATCAGCTAGAGAGTCTGCTTCCTTTGGCACTTGCTGTAGCAAGCTGTGTCGTGCAAGTAGGTCTTCAAACTGTTCCGAACCACCGTAGTTTGCCATAGCAAGTGAAGGTATATTTATACCTTGAAGGTGTTTAGGAAGGTAATAGTTTGACGTAAAGTCGGGCGTATGAACGTCAGAAAAGAACCCCTACGGAATAGTTGTTCTTTGTAAAGTAACTGAGTTTTTGGACAAATCAATATTTAATTGAGGGAAGTTCTCGAACTGCTTAAGCTGGTTTTCCAAGAAATCGTTGTGACATTTAGTATGGGTGGAAGTAGCCATGCCTGTATTTGGGTAGTATGGACTATACCTAAATAAGGGCTTGATTTCTATGCCTATATAAGGGCAATGTGAATTGTACCTATATAAGGGCATGAATCGGGAAAATTCACTCGGAGCTTAAAACGCCACACAACACCCACTCTACTTTCTTATGTACGACATTACTAAGCTCTAAACACATAAAAAACATATCTGAACATGATGTGTTAAAAGGTCAAATATTGTCTTTTGGAAGTTTTTCAAAGAATTCTAGTTCTCTATGAATAGTTCTACTTGAAGCAGATTACTTTGTGACAAAAAATGAAAAAATACAAATTTGGGAAAACAAACGTTTGATCATAGAAAAAATAGAGTTCCAAAGTCAGAAACTTTGTTTTGAAAAATTAAAGGTTGAATTCAGAGTCTCTCAGAACACTGTGTGCCAAATTCAAAAGTCAATATTATTGTTTGGTGAAAACATCAAATCTTCTAAGTCTGTAAAGAATTTGTCTACCATTTTAGGTGAAAGTTGGATTACCTCATTAAGAAGATTAATCGTACATAGATGTGAAGCATCGCTGTCAGCATTGGTCGCATTAGCAATGTTCAAATTGGATGGTACCTGTGTGCCGCTTTTCTCTCGTACCTCACCATCAGCATTTAGCGTCTGTGAGATCTCAATGAATGCTGTCATCAGAATTGGTAGCCGCAGGAGACAACACAGTGCATGAGCCGTCACTGGTCCAAGCAAGTATCAACATCCGTTGGCATGACTGATGGGAGTGTGAGAAAGATGTCTAACAGGCATTCTTCTCCACATAGTAGGCATCGTGGAACAGGTAAGATGCAATCTTGCCAGATTGGTCTGAATGACATAAACCATGTGGTATTCAATTCTCTTAAATAAGTTAATCCCAAAATTTGGATATGCGCTCACGACACTTCATTACCAGTAGAGTATTTTCCACGGTGATCTAGGTGTCTGCTGTGGATTGGCTTGCCATATAGAAGCAGTAGGAGGATGTTCAGTGAAGGCCATAACGGCGACTCCCGGTCTGTCTTGGTTTTTGAAAACAATACTTGAATACAGCAAGTGACCCTGGCTGACACAGTTACGAGATAGGCTAAACCTGGCAACATGCCACAGCAGTTGTGATCATTCAACACTATGTGACTTCCATTAGAAAGTTGCCTAAAAATTGGATCAATCACTGCAGCTGGTGAACTTTGCAGATGGCAGGATAAATTGTTAGAGGAACCATTGCAGGCCCGGTATAAATTAATACCTTGAGAAAGGAGAGAACCGCTTAGTGCGTTTTCACAATTATTAAAACTAAGAAATACTTCTTTTACCCCACTCCAACATTTGTGTGTGTATGGTAATCCCAGTATGTCTTGATGTATTCTTTACCCAACCTTTCATATATGCCTGCTGGAATATGTTTTAAGCAATACAGAAAATGGAAAATTGTAAAAGGCAGAGTCATTGTACTTTGCTTTATCCATTGAATGGCTGGCTTTTCAGCGACAGTAAATGGCAATCTTTCCAGTTTTTCAATGCTCAGCACAGTATAGTCTGCTACCCTCTGTGCCAGTTTGATCTCTTTATCAGTGAGATTGAATTCTGAAAACAGTAACGTGGTATTGAATAAACACCAAGGCAAATAGCCTGAACAAAGTTTTTGCGAGGTCCAGCCTAATAGCATTATAGAACGTAATTGCGACTGACCATGTTGTAACATGACCAAGTCCTGTTCCATTATGTCTATGGCAGAGGAGAATATGATGTTCAAATAATATATCCTGGACGACAGAGTTGTTAACCCATTGTCAACTACAGAGAGAGATTTCTCTAAATTAATACGATCAATTTCTCATATTCGTTCTGCAGGCTCTGCTTGCATAATCTTCCATGCTTCATGATAAGCAGCATAGATACCGGTGTATATAAAATGTTTATGACGCAGTTTAGTAGGTAAGAAGTCCCTTAGATCAGCGCCATCTTTAGGTAAAGATAAGTATTGTTTTACATCTTTTAGTGTAGATTTGTGTAGCCACTACACTGTATGTTGTTACTATTCCTGGATGCTGTCTCTGAACATATCTTGGATCCGGGCTGGTGAATGTGAACCCTTGTGTTTTATTCAGGAATCTATCTTGACAGTTGTTTGTGTCTGTGGGCCAAATTAACAATTTTTTCCAATCTGGATCTGTTCTGTTGTGAAGCAAAATAGTATTAAGTCGACCACCCCCTCTGAAGTGTTACTAATATCAGGTGTAGGTGTAGGTATGGACGGATTGTTTAAATCTTTTATCCTGGCTAACCCAAGATAAGATGTCTGTTGTACAGTGTCATTCAAAACATTATTTGCTCTGGAATGATACAGGCTCTAAATAAAGCTTCTATCCCCTGCACTTGCCAATCTTTTGAGCCACAGACATTTTTTGTCTCAACGTTGTCTTCCAAAAGTCGAAACCTAACGAAGAAGGCTGAGCATAAAAGGCTGCAGAATAAATTTGCTTGGTGTTTGTCAACATACTTTTCATTCCTGTCTTATTAACATTTTTAAAGTAAAATGATTCTGGATTTGAAACATTAAAATCTGAAAGTGTGGAAATTTGCCATAAAATGTTTTTGAGCTACCCTTTTGTGGACTAGGACAATGTTCTCATTGGTTATATTTCAATAGATTTCTAGGATTTGCAGATCTGTGCAAGAAATGATGACCATAGTGATTATAACAATACATTTGTTCATAATCTGATGAACCTTCTAAGTATTCATGATTAGTAAATTTTGCAGACATTTCTAAGTCTGACATCATATCATTAACAGTCTCAAAGTCCCGATCATCAGAAAAGGTACTAGATGAAACAAAGTCAATCAAGGAAATCTTGAACTGGTGTGGAATCTTCGACAGCTCCGCCGGACCGAAAATGTCATATTCAGTTCTGTCCCAAGCTATACCACCAGGTATAGGAACAGCTGTGATGTTCACTGATGAAAAATCTCTTTGTTCACGATGAGAAGATTTGTGCGGCTTGAGTAGTAAGTTGATGTTATTACTTGCTGTGTCCTTTTTAATATATCTTCCATTTATCAGCATTCCCAAATGTATTACCAGAGTCAACCAAAGTAGAAGAAAAAGTACAATCCAAAGTTCAATCCATGGTAAAACCAGATAAGTATTTTCCAGGTGATGAAAATGTTATGTTGCTTGTTCTTTAAAAGATATTTTTACTGGCGTTATTTCAGGTTCGCTGGGATCCTCGGAAAATGTATCAAAGTTAATGAAATAGCCAGAGGCAGTTCTGTCAATGGTAGGAATTGCCTCAGGATTCGTTTAAATCACTGGAACCACTTGATCACTTGTTACATTTGTATAGTCAGATGCTATTTCATTGTAAACAGGCGTTTCTTGATGAACTGTTATATGGGTCTCAAGATGTACACGTTTCATGGCTTTGTTACATAGTCCTTTTCGCACTGTAGATTATTCAAAGTTGATGAGTCTCTCTGTTTGAACCTCTTGGCTAGTACCCATATCAGAGCGTCTGCTACATCTTTGGAATCCACTTGGCCTACTGCTTATGATCGGCAACATGATGTGGTTTTACCAGGTCGATGGACACAAACCTGTTCTCCTTTTTACCAGCAAGTGGCGGCAGTAATTCTGTTCTTAATCCGTGGAAGGCTAGGACAGGTACTGGTTGTCTGTAAGAAGGCCCAAATTCCTTTTTGTCTGCGATCTTTTCTCTGAATAGATCCCCAATCTTTGGAATCCAGACAGGTCTTTCTGGGACGATCGGTTTCTCTTCAGTGGTTGTTGACTTCAGGAAAAACGTTACTTTGGCTTTTTCTTATTTCATTTAAGTCCTGTAAAACAGCCAAATGATCTTTGATATCAAAGGGATTTTGTTCTACCACTGAAGTCTGACAATCGAGATCCAAAATAATCATTCTTGTTCCAAAAGGATTTCATATGGAGTGATATCCCCTAGAGAATTTCTTGGCAGATTATTAAGACTAGGTTGGGCACTTATTAGATGTTTTTCCCACCCATCACCCGAGCCTAATACCCTAGCTGTTATAGATTGCTTTATGTCCTGTTTTTTTCTCTCCACTACCGAATTTTCCTCGGGATAGAATGGTCTAGAGTACCGCAATGCAACGCCCAATTTGGCCATAGCCTCCTTGTAAGCTCGAGAGCTAAACGCAAGAACCTGGTCAGAATGTAGCGTGCCGACTGCGTATGTGCTGATAAAGACTCGCAAATCTTTTATAACAGTTTGAGCGTCAGCCGAGCGAATGAATCTTATCGTAATATTTGTGGGAATACATTTGTCCATAGGGACGTCTGCGTGTAGAAAGTCTAATGCTGTCCAACACTGGTGTCTGTACTGGGCTGGCTACACTGTAGTCCGGTATCTGGCGGCGTTCTCTGCTGCGATCTCTGTTGCAGTTATTGCAGTTAATTGCAAATGTGTGAATGTGACCATTCATCCCTGGCCCCCAGTAAGTCTCTTTTAATTCTAGTATACATTTAGAGTTCCCCTGATGTATCAGACCCTCTCCCAAAAGTGGTTTGTGTATCAAAGTTACTCTACGTTTCCTGTTTGGAATTACTCTATCACCCACTCCAGGAATTCAAGCCAAAGGAACGGAGTTTGTGTCAATTATATATGAGTATTTGAGTGGAAATCCTTTTGGTAATGTTTTACCACTGTCTTTGCTTGAAGCATTGGCAGCTAGCATTATTTCGCTGTCGATTTTCGTTTTCAAACGAGTGATTGCAGCTATGGAAGCCGTTTGCACAGCTGCCTTCGCGGCTTCATCAGCCAATGAATTCCTTGCAACGTGAACGCCATCAAGTTGATGACTCAGTGTATGTATCATGTGAGCCATTTGTAGTTCTTGCCGTAACTGAACTACTAGTTCCCAAAGCAACTTATGCTTGATTGTGCCTTTTGCATCTTTGTAACCTCTTTGAAACCAATTTTGTAAATATTAATTGTAAGATTAAACACAATAATACGAATCTCCCTCTATGAGTGTGAGGAATTTTCGATTTGTATTTTCAAGCGCCATCTTGAATGCTTGTAGTTCAGCTCGCTGAGCTGTACAATCTCCTAGACATTGTGTTTTAGTGACCCTCAGTCGGAATTTGCCATCTCGCCAGCGACCTTTAACGATTGCGCATGCAGCACTATAAGCTTGTTTACCCCTATAGCGGGCTGTGCTGATCCATCAGTATAAATTATACATTCATATTTTTCAAGAGGCAGAATCTCAGTAGGCAGAGGACATTCTTGTTTATATTGTAGAAATGCTTGTGTTTTCAAATAAGGGTCAAAAACGTATTCAACTTCTGTTGCAGCAAGAGAATTAACCCATTGTATCCATCTCAGATGTAAAGCTTTTGCATTCGGAATGCTCGTCTTTGTCACTGCCTCTAAGGCAGGTACAGGTGTAACGACCATAATGTGTTTACCCTGTGCGAGGGCTCTCTCTTTTGCTACTGCAGTTTGAACCGCTGTCAGAATTTTTTCTGTTGAAGTGAATTTCATTTCTGCTTGTGTGGACAAATGTGATTTGTAAGCTATTGGTACTTTTTCTCCTTCATTAAATGTTAAGTATGTGAATCCGCATTGTCCTGGAATGATTTGGATAACTAGGTTGCGTACGTTTACGCGTGTTTGTAAATGTTTTGTTACAAACATGTCTGTTTGTAATGAAAGCACAATTTCTGTATGTTTTTGAGTCCAATTAACTGTTTTAAAATCAGGTTTAATTATTTCTTAGTGAGGTTTTACCCTTCTGCGGAGTTTAGAATGTAAGTTCTTCCGAAGTTCAGGAAAACTAGAATCGACTAAGTTTGTCAGCGTTTTTGGAGGTTGGAGCAGCGCACATTTCTCCAGTAAGTTCGCGGCCAGGCTTTTTACATTCATATCGTAGGAAAAGGATGTTTAAATGGGCAATTTTCGATTTCTTGAAATTTAATTTGTACCCTTCAGAGGGCGAAGCCAAGCATGATGGTGTTCACCCTGCTCGAGTGCCTCTCAAAGTCATCGTCTGTTAGATAGATGTCATCGACATATGATAATGCCTCATCATCATAGGTCTGTAGTAACTCTGTTACCCTGGCTGAAAATAAACCTGGACTATTCTTGAATCCCTGAGGGAGACGACAGAATTGACCCTATGTCCCCATAATTGAGAAAGCGGTCAAATACCTACTTTCATGTGCAATGTTTTGACAGAAGAAACCGTTAGAAATATCTAATGTGGTTTTCTATTTTTTTCGCACATAGTTATTTATTAGTGCTGCACTGTGTGCATTTTTATCTGCAAATGTTTTGCAACAAGAGTTTAGATGTCTGTAATCCAATACTAGACGATATGTATTGTCCGGTTTGGAGACAGGAAACAAAGGATTGTTCATTGACGAGGTGCATGTTTCAATCACCCCTTGGTATTCAAGTTGTTCTACTATCTCCCTGACCTGTTTTTTAGCTTCTTGCCTAACTGGTGACTGCCTTTGTGCAGTAGGGTGATATGGTGAGGAGAATCCTAATCCCATCCTACATGGTTTTTATATAATGCAGGAGCCTAGGCTACTGCCCATTTCCTGGCATAAGTATATTTTAAATGAATTGGAATGTGGTTGGAGAAAGCTGGCATAATGATGTCTTCGCCATGGGGGCACTCCCTGATAAATTCAGCTGGCCAGTCTTGTTCATCTAGAAGAATGTCATAACCCTGAGAGAGCCGCTCCCAAAAGAGTGCTCTTATTTTTCTAGTTATGTACCCCTCCATCCGGAGTGTTACTTCATATAATTTATGTGGGACACTGACCCTGGTATCTGCAGTTTCAACTTGGATGTACTCATTCAAGTCCACTGTCTCCCAATATTCCTTCAAGTTCTTGCGAGTTATGGTGATTTCTGCTGCGTTGTCCAACATTGTTTGAGTTGTGATCCTTGGCATGTCTGATTTTTAGACCTGCTACCTTCTTTTTGGTGAATTGAGTTTTCATATTCTTCTGAACGTGTTGATCGTCTTTGGACTTCACGCGTTCTTCCTTTTGTTCTGACTGTTCTCTTCTTTCGGATTTCTGTGAGGAAGTCTGAAAGGTACGAGAGGAACGTGTATCAGTATCTTGATATCTATCAGGGTTTCTTAAATTATCCCTATTCCTGAGGTTATACCTCCTTTCAGAGGGCTCCTTTTGAGGACACCTACCTCTAGATTGAGAACGCTTCTCTTTAGAAGTTTGTTTATTGTTCTCCCACTTCTTTTTAGGAGGAGTAGGAGTGTTTTTAATAAAGACCTTTTCAGGACTTTCTGACAGTTGAGGTTTAACTGGTTCCCCACCCAAGCTGTCTCTGCCTAATTCTTCATAGGATTTTTCAATTACTCCGGCCAGTTCATGTGGTTGCTCAGTTACATCAAATTCTCTTAACTTTTGGCGGATCGCCACAGATGCTGCTTCACATTTAATATTAGCTAATATTATTGTCGAGACTTGTTTGAAATATTTCAGTAATTTACTACCTAGATTTAAAGCAGGCTCTGCCCGTATTCATTTTGAATCTGTTTCAGGGCGTCTGGTAATACCGCCATAGACGGAACACCATGTGTTTTGGTGCAGATTGCAGCAAAGACTGTACCCCATGTGCCACAGTCCTCCAGATGTGGTGTGATCCCTTTTGGTAAACAAATTGTTAGAATTCTGTGTTTCTCATGAGGAGTAGTATCAGGAAATACTGCCTCTATTTGAGTAATTTTTTGAGCTATCCAGAATGGAATTTGTTCCCATTTTGCAGGTAATTCACCAACGACTGAATGTAGAGTCGGTGGTGTAATTTTATTTATGTTCCCCTGGTAAGGGCGATGCTGTGGAATCATTATTGCTTGTTGGACTGTAAGAGTCCACATGACATATTGAACCAATTGTCTATAGATTTTTATCAAATATTTTAGTTCAACTAATAGTTCCTCATCCAACATTTCTTCAATGGCAGGATGTGGTGTATAGCTGGCTAATACCAGCCATGTTGCTCCTGGGCTACCTAGTGGACCGAGCCTGGTAATATGATGTATATGTGTTAGGGCGCCTTTAAACCAGAGCGCATGCTCTTGGTATGATAGTGGAATTTCTATATCCCCGAAAGGAATGTATTTCTCTGGTGGTTCATCTTTGTTGAAGTGAAACACTTTTGTTCTTGGATCTGCTTCAGGGAAGATTATCCATGAATAGAATACCTCTGTCTGATGATATTCATGTGCCTTTATCACAAAAACTAACTACCCTACCACCTCTTGCTGATAGGCCATTTCATATGAGTTTTATAGTGCTGGCTTTCCTTAAATTTTGAGGAATGATTATGCCATCCTCGTCGGTTTCATTAAAACCTGCTACTTATGCTGCTAGTTTTTAGGCCCGTCCAACTCTTTTAATTGTAATTATATTTTAACTTTGTACCTGTATTGGATGATATTGTATATTTATATGTTTTAAAATATCATTGTATTTCTTATTGGTGGTGATGAACTGTGCTTTTATGGATATTCTTATCCGAATAAAGATTATTTGACTTGACTAAAACCTGTTTTTTAAATTATTTTTTTCCCCTTCTTTTCCTCCTTTTTTTTCTTTTCCTTCTCCTTCCCCTTTTTCCCTTTTTTTCCTCTTTCTTTTTTCTTTTCCTTCTTTTTTTTTTCTTTTTTTTCCCTTTTGCCCCTCCCTTTCTTTTTTTTTACCCCTATTTTTCTGAGATTTCTTCCACCCCCCCATTTTTTTATAGCATTGTTATTGAACTTTATTCAGTTCTATATTCAAAGACTGTGCTCTTGCCCGTTTAACCTTACTGTCTCATGTGTAGGCTTGTGGAAAGGAGCAATATCACTACGATAAGGAGGTGGGATGGTGTCAGGGTAGGTGCAGATGCAAGGCTAATATTAGGAAATGAAAGACTCTAAGAACCCCTCTGTGCATACTCGCTGATGGAAACTATCAGTTCGTCTGCTTCTAGAGGTGTTCGAATGTTGTACATTTTGTTATCGAACATTACCCTCAGGAAAGCGGGGAACCTCATCTGCACTGTGGCTCCCAGGGCCCTGAACTTCTCTATTCTGACCTAGCTTAGGACACCCCCCGCGCCGCACGGCCACCAGCTGCTGCGTGTGCCTTCTGCTGCCTGCCTCGCTGCCCCTGCCGCCGCCGTGTGACCACGCCCCCTGGTCTCCTGCGTGATAGCACTGTGCTCGTTTGTTCCACAGGCTCCTGTACCCGTTCTCCTGCTGTGTGCCCCCCTGCCTACGTCAAAATTTGTTCATTGTTCATTTTCTGTAAATCTTTGTGATTTTGTACATTTGTTGTGTGCTTGTAATTTCGCCTATCCCCCCGTCTCTCGATCTCCTCCCTCCCCGCTCCCTGCTTCCCGCCACCGCCGCTAACCACGCCCCCTTTCCTTTCTGTACCCTCCCCGCTCCCGCCTCCCAGCTGCTCCGCCCTCCCTCGCACTTGGCCATTTATGGCGACCGTGCGACGCAGGTGAGTGTGACCTAGCTTAGGACACCCCCCGCGCCGCACGGCCACCAGCTGCTGCGTGTGCCTCCCGATGCCTGCCTCGCTGCCCCTGCCGCCGCCGTGTGACCACGCCCCCTGGTCTCCTGCGTGATAGCACTGTGCTCGCCTGTTCCACAGGCTCCTGTACCCCGTTCTCCTGCTGTGTGCCCCCCTGCCTAAGTCATAATTTGTTCATTGTTCATTTTCTGTAAATCTTTGTGATTTTGTACATTTGTTGTGTGCTTGTAATTTCGCCTATCCCCCGTCTCTCGATCTCCTCCCTCCCCGCTCCCCGCTTCCCGCCATCGCCGCTAACCACGCCCCCTTTCCTTTCTGTACCCTCCCCGCTCCCGCCTCCCAGCTGCTCCGCCCTCCCTCGCACTTGGCCATATATGGCGACCGTGCGACGCAGGTGAGTGTGACCTAGCTTAGGACACCCCCCGCGCCGAACAGCCACTAGCTGCTGCGTGTGCCTCCCGCTGCCTGCCTCGCTGCCCATGCCACCGCCGTGTGACCACGCCCCCTGGTCTCCTGCGTGATAGCACTGTGCTTGCCTGTTCCACAGGCTCCTGTACCCCGTTCTCCTGCTGTGTGCCCCCCTGCCTAAGTCATAATTTGTTCATTGTTCATTTTCTGTAAATCTTTGTGATTTTGTACATTTGTTGTGTGCTTGTAATTTCGCCTATCCCCCGTCTCTCGATCTCCTCCCTCCCCGCTCCCCGCTTCCCGCCATCGCCGCTAACCACGCCCCCTTTCCTTTTTGTACCCTCCCCGCTCCCGCCTCCCAGCTGCTCCGCCCTCCCTCGCACTTGGCCATATATGGCGACCGTGCGACGCAGGTGAGTGTGACCTAGCTTAGGACACCCCCCGCGCCGCACGGCCACCAGCTGCTGCGTGTGCCTCCCACTGCCTGCCTCGCTGCCCCTGCCGCCACCGTGTGACCACGCCCCCTGGTCTCCTGCGTGATAGCACTATGCTCACCTGTTCCACAGGCTCCTGTACCCCGTTCTCCTGCTGTGTGCCCCCCTGCCTAAGTCATAATTTGTTCATTGTTCATTTTCTGTAAATCTTTGTGATTTTGTACATTTGTTGTGTGCTTGTAATTTCGCCTATCCCCCCCGTCTCTCGATCTCCTCCCTC
This sequence comes from Lissotriton vulgaris, assembly GCF_964263255.1. NCBI lineage: Eukaryota > Metazoa > Chordata > Amphibia > Caudata > Salamandridae > Lissotriton > Lissotriton vulgaris. The sequence continues at coordinate 2,006,293,260 of NC_141689.1, read as the reverse complement.
CCCGCTCCCCGCTTCCCACCACCGCCGCTAACCACGCCCCCTTTCCTTTCTGTACCCTCCCCGCTCCCGCCTCCCAGCTGCTCCGCCCTCCCTCGCACTTGGCCATATATGGCGACCGTGCGACGCAGGTGAGTGTGACCTAGCTTAGGACACCCCCCGCGCCGGACAGCCACCAGCTGCTGCGTGTGCCTCCCGCTGCCTGCCTCGCTGCCCCTGCCACCGCCGTGTGACCATGCCCCCTGGTCTCCTGCGTGATAGCACTGTGCTTGCCTATTCCACAAGCTCCTGTACCCCGTTCTCCTGCTGTGTGCCCCCCTGCCTAAGTCATAATTTGTTCATTGTTCATTTTCTGTAAATCTTTGTGATTTTGTACATTTGTTGTGTGCTTGTAATTTCGCCTATCCCCCCGTCTCTCGATCTCCTCCCTCCCCGCTCCCTGCTTCCCGCCACCGCCGCTAACCACGCCCCCTTTCCTTTCTGTACCCTCCCCGCTCCCGCCTCCCAGCTGCTCCGCCCTCCCTCGCACTTGGCCATATATGGCGACCGTGCGACGCAGGTGAGTGTGACCTAGCTTAGGACACCCCCCTCGCCGCACGGCCACCAGCTGTTGCGTGTGCCTCCCGATGCCTGCCTCGCTGCCCCTGCCGCCGCCGTGTGACCACGCCCCCTGGTCTCCTGCGTGATAGCACTGTGCTCGCCTGTTCCACAGGCTCCTGTACCCCGTTCTCCTGCTGTGTGCCCCCCTGCCTAAGTCATAATTTGTTCATTGTTCATTTTCTGTAAATCTTTGTGATTTTGTACATTTGTTGTGTGCTTGTAATTTCGCCTATCCCCCGTCTCTCGATCTCCTCCCTCCCCGCTCCCCGCTTCCCGCCATCGCCGCTAACCACGCCCCCTTTCCTTTCTGTACCCTCCCCGCTCCCGCCTCCCAGCTGCTCCGCCCTCCCTCGCACTTGGCCATATATGGCGACCGTGCGACGCAGGTGAGTGTGACCTAGCTTAGGACACCCCCGCGCCGCACGGCCACCAGCTGCTGCGTGTGCCTCCCACTGCCTGCCTCGCTGCCCCTGCCGCCACCGTGTGACCACGCCCCCTGGTCTCCTGCGTGATAGCACTATGCTCACCTGTTCCACAGGCTCCTGTACCCCGTTCTCCTGCTGTGTGCCCCCCTGCCTAAGTCATAATTTGTTCATTGTTCATTTTCTGTAAATCTTTGTGATTTTGTACATTTGTTGTGTGCTTGTAATTTCGCCTATCCCCCCCGTCTCTCGATCTCCTCCCTCCCCGCTCCCCGCTTCCCGCCACCGCCGCTAACCACGCCCCCTTTCCTTTCTGTACCCTCCCCGCTCCCGCCTCCCAGCTGCTCCGCCCTCCCTCGCACTTGGCCATATATGGCGACCGTGCGACGCAGGTGAGTGTGACCTAGCTTAGGACACCCCCCGCGCCGAACAGCCACCAGCTGCTGCGTGTGCCTCCCGCTGCCTGCCTCGCTGCCCCTGCCACCGCCGTGTGACCACGCCCCCTGGTCTCCTGCGTGATAGCACTGTGCTTGCCTGTTCCACAAGCTCCTGTACCCCGTTCTCCTGCTGTGTGCCCCCCTGCCTAAGTCATAATTTGTTCATTGTTCATTTTCTGTAAATCTTTGTGATTTTGTACATTTGTTGTGTGCTTGTAATTTCGCCTATCCCCCCGTCTCTCGATCTCCTCCCTCCCCGCTCCCCGCTTCCCGCCACCGCTGCTAACCACGCCCCCTTTCCTTTCTGTACCCTCCCCGCTCCCGCCTCCCAGCTGCTCCGCCCTCCCTCGCACTTGGACATATATGGCGACCGTGCGACGCAGGTGAGTGTGACCTAGCTTAGGACACCCCCGCGCCGCACGGCCACCAGCTGCTGCGTGTGCCTCCCGCTGCCTGCCTCGCTGCCCCTGCCGCCACCGTGTGACCACGCCCCCTGGTCTCCTGCGTGATAGCACTGTGCTCGCCTGTTCCACAGGCTCCTGTACCCCGTTCTCCTGCTGTGTGCCCCCCTGCCTAAGTCATAATTTGTTCATTGTTCATTTTCTGTAAATCTTTGTAATTTTGTACATTTGTTGTGTGCTTGTAATTTCGCCTATCCCCCCGTCTCTCGATCTCCTCCCTCCCCGCTCCCCGCTTCCCGCCACCGCCGCTAACCACGCCCCCTTTCCTTTCTGTACCCTCCCCGCTCCCGCCTCCCAGCTGCTCTGCCCTCCCTCGCACTTGGCCATATATGGCGACCGTGCGACGCAGGTGAGTGTGACCTAGCTTAGGACACCCCCCGCGCCGCACGGCCACCAGCTGCTGCGTGTGCCTCCCGCTGCCTGCCTCGCTGCCCCTGCCGCCGCCGTGTGACCACGCCACCTGGTCTCCTGCGTGATAGCACTGTGCTCGCCTGTTCCACAGGCTCCTCTATCCCGTTCTCCTGCTGTGTGCCCCCCTGCCTAAGTCATAATTTGTTCATTGTTCATTTTCTGTAAATCTTTGTGATTTTGTACATTTGTTGTGTGCTTGCCATTTCGCCTATCCCCGCTTCTCTCGATCTCCTCCCTCCCCGCTCCCCGCTTCCCGCCACCGCCGCTAACCACGCCCCCTTTCCTTTCTGTACCCTCCCCGCTCCCGCCTCCCAGCTGCTCCGCCCTCCCTCGCACTTGGCCATATATGGCGACTGTGCGAACGCGCAGCGGTCACGCGCAGCGGGCGCGCCGATTGTGCGCCGAAGGCGCGCCAAAGGTAAGCCCGTCTGCGCCCGTCCGCGACCGGACCGCGCCCAGCGCCAGGACCCCTGGTCCCCTCCGACGGAAGACGACCCGACTGTCCTACGACGCCACCGAACTCATCGCACTCAACACCGGCGGGATCCCTGGATGTTACCGAGCCACTCCGAAGCTCACCCACAGACCCTTCAGCTGCCACGCCTGCAAGTTCACCTGCATCCGGACCTGCCCCGCCCTAGCACCCGCCAAGCCGAACACCAGCAGCAACCACCTCAAGTGCATCCTGCTCAACACCCACTCCGTCCACAGGCACACCATCGAACTCTGGAACCTCCTCGACACCACAGCTCCTGACGTTGCCTTCCTCATGGAAACGTGGATGAACGACTCCTCAGCACCCGACATCGCCATCACCACCCCAGAGGGATACAAGATCACCCGAAGAGACCGCGTCAAACAGACGGGAGGAGGCATCGCCATCATCCACAGGAACACCATCCACATCACGACCAACAACGACGACACCCTGACAACCGCCAAACACCTTCACTTCCAGATCCGGACCAACCCGGCACCCTGATCTACCGACCCCCGGGACCACGCACACAGTTCAGCGAGGACATCGCCGACTTTGTCAGCCCGCATGCCCTCCCCTCCGCTGACTACATCCTCCTGGGGGACCTCAACTTCCACCTGGAGAACAACAACGACCGCAACACCATCACCCTGCTCGACAACCTCGCCAACCTCGGACTCAAGCAGCTAGTGTCCACCCCCACCCACCTCGCCGGACACACACTCGACGCCGTCTTCTCATCCAGCAAAGACATCGCCTTCAGCCACGCCACTGGACTCCACTGGACGGATCACAGCTGCGTCCACTTCACCTTCAGAAAAACGACGATCCACCACCACCAGCAACAAACTGCTCGAAGAAGCTGGAACAAGATCACAGCCAACCAGCTCGTCGCTTCCCTGAGCCAGCACCCTCCCGCCAGCTCAGTGAACCCCAGCCAGGCCGCCGACAACCTCACGAAGTGGATCAGCAACTGCGCGGACGAACTCGCCCCACTGAGGACCCCGCCCAGCAGACCCGGCAGCAAGAAGGCTCCTTGGTTCACCGACGAACTCAAGAGCTCCAAGAAGAACTGTCGAGCCCTCAAGAAAGCCTGGAGAAAGGAACCAACACCGGACAACATGACCACCCTCAAGCTGGCCACCCGGAAGCACCACCAACTGATCCGCGCCACCAAGAAAACTGCATTCAAGGACCGGCTGGACAACAACGCACCCAACTGCAAGGAACTCTTCAACATCGTGAAAGAGCTCTCCAACCCCAACGCCGGTAACAACGACATCACCCCATCGCAAGACCTCTGCAATTCCCTCGCATCCTACTTCCACAACAAGATCGCAGACATACACAACAGCTTCAGCACTCAACCGACGCACGCTAAGACCGAACCACCGCCCACCACCACCCTCCGCGCCTGGACTCCGATCAGCACCGAAGACACCGTCCACACGATGAACTCCATCCACTCCGGATCTCCGACCGACCCCTGCCCTCACCACGTCTTCAACAAGGCTGACGCTGTCATCGCACCCCACCTGCGGGACATCATCAACACCTCCTTCGACACCGCCACCTTCCCCGAGAGCTGGAAGCACGCCGAACTCAGCGCCCTACTAAAGAAACCTACAGCGGACCCCACCGAACTCAAGAATTACCGCCCCATCTCGCTCCTCCCGTTCCCAGCCAAAGTCATCGAGAAGACCGTCAACAAACAGCTGGCCGCCTTCCTCGAGACGAATGGATCCCTCGACCCCTCACAGTCTGGCTTCCGAGCCAACCACAGCACCGAGACCGCCCTCATCCCGGCCACTGATGACATCCGAGCCCTGATGGACAACGGAGAAACAGCGGCCCTCATCCTCCTAGACCTCTCCGCGGCATTCGACACTGTCTGCCACCGCACCCTAGTGCAGCGCCTCAGCAACGTCGGAATCCAGGAGAAGGCACTGGAATGGATCACCTCCTTCCTCGACGGAAGAACACAGAGAGTCCGGCTTCCACCGTACAAGTCAGAGGCCACCGAAGTCATCTGCGGCGTCCCTCAAGGATCCTCGCTGAGCCCCACCCTCTTCAACATCTACATGAGCCCCCCTCGCGGCCATCGCACGCCAACACAACCTCAACATCATCTCCTACGCCGACGACACCCAGCTGATCCTCTCCCTGACCAACGACCCCGCCAGAGCCAACCTTCACGAAGGGATGAAAGATGTAGCCGACTGGATGACGACCAGCCGCCTGAAACTGAACTCAGACAAGACAGAAGTCCTCATCCTGGGCTCCTCGCCCTCCGCCTGGGACGACTCCTGGTGGCCCCCCGCCCTGGGCACCGCACCCAAACCGACAGACCACGCACGCAACCTGGGCTTCATCCTGGACTCCTCCCTCACCATGACCAGACAAGTCAACGCCGTATCCTCGTCATGCTTCAACATCCTGCGCATGCTACGGAAGATCTTCCGGTGGATCCCCACCGAGACCAGGAAGACGGTCACCGATCCCTCGTCACCAGCCGACTGGACTACGGCAACGCCCTCTACGCCGGAACCACCGCCAAGCTCCAGAAAAGACTCCAGCGGATCCAGAACGCCTCAGCCAGACTCATCCTCGACGTCCCACGACACAGCCACATCTCCGGACATCTGAGAGACCTGCATTGGCTCCCCGTCAACGAAAGAATCTCCTTCCGTCTCCACACCCACGCACACAAAGCCCTACACGACCAAGGCCCGAGCTACCTCAACAACCGAATCAACTTCTATGCTCCCAAACGTTATCTCCGATCAGCCAGCCACGCCCTCGCCGCCGTCCCCCGCATCCGAAGAGCAACAACAGGAGGAAGATCCTTCTCCTACCTGGCCGCCAAGACCTGGAACTCCCTCCCGACCGACCTGCGCCTGACCCAAGACCACCTCTCCTTCAGGAAGAAGCTCAAGACCTGGCTATTCGAGCAGTAGCAGCACACCCCCCAACCCCCTAGCGCCTTGAGACCCTCCGGGTAAGTAGTGCGCTCTATAAATGTCTATGATTGATTGATTGATTGATTCTCTGCCCAAGCTCCCACTGTCTGTCTAAGGTGGTTTTCGACAGATCCGATCGGACATCAAAGGAGAATTCCGGGTTCTTCATTGACTTGGCTTTAAGAGCGAGATTCAAAATCTTCTCTTTAATTGAGTAGGTTAAGAAGTTCACGAGGATTTTCCTGGGCTTTGTCCGCCCTGGATTCAGGTGGAAGGGGTCCCGATGTATCCTCTGTATATCCGCCTCCAGCTCCGCTGCCGACTCATCCAGGTTAAGGGCATTTCTAAGAAGGGAGACAACATAGTTCTTGATTTCGCTCCCTTCCTTTCTTTCCGGGATCTTTAATAGTCTGAGGTTGTTCCTCCTAGAATAATTTTCCAGGGACTCCACCCTGTCTTTCACTGCTTCTCCTTCCCTCCGTAGTGACTGGATTTTGACTTCAGCATGTTCCAGCTTAGCCTTAAGCTCCCCCACTGTACCTTCCAGGCTCTCTGTCCTCTCAAAGAGGCCGTCCACTTTCATCTCGAGAGTCTCACACACAGCCCTGATCTCAGATTGATTCTGTCTGGATTGCGCGAAACCGTTTTTAATTTCGCTCCTCATAGCTACTAACATTGCCTGGAGGGAACCCTCACTATTACTCCCTGAAGTACTCCCCGAAGTGCTGGTGTCATTAGCCTCACTCCTGGAATCTATCCCCTCCCCAGAGACTGAGACAGGCTCCATTGCCGCCACCTGATTTTCTGTTTGCCCTGATGCTCATGTGGCCATCGTATCAAACTGCCCCAATAGCGCTGGTCCCCCAAGGCTATGTGTCTCTATATTGGTGCTGCTAGGGGAGTTAATGGCTAAGGTAGGGGCGCTTAACATCTTGGAATGCACTGTATTTCCAGCCTCTGGGCCTTGTGGGTTTTGTGCTATATTCAAAACTTGTGGTAAGACTTTGAAATAGGACCTTAGGGACGGAGTTATTTGGGCTGCTGTTTTTGGTATTCTCTTTGCTTTAGCTCTCTTTGGCAGTGGCTTATTTGGGGGGGGTGTTATAAACAGTCCCCACAGCCCTTAAAGTGGCAGCCTGTGGTGCAAGTTGTGCCGCCTCCTCTAAGGTCCCAGCCTCTGGGTCAAACACTGGCACAGACCCTGACTCCGGCTCGGGCTCGGGCTCACTGATTGAATCTCTATCCACAGACCGGAAACCCTTCCCCCGCCTCCTACCCTTCCCGCCTCGCTCCACCAGAGTTCTGCTGGGCCCGTCTCTTTTCCTCAAGTGCTCTCCCCCTTGACTGGAGCCTTTACATTCCCCTGAGTCAACACATTGGTTTTTAAAAGATTGATCCTCCTCCTAATTTTGATCACCCTGGACGTGGAGTCGGGGCAGGAGCTTGCATGAACTGGTGTGTCCGGGGCAGAGGTTTGGATACCTTCGGGTTCTTAGTGATATCGGGCTCAGCCCCGAACCTCGATGACAGCGCCCCCGGTGCACCTCCCCCACTGTACCGCTTTGATGTTCCTCTGCCAAACAGACCGCGAGCCGCCGCCCTGCGGCTCCTCCTTAGCTCCGCGGCTGCCACTGACCAGCGGAATGACGCAGGGGGCGGAACAAGGCTGAAACACATTGGCTTCCTCTATCCGCGGCAAACCCTGGGCGAACTCCACAGCGCGTAGGTGCAAAACGTCCAGGAGAGCGGGAGGGGGGCCGCCGCCACCCACAAACTTTACCCCACCTCGCCGTATCCGTCTCAATGGTCGATCCAGGTAGGAGTTTTGCTGTTTTGCATAGTTGGAAGCGCAGGGCTAGGAGTATCCGTCAAGACGTACGCGCTGCCCTAACCAGCGGCCGCCATGTTTTCCCACTGCAAAACGGGGAAAAAGAAAGAGAAGGTAAAACAGATAAAAAACCTGCACATACATATTAATTGATAATGCAATCAAATATCACCTTCATTAAATAGGGTTAAACCTTCCACATTACTTTATTAACTAATGGGGGGTTCTTTCTTTTCTCTCTCCATCTCACATATACATCCTGACACCTATACACCAACCGGTCAACAACGTTTATCCATGTTGGATAGGGCAAGGGTGAGGGTCATGTCGGAGATGGAATCTGGCAAGACATCTAGTCAGAGTAAGCTGGGGCGTGGTTGGAGGGGGGGGAGAAAGCACTAAAAAGTCCTCAGAAGCTGTTTTTCTCTCTCCAAGAATTACCTTAACCGTCATTACGGAAACAATATCCAGGTCAGGCAGGAAGATTGCTGGGAGGAGTGCAGGGTTCCTAGGGGTTGGCAGGATTGGCGACGGGCGGACAGTCGGCAAGATAAATGAGGGAGCTCCAGTTCTTATCCTGGAACGTTAATGGCCTGCGTGTGAAGGGAAGGAGGCATAAAATCTTGCAATATATTAGAGATTCCCCGGCGCAGGTCATAGTAATCCAGGAGACACATTTGCTAAAACAAGAGGTCATCGAGATAATGAAAAATCTGAAATGGGTAGATATTCACTCCATCGAACCTGAATAGTTGTCTAGTAGCAGGCACAGAATGGATGGCCTCTTCCCATTTAAAACTTAATGGGGACAAAACTGAACTGATGTTCCTTGGGAACACAGCTGACCCCAGCTCCACTCTACTTTGGCCACCCTGTATGGGCCCCCCTCCAGAACCAAAAAAGCAAATTAAAAGCTTGGGCATGTGGCTGGACAATACTCTTACTTTCAACCAGCAAGCCACCATACTTTCCGCCACTTGCTTCGGGCTGTTGCGCATGCTGCGGAAAATTCTACCTCTTCTCCCTTTTCAGGCCCGCAGGATATTGGTCCAGGCCATCATCCTGTCCCGTCTCGATTACGGGAATGCCCTATATCTGGGTGCACCGATCAGCACACTCAAAAAACTGCAAGTCACCCAGAACGCAGCAGCACGTCTACTGTTAGGCCTGCCCCGCAGTCACTCAGGCACTGCTGCCCTGAGAAATTTACTCTGGTTGCCCATGCAAGCCAGAGTAAAATTTAAGGCGATGTGCATAATGCATAAGGCCATGTGGAAAAATGCCCCCGCAATGATCTGTTCCTTAGCTACTCCTTACTATCCTCAAAGATCATTGCGTTCAAGCACGGCCTTTTTGTTAACAACACGCAAAATCAAACGGGTCAGGTGGGGCGGACGCTCCTTCACCCTGAATGCGGCTGTGACTTGGAACTCTTTACCTTTCACGCTCCGGAATGAGCCCAATCTTTTAAAATTTCGAAAAACCCTTAAAACTTTTCTTTTTTCCATAGAAATGAGCAGTCTCCCAGAAGTAAGCAACAACAGCGCTACGAGGCCTTCGGGTAGTAATGCGCTCTACAAAACCCACTTTCATTCATTTCTTTTATTTCATAAATTTCTCAGTACCGACCATAATGCCAATATTCATGGGATTGTCATCATTTTTAAAAAACAAGCCAGAGCTCAGATCACAGATTACAGGGCCGATCCGAGTGGTAGATGGCTAATAGCCAATGTCCAGTTTGATGGGAGGGCATTCACCCTGGCTGGGTATTGTGGTCCCAATCAGGACGACCCTCAATACAATCCAGAACCACTTGAACACCTCTCAGAACCCTGTGATATGGATGGGCGATTTCAACCATGTCTTAAATCCAAAATTGGATAAATCAGCTAGCTCTAGAGCACAACCACATAGTAAGGCAAGGTCAACCCTTCTTACATGTATGTCAAACTTGGGGTTAGTGGATTTTTGGCAGGAGAGAGCCGGTAACACCTTGGGGTTTTCTTTCCATAACCATAAATATAAGCATAAATCCCGCATTGACTATGCCCTTTTCAGTTTTGTCTCAAGGACACTTTGAAAAATTTGACCTACATTCCCTCTCATCTGTCCGATCATTCGGCTATTCGCTTCACGTTAGTATTAGGCCAGAATGTCACACACACCTCATGGTCCTTCGATCGTACCATCTTACTCGAAGAAGACGAGAGGGAATTTCTTATAAAAGAGTCCGCCGCATTCTTAGAACATAATCTAAATTCTGCCCCCTTAGTGTCTGTGTGGGAGACATGGAAGGCGTATGTAAGAGGATGTATCACCAACCGTGCCTCTTATAGAAAGAGGAAATACAGAGAAGAGATATTAAACATAGAGCGGGATTTGGCACTCATAGACTCAAATGACCCTGTGTCTCCAGTAAATCTAAAAAGACGTAACGACCTAAAAGACAAACTAGATTCTATACTGCAGGAGAGAGTGGCGAAGAGGTGGGAGGCCAGTAAGCTCTCACACTTCGAATATGGTGAGGCTGCAGGCAAATTGCTTGCCTGGAAATTCAAAGCAGACCAAGGTAGAAATTACATTAAAGAAGTGAGAGTAGAGGGGGAAGCCACCACTAGGATCTCTAACTCAGAAATAGGGGAAACCTTTCGGGCATTTTTCCAGAACATATATACTGATGGAATCGCAATTAACGGAAGGGAGAGGGATGCGTGGCTAGGGAAGGTGGACCACCCTACTCTGACCAAGGAACAGAGCGATCGTCTTGATAAGGAGGTAACAGAAGCGGAAGTCACCAGTGCAATCAAAAGTTGAAACGGGGGAAGGCCGCAGGGCCTGATGGCATACCCGGCGAACTATATCGGGTTTTAGACACGACTATTGTTCCAACTTTAACTGACTTCTTTAATAACATCTTAATGAATGGAGTGGCGCCTCCCATGTCATGGGGTGAGGCAAATATTGCCCTAGTTCTAAAAACGGGAAAGGATCCGGTCAATTGTGGATCTTATCACCCGATCTCGCTCCTAGATAATGACTATAAGATCTTTGCAGCAGTTTTGGCTGCACGTCTTGGGAGCGAGATCGGTACGATTATCCATCATGACCAAAAGGGTTTTATCCGGGGACGCTAAGTGGCTGACCTGATTTACGACCTTGTTGGGGCGATTGATATCGCCTCAACTTTTGTCCTCCCTCTCGCGATCATGACGCTCGACGCCACAAAAGCATTCGAAAGGGTCAACTGGCCCTATCTAGATGCCGTAATGAAGAAATTCCAACTTGGTCCTTAATTTTGTTAAGCAATAAACCTGTTATATAGTGATCCTAGGGCCAGCCTCTTGGTCAACGGTGCCCGTACAGAGCCTTTCCAAATTATGAGGGGGACAAGACAGGGGTGTCCGCTTTCCCCCCTCCTGTTTAATTTATACGTCAAACCCTTTGTTCAGACTCTTAGGGATGACTGCAGCATCCTGCCATTCTCTTTCCATGGTTGGGAGAAAAAGGTCGGGCTCTATGCTGACGACATTCTTATCTATACAACGGACCCTGGTCAGGCCTTCCCCACGGTCGTAAGGAGGGCAGAGGAGTTTGGGAGGTACTCGGGTTATGAAATTAATGCTGGGAAAACCGATCTCATGACCTGGAATATCGATAACCTTCAACTTCCAGTAACACCTTCAATTCGCTACCTATGATATCGGTATTTTGACCCAGACGAATCTAGATCGGGTTTCCCACGAGTCAAGGCACTGTTGAAAGCATGGTCCTTCCTCCCTCTTACGGTTTATGGGAGAACAAGCTTAGTGAAAATGACCATCCTCCCCAAATATACATTTATCTTTAATGCTATCCCACTGACATTCGACTCTAAACAACTCCACAAATGCCAACAATATATATACTCATTCATCTGGGTATTTAGGTTCGCGAGGCTGGCCTGGACAGAACTAAGTAGAAGGAGGGAGAAGGGAGGCCTTGCACTGCCAGACCTGGAATATTACGTCTGGGCATTCCACCTGTCTCACTCCAGGATGCTGCTGAAGACTCCCGAAGACAACGCAAATGGGTGTATGTTTAAGGCAATGCTATCTGGCTCTAATCTACCACTGAATGTTTTTTTGTTCAAATTTGGACATCAGAGATATTTCAGGAGGGTGAGGTTAAAGATTCTATACCTCTTCGCAAAAGAATGGTCCCAAATAAAAACTAGGGTTGGGTTGGCATATTTTTCTAATCTTGCTCAATCTAGGATTCCCCGGGCCTCCCCCCCTGTCTTGCTGATAGCCTTACACCTCCTTTATTGGATGCAGGGGTACTAAGATGGGGAGAGTTGGTGGCGGGAGGGATCTTGGTAGAATTGGAAATTTATTCTGAGAGGGTCGGTTCAGCTTTATCCTGGTTTAAATACATGCAATTGGCCGGTTGGTTCCGAGAACAGTTAAGGAAAAATTTTAAACTTGGGGGGTATAGCTCTCTAGAAAAACATCTGTTAGATAGATCAAGGAGCCCCAAAGAGGTGTTTTTTTTGGTATTGGTCCATTATGGAGGAAGCTGACGGAGATTTCGATCTCACGAGGGTACTGTGGGGAGGTGATGGTGAAGTTCAGACGGAGGACTTATGGACCAGATCTTTCAGCCTCCTGTACAAAGTCATCAAGCCTGCCTGGTTGAGGTGTAACCATCTATTTACTCTGCATCGAGCCTATCTCTCTCCCCAAAGACTCTCTAAGTTCCAACCAGGGAAGTGCTGCAATAAATGCCTTCTTCTGGCAGCTTCTGATGTCCACATGTTCTGGGAATACCCTAACATTAGTACATTTTGGGAGGAAGTCAAGACTTCTCTAGAGTCAATCCTTAAAACTCCGATCCCTCTTTGCCTGTCACTAGTTATATTCCGACTGAGCAACAAAATAGTGGGGGCAGAAAGAATATTTCTTTTCTATGCTATCCTTTTAGCAAGACGGCAAATATGTAAAAACTGGGTCAACACCAACCCTCCGACTCATGCAGAGTGGCTGACATCGCTTTATGAAATATCTAAAGTGGACATGGCAAGATCTGGCAGTTCCAGAAGCCTCGCCTTCTGGAATTTTCTACTTAAGTGGAGATGAAAAACCATCTGGGTAGCCGGGTTTTTTTGATTTATTTATTTATTTTTTCTCTGATGATTAGGCCCTGTACTCCAGGTCCAGGGGGAGGCTCCCCTTGCCACGACGAAACTGGGCTGACAGCTTGAAATAAGCCTTGACGGAGTAAGACCTTCCGGAAGATACCTCCCGCCAATTTGATACGTTTGCCCTGGGAAAGAATGAGACCACTTTGGTCTCTAGCCTTTCAAGGACATTAATGGTGGTTGGATATTTCTTGGAACGACAATGCGGCTAATGAGGATAAAAAAAAACTAAAAAAACCCCAAAAAAAACCAACAACAAAAAAACCTGTTTTATTAAAAGCCGGTACAACATTTTCATCTGTAGCTCCACTGACCCCAGGATTATCTTCGTCTGTCATTTTGTTGGCTAGAAGTTTGCAGAGCAAGTTTCAAGGAAACAAAGATAAGGTGCACAATATTTTGGAACACTCTATCCTTCAATGTTGAAGAAAAAAAAAATTATACATAGGATTTTCGTCCTACTCAGCTATGGTGGATATTATCCCCTTACCCACTCCAGACGTCTATTGGAGTATTTACGGAAAAAGGGGTCTCTGAGAAAAGCACGACTGAGTTACTTTAGTATCTACCGTTAAATTAGTGCTTTACAAAACGTTGGGCACCATGTAGTGTAGTTACTATATTCCCTATAGGCTCTGCGCTTTGGAATGATATATCCTATAGATTAGACGTAGGAGTGAGGTCAACTAGGTCTCTATCGAATATAATAAACTTAATTGTGTGTGTGCCAGCTAACTCAGAGGTCACTAGAAACTTTCTCCAATACACAAGAAGGGATTTGTTTCTGACAACCGCATAAACATGACAATTTTGTTTCCCAAGAATAAGAATATATCTCTCAGAGTCGAGGAAACAAGAGATAAGTATTTCACCAAGTCAATTGTGCATGCTTCCTTTCTACAGAGTTGCAGAGAAATAGTGAGACGGGCGTTTTCAATAAAACGGTTTATTGAACAGTCTTCTTTCTCATGCAAGAGAAGTGAACTGCTACAATCGTTATGCAGACTGCTAAGTATAATGCGTACAGCGAGTATAGTATTATAAAATAATACTGTAAGAGCATTATATGGTTTCTAAGCCATATAAAAATAACATAGACTAAAATACTCAACTGGTGTTTCTAAAATACGCCTACCCCAATGTACCTAACCTAAGTACGAGAGAAGAAGTAAGTATTGTGTAACATAGGTTTAGTTTTTGCCAAGAATCTACCAAAGGCTTCTCTAGGTTCTTGAGCTCCATACCTTGTTAGAATGAAGGAGGTCTGGCATCTCTGTCTCGGGACTCGATTTCCCAACACTCCACAAGGGGAGCCAGAAACACTGGAGCTGGATTCTCGACAGGAGAAAGGCAGTTTCTTGATCAGTGTGTCAGCTGGAGAGTTGGCACTTGCTGTAGCGAGCTGCTTTGGGCAAGTAGGTCTTCGAACTGCTCCAAACCTCCGCAGTTTGCCATAGCAAGTGAAGGTATATTTATACCTTGAAGGTGTTTAGGAATGCCATAGTTTGAGGTAAAGTCGGGCATATGAATGTCAGGAAAGAACCCTTAGGGAATAGTTGTTCTTTGTAAAGTAACTGAGTTCTTGGATAAATCAATGTTCAAGCAAGGGGAAGTTCCCTAACTGCTTAAGCTGGTTTTCCAAGAAATCGTTGTGACGTTTGGTATGGGTGGAAGTAGCCATGCCAATATTTGGGTAGCATGGACTATGCCAAAATAAGGGCTTGATTTCTATGCCTATACAAGGGCAATGTGAATTGTACCTATATAAGGGCATGAATCGGGAAAATTCACTCTGAGCTTAAAACGCCACTCAACGTCACATATTACATCATTCATGACATGGTCAGTGACATCACTGATGATATCACTGATGACATCTCAAATGACATACATCATCCAGTGAATGTGGTTTCGTTTAAAATTTAAAGATGTATTATATATATACCAAGCTGTATTGAAGAATGAGTTGATGTATAAGTGTCTGGATGGAGGGTTTAGTAGGTGTTTGACTAACTGTTTATATGAGTGTTTAAATGTGTCTCACTAAATACATGGGTTAGTGACTAAACTGTGTAAATGTCTGTATCAATCTGGCTGTTGTTGTGTAAACTGCTGCATCAGTTGGTCAGTAGCTACATGAGTGTTTATATGGGTTATTGATTAGTTGCCTGAGTATTTGTATGGGAGACTGAGTCTGTGTGTGGTTGGGTGGTGGGTGTGTGACTCTGTCCATAGATGTATGAGTGGTTGATTGACTGCTTATATGAGTTTAAGAGTGGATGTGGAAACAGTTGTATGGGTAGGTGAGTGTGTGTTTGGGTCTGTTGATGAGTGAATGGATGACTCAGTGGTACATGCACAACTAAGTACATATGTAAAAGGCAGTGTAGTGAGAGTTGGTGTATAAAAATGACTATATGTGAGAGTCAGTGATTGTAAGAGTGGCTATATGGATGAGTGTGTACTTGTATCAGTTGTTGTATAATAGAGTAAGTATGTGTTACTTTCTGTTTGAATAAGTGAGGTGGTGTGTGTATAACTGTGTAGGTCAGTAAATGAAAGTGTGATTGATTCTTTGCCTGACTGACTAGGTGTGTGAGTAACTGTGGAGGAGTGCTGGTGTATGAGTGTCTGTGTAGGTGTATGAGCGCATATGATAGTGTTGTATTGATGATTGACTGCATGTATGAGTGATTGTATTGGTGAATGAGTGGATGTATGTGTAGACCTAAAAAATAGGGTAACTAGATATGTAGTAACTGGTATTGGTGTGTCTATGGTTTCAAAAATGGTATTCTGTATTTTGGAGACGGTGTATCAAAGGTTATATTAGGGTGTGAGAAGGTGCATCAGATTTTCACATGGATGATGTCATCAGTGATGTAATCAGTGATGTCATTTGAGATGTCATCAGCGAAGTCACTGACCATGCCATGAGTGATGTAATATGTGACGTCATCAGCAGTGCATTGCGGTTGCGCGAGTTATAGTTAGCTGAACTAATGTAACAGGAGAATTTCTATGGTTTTGTATCAGAGAAATGTCCAACTCACTATAACATGTCTGAAACCTATGGTTTTTTCAGTGAATTGCTAAGGTTTTTTCAAATGCTAATTTCTAAATATATTGTGCCTGAAACCTACATGTTTTGTCAATGTATTTCACAGATGACGCAATCCACTAGGCAAGAGACATTGCTCCCAGTGCGGACCGCCTGGACCACGTATTATGGCTGGCTCCGCACATGCTGAATGCTTCTAATGTCCCTACCTCTGCGCACCACAACTCACGCACCCTTTATGATAGAATTTTTCCTGTATGATTTCAGATCTGCTGCCCATACCTCAGTGCACCACATGTCATGGTCCCTTTACGATAGAATCTTCTCTGTATTATTTCACATCTGGTGCCCCTACCTTCCTGCAATTCAAAATAATGGGAAACCCAATCTACCCTTGAAGGCTTGAGCAAATCAAATAAACGGATAAAAAGCGCCTTCAAGGAATTTATTTAGAATACTCTGTTCTATTGCTTTTGATATCTATTTTTAAATGCAAAAATTATTGATAAACTCGCCAGAGAGATATTATTCAAATGTCTTTTATCTAAGAAATATTTTTGTTCCTTGTGAGGGCATAAGAACCAATGAACCAATCACAAAACAATAGATATTCAAAACACAGGAATATATTGAAAAAAGTTTTAACTTTTGAAATTTATCAAGGGTACTACACAGTTATACAAACAATATAACAAGAGGAAAATAAATACAATTGTATGATCCTTCAATGTCACTACTGTAAACAATTCTTATCATTATACATTATTTTCCAGAAGAGAGGGTGAGTGTTGACGTTTCGGCCTCTATGCATTTGTCCATGAGACCATCTTCAGGATTATCATAAAGTTAACAGTTGACCCCTAGTAAAACATGAAATAAATAATAATTGCCATGCATGAATTTAAACTATACATTCCATTATTTACAGAAAATAATTGATACACCCAAGCAAAAACAATTATCATTTGTCAATTCAAAAAATTTCACATCAATGAAGTTAAGAATATCTCAAGATGCATATATTATGTTACATCCTTAGGACTCATAAAGATATTTCTATCCACAAGAGCACAGACATTGATTCTAATGTGTCTGATTTTATCAAAACCATGATTTTCATAGATCTTTTCTAAATAGGCACCATAGTTTAATCTAGAACCAAACATCATGGTTTTGCATACAAATTATTTTGAGAATGAGTTGTACATGAAAGAAAGAGAATATATAATTAAAAGTCATCTTATCTTATGATTCATCAACTACAAATTCAAACAGCCACATTGTATATTTCTAAAGTCTTTTATAAAAGAGTTATGTTGTGGAGCCAGAGCTATTATTTCGGCTTACTTAGAAAACCTATTTCTTGATTCTCCATGAATATACAGATAGCAATCCTCAAGAAGTTTTATTTTATGAGTGATATTTTACCCATCCTTACTGATCTGGTATTATAGACTGCCTAAATTGTTACATGAGAACCACTCATATTAACTATCAGTTTTTTAACCTGATTACACATGCCGCTGGTTGTATTGTCCATTTTACTCCTTAAAATATGGAACTATACTTTCTGTTATAGCAAATGTGACTTAATCAAAAAGGAAACAAATACCTGAATGGTGTTTCCAAAGATTCAAGAATTATAGAATACAATTGATATGTATATGTCAAATCGATCGCCGTTCTGTAACTCTATTAATAAAAAGACAATCCATCAATTTGAGTTTATTTATCTTTGTCCATATATGTATTAGTCATTTAATCTCCTCACCAACTTTGTTTAAAGTGAATAATCGTCAAAAGGTACAGGTAAGTGAACTCTGATGCTTTTTGGACGGTGTAATGAAATTTCCAGTCCCCAGCGACTACTCAATTAAAGGAGTTTATTCTAAAAAAATTACATGTAATTTGAGTCAATATTAAGTTTAAGTTAATATGGAACCAGGCATTAAATATAAATGGCCCTATCTTTTCTAAGTAATACCTGTTTTGTAGCGCAGCAAAAATTCGGCAGTCTGCAGTTGTATTAGTATCAACCCGACTGCCGGTTTGAACTCGCGATTATACTTTGTTTGGCGCTCAAAAGAGAACTAGACTCATGCATCTCCTTAGTAATGAATCTCACTGTGGCGGCGATCTTGAACACCCTTTTTACTATTGATATAATACTGTTTATATACAGAGTGTCTATTCTTATTCAGTTATGGGGAAAGTTGGTGTGAAGTATATCTTCCACTTTTATACTTGACAATAGAAATAATTTTAAACTACTATTAGTATATGTTACTTGTGCATAGTACAAATATGTCTTATTTTTCTCATCTTATATTGTGATTCATACGTGAGTTATACATTGATTGATACAATGATTAAAGTCACTTAAAAAACACATAAAATATACACGTACTGAAATCATTCAAAATATTCATATAGTATTAACATCTACATTTCAAATTAAATAAATTTAAAAATGAATTGTGAATGAATTATATATTTACATTGATCCATGCAATGTACATCATTTATATCGCTATGGATACCAAACATTTTTTATACAAATGCATATTTTTGAAAGAAAATAATCTTACAAATTACTTATAAATTTACATCGATCAGATTGTGTGTACAGCTGCTTATTTATATGTACATGATCCGTCAATTTAAAAATTACTAAATTATTTCATATAAATCACAGCTAAGATTATGAGTTTTATTCTACACAAAACTTAGCTTTTGATTTTAAGAATGTACAGCTTTTCAATTATTGGATCAGACAAAGGTACACAATGTTATACATTCACATAGATATCATTAAGCGTATAACGGACTAAAAATCATTACATTTTCGTCACTTTTCTTAACAGTTTGATGTCTTTTCATGAACTTTGCTGACACCAACATCTATTAACATATATTCCTTTTAAGAATAGCTGTTATCTAATCTGACCTGTAGTACATAAGAATTATCAATTTCTTTCATCTCTCATCCTTATTTATCCCCAAAAGTACCGATTGTACCAAAGATGTTTTATTTATTTTAGGCTGATGTTGTCTCTCGTAATCATACGTAAGGGCCTCAAATCTCTTTATCTAATGGCATATGTGTGAGCCCACACAATTTACATAATAAGACACATAATTTACTTAAGACATGCTAACGCAAGTCATTCCAAAGCGAAGTTGAGGCCTGTATTAACCAGGTCAGTGAGACAGAAGCATCTTTATTGACAATGTTTGCTCTACATTGTTTTGTCTCCTTGTGGGTTTCACTACTTCAATTACACACCAACGTATATCTTTTTCTGAATGTCCGGTTCTTCGGTAATGGTCTACCAGTGGGACATTATCTACACCACACCTAATACGTGACTGATGTTGAAGGATGCATTTTCTCACGGCCTGTATTGTTTTACCAATATAATGTAACAACACATAGGCATTGGATACAAGAAATAACATGGATGAATGACGATATATCTTGAAGGCCATTTCAACGTGGTCTGTTAGATCGCGGCTTTCAGACGCAAGTTGTAACATCGACTTGCGCTGGAGGGGCGCCGGACATAGGAAAAGTGTGAATTACTATTCCAACTCCAGGCTACATACAGTAGGGAAGGTTTTGGAAACAGTAATTTACACTATTCCTTAGTCAACAGCGCCCTCCAGTGCAAGTCGGTGTAACGACTTGCGTAGTGAAAACCACAATGTAATAATACCACGTTGAAATGGATTCGTGGTAAACAATGTCTCCCAATAACATTAGATGTGTTACAATTGGAGAACATCTTTAATGTGATCGAAATATCATTATTCAATCACACATGTTTTAACTGTTTGGGTGGTATTGCAAGCTAAACACATATTGCATCTGTGATGACCTAATCAAGGTGTCAGTTGTCTCATTTTGTCTACTGTATTCTCTTTGTTCTCACTATATGCATGAACTAGGCGGTCTTGTAAGTTCGTACCTCTTTGAAAAGAGAACATGGGTTTTTGCTCAAGTCCCGAGACATCTTTTAGTAGACTCCAATGCTTAGTGACAATCTTTTTATTGGAATTGGTGTGGGTGCCAAATGTTGATACACAAACCAATTGGGGGTCCTTTGAGAGATCCTTCATAGTTAACAGGGCTTCTCGATCATTATACCACGCTCGTTTCATAGATCATTTTAGTAATTTAGACTCATAGCCCTGTGCTTTGAGTTTATCTTTTAATTTCTTCGACTCAAAGAAATAGTCTTCTTTAAAGGTACAATTCCTACGCAAACGCAAGAACTGTCCAAATGGCAACCCGTCTCTTAGTGCCTGTGGCTGGTGACTTTTCTCATTTAACAACGTATTTCTGGATGTCGGTTTTGTATATAGCGTGGTATATAGATGGTTAGTCACATTATTCTTGATTGTAATATCTAGAAAGTTCATTTTGTCAGTGTCAGATTCAAGCGTGAACTGCAGATGTGGACTTGTTGCATTTTGCAACACTTGGAAAGCCTGTAATACTTCTTTAGAACGTCGCCATATAAGAAAAACATTGTCTATATATCTCAGCCATTTTGTGATAATGGCTGAGTAGGGATTAGACGCTTGGAGAATATATTCATTTTCAAAAGCTGAAACATAAAAATTAGCAATGTCCGGAGCGTAAACTGCCCCCATAGTGACTCCTTTCTGTTGCTGGTAAAACTCGCTTTCAAACAAAAAGAAGTTCTCACATAGAGAGATTCGCACACATTCCACAATAAAGTCACTTGGTACCCTGTGGGGTCTAGGTCTCGATTCCAACAGAGTGTTGAGGATAGAGAGAACCTCATGTTGGGGAATATTAGTGTACAAACTTTCTATGTCCATGGAGAAAAGAAATTCAATGGTGGTATCAAAGTCCTGACCTTCTATCCGGTTATTAACCACCACAGTGTCTCTAATGTATGTGGTTGGTTAATCGCAAATGATCGTATAAAATGATCTCCTTATTGTGCCAGGGTTTTAAGTATAGAATTACAACCTGACACAATAGGTCACCCTAGTGGTTGAATGGGGTATTTATGTACCTTTGGTAGCATATAAATCACCTGTACTGTTGGTGCCTTGTTAAAAAGGTATGCTGCCTCTTTCTCATTAAGCCAGCCTCCTTCAAAACCTAGTTTGCTTAAAGCAGCGATTTCCTTGGTGAGCCTGGCTGTAGGGTTAGTTGTCAATCTTTTATAATGAGCAGTCACCGATAGTTGTTTCAACATTTCCTGGTTGTATTTTTCCTTTTCCCAAATAACAATTCCTCCCACCCTTATCAGCTGGTTTTATAAGAGCATTTGGGAGAGATTGTAGATTCTGCGGAGCAGCTTGATGGTCTTTTAGGAAATTGGATTTGAAATATATTTTTTCTTTAAAGAGATTCTCAATTTCTGTCAATATTGCTATTTCAGATGTTATTATTTCCTTTCTTATCATCGTGTTCATAGCTTAAAGGTGGACGGGTTTTTTAAGCCTGTACCTTCATTCAGTGCTGGTGAAATGTTATTAGCAAAGTAATTTCTTAGTCTAACCAATCTAAAAAACCTGTACATTTCTAATTTAGTCTGAAACAAATCGTTCTTGTAGGTGGGTACCAACGTTAATCCTGCAGAGAGCACGGCCACTTCGTGTTCAGAGAGAATATGAGAGGACAGGTTCAATATGGGGATAGTTTCATCTGGTTCTACCATTTGTAATACTGATTGCGAGTTTATAGCTATACTACCATATCAGTAAGGATGGGTAAAATATCACTCATATAATGAAACTTCTTGAGGATTCCTATCTGTATATTCATGGAGAATCAAGAAATATGTTTCTAAGTAATCCGAAATAATGGCAAGGCATTTTAAGATGGAAGTGAGATATGTGTATTCACCATTGCTCTGGCTCCACAACATAACTCTTTTATAAAACACTTTAGAAATATACGATGTGGCTGTTTGAATTTGTAGTTGATGAATCATAAGATAAGATGACTTTTAATCATATATTCTCTTTCTTTCATGTACAAATCAATCTCAAAATAATTTGTATGCAATACCATGATGTTTGGTTCTAGAATAAACTATAGTGCCTAATTAGAAAAGATCTATGAAAATCATGGTTTTGATACAATCAGACACATTAGAATCAATGTCTGTGCTCTTGTGGATAGAAATCTCTTTATGAGTTCTAAGGATGTTACATAATATATGCATCTTGAGATATTGTTAACTTCACTGATGTGAAATTTTGAGAATTGAGAAATGATCATTTTTAGCACGGGTGAATCAATTATTTTCCTAAAATAATAAATGTATAGTTTAAATTCATGCATGGTAATTATTATTTATTTCATGTTTTACCTAGGGTCAACTGTTAAATGTATGATAGTCCTGAAGATGGTCTCATGGACAAATGCATAGAGACTGAAACATCGACACCCACACTCTCTTCTGGAAAATAATGTACAATGAGAAGACGTGTTTACAATAGAGACATTGAAGGATTATTCAATTGTATTTATTTTCCTCTTTTTACATCGTTTGTATAACTGTGTAGTACCCTTGATAGTTTTCAAAAGATACAACTTGTTTCTATATATACCCGTGTTTGGAATATTTATTGTTTCCTACCTTACTGCAGCACAAGTCATGAACCTTTTATGATTGAATCTCTGCGTATGATCCGATGATTACTGTTGTACTTGTTATCAGCACCAACCAATCACGGAGGGCTGGCTTACACTCAACCCACACGCATCCAGCACTGACGTCACTGGACATGTGACCTTGGTAATAAAAAGAAGTCGAGCGCATGTGCCCGTATCCAGTGCCACTATCTAACTGTGTCTCTGTGTTCATTTTTTTTTAAAATATATTTGTATTGCAGATAGTCATTCACAGTTATACATCGGTCATTAACAGTGCAAACATCCCTGGTAGCGACAAGACTATGGTACCACGGTTGCACAGCCATTCAGCCCACAACCCGGAGGTCGGGCGCCAAATATCAATCCAACTGTACACGTGGGTTCTGTGCTCAGCTAGTCATGACCAGTTATGAAGGACGGTTTGTGTCTGCTTTTCTGAAAGAACTAATGCCCCAACCAACCCAACAGAACTATCCCAGCGGCCTAGCAGCAGATCAGCAATTTCGGATCCTCAAGAAATTATTTTGAAGCTTGAAAGTCCTCCCTCCTCCCCTTCTTCACCCCCCCCCCCACGCCATTGGTGCATTATTGGTATGTCAGAAAGTGTGAGATAGGAATCTTTCTCACAGCAGTCGGGACAATATGCATTATACCTGTCATGCTACGGGGTTATAGGCTGCTCGGTGTCTTATTTATTTATTTATGGGTTTCTATAGCGCTGGAATCGACTCCAACCGGAGTATCTCTGCGCTGTGATACCAGATAGAGTCTAACACTATGCAGATGAGAGAATGGGTCTAGATTTTATCGGTGAATAGCAGAGTTTTGAGTTGCTTCCTGAACTTTAAATGATCTGTGCAGAGCCTAAGAGTCAGGGGCAATTTGTTCCACAGTGTAGGCCCCGCAACAGATAGGGCTTTCCCTCCATGTCTAGTTTTTTTACACGAGGTACAGCCAGCAGAAAATTCTCACTAGATCTCAACGATCTGGAGGGAGTATAGAAGGTAAATTTCTGCTCCAGATATGTAGGGCCATTTCCATTCAGGCATTTGTGAATGATACAACATATCTTGAACTTGGCTCTTTGTCTAATGCTCAACCAGTGTAGTTTCTGCAGCAGAGGTTTCGATGCTGTTCTAGGAGGAGCATTTAGAACAAGGCGGGCTGCCGTGTTCTGGACCACCTGAAGCCTGTCTAGAACTCCTTCATTGGCAGAAAGGAGTAGCCCATTACAATAGTCAATACGACTCAATATAAGGGCTTGCACCAATGTTCTTCTGGAGGAGTCCGGTAGCAGTGGAAAAATTCTACGCATCATGCTTATGATGTGGAAGCATGCGCCAGCTACCATATTGCTGTGCTGTTTGAGCGAAAGGTCCTGATCAAGGCGTATCCCCAGATTTTTGACAATCTGTTTAGGCTCTGGAACGACACCGAGATCAGAGGGCCACCAGTCAGGGGTCCACAGTAATTTGGCGTCTCCAAACAGCATTACTTCCGTCTTGCTGACATTGCACTGTAGGAAGTTGGTGGACATCCACAGTGCGACGGCTTTCATGCCAGCGGAGAAGGAGTTTCTTGTTTCTGTGGTGAGGTTACGAAATGGGAAGAGGAGCTGCGTGTCATCCGCATATGACACGGGGATGAAACCATATTTGCGCATCACTCTTGCCAGGGGTGCCACGTAGATGTTAAAGAGTGTTGGGCTCAGGCAGGAGCCCTGTGGCACCCCTTTCGTAATCCCCACCTCAGTTGATCTGAATTTGCCCATGGTGACAGTCTGGGTCCGATCTGTAAGGAAACTCCTTAGCCAGGCAAGGGCGTTGTTCTTAACCCCTACGTTCGACAACCGGTCAATGAGGATGTTATGTGACACGGTGTCGAACGCGGCTGAAAGGTCTAATAACACCAAAATTACTGAGTAGCCTTTGTCTTGAAACATGTGCAGATCGTCAGACACAGACAGGAGGGTGGACTCTGTACTGTGTTTCGGCCTAAACCCAGATTGAGAAAAGTCTAGGCCGCCAGCTTTCTCAATGTAGCTAGATAGCTGACGATTAACATGCTTCTCAGCTAGCTTACCCAGATATGGTAGCAACGAAATAGGTCTAAGGTTAGACAAGTCAGTCCAAGGAGTTGTGGTTTTTTTCCTGATTGGTCTGACCAAAGCTTGTTTCCACTGCTTAGGGACAGAACCTGTGGAAAGGGATAGGTTAACAAGTTTCTCAATGGTGGGAGATAAGATTCCAAGTAAGGTGGGCATGAGTCTTGCCGGGATGATGTCATCAGGACTTCCACTTTTAATCTGCGCCATGAGCAGGGATACCTCTTTATGAGTGATAGGGGAGAAGAGGTCTAAAGTATGAGGGCCACTATCAAGTTCTGAATCCTGAAAAATCGGGGCTGTGTTTGTAGTCAGGGTATTATTTGTATTTACTATTTTAGCATAGATAAGATCTATTTTATTGCAGAAGAATTGCGATATATTATCGCAAAGTAATTGCGACGATGTGTCTTCACTCTCACATGCTGTGGGATTGGTGAAAGAGTGAAGGACCTGGTACAATACTCTGGGAGAGTTGTCTGCAGCCATAATAGTGTTAGTAATATGGGTTTTACGCGCCATTCTGATAGCCTTGTGATATATGCTTAGGGCGTCCCAGTAATGTGTCCTATCTGTTACTAGATGGGTAGATCTCCATATTTTTTCTAGTTTCCTAGCTGCTTTCTTGAGATTTCTGAGCTCTTCAGAGAACCAGATCTCTTGTTTTTTGGCTGGTCGGGGTCTAAATTGCTTTAAAGGGGCAATCTTATCTATGGCAATTTTAGTGTCTTTATTGAACATGTCAATAGCTTTATCGATGTCATCAGGAATCTCATGGTAGGATTGAACAAACTGTTCAGCAAATGAGGCCTCATTAACCTTATGCCATTGTCGTCGTATTTCGGGGATATTGGTGGTTTTGAGGGCAGTAGTTGTAGGATAGGGAGTATGAAACTCAAGGATAAAATGGTCCGTCCAACTGACCTGTGTGGGTGGCATGCATGTGACATTAGGGAAGTTGGTTATTACCAGGTCTAAGGTGTGTCCGGCCACATGAGTTGGGCCCACATTGTGTGGTTGAAGACCTAACAATAAAAGATCATTAAGAAAAGCCTGTGCTTCTTTGCAATTTGTGAGTTCACTGTGAAAATTAAAATCACCTATTAACAAAAAGTCTTTATCCTTTTGAACATAAGGCGCAAGATTTTCCAGTAAAGTATTAACAAAGTTAGAGCTAGGTCCAGGAGGACGATAGACTAAGGCTCCTAATCTGGTTTGTTTGGTGGAAAGAGAGGTTTTAAAAACCAGCAATTCGATGTCTGGTGTGCAGAGTTCTGCCAAGACAGAACAGTCAATGTGACTTTTATGAGCAATAGCAATACCACCGCCAATTTTCTTAGGTCTGTCTAACCGGATGATTTTATATCCAGAAGGGATGGCCAATGTAATGGCAGGAGTAGAATGGGGTTTAAGCCATGTTTCGGTCATGAAACAGTAGTCAGGTGCATTTGTGGAAATAATATCCCAGACTTCAGAGGTATGCTTGGGTAGGGAGCGTACATTACAGAGAATGTTTTTATGACCGGTGATTTTGGATGTTTTAAGTGGCGGTGTATAACTATTCACAGATCTATCAGTAATAAACTGGGATTTGCAATGTAAACAAGAAAAAGGACCTTCAATGATTGGTTTAAGGGCCCCGTGACAGTCAATCCTCTGTAAATCCTTTAGTACCTGGGCTGAGTATGTGATCCTAGCAGGGAGCGGGACATGCGGGAGAATGGAAGAGACCGCCATGGCCCCTGGCACCGTCCTGGCGCGGACGGGCGCAGACGGGCAGGTCTTTGGCTTGTCTTCGGCGCGTCTAGAGGCGCCTCCCTGCGCGCTATCGCTGCGCGCTTGATCCCGACGAGTGGCTAAGTAGCCCCAGTAACAGCAAGGCTAGAGCGCTACCCGCTCTGTGCTGCAGCGGGGAAGCGGAAGTGAGTGACTCAGGCTCGTACCTGTCCCGCCCTCCGCTCAACGGTATTGGATACCGAGTCGGACCAGGGCGGGCAGGCGGTAACACAGAGCGCTGAGTTCACACGTAAGTTAGCAACCCCTGACAATGCCTAATTCTGGCGTTATGCCCTCAACAAAGATAGTAGCACCGTTTAAAATACCAATTACACAATTAGATAAACATTAAAATCTATTTAAAATCGGGTTTTTCTGTGTGTTGCTATCGCTAGAGAGCTTTCCGTTTTCAATAGTACAGCATCAGCGAGTAATTAGCACTGTACCTGGCATCAAGCGGGGTCGACCGACACTGCCACTGTCAGCCTTACCGCACTGTGCCTCGCCTCCTCGCCGCCTAAGTAGCCCCAGTAACAGCAAGGCTAGAGCGCTACCCGCTCTGTGCTGCAGCGGGGAAGCGGAAGTGAGTGACTCAGGCTCGTACCTGTCCCGCCCTCCGCTCAACGGTATTGGATACCGAGTCGGACCAGGGCGGGCAGGCGGTAACACAGAGCGCTGAGTTCACACGTAAGTTAGCAACCCCTGACAATGCCTAATTCTGGCGTTATGCCCTCAACAAAGATAGTAGCACCGTTTAAAATACCAATTACCCAATTAGATAAACATTAAAATCTATTTAAAATCGGGTTTTTCTGTGTGTTGCTATCGCTAGAGAGCTTTCCGTTTTCAATAGTACAGCATCAGCGAGTAATTAGCACTGTACCTGGCATCAAGCGGGGTCGACCGACACTGCCACTGTCAGCCTTACCGCCGTCTTCACTGTCCGTGTCAATGTGCGTGTCGTGGTCGTGTAAAGCCTGTACCAAAGCCTCCCATGCTTGCGCAGATTCCAGTGCCCTCTCATTCTGTTGCCGCCGCGCCAGCTGGAATCGCAAGGTGCTCTCTCCCTCAGCTAATTTAAGGAACTCACTGCGCCACTTAGCGCCCGTTGGACCAACTCGTGCCTTCCAGTGCCGCGTGATTTCCCATTTCGCTAGAAGCAAACCAATATCTATAAATTTGCTGGTGATTTTCGTTTTAGGGGTATGCGGAAACCAATGAAACAACCGCAAAGGTGCACCACAAGAGACAAGAGATAAGTGCAAATGATATTAGCACAAGAAAGAATTTTTTTCTCAAAAAGATGTTGGTAATCTTCTGGTAATCTTTATTTTCAATTTTCAGTACAACATACAGCCGACGCGTTTCGTCCCAAGCTGGGACTTCTTCAGGGCTGTCGGTAAAAACATACATTCCATCAATTTATATATTATATACATAAATATACACACATTAGAACATCATGGACAATTACAAACAGTTTAAAAACACTACAAGATAGACAAGGAGCTTGTGCCTCCATAATTAAAAGTGTAAGCCCAAAAAAACCTATAGTCAGGGGCCTATATGTACATGAAGGGATATGTACAAGCATATATACATTATTTACAGTAGAAAGGAAAGAATCCTTGGGCGGTTGCTAATCATTTACAAAAAATAATAATGAGTGTATATTGAGTAAAACACTGGAAGTCCAGTCACAATGCGTTACCTTCACCCAAGGTATATCTGCTAAACCAGTATTTGTACAAATGATTTTCAAGGCAAACAGAGGAACGAGAAAAAAGAGAAGGAAGGTGGGAGCACATAAAGAAAAAGACCAGGATTGAGGATGGGCTGGTGGTATATTCAAGGTTTATTATTCCTGGGATCTAAATTAGACTCGGCTGTATTGAGGGAGAGAGGATAGGAGACATTGGATCCGACTGAAGCACTGGATAGAGGAGACGCTAACTTGGAATCCCTTTGTTGCATAAAAACCAAATATTAAGTTACCTTTTGCAATCGTGGTTCGTCACTTTTGGAGCGAATGTACAGGAAAGAGTCCGGAGAGCGCCTTCCCAGACTCAGTATCCCGATATGCAAGCTGGAATATATATTTCCATCCAGTTTGGAACAGTCAGGGTTGAACCTCCAGGAATGAAGGGAAAAGAAAAACAAGCTCAGATTCTGTGTCTGACAGGATGACGGAGAAGCTAGAAGTGCTTTTCTGACTTGGGGTGAAGTACTACAAAGAGGGGGGGGGGGGTACCCTAACATTGAGACTTGAGGCCAGTAAAGTCAATCAACTTACTGTGAAATTTTGAATAATGAGGACAAAGCTTTGCAGGATTCCTAAATATTAGGAGGGGTCGGTCTCGCAACCTTAATGTGTATATAACTCATTTCATGTTCTGAAAGACATATAAAAGGAAAAAAAAAAGAATAATTGTCTGTATAGGAAAATTGCCATTAGGGGGTGGAATAATTTGGACTAAGGATGAGGAGGAAAATAGCCTTTTCATCAAACTGTTTACCTGAAATATTTTACGGAATTCCAAAGGACAAGAGGTCCTATATGTCCCTGGGAAGAGGATGTGGGCACTGTGTTCCAGTAGGCCTGCCAAGTGAAAAGCAAAGAGATAGGGTACTGTCTATTAGTATGACACGGATTGTTAGGATCATGGATCAATATTAAATGCCCATGAATATGTCTAAACCCCTACCTTGCTTAACCATACCTTACTGAGATGGGCAGAGAGTTTAAAACCTTTAGGGGAAACTTGGAAACCCTTATCTGTGGGTGAGTATTGAGAAACCCCTCTGTCTATTTGTAGGGGTGTAGGGCAACAAATATGAAAGCTACCCCATTATGTCATCTATAAAAGTTTCCAGTTTAAGAGCACTAACAATGAAGTTTATATAATGTAAAAATATAAGCAAATACAGATTTAAGAAAGAATCAAACCAAAGGAACATTAAATTTAGTGAAGGTTCCCTTGGTCTAGGAGAGATGAATTACCTAATGTCAAATTGGTCTAGAGGGAAATGGGCCTGGGACCGCTATTAAAACAAATGCTCACAGAGTCTATGAAAAAGAAACGGATACCACAAGAGTAGAGGTTATTGCATCCAGTCCTACCGTTCGTGTTAAAACAGCCGGCGCCCATCCACAAAGCCTTCGTCCCGCCGAAACACCCGCAAAGTCGCTGTGTTCGAGCATTGTGAACAATGCCTGTCCTTATATACTAATGTTAATTGGGTTTGAAAAGATGCACCTGACATTAACGCGCCAAGATTCAAAGCGATGAATACAGGCAATGCGTTATTGATACATAAGAAAAGGCGGCGGCCATATTGTAGTGTGTACAAAGACCCTGGCTCACATGCACATCCTATTCCCCTGGCACCCGAGTTGGAGGAACCCACCGCTCCTGGCGTCCGATAATCTTTTGTTGCAGTAACTCCACTGCCATGCGAAATTATAAATGGCAGAATGAGATAGAGCGGCATCCATCTTATGTTGAAGGGATGATATGATATAGAAAGTGTAAAAGCCGTGGCAGAATGCTGCACATGAGTGGTTTCTTCTTATATGTATAATAATGAAGGGGGAAGCGTGAAAAAATCTCAAGAAGGGTTTAATAGTAGGAAAGGCATAACAAAACAAGGTGGGGTTTGCAGCGTGTGGTCAATGACAAACAGAGGAGAATTCGGCGGCCATCTTAGCCTATGTCCCTGTGTCTAATGCTTGATAGGAAGTCTATTAAGGGGCCATGTGTCGAGGTTGATGTAGTTCCCCATAAGAAAAAATAAAATGTATTGAGTGAAACCCTTCTAATAATTGTTGGAGTTGCCAAAATTGTCGAGAAAGTAAAAATTAAGGAATCGTCAAGAACGCGTGTCTGTGGATCGGATAAGTGGGTGCCTATCAAGGTCCATATCTTCAGTCAGTGATCATGAGGCTGAAGACAGGGATATAAGATGAAATTATGACGAGATTATCCACATACACAAGTGCCAACCTGAACATTCCTATTTGTTGCAATTCAACTTGGTCATTTGGTGCCTATATCAGGTAAGAGGAAGTGAAGAGGAAAGGAAAAGGACAGCAAGGTGCAGAGGGATAATCAACATAAAATTAGAATGGGCTAAGAGCAGCCAAAAGAAGGTAAAAGTTATTTACAGGCTTTTGGAATAACAATCATGATGAACATGAGAGGGAACAGGATGACAAAAAAATGTCCAAAGGGAAAAGACTATTTACAAGATTGCTTTGTGCAGGACCTCATTATAAACATGAGAGGGAACAGAGTGAAGAGAACTCCTAAGGGAGAAAGATATTAACAAAGTTGCAATATGCCGACATATGACAAGAACAGTTGCCTGTACATGTTTAAGAGGGGCATGGTATGCTTTGCACAGGTATTCTAAAAAAGGGGGAGGTGTCTGCTTGTACCATTATTGTGGTATGTTCATAATACTTTGTAGACTGACCTCCCTGTAAAGTCGTCCTAGATTGCTTGACACGAAAGTAGAGAATCAAGCTGCACAGTAAACATTTTAAGGGAGAGAATGAGGATCTGATTCAGTGGGGGTCGGGCTAATCAAGGAAGTAGTGTAACTCATCCTCGGTGTTGTGACCGAGTTCTATGCATCGTAGTCTACATATCCAACCCGCCTCTCGTTGTCTTAGTGCAAGTTCCCTATCTCCTCCTCTTGGATGGATGGGTTGGTGGTCAATGCCCATAAACCACATGTTGTCTGTGTCTTTATGGCATTCCTGCATATGGAAGGTCATAGGGTGTCTCATGTCCCCATTCCGTCTTGCACGGACGTGTTCCTGGATACGGATCTTAAGGGCTCTCTTGGTGCTGCCAACATAGATTTTGTTGCAGTCACACCCCAAGATGTAGATGACATATTTGGTGTTACAGTTAATCAAATGATCTATTGTGTAGGTTTTCTTGGTGTTGAAGCAGAATTCCTTGGTTCTGTTTCTCCCTAGTGCACACATGTTGCAGTCACTGCATGTGTAGAAACCTTTGGTGGTGGGTGTGAGCCAGTTGGTCCGTCTGTTGGATGCGGAAACCAATGAAGGATCCCCACTGCCATGTCATACTGCAGAGTTCGTTCTGTCACCCCATTAAGAGTATCTCCTATCATCTTCCAGTAAGAGGTCAGAGCAGGGCAAGTCCATAGCATAAGGCCTAGGTCTGCTCCGTTCGCCCGGCATCTAGGGCAGGCCGCAGTATCTGAAGCAAAGTGTTTTTGTATCTTCTCTGGGGTCAGATATGCTCGGTGCAGGATGTAAAAGTGGACCAATTGGAACCGCGCGCTGCGCATGCTCTTTCAAGCTTGGCGCATCCGCTGGGCACATGTGGTCTCTGGAATTTCCCTCCCTTTGTCTGCCTCCCATTTGGCCTTGAGTGCTTCTAGCGGAGGCAGTCCCTCGTTTATCATCCTAAAGTATAAGCACGTCACTGCTTTAATCGTCCCTGCTGCCATCATGACATATTGACATGCCATGGACATCTGCGGCTCCTCAAGACCACTCTGCCAGTGTGCTTGAATTGCCCTCGTGATCGCCGCGTGTAACAGAAAATCGCCCCTGGGTATGTCAAAGCGGTCCGAAATTGCATGGAAGGGTAACAGCGCCCGTCCTCGTATAGGTCACCTATTACTTGTATACCTGCGTCCTCCCAGGTTTGTAATTGCGACCAATCCCTGCCATGCGGTAATGCTGTAAGCATTCCCAGCGGTATTTCGGGGGCGTAGGGGTGGACCATTCCTGTCTTCCGCTGCATGAGGTTCCAGCACGATCGAATAGTACGTTCCTCCTGTGTGAGATCCCTTAGGGATAGCCTCTGCTGCATTGCGATGTAAGAGAGAACGTGCCTGGGTACCCAGTCCCCGCTCCTCTTCTGGACCACGGAACTCCCGTGCTACCTCCTGAGTGTAGACCTGCAGCTGGGCTGCCAAGTAGTACACTTCGAAGTCAGGGACAGCCAGTCCCCCCTCTGCATTTGGCCTCATCAAAGTCGTGAGCGGCACTCTGCGACGGCCCGATCCCCAGAGGAAAGCTATAATCAGTGACCTCAAGTTTTGGAATACGGCGGGAGGGATCCAAATCGGGAGCGTCCTAAAATAATAAAGTAGCCTGGGAAGCGGCACCATCTTAAGCAGCGCAATACGTCCCACCACTGACAGCGGTAGGATGACCCAAAAGGACATAGTTCCCTTCAGCGCTCTAATGCAACGGGAGATATTACCCTCCAGCACATCAGCTGGACAGTGATAAATGTAAACCCCTAAGTATTTCAGGCAGCTGGGTGCCCATCTGATTGCTCTGGGCGTGTCGGGCTGGCGTTCTCCCTTACGAACTGGGAATAGGCACGTTTTAGACCAGTTCACCCTGAGGCCTGATATTTCACCAAAGGAAGTGAGTAGGGCATCGGCACCAGCCAAGGCCCCCTCAGCATCCTCCAGGAAGACCAATAAGTCGTTGGCATAAAGGGAAATAAACTGTTGCCCCGATAATGTCCTCAGTCCTCCGTAGTGGGCCCCGGTGCGGATCGATAATGTAAATGTGGGTGTACTTGTAAAGCGCACTGTGACTCCAAGGAGTATCCTGGCGCTGAAGACCGCTGGGGAACCCGTACTGGTATTCCCTGTGGGATGGTCCCTTTCTGGGTATCTCCAGGGTGAAACCAGGCATCCCCGGCGTCTGTGGGGGGCCGTTGTAGAGATGAGGCAAGCTTAATGCCCAGAGTTGCCGAGTGTGTTCCCTGGTTAGAGTAGGCACCGAGGTGAGAATTATCGAGTCCGTTTGACCCTGGTCCACGACCCTGCCGTGTCGGGAATTGAACCCTGGTCCCGGGCTGTTCTCTGCTTACGGGTCTGCCGCCTCAAACCAGTGAGCCACACCACTCCACTCCATAATGCCAGGGGCTCCACCGCCAGCGCAAAAATCAACGGGGACAGCGAGCAGCCCTGTCTCGTCCCTCTTTCCACCGGGTTTTGCTGGGATATTAACACTTCCGACTTTATTCTCGCCATCGCAGAAGCGTAGAGCACTGCCGTCCACCGCAAGTATCCCTCTCCTACTCCGTAACAACTGAGTACTCTACGAAGGTACTCCCACTCTAGACTATCAAAAGCCTTTTCCAGGTCGATCAATAGTATCATGGGATGGGGGGCATCCTCGTGGTCTTCCTCCAACAGGCGAATCAGCCGGCGTATGTTCATAGTGGTGTTACGTTTGGGAATGAACCCCGCTTGATCTATATGTACTAGAGTGCCCATGTGTTCCAGTAATCTAGAAGCAAGGATGCTACTTAATATTTTGTAATCGATTGTGAGCATCGATAATGGCCTGTAGGACGTCGGGTCGCCGCTCTCTTTGTCGGGTTTAAGTAGGGGGATCACTAAGGCCTCACGCATCGTGCCCGGGAGACGCCCAGGTGTTTCGGCTCTTTATATACTACCAGTAGTTGTGGGGCCAACAGGTCGATATAGGTGGCATAGAATTCTACTGGTAGCCCGTCTAATCCTGGGGTTTTGTTGCGTGCCATACGTTTTATGGCACTGCGGATCTCCCCTATTTCTATGTCTTTACCCAAGTCCTTTGCCTGTTCGAGTTCTAGTTTAGGGATAGGTAGATCTCGTAAGAAATTATCTACGGGAGCGGAGTCTGCCAACACCTTACTTTGATATAGATCCTCATAGTAGCTCATGAAACAGCGGAGAATTTCGGGTTGGGTGCAGACCTCCTGCCCCTCATGGGATTGGCTAACCAAGCCAGCAGCGCCCCGACCTGTCTCCCTCCGACCTGGTCAAGTAAGTCTTATAGTCGAAACTACGCAGTCTTTCGACTTCGACGGCTACAGCTTCTTTCGCCGCTGCGGTCTGATGTTGCAGCTCTGGGCGGCCGGGTCGTAAGAGCTCCAACTCACGAAGTTTACGATCCGCCTTATCGAGGTCTTCCAGAAGTACCCTGCGCATCCCCACTTTCTTGGCTATACAATAGCCTCTCACTACTACCTTGAAGGCGTCCCACTCTGTTGCCCTCTCCCCAGTCGTGCCCTCATTCTCAGCGAAATAATCAGTGATCCTATTCTCTAGCTCGCTCCGGAACAGTGGGTCTTCCAACATTTCAGGGCGTAATCTCCAGGTTGGAACACAGGAAGCGCCCGGGAACCATCTGAAGCCTGCCAATAACGGGTTGTGATCGGAGATCGTCCTCGCCAAGTACTCTGACCTCACGGCCGAGGCTACCAGTTCTGCCCAGCACAAGATCCCATCCAGCCTCACATGTAATTCGTGCATGCCCGAGAAATGAGAGTAGTCCCGAGCATGCGGGTGTTGGGCTCGCCAGATGTCTGTCAGTCCCCACTTAGTCTGCCATTCCAGGCTACCCTTGGCTACTCGGCATGTTGGGGAATCCGCTAGAGGGGGGTGTGATCTGTCAAGGTCTATATCCACCACTGAGTTAAAGTCTCCTCCCAACAGGAGTGGCCCCACCAGATAGTGGGCCAAGGAACCCGACATTGTCGCGAAAAAGGCCAGTTGGTCCACATTAGGCGCGTAAATGCTGCAGATGTTTATGTCTTTACCTCCCAATTTGCCCGCTATGGCCACAAACCTCCCTTCCGGATCTACTGTATGTTTCGTCACCTGGAAAGGGACCCCAGCTCTTATCCAAATCAACGCGCCTCTAGCATAAGCTGAGTATGTGGTGTTGTATAGTTGTCCCCTCCATCTGCGCTGTAATGCCAGTCCCTCTGCTTTCGTTTGGTGCGTTTCCTGCAATAGCGCTATTTGCACTCCCCTGAGCACTAAATAAGCATGTATCTTGTGACATCTTGACATAGTATGCAGCCCGCGCACGTTCCAGGTAATACATTTTAAGTTAGATAGTTCAACCATTGTCCCATAAAGTCCTGCCTCTTCCCCTCCATTCGAGCTCTATACGGCCCAAGCACAGTGGTTGCCTTGCACTGATGGCGTGCCCGCCCCCCAACAAAAACAGCCCCAGCCCGCTTCTCCCCCCCACCCTCCCCAGAACAGGTCCCAAAGATCGCGATCTATTCCCCATCCAAACTGTCCACAGAAAACAGACAAAAACGTAGACTATCCTGACGGTAGTCACCGAAGGCTTGCCTTAAGGGCAAGTGTGGGGGTCGAGCACCGGCAGGAAGCCGCCCTTTGCCCGAGCTACCTAAGTGCGTTCGAGCCATAATAACCTAGGGCTATTGTATGTCTTACCCATCAACCCTTTCATTATCATGTTAGCAAACACTCCCCGCAAAACACCATCCCCACACCCATTGCTCCTTCCTTTATGGAAATCGGCTCATCCGGAATCACCCCTGTCCATCCAGCAGTCCTTCCGCCGTCTCTGGGGTGACCGTAGGCAGGTGTACACTGTAAGTCTCAGAGTCCTCTGTGTCCGTGCGGTCTTCCCCACCGCCAGGCTCTGTGTCTTCTATTATGGGCCCTCCTTGAGACCCCGACATACTGGACACCATCTTCAAAACCCCTCGTTGTTCTTCCGTTGTCTCCAAAGTCGAGGGCCGTCCCAGTCTACTACGGCCTTTTCGGATCCTCCTAGATGTCCGCCGTGGCCTCTCTTCCGGAGCCATTGGGAAAAGTGAACCAGGGCCGTCCTTGCCAGCTCTATACATTTCCAACCAGCTACACCCTTCGTCAGGGGTGTCAAAAAATTTGGTGGTGCCGTCAAGTATGATTATGAGCCTCGCCGGGAACAGTAATGAGTACTTTATACTCTTGCTTCTCAGTTCTCGCTTTATTGCTAGGAAGGAGGCCCTCTTGCGCTTGGTCTCGTAGGTATAATCCGGGAAGATATTAACTCTACTGTTCTCCACCTGCAAGGGTCCATTCAGTCTAGCATTGTTAAGAAGCAAGTCCCTGTCCCGGAAGTGCAGCAGCCGCGCAACCACCGGGCGCGGAGGTCGTCCCTGTTGTGGTGGTTTGGATGGGACCTTATGTGCTCGTTCCAGGGTGTAAAATGAGGATAGCCCCTCGGTCGCCACCACCGTCCGAAGCCACTCTTCCAGATAAGTGACCATGTCCCCACCTTCAATTTTTTCCGGCAGTCCCACTATTCTGATGTTGTTCCGTCTATTGCGTCCCTTCGCATCCTCTGCCCTCTTCTCCAGTGCGTCAATCCGATTCAGAACGTCTTTCATGGCAGCAGAGAGTGTTTTTTGCATCGGCTCCAGGGTACTAACCGAGCTCTCCATTTCCTTAACTCTGTTTGAGAGCTTACCATGGTCGGCCCCAAGCAATCCCAGGCTTGTCGCGACTTGTGCAATATCCTGTTGGAGTGCCGATCTTGTATATGTTATCGCCGCCAGGATCTTGTCTAGTTGGTGTTGGAGATGCGGGTCCCGCGACGTTTCAGGGTCTAGTTGGTCCCCTTTGTCTGGCGTCTCAGCATCTGAGGTAGCCTGCGCATTACCCTTGGCTCCTTTTGGCTTCCCCATGGTGTCCGTGGTGACTGATGGTGACCCGGGCGAGCGCCCAGTTGGGAAACTTCAGTCAGGCTTCAGCAAGTGCCACCTCAGATCGTGGGTCGACGCGCCCCAACGAGTCTCCTCTGCGGTCTCCTTTTAGCCAGCTTCTGGCGTGTCGGTGGGGAGGAATCCAACTGCTAGGCCGCTTTGCCTGTGCTCCGGGGACCCCGAGTCGGGGCAGCGCCCCCTTGAGTTGCTCCGCTCCTAGTTGTATTTGGGGTCCACTGCTACTTGTCGCCGGGTCTGTGGAGGATCCGCCAGGAGTGTTCGGATCAGTTAGCAGTGGCGCTAACCACGTGTTCTGGGCCCTCCTGGATCGTCTCTTTGGCAACCTGCGACGCCAAGGGCCCAAGCGTGGGGCGGCTGCAACCTCTCATGGGTCGGTCTCGAACGGGAAGGAAATCGGGAAGGGTCACCACCAACCTGTAGTGTTCCGCCAGAGGCCGCGACTCCCTCGCTCCACCTCCACCCCTGTCTCCAACAGCAGGCCTCCTCCGTCACCCACGTTGTGCCACCTAGGCCCCAAAGGCCGGGCCGATTGCTCTCGCCACCGCGTTCGACCTCCAGCCCTCTACTCCGGGCCCAGCCATCGCGCAGAGTGTTCAGGGTGGGCTCGACACTCCCCTCAAGGCACCTCGTCGGCATGGGTCACCAGTCCCCGCTCATGGGCCGTAGCGGCCAGATGCAACTCCGGGATCCAGGGCCAACCTTATCTCCTGGATTTCATGGGAGGCGTTCCCCCAGGGGACCACCAGGACGTCCCGCTCGAGTCTCAGAGCGGCGGAGGCCAATGGCGTCAGGGGTCCGAAGGGGCTCTGGTCGGCTTCCTCCGCTCTCCCCCGACACGGCGTCGCCCAGCGTCTCAGGGGTCCGACCGAGCAGCGTCACCGACTGGCTCCACTCAAAAGTTCACGAGCGCTGCCGGCCGCCCAAGTAGCCTGTGTGTGTGTCGCCTCGTCTCAAGGGGAAAAGGGGAAAGAAGATTTCGCCGGTATCCCCGGCTGCCCAAGGTCGCAGGCCGCCTCAAAAGCACCAAGATGGGACGGGCGCCATTTTGAGCTCGGCGCTGTCCGATCCTTCTGCACTCGGTCGGCCTCGTTCTCCTTGACGTGCCTCGCCGCAGCTCTCCGAGGTTGCCGCCCGGCTCAGTGTCCCTCCACTCTCAACAATCCGTGGGTTGGGGAGCCTCTAGTGCCCGGAAAACAGGATTAATGGCGGCTCGATCGCGGAGCCGAATGCTCAGGCGACCTCCACCATCGGCGCTCTAGCAACGCTCTGTTTCTGTGTTCATTATGTACACAAAATGGTGCCCCTCGGCTTTACCACATTACATTGTGCTGTAGACAGCGTATGCAACCATGTTACCTCTGGCAGTGGGGAAAACTTTGATTATGTAACTTTCTCTTGCTTATTCTACAAGTACGAACGTAGAGACTGCATCATTAGAGTACTGGAAGGAGAGTGTATAGTGAATTTCTAAGTGCTTGGGGATTGCCAGAGTTTTTTTGTTGCATATTAATACAGTGCGACCTCGACCCAAAGGTATTGGAGCGCTTTACATGAGCACTGTATTTACATTGCACATTCAGGCATGCGCAGATTAAGTGATTTGCCCACAGTCACAGGATATGGACGCGACCCCGAGGCTCGAACCCTGGTTTCCAGCACCAAGGTCGGCAGTCTAGCCGATGGATCACATAAGTAGATATGTTGGCGCAGCTGAACTCCGAACACAAGCTTTGCTCTAATTGACTGCCTTCCATGTACCAAAAACTGCAACCTGAACTTTCCATTGACCTGTATTGCTACAGCTGCAACACTTCAGTGAATGTGCAATAAATATTCATTTCCACAAAAATTTGTCATGTCCACCATCTTTCATGTGTGGAACTATGGATGAATGTAGGGTCCGTGATTCCCCGTACCTTTCATGTTGGGCATGTTGTGGGACTTCACTCACAGAATGACACATTTGTGCTTGCGACCCAGGTGACAGCAGCACTACAACATGGATACCCACATCAGTTGACAGGCCCATTGCTCCGGAGTCATTCTTCACAGCTTCACTCAGCACTGGCATACACCAGGCCAGTCCACTCCGCTTACATTTAAAGGTAAGGACAACAACGCTACATGGCCTAGATTTTCATTGTAGTGATCTGCTGGTCACAGGTCTACTTGTCAGTCCACCACAGCCACTCCCTCATGGCTGGTATACACCCACACCACACCCATCCAGCAAAGGCGTCACAGGACACGTGACCCTATCAATAAAAAAGACTAGGCGCACATGCTCTATTCCATTTTAGAGTTGCTCCCACCGCATGCACTGTGATGGCCCGTCCCGGTGGTCCGGACACCTCATGTAGGCCTGAGGCATCGAACAGGGGGCCTACTGCAACCTGCATGGCCTCACTGGTCACTGAGTTAGTGGCACCGCAAGGACTGAGTGGTTGAGCAACCTGCAATGACGATAGGTGCACTAGTATGTCCTCTACCATGGCGATATCAAGACTCAGCACCAAATGTGAGACTTCTTGGCTTGCGGAGTGGGGATGCATGATGTGGAGGGTGCCCTGTCTGCGAAAAGTTGAGTAGTGAGGCCTGTGTACTCAGCGGCGGGCAGGTACCTCTGGGCGGTGGGAGTGGATGGGGTGCAGTAGCCTGGGTGCAGAAAGGCTGCACAGCGATGTAGGGGTATGCAGTCATATATACCCTGCCATTACCCTTTCTTATTGCATTTTAAACACATTTTCCAATAGCTGGACAGTTTTTAAAGACGGCCAAATGTCCGTCACTCCCACATCTGTAGCAAAGTAGTTGAGTATTTCTTTTTACATCCTTTTTACCCTTAAATTTACCATCAAATTTTGACAAACTTTGCTTTCTCTGTTTTTTTTAAAGAGTTGAGGTGTGTTGGAAGCATCGAAGAATGCAGACACGAGCGTGACATTCCTCTCACGGCTCGTGGCTGTATTGCATCACTTTGGGAATGCTATGTTTTGAATGTGGGAAGGTTGGGCGGTAGATGTTAACGGAGGTTCAGTCATTCTTGTTTTTTACTTGCTGTTTACAAAACATGTTCTGAGGATTAAACCACATCAAGAGAATTACTGTCTCTGTCTTTTCGTTCCTACATACTGGTCTTTCCTACAATTACTAATTCTGTACTATCTTTCAGATGTGGAGCTTGAGGGTGCACTATGTCCCTCCACGTGATTGGAGACACACCGTTTACACAAAGGTGAGCTGCGAAGATTTTCTCCAGTGTCACTCTCTCACTCGTTCTCTTTCTCTCTCTCTCTCTCCTCCTCTCTCCTTTGATGGACGCATGACACACAATATTATCTTACTTTTTATCTAACAGGCTCTGATTCACAAATTGACATCCCCCCAACACCACCAGAGCTGAACACGTGTAGAACCTGTGATGATGTGTGGCCATCCTGGCACTCAACACTCACTTTGATTTGTGAGCTCCGTTGACCGCATATATGCAAGGCTGAGGAGGTTGCTTCGGCACGTGATCGACACACACCAATGGCAGAAGGTAAGCAGAGAGGCTTGTTTGCGCAGCAGCCGGCACTCACCTATGGGCAGTGGGAGTGGATTGGGTGCAGCAGCCTGGCTGCGTAGCAGCAGGCAGTCAGCTCTGGATAGTGGGAGTGCATGGGGGGCAGCAACCTGGGTGCGCAGCGACTGTTATACACCTCTGGGCAGTGCAAGTATAGGGGTTACAGCAGACTGGGGACCATAAAATCAAGAACGGCAATAACATTATCACCACTTTAGCGGCAGGAAACTGCAGCTAAAGCGGTGAAAAGTGGCTTGATAACATGCCCTTCAGAATTCCCATAAAAGCCCAGGTTCTGGTGTGAAGGACATCAAACCTGTGCTTCTATGGGAATTCACAAGGGCATATTATCAAGCCCCTTATCGCCGCTTTTGCAGCAGTTTCCTGCCGCTAAAGCGGCAATAATTTTATTGCTGTCCTTGATAATATTTATTACATGTAGACAAGGGAACCCAATGAATACCTTTGGACTATGGGTAATCAACTATTACAAAGAACAACGGTCCTCAGGAAGTTCGATAATTCAACAAATAAACTTATAGACCACAATCAGTACAGTCCAGTTTCCAGACCCAGCCGGGCGAGGAATGTTTAATGTTTGGAATACAAAAGGAGAGGGGGGGGAAGGGGTTGTTTTTTATTGACCTAGAGAGGGTCAAAAACATTCAAGATAGGGCACAATCCTGTACCTAACTCAAGAGTAGGAAAAACCATAGAATAAGAGAAGTCGAAAAGTCAAGAGAAGAATTTTAACAGGCAAAGAAAATTGTGGAGCCAACTGTCGCTTGCAAATTAATAATCAATTACAGCAAGTATCGACATGCAGTGTCTACAGAATAATATAAATGAAATTCCTGCATCACTGTTTAAAGCGTCAACGTTTCGATCCCCTGGCTCCTAATGAACCGGGATCATCATCAGGACTGCGTTAATGACTGCCTGTTTACATTACGAACGCCTTCCAAGTATGTGGAATGGTCTTGGTCAGGCGCTGTTGGGCGTCGGCGATTCTGTCAGGTACCCCGGATATGGGGGTGCCTTTGTTGCGTTGGATATAGACGTGGAAAAAGTAATCTCGCCAGTGGGTCTTCCTTTAAGGTTGTGACCGGGATTGGGAGTGCATTGCTCCTTAGGTTATGAATCCGTTCTGATCAAAATGACCTGGGTGCTTACTGCGCGGTTTGCCCAGTGCTGGGTGGATGGTGGAGACACAGTGGTCTCTCTCCTCTTCACCGGCATCTTGGTGAAGAGGAGAGAGACCACTGTGTCTCCACCATCCACCAAGCACTGAGCAAACCGCGCAGTAAGCACCCAGGTCGTTTTGATCGGAACGGATTCATAACTTAAGGAGCAAAGCACTCCCAATCCCGGTCACAACCTTAAAGGAAGACCCGCTGGCGAGATTACTTTTTCCACATCTATATCCAACGCAACAAAGGCACCCCCATATCCGGGGTACCTGACAGAATCGCCGACGCCCAACAACGCCTGACCAAGACCATTCCACATACTTGGAAGGCGTTCGTAATGTAAACAGGCAGTGATTAATACAGTCCGGATGATGATCCCGGTTCATTAGGAGCCAGGGGATCGAAACGTTGACGCTTTAAACAGTGATGCAGGAATTTCATTTATATTATTCTGTAGACACTGCATGTCGATACTTGCTGTAATTGATTATTAATTTGCAAGCGACAGTTGGCTCCACAATTTTCTTTGCCTGTTAAAATTCTTCTCTTGACTTTTCTACTTCTCTTATTCTATGGTTTTTCCTACTCTTGGGTTAGGTGCAGGATTGTGCCCTATCTTGAATGTTTTTGACCCTCTCTAGGTCAATAAAAAACAACCCCTTCCCCCCCCCCCCCTTCCCCTTTTGTATTTCAAAAATTAAACATTCCTTGCCCGGCTGGGTCTGTAAACTGGACTGTAGTACTGATTGTGGTCTATAAGTTTATTTGTTGAATTATCGAACTTCCTGAAGACCGTTGTTCTCTGTAATAGTCCTTGATAATATGGCCCTGGGTGCGCAGCGGCTGTTAGACATCTCTGGGCAGTGGAAGTGGATAGGATGCAGTAGCCTTGGTGCGTAGAGTCGAAACAGAGAATTACCCAAGTGCAGTTGATATAGTCTGTAATTACTAATTCAATACTATCTTTCAGATAACTAAACTTGAGGGTGCAGTATGTCCCGGCACGTGGTTAGACACACATCGGTGGCAGAACGGTGAGCTGCGAAGATTTTCTCCAGTGCCAACACTCCCTCTCCCTCTCCATCTCTTCCTTTCTCTCTCTCTCTCACACTTTATCTCTTTCTCTGTCTCGTCCTCTCTCTCTCATTCTTTCTTTCTCACTTCCTTTCTCTCTTCCTCTCTATCACACTGTTTGTCTCTCATTTCCTCTCTCTCATACTGCTTCTTTCTCTCTTCCTTGTATCTCACTCTTTCTTTCTTAATCTTTCTCTCTTCTTCTTTCTTACTCTTTCTCTATCTCTCTCTTCCTCTCTCTCACTCTTTCACCTTGTCTCTTCTTCTCTCTCTTCTTCTCTCTCACACAGTTTCACTCTTTTTCTCTTCCTCTCTCTCACTCTTTCTCTCTCTCTCTTCCTCTCTTTCTCTCTCTCTCTTCCTCTCTCACACAGTTTCTCTCTTTCTCTCTTCCTTGTATCTCTCTCTTTCTCTCTCACTCTTTCTTTCTTTCGGTCTTCCTCTCTGTCTTACTCTTTCTTTCTTTCTTTCTGTCTTCCTCTCTCTTTCTCTTTCGATCTCTCTTTTCCTCTCTCTCTCACTTCCTCTCTCTCACACTGTTTCGCTCTTTCTCTCTTCCTTGTATCTCACTCTTCCTCTCTCTCTCCTTTGCTAGACGCATAAAGCACCATCTTTTTTTTCTTTTTAACGTGTAGGCTGTGATTCACAAATTGTCGAGGGATGACACGCCATGGCTGTACATAGTTTTATTTGTTGTTGTTTTGTTTTAATAAAATATATTACTCACATAGTTTTATTTGTTGTTGTTTTGTTTTAATAAAATGTTTTATATGTAAATCCATACATGACTAAGATTCTTATTTGTCACTGCATCTTTTTTATCAAAACTGCAACACTAGCCGATTTGTTAGACTCCACATTTAAAAAAGTTTCTGTCACATTTGTTTGTCGGGGGTGAGCGGTGATGGCGGACAAGGACCTGCTACTGGGGGATGTCGGAGTACTATTGGTTGTCCGACCTGCATCATCATTGCCTCCATTGCATCTCTCCTCAGAGACCTGCAAGCCGGCGGGCTGGCTGGTAAAAGTG
Organism: Lissotriton vulgaris; assembly: GCF_964263255.1. NCBI lineage: Eukaryota > Metazoa > Chordata > Amphibia > Caudata > Salamandridae > Lissotriton > Lissotriton vulgaris. Next base: position 2,006,249,518 of record NC_141689.1, on the reverse strand, counting down.
CTGGCACGAAAAGTCACACCGGAAGAGCTGTGAGCCCATCAGTGGTTCACAGAGGGAGACTTGCAGGCCTAAGTAGGTTGTTGACGGTATACTGGTGATGATGGAAGAGGGTGCGTTACCTGCTGATATGGGGAGAGGCAGCGTGAAAGCGCTATCTCTCACAGACAGCGCTCCGGTATGTTTTCAGAATTGCCTCGAACAGATGCCAGCTGACGGACTGAATCACAAAATGGCTTTTCAATGCTCATATAGTGTGGCTTATGAACAGTTCGTATCCAGGATCCCAGAGGGACAACTGTGGCCCCTCCACTCATCTCACAGAGGCAGAACTACGAGCCATTGGCTCCCAAAGGAACAGCAGCGTAGTAGCTCGCAGAGGTACAGGCACAGCAGCGTACTAGTTGGCAAAGGTAGACAGCTGTGAGCCAACGGACTGGCTTCTAAAGGCATACCTCCAAAGTGGTGATGTTGGGCACAGAGAGGGTGAAAGAGTTATCTTCCTACTAGTGTCCTGGAGTGGAAATCATGCTGCTTGGTGCTCACCTGTTTCTCCTTTATTGTTAATAACTCCTAAACCTTCACTGTATACAAATCATCATTACACAGAGCTCTGCTATATTAAATTGCCCCTGGAACCTTTCTTTTATATTTTCACTCAATGCGAAGCACAAGAAGGCTGCTAACAGTTCCTTGTTTCAAGTGTTAGCAGCCAATCGGAGGACACTTCCTGCTTTGAAGAGTTAGCAGCCAATCAGAGGCAAGCTCTATATATATATATATATATTTATTTATTTTCCATTTACACCATTTCAACAAAACCGTGCTTTCTGTACCAAGACCTTTCTCCCTGCCAAATTTGGCGTAGTTCCGTTCAGCAGTTTTACCTGTAGCCTTGTCTAAAGTTTTCTATGGAAAATCCATTGAGAAAACACGTTTTCACACCCCCTTTTTTTCAGCCCCCCTAACCAATCACCCCTAAACTTTCAAGATAGGAGATGATCAAAAAAGAGAAACTTTTTGAAAATTTCGTATAGAATCGTCAAACGATGCCAAAGTTATAAGCAGATGGAGAGCTCCAGGAGGGGGGCCGTGCAACCCTCCTCCCAACATGAGTGAAGCCCCTGGACTGCGGTAACCCCAGCGGGCACCTGCAGCCCCAGGGACCTACCCACTCCGGGGTCTCATTAAAATAAAACACAGGAACCCGCAATCCCAGCGTGAATTACGCTGATTGAAAAAAAAATTGGGGGGCCCTGGCACCTCCTGACCAGGCCTAGGGGGTCAGGGTGTTTCTACCCTGCCCCCCTTCTCTTGTTTTCTACCTTTGTTTCTCTGTTTTCTAGAGACTTGCTTCTACTGAGCCACAGATGGCTGCCAGCCCTTCCTGGTTTTGAGCATTGGAGCCAATCACAGTGAAGCTTGTGCACGGGACTTAGGCTCCTCCCTGATATCAAAACTTTTATTTTTCTAATTTCCCAGCAACTACTGAACGGATTTACACCATTTTCAAACAGATCGCTTTCTGACCCTTGCACTACCTTTGTGCCAAATTCGGGGTAATTCCGTTCAGTAGTTTCAGCTGTAGCCTTGCACAAAGTTTCCTATGGGAAATTGATTTTTTGACTCTTATTTGTTGAATTTCTCAAAAACTACTGAACGGATTTACACCATTTAAAAAGAGGTCACTTTCTAAACCAAACTCTACCTTTCTGACAAATTTGGGGTAATTCGGTTCAGCAGTTCGCGCTGTAGCTCGTCGAAAAATGTCCTATGGAAATTAACATGGGGAAAATGCGTTTTAGGACCCCCTTTTTTTCTCAGCACCCACTTGACGAATCACCCCATACAGATTCGTTAAACGATGCCAAAGTTATAAGAAAATCAAAAATGGCTTTATATATATCATGTCAAGACATGGTTTTAACACACAGAAACAAGTTAAATATCATTTGCTTTTAGCCACAACAATTAGAATGCGCCTTAGTTGGCACCGTGTTATTTATGAATTGCTTTTGTAGTTCTTTGACTGTGGAACTCTTCTGTTTCTATGCAAGTTGTAGGCTATAGCATGTGACCAGTGAATGGGTGTATTTAAACCTATGTCTTGAGCTATCTGTGTCATGTGATCAAGCGCTCTGGGAAGCGCGAAACGCGTCATGGCGATTGGGAGCACCAAAGAACAATAAACTTCACTTGCACTTACTTTTGGGTCCGTGTCCGTGTTTACAGCCTGGAGGTAACCTGTGCCGACACCGGATTATCCTTGGAATGTATAAGCCGATGTGAGCCTCTTTACGGCTTTAACGGACCCTCTCTCGTTCTGGACCACAGCTGTTGGAAGAGACATGTTTTCCCACGCAAACAGGAAAAACGCGAAGAGCTCCGGTAGGAGCAAGGTTGTGGAACCCCCTTGACCCACACAATAACACACAGAGCCGGAAAGCGGACCGGGACGCGACTGATTCGGAGGAACCGGCAGGTCCTGTTGACCGCTTGAGGTACGTGTATCGTGGCGGAGGTCAGTATAAGGGGTGAGAGGTGTGCAAAGCTAAGGATCAAACGAGAGCTGACTTCAGTGAATCGGGAGTCCAAGGCGATATAATTGTTTAATTAGTGGTGTGTTCCAAATGTCGTCGGACACAGTTAAGGAACGGGAAAATGCAGCGTTGCAAATGTTTGATGAAAAAAGAGCTGAACCTGCTAAAGACAATAATGTGACGGAAAAAGCAAAAGAATCAAACAGTACATTAAAAGACAAATTCAAAATATTGGAAAAAAAGAGTTGTGCCGAACAAAGCAAATGGTAGGAGGCCAGATCTCTGAGAATGTATTTGGATGTGGAGAGAGTCCCTCATGGGCTACGCATTCTCCTTGCACCCAGCTATGAGAAGCCCAACCCCTCGATGATGCGTGAATGGGCCGACTGTAATTTAGACTCTTCCAAACGGCTAATGCACATTCTAGTAATGTATGCAGACTCAGATAGAACGGAACTTCTAGAGGAAATCAAAAAAATCAATGAAGAGATAGAAGCACTTAACGAGGAAGAGGAAACTAAGAATCTGAGAAAGGTAATGTGTGCGAGGCTGAAGAAAGAAGAGGATATAATAAAGGATAGAAAAACTTACAAATTCTTCCGAGATAAAACGGAATATGAAACGGGACTAATTTTACCTTTTCCAAAAAGTATGAAGTCTTGAGGAAAAATAAACAAGCCGGCAAACAGTCCGCAGCAAAACCCAAAGTGATACGATCTGAAAATATCTCATCAGGCTCGTCGATCTCGGAAGTAAGTTCCAATCCGGACAGTGACTTAGAAAGAGAAGAACAAGCGAGGGCAGCAGGTCCGAAAAATACACTAAATGAGGAACTTGCCCTTTTTTGCGAGGACCGAAGGCAAACCCTCCGCCCTCGGACAAGACAACAATCCCACATTACAACAAAAATCGGAAGCAGTGAGAGCGGAGGAAAGCAAACACACGTGGTGGCAATACGCAAGAAAAGAGGAGGATGGGGAAGGGAAAAATAATATCTATTACAGACGTGGACAAAACCATTGTCAATTTATCTGGGATAGACCTAGACCAAAACGAGAAAGAAATACTGAGTCTGGGTTTGACATACTGTCTCAGGAAAGACTTCAACTATGTAAATACAAGATTGGACATATTTAAAAGTATGCGCAAATTGAAGCTTAAAAAATACTTTATCCTGGATAAACATGACAAAGATCAAACGCCACCCAGAGCAATATCAATATGAGGGCCAGTGAATGCTCCCAATCCACAGAAGCACTGATGGAAGAAATTAATGAACTGTGGGAGGCACAATCCATAAATGACAGTGGAACAGTCCCAACCCAGCCTGGACCCATCTCTACAGGGATTATTCCTTCAACTTCTCAGACAAGACAACCATTAACGAAATTTCGAGCTACATCTACGTTCAACCCAGTAATGTTGAAAGATGTCATTGATCTTTTTCACGATCAAGTTACAGGCCAGTTGAAGGACCTGAATATCAAAGTACCTAGGGGCAGACACAAGTACAACAAAGAAACAGCCAATTACAGAACCCTGATAAAGTTACAGAAGAACAAAAAAATAATTATTCGAGCCTCAGACAAAGGAGGGAATATCATTTTAATGCACAGGGACATGTATCTCAAAGAAGCTCATGTACAATTGAATGATAAACAATGTTATACTAAATTTACTGGGATTGAATTGAAAATGATGTATGCAAACCGCTACAGAAAACCAGCAAAATGGAAATCAGAGGGCCTCATTACGGGACAGGAACACAAATTCCTAGAAAACGACTACCCGGTGGTACCAACCATGTACTTTTTGCCCAAGCTACATAAAAATGAAACAAACCCCCTGGGCCGTCCAATAATCCAATAATCTTGGCCAGAAATGGTTGCTTGGAGCATATGTCGCAATATGTGGATTTCTTTTTACAGAGTCAAGTAAAAGAGTTGCCATCCTATGTGAGTGATACCAGCGATTTCCCTCACAAGATCAAGAACATTGAGTGGCAGGATGACTATTTATTGATAGCATTAGATGTATGCTCACTATACACAAGTATTATACATACTGATGGTTTAAGAGCACTTGACTTTTATCTACAGAAATCTTTAACCAATATGCCACAACACAGACGTATGCTAGTAGAGATGGTGGATTTTTGTTTAAACAACAACGTGTTTATGTTCAATAACTTGATGTGTAGACAATTACAGGGCGTCGCCATGGGGGCCAGCTTCTCCCCCAGCTACGCGTGTCTCCACATGGGCTGGTGGGAGGAGCTGGTCCTCATGACTGAGCACTCAGAATCTATGAATTCTCATGTAATAACTTGGTTACGCTTCATAGATGACCTGTTTGTGATTTGGAAGGGGGATTTGGATCTGCAGAAAGTTTTGTGCTAGACCTAAATAGGAACAACTTAAACCTACAATTCACAGCAACCCTAAGTAAAACATCCATCACTTTCCTAGACACTGAAGTTTTTATTGATCATAACCGAATTGAAACCAGACTCCATCGTAAAACAACTGCTGGGAACTCGACCTTGCATGCGAAAAGCTCACATGTTAAACATCTCATAAATAGCATCCCATATGGGGAGATGTTGAGACTTAAACGCATACACAGCAGGAAAAACGATTTGAGAGTGAAAATAAGAAGAGATTTTTGGAAAGGGGATACTCTAAATATATAATAGAGGCGGCCATCACTAAATCTGGGCAGAAAGACAGATTGAAACTTTTGACCGGGTAGTCAGATGCGAAAACAACCAGTGGGGACACCCCAGCAAAGCCACCCGAGTTTAGGATCATAGTGCAGTATAGCGGCCAGCATAAACAAATCGAAACAATCATCAACAAAAATTGGCCTCTGATTCTGAGTGACCCAGTGATAGGGAGGGATCTCCCCAAAAGGCCCTCTATTACATATAGTAGGGGGCAATCCATGAAAGATGAACTCGTCAGAACTAGTCCAGAGGTTTTGGAATCCACTAATTGGCTTCAGACCCATGCAGGTTTTTACAACTGCAAAGTTTGTAAAGCTTGTCAGCAAGTGGTGAATAAAACCAGTTATCACTCGCCATTTGATCTAAGGGAGCACAAGATTGACAAACTGCTTACGTGCGAAACGGAGTATGCCGTCTATGTCTTGATTTGTCCTTGCAACTTGCTTTATGTGGGGAGCACCAAGCTCCCCGTACACAAGAGGGTCTTACAACATCTGAAAGCAATTTGCAATCAGGACTATACATACCCTGTAGCAAGACATTTTAAAGCCAAACATGATTCCAAAAGTAACAACCTAAAATATTTTGTAATAGACTGTGTTCCGGCCAGCAGACGGGGCGGCAATAGGGAGGACAAATTGCGCCACCTCGAGACCCGTTACATATTAGAGCTTAACACCAAACATCCCTCTGGACTTAACATCACAGAGGATCTGTACACATGTTTGTAACGGGCACTATTCCTTAGGGTCACATATACTAAAAAGAGAATGCTTTTAGGAGATGGAACGAATTTAATATCCTCTTGTGGGCTTTTCACATACATTTTTATTATCCAATGTTTATTTATAATTTTAATCCTTTCCTATTGTCTCAAATATTAACTGTTTGTAATGTTTTTTAATACAATATTAATGAATTAATCTTTTTAGCCATTATTTAACCATTTTAAGGTTTTTATTCTTGGCGTATTTATGAATCATTGATTATATATGTATTTATTACTTATGGTTGTGTGATATTTATGGGAAAGGTGCAAGATTACATGCTAGAGCCCGGACCACCACATACATTTTTGGTCAATTTTTTGGTTATTCTCTTAAGGGTTGCTGATTGTCTGTGACAAACCGGTATTTATACCGTTATTATAACACAGGTATCTATGATCCAAATCTAAAATGAAATAACATGATGTAGGGGTTGAAACTGTCACTTAAACTCTCTATGACAACCCCGTAGCCAACCCCCACCAAAGGGCTTTACAGAACGTCGCCCGTAGGGCAAAGTTGCACGATATAAGTTTCGTTTCATTCATTCATTCATTCACGTCACAGTTTATTACTTGTCTCAATGCACCTGGAAACCAGGGATATGAAGGTCAAAGGGGCTCCATTGTCACTTAGGCAATATGAATATGCACTTTGAGACGTACTATGTCAATGTAGACCAAAATGAGTAAAATCACATTGCATGGGCAACTGAAAAGAACATAATTTGTAACGCTGTGTTTTCTTACAAAATTATGATTGATTTTAATTTTAAACACTTTGTTTTGCACTAATCACGTGTTCTGTCAAGACATGGTTTTAACACACAGAAACAAGTTAAATATCATTTGCCTTTTAGCCACAACAATTAGAATGCGCCTTAGTTGGCACCGTGTTATTTATGAATTGCTTTTGTAGTTCTTTGACTGTGGAACTCTTCTGTTTCTATGCAAGTTGTAGGCTAAAGCATGTCACCAGTGAATGGGTGTATTTAAACCTATGTCTTGAACTATCTGTGTCATGTGATCAAGCGCTCTGGGAATCGCGAAACGCGTCATGGCGATTGGGAGCACCAAAGAACAATAAACTTCACTTGCACTTACTTTTGGGTCCGTGTCCGTGTTTACAGCCTGGAAGTAACCTGTGCCGACATCGGATTATCCTTGGAATATATATTCTCGCTTAAACCACACCTTCCGACAGCGCACTTGAAGGACGGGTGCCATAAAACACAGCGGTGTATGCCGTGTACATATTACACTCCATTCTTCACCAATCCAGGTGCATGAATAGGCACTCCCAGGGTTGTACTGCAATCTTCATAGGTTTATTTGATGAAATAACTAGACTAAGGCATCGCCGAAACGCGTAGTTTTTTCATGTTCTCTGCTAAATGAAATGAAATACAAATAAACCTATGAAGATTGCAGTACAACCCTGGGCGTGCCTATTCTTGTACCTGGATTGGTGAACATTGGAGCATTATATATATATATATATATATATATATATATATATATATATATATATATATATATATATACATATATATATTACCTACTGGCTATCGCCAGTAGGTATATATAGTTAGGATTAATTCCCTATGGGATTTTTGAAAATTCTATGTCTAATAACTTTGGCGTTTGAGGACGGAATCGGCTGAAATTTTCAGGAAAATGGCACATTTTGTTTCTGAGCAGCCTCTGAAAATTTGGTGGAGTTTCGTCAAGGGGGGGCTGAGAAAAAAGGGGGGTCCCAAAACGCGTTTTTCCCATTCATTTTTCCATAGGGCGGTTGGACTCACTTTTAGCTCGAACGGCTGAATGGATTTGCACGAAACTTGGCAAAATTGTAGGGACTGTTAGCCCGATGTGCCTTTGCTAGGTCTCAATATATGTGCTCCAGTAGTTTTTGAGAAATTAACGTTCAAAACAAGATATATATCTGTAACAGCGCTCCGGGCAGCGATCCGGTCCGCTTACTTTTCGCGAAACGGAACTTTGCGCGCAGAAAGCTGATTGGCTCTCCGGTGTCTGTCAACATTCTAAACAGTCCGGAGCGGCCGCCATCTTATCTCTCGGTAGGATTGAGAGAGAAGAGGTGAAAAACGAAGGGGGAATTTATTGAAAGGGTGCAAGGTATACCCCTCTTGACCCCCTAGGATTGTTGTTGGGGTTATTAAAGGGTCCCGTGGGGAAAATAAAAAAAAATATATTTTTCACGGTAGAAGCGTTTCCCGGGCCGCGAACTGGGCCGCAAACTGGTAGCGAAACAGGAATTCGCCATTTTGTGCTTCGTTTTAATTGTTTAGAGACAAAAATTATCGCCGCACATCGGCCACAATGCATGAATATCGTTGAAAAGTCAGCGATATTCATGCATTATCCAGCAAATGCTCTTAGCCATGTTATCCACCTTCCATTGGATAACAGAAAGCTGATTGGCTCTCCGGTGTCTGTCAACATTCTAAACAGTCCGGAGCGGCCGCCATCTTATCTCTCGGTAGGATCGAGAGAGAAGAGGTGAAAAACGAAGGGGGAATTTATTGAAAGGGGGCAAGGTATACCCCTCTTGACCCCCTAGGAATGTTGTTGGGGTTATTAAAGGGTCCCGTGGGGAAAATAAAAAAAAAATGATTTTTCACGGTAGAAGCGCTTCACGGGCCGCGAACTGGGCCGCAAACTGGTAGCGAAACGGGAATTCGCCATTTTGTGCTTCGTTTTAATTGTTTAGAGACAAAACTTATCGCCGCACATCGGCCACAATGCATGAATATCGTTGAAAAGTCAGCAATATTCATGCATTATCCAGCAAATGCTCTTAGCCATGTTATCCACCTTCCATTGGATAACATGGCTAAAAACTGCTCTGTGCGTGAGCTTTTTTTTTGCTGCGTGACGTTTGTTAACGTTCGATTCGATGGAAATCAGGAAGTGTTGAACACCATTTTGTCACTGCGAGTAAATATTTTGTTATAAATGAATCCTTATTGATAAACATTGTCTGCGCCATCTTGCGTTTTTGTCCAATGCCACAATTTTGTCGTGCACGGCAGCCATTTTAGATGCCTTGACCAGGGCCACTCTCTGCACGCCGCCGATTCTCAGCATGGCTCCCCACCCTCGCACGCATCTCCCCCACGCAATGGTCACCCCCGCTCTCTCTCTCATGCATGGGCCATATACTTCCCCCATCTGCGCTGCTCTTCTCTGAGAATCACACCCTGTGCCCGCCCGACACCTCCCTTTCACCCTATTCACTACCGCACCCTCTGACACTCCTCTTCCTCTGTGTCCGATTGTCCAGGCCGGACCTAGGCTATCACCTAGCCCTGCGGATGTAGTTTATGGCCCCAGCTGTAGAGTATCCAGACATGCCAACCCTCCCGATTCAGGTGTGAGACTACTGATTTCAGTGCTAGTCTTTCGCTTCCCGATTCCTGCAAGGAAAAACCCGGGGGCATATTTCCAACAACTAGCGGTAATTTTTGTCTCTAACTTGTTTAGAGACAATAATTATCGCCGCACTTCGGCGAATTTTATCGCACATAAACCTTGCTATTAGCAAGGTTTATCGCAAATGCGATAAAAAACGGCCGCAATGCATGAATATCGCTGAAAAGTCAGCGATATTCATGCATTAGTCAGCAAATGCTCTTAGCCATGTTATCCACTTCCCATTGAACAAGCGCATGGTCTTTTAAAGATTTGTGAAGTACTCGGGGCGGCGGTGTGTGTGTGCCCTCTTTCAGGAGCGGGCGGGGGGGCAATGCCAGCAATTTGCAGGCCAGGCAGTGTTCAACACGTGCATCACCCTTTCTCTGCCTGCTATTGCGCTCCATGTTTCGGAAAGGTAAGAAAAAGAACGTGCATTTGAGTTTGAAATGTCCGATCTTGTAGCAGTACACTTGCAAAGCCCACACATGACAATAACCCGATTCAAGGCCCCATTCACCCGATTTTTTTAAATAATATAGTACTCCAAGACAGTTACATTTTAAAACTTTATTAATATTTAAATATAACGAACGCAACAAAAACTGTAAATATATTTAACCATTTTTTGAAATTAACCAGAACTATAACGATAACAACAACAACAATAATATAACTTTTATGCCTAAATTACGCAAACATTTAGCTAATCTGCTAAAGGGGGGAGTCGCCATTTCTTTACAATAAGCAATAATGAAAAATCCACGTCAATAGGGTTGCCCGTTTTCTCGATGCAGCACTATAGTGCAATATACACAGCACCTGGGGTGTCAAGAGTGAACAGGTCTTTCTTTGTTCCTTAAGATGTTATCTCCGAGAATGCTGATGCATTGGTGTCTGTACACTTCTTTGTCAATTCTGTCAAGATGATAACTGCTTTATAAACAGACGATATCTTTGTTTAGTCATTAGTGTTAAGTGTGTCTGAAACTACAGTGCCCTTCTGTTTTTTTTTCTTCAGGCTCTACAGAGTTTTGTGTGTTGTTCTTTTGAGCGACAATTATTCCAGAGGTTTCAGGTTCACTTGTTTTGTTCTGCAGTGAGTTAACAGCTTTAGAGAGTTCATGTTTATTTGCTATGTCCTGCTGTTCGTCAACTGCTTCAGAGACGTCAGCCTCATTTTTTATGTTTCAGTAGATCCTGGACCTGCCCGGCCGCGCCCAAAATGGCGCCGGTGTAAATGGGACTCGTAACTGCTTGTTCTGTACTGGTTGCCCAACCTTGATATCACGAGATACATATGCAGTTTTGAAGCACATGGCGGAGGCTTGTCTGCTGTAGTGGGGCGCCCCTTTATCGTTTCAGTCGCCATTCCGCCCGCTTTTGCTACACTGTGCCTTTTCCGCCATTCAGCTGTTTAGCGCCCGCTCTTACGGCTACAGCGTCTCGCTCACCATGTAGTTGAGTTGCTCCCACTCTTGCGGTGCAGCGATAGGCGGCTGCCACAGGACTCTTAAAATGGCGGCCGGCTCTTCGGATTTGGGCCTGGTCCAGTAAAATGGCCCTGGGACACCTTGGAACTCGGACACTTGTCTGCCAGGGCTTGGGTTCCATTCTCGAAAGCGTCCCCTCAGCCTTGAAGATTGTACAAAAGTCTTGGGGGCCGTCGACTCCCGCAGGCTTCCGGTGGGGAGCGGCTGCCATGATTGCTTGCGGAATGGCCACGACGGAGCTACGAGATGGTGGTGCTCTCATGGTGACGCCAGCTTCAGTCTGAAACATCCAGAAACAAGGTGGGGCTTTCATCGTTTGGGGAAAAAAAATGTTTTAATCCAATGAAAAGTGTTATTTTTAGGTCACATGACCTAGTCTTACATAATTAGGAAAAGAAAAGTAAAATGAACCAATGAAAAGTTTTATTAACAAGTCACATGACCTGTTATGCTTACGTTACGCGCTGCGCGGCGCGCTCTGGATCGTTTCCGGGAAGCTGCGCCTTGCGCACCGGAGCACTTCCGGGTGCGCTAACGCGTCGCGTCATATGACGCATTACGCGACAATGCAGGTGCAGAATATACTCAAAATGTCTCCACCAACCAGCGGTCGGAATTCCACCGCTTTCAGCAGTCCAAAAAGTTCGGTCAAATCTTAAGAGCGGGAGCAACTCAACTACATGGTGAGCGAGACGTTGTAGTCGCAAGAGCGAGCGGTAAACAGCTGAATGGCGGAAGAGGCACAGAGTACCAAAAGCGGGCGGAATGGCAACTAAAACGGTAAAGGGGCGCCCTACGACAGCGTGTTTTCAGGTGAAACGGATTGTGGGACAAGGTCCAGAATGAAAGATTCTTCAAAAGGGAAAAAATTCCGCCGGACCCCGGGAGCCGGCCGCCTATGCCGGGGGCGATCTCAGGCCTCACCAGGGCAACACGACTTGGGGAGGGGGCAGGAGCCAAGCGCCCCCTCTCAGTCCGCGCCATCTCACCGCCCCTCGGGGGCCTCCGTCAAGCGGTTTAGGGAGGCACCGTATCACATTGTTTTCCAATGCAGTCAGGTCCACTTACTTTGAATAGTGAAGCTGCAGCAGGTGCAAATAAGGTTTAAACAGTGTTACAAGAGCTGCTTAGAACTCTGAAGTATGGCACTCAACAACCAGGACTTATGCCATTTATGTAAGGCAGTGACATGGAAGCAACTCAGGGACAAAAAGCATGAACGAACATTCACGTATGAAAATCTTATTTGGAGAAGGGGTAGAATCCAAACGCCCCCTGCCAGTTCGCGCCACTACACCGTATGTGGAAAATCTGAAGCCATCATTCTACAAACTCTCAACGCTTGTTATCAGTGCATGACTTTCATGCTCGATCGATTGAGCTAGCCGGATCGGGCAATAAAAAGTATAAAATAGTTATGTAAATAGTTATTTAATAAAATGTTTTACTCTGTTTCTTTGGTGGTGTGTTGTGTATATTTATAATATTTGCATAGGGTTTGCCGTTATTTTGGGCGGTGTGGGTGGCGGAGTCGAGCTGTTTTGCAGCCCTCATGGTGTGGAGCTCAGTTCATTTCACTATTTTCGTATTTCTCATGAAGGGTTATTCCTAATGTTTGTATTTTACTGAGGTCAAAAAGAGATCGAATTAGTGGTCTACTGATTTTGCTCGATTACTTTTCTTTTTTTACACGATTTTTCACTATCTGCAAAGACTAAACAGAGTATTGCGACTTTGTGCTTGTTTGTAAATAGAGAATGATCCAAAGAGAACCAATTGTAAAACAGTAAATGCTTGGATAATAATCAATCAAATGGAGAGACAAGCAGGTACGACGGATTACAACAGGGGTAAAGGTCTGCGTTAACTACCGTTCACTATCTGCAAAGAGAGAGTACTACTAAGAGAAAAGAGGGGAGTGGGGGGGGGGCAGCGTTCAAAGCACATCAGCGTGCATAAACACGAAAACGTTTTTACCTATCACGTACTTGACATTTGACAGCTTTTGATATTTGCTATTAAAAAACCATTGAAATTCACAGAAAAAACCATAGGTTATAGTCCATATATAGTTAGGAATTTGCATTTACAAAACCTTGAAAATTCAATGAAAAAACCATTGGTTTTAGGTCATATATAGTTAGGGATTTGCATTTAGAAAACCTTATTTTACTCGCATAAAACCATTGAAATTCCATATATAGTTATAAGCGCTAACTATATATCGCGCACCCGCAATCCACTGCTGATGATGTCACATATTACATCATTCATGACATGGTTAGTGACATCACTGATGACATCACTGATGACATCTCAAATGACATCACTGATGACATCACTGATAACATCTCATTTGACATGACTGATCACATCACTGATGATATCATTCATATGATAATACCATGAACCTCTTCAGACTCTAATATAACCTTAGATACAATCAGTGTAAACAGACAGTCACTCATCCATGGAGTTACTCACACACCTAGTCAGTTATGCCAAAAATCAATCATACCTCCATTTTCTCAACTATACAGTTATACACACCTTACTTATTCAAACATATACTAACACATATTTACTTTACTCTCTTATACAATCTCTGATACATGTTCACAATGATCCATACAGCCACTCACACATTCACTGGCTCTTATGCACAGTTATTTATAGATGTCAACTCTCACATGTACTGTGTTTTACATATGTACTTAGTTTGACATGTAGCACTGAGATATCCATTTACTCACTAATACACTCATGCACAGTCAACCGCCCATACAGTTGTTTCCACATGCACTTTTGAATCTATACATATAGTGAATCAACTACTCACACATCTATGTACAGAGTCACACACCTCCCAGCCACCCATACACACACACTCAGTTTCCCATACAAATACTTGGACAACCAATCAATAACCCATACAGTTACTCATATAGCTACTGATCAACATATGCAGCAGTTTGTAGAACAACAGATATAATGATGCACAAATTAAAACAGTTTAGTCACTAACCCATGCACTCAGTGAGACACATTTAATCACTCACTCAATCAGTCAGTCATGCACCTAGTAAATCCTTCATCCAGACACTTACATATCCACTCATTCTTCAATATGTAAAACATATTTTAACTTTACAGAAACATACAGTCACTGGATGTTGTAATCAGTGATGTCATCAGTGATGTCATTTGAGATGTCATCAGTGATGTCATCAGTGATGTCACTAACCATGTCATGAATGATGTAATATGTGACATCATCAGCAGTGGATTGCGGGTGCGCGATATATAGTTAGCGCTTATAACTATATATGGAATTTCAATGGTTTTATGCGAGTAAAATAAGGTTTTCTAAATGCAAATCCCTAACTATATATGACCTAAAACCAATGGTTTTTTCATTGAATATACATATATATATATATATATATATATATATATATATATATATATATATATATATATATATATATATATATATATATATATATTCACTGAAAAAACCATAGGTTTGACACCAGTTATAGTTAGCTGGAAATTTTACTGACATAAAACCATTGAAATTCCCACGTTATAGTTAGTTGGACTCACTATAACTTGCGCGCCTGCAATGCACTGCTGATGACGTCACATATTACATCACTCATGACATGGTCAGTGACATCACTCATGACATCACTGATGACACCATCCAGTGAATGTGTGTCTTTATGAAAAATAAATATGTTTTATATATGTATATGTAAAGGTCGATGGAAGAATAAATGTTTAAATAAGTGTCTTAATGGATGTTTTTTTTTTTTAATTGATTGGTTAACTGGCTTATTAAGTGTATCTTAGTGAATACCTATATTAGCGAGTATTGCTTAAATATTTAAATGTTTGTATCAATGTTTCACTTTGTGTATAAGTGGCTGCATGGTTGGTGAGTAGCTACATGTGTGTGTATAAGGGTTATGAGATTTTATTTTAGTATCAGTATGAGTGTCTGTATGGTTTGGTGGGGGTGTTACTTAGCACATAGATGCATCAATGACTGACTCACTGTTTGTATGTGTTTTGAAGACAGCATATGTGCAGGACTGTATGGGTGGATGAGTGTGTATATGTGTGTGTTAGTGATTGAATGACTGTCTCACTAGTGTCTTTATCAGTAACTACATATGTTTTAATGTAGTATATGTGAGTATTGATGTATATAAGTGAGTATATGTGAGAGTGAGAGATTGAAAGAGTTCTTGTTTAAATAAGTATGTGTTTCTATAAGTGATTGTTTAAGAGAGTAAGTATGTGTAAGTTTCCTTAGAAGTAAGGTGGTAGTGTGTGTATAGCTGTATATGCAAATAAATGGATGTTCAATAGTTTATTTCCATGTGTGATTATGTGTGTGAGTAACTTTTGGATGACTGTCGGTGTGTAACAGGATGTATAGATGTTTCACTACATATGATGAGTGAGTATATGTATGAGTGACTATATAAAACTGTTGGTGAATGAGTGGATGTGTATATAGATGGTGGTATTACTGAATTGGTTGTTGTAACTGGTATGGTATCTCTATTTTTTTGAAAATTTTAGTTTCTATTTTTGAATATGTGTTTCAAGGGTTACATTACACTGAAAGGAGTTCTGTCACTCTGTCACAAGGATGATGTCATCAGTGATGTCATGAGTGATGTCACTGACCATGTCGTGAGTGATGTAATATGTGACGTCTTCAGCAGTGCATTGCAGGCGCGCAAGTTATAGTGAGTCCAACTAACTATAACGTGGGAATTTCAATGGTTTTATGTCAGTAAAATTTCCAGCTAACTATAACTGGTGTCAAACCTATGGATTAGTTAGGATTTTTAGTTAGGATTTTTTCTCTATGGAACTTTTGAAAATTCTATGTCTAATAACTTTGGCGTTTGTGGACGGAATTGGCTGAAATTTTCAGGAAAATTGCACATTTTGTTTCTGAGCAGCCCCTGAAAATTTGGGGGGGGGTCGTCAAGGGGGGGCCGAGAAAAAAGGGGGGTCCCAAAACGCGTTTTTCCCATTCATTTTTCCATAGGGCGGTTGGCCTCACTTTTAGCTCGAACGGCTGAATGGATTTGCACGAAACTTGGCAAAATTGTAGGGACTGTTAGCCCGATGTGCCTTTGCTAGGTCTCAATATATGTGCTTCAGTGGATTTTGAGAAATTAACGTTTAAAATAAGATATATATCTGTAACAGCGCTCCGGGCAGCGCTCCGGTTCGCGTACTTTTCGCGTAACGGAACTTTGCGATGCGAAGCTGATTGGCTCTCCGGTGTCTGTCAACATTCTAAACAGTCCGGAGCGGCCGCCATCTTGTCTCTCGGTAGGATCGAGAGACAAGAGAAGGCCAAAACAAAGGGGAAATGAAGGAAAGAGGGCAAGGTAGACCCCTTCTGACCCCCTAGGATTGATGAGGGGGATATTATAAAGCCACGCGGGGCCAAAAAAAAAAAAAAAATCCGATTTTTTCGCCGTAGAGACGCGTCTTGGTACGCGAACTGGGCAGCTAACCGGGCAGCTAACCGGGCAGCTAACCGGCAGTGTAACGGGAGTCTGAGGAGAAGCTGATTGGCTGTTATCATTGTAAACAGTCTGGAGCGGCCGCCATCTTGTCTCTCTGTGGGATCGAGAGACAAGAGGTGGAAAAAAAAGGTGTAAATGAATGAAAGGGGTAAGGCAGACCCCTCCTGAACCCCTAGGATTGATGAGGGGGCTATTAAAGTTCCCTGCGGGGCAAAAGAAAAAAAAAATTGCGATTTTTCGCGGTAAAGGTGCTTCCTGGTACGTTAACCGGGCAGCTAACCGGCAGTGTAACGGGAGTCCGACATATTGTGTTTTTTGAACGTTTGTGATATGTGCACGTGTGGATTTTGTCTAATTAAGGTTAAAAAAATATATATATATCTTTAAGCGTGTTCTGGCGCGCTTACGTTTTGGGTTTGGTTTGCGCTGCAGAGACGATACGTCACGGTTATGCGATGCATCATGAGGCGTCTCACGGTCTACGTGATACGTCACTTAATAAAGAATATATTTTACAGCTATAGATATTAGCTTTTAAAAAACCAATGAAATTCACAGAAAAAACCATAGGTTATAGACCATATATAGTTAGGAATTTGCATTTACAAAACCTTGAAAATTCAATTAAAAAACCATAGGTTATAGACCATATATAGTTAGGGATTAGCATTTAAAAAACCTTATTTTATTTGCACGAAACCATTGAAATTCCATACATAGTTAGTTGCACTAACTATATATCGCGGACCCGCAATCCACTGCTAATGATGTCACATATTACATCATTCATGACATGGTCAGTGACATCACTGATGACATCACTGATGACATCTCAAATTACATCACTGATGACATTATCCACGTGACAATCAGATACACCTCATCATACACTATATATATATATATAAGTATATATTAACATATATTATATATGTAAAATATATTAAAATATATATATATATATAATCTATTAACATATATATTAACATTCATGCATTATATAGATATACATACCACTTTAATTGCTGCTATCGCAGTTCACTATCCAACGGTGTTGGTGCCGTCATTTTTATATTCACCAAGACTTCTCCTCCAGAACTCCAGACAAGAAAAGCAAGCGGCACACCAGGGATTTCATTACAAGACCGGAGGCTAACATTATGCATATAACTTTTAATGCAACTCCAAACAGCCGCATATGTCATAAAGCAAAAGTTCCAATGGAACAGTACCAACAAAACAATTCTAGAAAGCACCAGGCAATCAGCCTCTTTTAAATGCGGCTCCAAGCAGATAAGTCATGTTTAACATTACTCTCTTTGATATTACTATTCATGCTTATTTATCATTATTCTTTTCATATATTTACTGTTAGCCTATTGCTGTTACATTTCTACCAACTTCGTTTGGTGTATTATTTGCTATATTGTAATGTTTAATCTCCTTGTTAATTTTTTACCAAGAAATTGATGTGCCCTTTGCTAATTGCTTCTCACCCTTTCGGAAGGCTCCGTATCGCCTCCCTTCCCTTTGTTTGTTCGAGCCTCCGACCTCCAATTTATGGAGGTCGGCTCTTTCTGACCTTTTGTCTTTTGTCTCCTTTTTCCCCGTTTTCTAATCAATACCCATTACTGTCATAGCGTATGACATTACCTCTTCAAAATTAATCCTCGTTCCCAACCCTTCGGACTTGTTCCCCGTCTTTGCCGTTTACAAGGACCAGAGGAAAGGCCCTTAGCAACACGCGCGCTGCGCGCTGTGCTTGCCTGCCACTTTCCTCTGACCGCGCGCTCACAATGACCGTCTCTAAGCAACCAGCTGATCGCGATCGGAGAAACTGTCATTTTTCCGACGCGATCAGCTGCTTTACACGAACAACATAGTTCTCTCCTATTTTCAAACCGATTTAAGCTTAAAACTAGCTTAATTTAGCTTTAATTTACCTATTTTGGATTCCTTAATAAGAATAATTCACATATTTATAAAAAAAAAAAGGGGGAAATATTATTTGATTGTTATTTATCTACTTACCTAAAAAAAAAAAAAGGGGAGCAGAATAAGAGAGAATTATTTGCTTTATACTATATCTATTACCTCTCCACAATGTCTGATTCTGACTCAGACCAAGACAATGTCTCTCTCCCTAATATTGATAATGAAGCTTTTAAATCCCTTATCCATAGAGAAATGCGATCATGCATGTTCTCTACACTTTCCCAAGTTATGGCATCCAAAAGATCCCTTTCTCCAGAAGAGGAAGATGAATTCCAAGAGGGACTCCACAATGACCTCTCTGATTCAAGGGGTAAAAAAACTAAAAAAATTAAAAATATTGACCCTACCCCTAAGAGCACTATTGCAGGTCCTAGTACCTCGGGTGTCCTTAGCGGCACAACTTATCAAGGTGTCCATCGCGGCACAACATATAAAGGTGTCCACCGCGGCACAAATCTTAAAGGTGTCCTCAGCGGCACAACCTATCCTAGTGCTCAAAATGATGATTCCATCAGCCACGATGATTTCAATAACCTTATTCACAATGATTTTAACGATACTATCTCGGATTTCCCTGATGAATACATCCTCGATCTAGATGAGGATGATCAGGATTTCGAATCCATTGATGACAACCTACCCTCCTCCTCAAAAGATAGTATCTTAGACCCTCTTGGTCAAGAAATGTTTTCTCCCCTCAATATTAAACATCCTAGGAGCTACGATTGGACTCCTTTAGAGCACGTTAGCCAATTCATCACCAAGTGGATCAGGAATCCTCTTGAGAGAAATACTCGCAACCTCTTACGAATGGAATGCTCAAGACCCTCTATTGAAGGCAAAGTCTGCCAAACCCCCAATCTCGACCCCGAGTTAATAAAATATCTCTTCAAACTCAGTAGAGATCCTAGGAAAGGCATGGAGAGATCCCTCAAAATCTGCCAAGACCGAGTTCTAGACATCTTAGGCCCCCTCTCTAAAATTATCGATGCAGCTGAAGACAGTCACATTAATGGCTCCACCTTGGATACTAACCTCATACGTGGTTGGAGTCAAAAAGCACTAGTCCTTTTAGGAAACGCAAATGCTGGCCTTAATTCCGAAAGAAGGAGAGTCGTCCTTACTAAAATCAGCCCCAAGTTGAGCGACTTGGCTGACAAAGAACCCTTCCTCAACCCTAAAGGGCTACTTTTTGGGGAACACCTCATCAAAACGCTAGGTAGATATGTATCAACCTTTACCGCCCTAGATAGAGCTCACCAAAATATGAAGAAAGTCTTCAACCCAAACACTAATAACCTTTTTGGCAGGGCCGGAAGAAGGGGCCAATCTTTTGGCCGGTTTAATCGAAGGCCCTATGGTAGATCCAGAGGCTTTGACACCAGAGGCAGTTACCAATCCTCCTACCAATCTCAATTTTACCCTCCAAGAGGAAGAGGCTTTCGATCAAGAGGTTCCAGACCAAGAGGAGGACCTACTGACAACAACCCACAAAGTAAGTGCTTTGACTTCCTTTTCCCCTCCCACGAAAGTTGGAGGCAGACTAAAATTCTTTCTAGAGAACTGGAAACTTATCACTCAAGATCCATGGGTTCTGAACACCGTTACTGGTTTTACAATAGACTTCATAGATACACCGATTCAGGTTTCTTTTCCAAAAGTAATGTCTCTCTCTCCCGATCAAGAGAAGATCATAGAAGAGGAAATCTCTTCAATGCTCCAGAAAGGCGCAATCACAGAAGTCCCTATGGAATTTCTGAGGTTCATAAGTACACTCTTTCTCATAGAAAAGAAGGACAAAGGTTGGAGACCCGTTATAAATCTCAGAGAACTCAACAAGTACCTTGTTTACAGACATTTCAAGATGGAAGGTATCCATCTTCTGAGAGATCTTTTGTTGGAAGGAGACTGGTTGGTCAAACTAGATCTCAAAGACGCCTATTTCACCATCCCGATGGCCAAGGAAGATCAACCCTTCCTACAATTTATTTGGAAGAACCGTCTTTATCAATTCCAAGTTCTCCCCTTCGGTCTCTCATCAGCCCCTTGGTGTTTCACCAAAATAATGAGGGCAGTCGCCTCATCTCTAAGAGAAAAGGGTATTCGTATGATTATTTACCTAGACGATATCCTTATTATGTCTCAAGATTATACTCAAATTCTTCAAGATCTCAAAACTGTTATGGATCTTTTAGAAAACCTAGGATTTATTGTAAACAAAGAAAAGTCAATACTGTCCCCCTCAAAGTCCATGGAATTCCTAGGTTTCACTGTAGACACCACCAATTGCCTTCTCCTTCTTCCTCCGAAGAAGATTTCCAAAATCAAAAAGGAGATAAGACATGTCCTCAAACATCAAAATCTTTCCTTAAGAGAACTAGCCAGACTCCTAGGTCTTCTCTCATCCTCCATTCAAGCTATCTTTCCGGGCCCTCTAAACTATCGAGCCCTTCAAAGGATAAAGGGAAAAGCTTTAAGATCAGGTCTCTGGTACGGAGACCGTGTTTCCCTGAACCAAGAATCCATTTCAGAACTAACCTGGTGGTTGGAGAATTTGGACGCTTGGAACGGCAGAGCAATTTTTGGTTCAACACTAGATTTTATTTTGGAATCAGATGCGAGCCTTCATGGCTGGGGTGCCTGTCTCCTAGATCAAAATACTGGTGGAATTTGGTCTAGAGAGGAGTCTTCTCACCATATAAACTATCTAGAACTGGCTGCAGGTCTTTATGCTCTAATGAGCTTCAAACACTCTCTTCAAGGCAGATCAGTAATTCTAAAAATTGACAATATTTCTGCTGTTGCTTACATAAATCGCCTAGGTGGAACGAAGTCAGAGGACTTGTCAAATTTAGCAAAAAAACTTTGGATATTTTGTCTAGAACACAAAATATCTTTAAGAGCAGAATACCTTCCAGGAGATTCCAACCTTTCTGCAGATTGGAATTCCAGATTCCTCTTGGATCATTCAGATTGGAAACTCAACACCTTAATATTCAGATCCCTCAACTATTTCTGGGGTCCCTTCCAAATAGATCTCTTTGCGAGCAGACTGACTTTTCAACTAGATGCTTATTACAGCTGGATGCCCGATCCAGGTGCTCTAGCAGTCAACGCCTTTCTTCAATCATGGGCGGGACTCAACGCTTATGCCTTCCCTCCCTTTGCCATGATCCAGAGGGTCCTCCAGAAAGTGAGACTTTAACATGCCTCCATTGTCCTGATAACTCCCTTTTGGCCTTCCCAAGCCTGGTTCCCAACTACTCTGGAGATGTCTTACAACCTTCCTTTCTTAATTCCTTCTCTCAACAACCTTCTCACCGACATAGACGGTCTAATTCACCCTCTTGTTCAAACAGGGAAGTTGAACCTTCTTGCCTGGAGAGTGTCAGGAGATCCAATGATCTCTCTAGACTTTCGTCAACAGCTTCAACTCTCCTCGGAGAATCTTGGGCCCCGGGAACACACTACCGGTATAACAACATTTGGAAAGTCTGGTTACGTTGGTGCTTGGAAAGGGACTTGGATCCCGTGGAAGCACCTATCGTTAATATAATCAATTTCCTTGGAGAACAATTTGATAGAGGTCTGAGTTACAGATCTATCAATTGCTATAGATCAGCTATTTCTGCTGGTCATTCCTTAATCAACAATAGAACGGTAGGTAAAAATCCTATTATTTGTAGAATCCTTAAAAGTATAAGACTCAGAAGACCTCCAAAACCTAGATATCAATCTCTCTGGGATGTTAAATTAATTCTTGACCTTTTCTGTAGTTGGCCAGATAACTCACTTTTGAACAGAAAGAACCTTTCTATTAAGTTAGCTACTCTTCTTTGTCTAATCTCATGTCGTAGAGTTTCTGATGTTAAAGCTCTAGATATTTCCTATAGATCCTATGATATGTTTGGAGTTAAATTTGAACTCCACAGAAGAACTAAAACTATGTCTGATTTCATTTTCTATCCTCGTTTTGATATTTGTAAAAAACTTTGTATTGTGGATTGTATGAAACAATATGATTTGAGAATGCATGCTCTTCGCCCTTCTGGCGTTAATCAGTTGCTTATATCCTTTGTTAAACCTCATAAAGGTATCTCCTCTACCTCTATTGCAAGATGGGTCAAAATTGTTATGAATTTTGCTGGTGTTGATCTAAACATCTTCAAACCACATTCTATCAGAGGTGCTATGGCCAGTAAGTCTTTTTGGTCAGGAGGTAAGTTAGATGATATTCTAAAAGCTGCTGATTGGTCAAATTCTAGAACCTTTGCTCACCATTATTGCAAACCTATATCTCATATGTCTGATGTTGTTTTACAAAGCTACCAACATGCATAATGGTAGCCTCCGGTCTTGTAATGAAATTGCGATTCTCCTATTAACATGACCAGAGAATCTGGATTTCATTAAAGACACGGAGGCTAACATTATCCCTCCCACCCTTCCCTGGGTGGTTGATGGTTAATAATATTTTTCTCACTGTTTAACATTGATAATCTTGCTTTTACAATGTTCATATTACAATTAATAGAATGCTTTATTTTAAACTCTTTAAATTCCTTTTCAGGATTTATCTTTGTTTATATTCCTGGATTTATTTACACTCCTTTTCTTTTCAGATAACCTTTCATGAACCTTTGTTCCTGTTTCCTTCTCTACGGATCTTGGAGCTTTCACTTACCTTGGTTTATATGAAGTCTCATCGTTTATATGAAGTCTCATCGTTTATATGAAGTCTCATCGTTGAATTTCTCATTGGGACATTTCCTTTTTCTCCTTTACTCCTTATTTAAAAGAGGCTGATTGCCTGGTGCTTTCTAGAATTGTTTTGTTGGTACTGTTCCATTGGAACTTTTGCTTTATGACATATGCGGCTGTTTGGAGTTGCATTAAAAGTTATATGCATAATGTTAGCCTCCGTGTCTTTAATGAAATCCAGATTCTCTGGTCATGTGAATAGGAGAATCGCAATTATGCACAATTATATTAATGTGCACCAAGACGATGTATTTCAGCATTGGCCTTTTTCGAGTATATACATACATATATGTATATATATCTTCAAACAAATGCCCTGGAGCTTCAGGGGGGCACTCACCAGCACTCCAGCCATCCGGCATTCATTCTTAACTCTCCTCTGAAAAACAAAAAAGAAAGTTTGTAGCCTGACAATTTTCGATGCAGAAAGCATCTTCATCATAGACTTGCAAAAATTACCACAGGAAAGGCTCTCTTTTATGGTTATTTCTGCATGCATGATCATTTGTTTACCTTAATAGGCTTTGCATAGTGTGGTTTAGTGGCAGGCTGGGACAAGTAGTTCCATGACGAGCAAATGTTTCCCCTAAGTGGGATCCTATCGCTAATAAATATTAAAATGCATGTCTTTTCCTTTGTAGGACTTTGAATGCAGAGAAAGGTTTCTTTGTTTTTCGGATCGCTGCGCTGCACTGTCAAGGAATGGTTTTCCATCACAGCCTCTTTGTTCCCTTTACTTGAGATGGTGCAACTCCCCATGACTGGATCGCCATGTGGATAGTTTTGTTCAAACAAATGCCCTGGAGCTAATGGCCGGCACTCAGCAGCAATCCAGCCACCCGGCTTTCATTCTTAACTCTTTGAAAAACAAAAAAGAACGTTTGTAGCCTGACGCATTTCGATGTAGAAAGTATCTTCCTCATAGGCTCGCAAAAATTACCACAGGAAAGGCACTCTTTTATGTTTATTTCCGCATGCATCATCATTTGTTTTCCTTAATAGGCTTTCAATAGTGCGGTTTAGTGGCATGCTGGGACAAGTAGTTCCATGATGAGCAAACGTTTCCCCTAAGTGGGCTCCTGTTGGTAATTAATATTAAAATGCATGTCTGTTCCTTCGTAGGACTTTGAATGCAGAGAAAAGTTTCTTTGTTTTTCGGAATGCTGCACTGAACGGTCAAGGAATGGTTTCCCATCACAGCCTCTCTGTTGCTTTTAATTGATATGGTGCACCACCACACAACCGGACCGCCGTGTGGATAATTTTGTTCAAACAAATGCCCTGGAAATTTGGGAGGGAACTTGGCAGCAATCCAGCCAGCTGGCTTTCATTCTTAGCTCTCCTGTGAAAAACAAAAAAGAAAGTTTGTATCCTGACGCATTTCGATGCAGAAAGCTTCTTTCTCATAGGCTTGCAAAAATTACCACAGGAAAGGCTCTCTTTTATGTTTATTTCTGCATGCATCATGATTTGTTTTCCTTAATAGGCTGTGCATAGTGCGGTTTAGTGGAATTCTGTTTTTTGCTTCATAGGACTTTGAATGCAGAGAAAAGTTTATTTGTTTTTCTGATTGCTGCACTGCACGGTCAAGGGATGGTTTCCCATCACAGCCTTTCTGTTGCCTTTAGTTGAGACGGTGCACCTCCCCACAACCGGACCGCCGGACTCTCCTCTGAAAAACAAAAAAGAAAGTTTTGGCAGGAGCTTCGAAACGCGTTGGCAAATAAAGACTTTTAACCTGGAATACAGATGCTGGTTCCCATATTTGAATTACTACCGGAAGGTGTTCATTGGCTGTCGAGTGCATTCTCAAGCTTTCAGGCGTTTGTTGAATAATTTACCACACGGCTGCCCTGCCGGTTTGGAACTGTGTCGAAACTGATCTAGGAGCACAGCTAATGTGGAACAATGAACCTGCGCTGTATCCTGGGCCCACGGGGGTATTTGCAAAGCTATAAAGAGAAGACTGTGGCACATAACTCACTGAGAGTAATAACTGATCCAATTTTGACCACATGTCCCAGCATGCTTTAAAAATTAATTGCACTAAGCATAGCCCACTGGGGGCGTATGTATAAATAAAGCATGCAACTAATTGGAACCTTTGGGCCATAGATCAAAGCTGCCTGTGAAGAAGAGGCTAGAGACTCGGAAGACTTTGGCAAATAAAGACTTTTAACCTGGAATACAGATGCTGGTTTCCAAATTTGAATTACTACCGGAAGGTGTTCATTGGCTGTCGAGTGCATTCTCAAGCTTTCCAGCATTTGTTGAATAATTTACCACACGGCTGCCCTGCCGTGGAGAATTGCACCATCCCTGAAGACGAGAGGCTGCGTGGTTTGGAACTATGTCTAAACTGATCTAGCAGCACAGCTAATGTGAAATGAAATGAAATGAAGAAAGTTCTTAATAAAGTGCACTGTGACCAAGCGGCTTCCTGGCACTGGGAATAGAAGCTAAAAAGGATGGAGGATGCCAAGAGGAGATCAGCCGGAGTACGCTATGGAGAATAGATGTGTCTTTAGGGCTTTACGAAATTGGAGGAAGGTTGGGATGGACCTGATGGACAAGGGGAGGCTGTTCCAGAAGCGGGGGGCTAATACCGAAAATCTGGTGCCTCCTGTTTTGGATTTACGAAACCGCGGGGCATTAAGGAGGAATTGGTTGGAAGAACGAAGGGCACGGATGGGAGTATAAGGGATGATGAGCGAATTGATGAAGGCTGGGGCAATACGCGTGCAGGCCATGAAGGCCAAGCATCCCATTTTAAAGAAAGATCTCTGGCAGATGGGAAGCCAGTGAAGAGATTTCAAGACAGGTGTAATGTGAGAAGATTTGGGCAGGTGGTGAATAATTCGGGCAGCCTGGTTCTGGATGGCTTGTAATCGGCGTAGTTCATAAGCCGGAATGCCCAAGTAGAGACTATTCCCGTAATCAATGCGGGAAAGAATCATAGCTTGCATGATAAGTTTGAGAGCATCGGTGGAAAAGAAACGGGCCACTTTCCGAATAATACGGAGGGAGAGGAAACATGAGGAGACAACGGAGACAATCTGGGCATGCATGGAGAGGTCTCCACTGACTTTAATGCCCAAGGTCTTTGCAGAGGCCGCTGGTATAGGCGAAGGGCCAAAGGTGGAGGGCCAGAAGGCAGACGACCAAGGGGAGATGGAATGGCCGGTCAGGACCAACTCTGTCTTGTCCAGATTAAGCTTCAGTTGGTTGCAATTCATCCACTCCGAGATGAAAACAAGAGTGGAATCCGCATAATTATATACGGAGACCCCCATGTCAAGAAGAGAAAGAATAAGGGGACGAATATAAAGATTAAAAAGAAGAGGGGACAGGGAGGAACCTTGGGGGACCCCACAAGGGACCAGGCGGGTTGGTGCAATATGGCCGGACAGGTGAACGGCATGTGTCCGCCCGCTAAGAAAGGAGGCGAGGCAAGAGAGAGCGGTGCCCCGAACGCCCGCCGCGCTGACACGGTCGAGAAGGATGGAATGGTCGACCGTTTCAAACGCAGCGGACAGATCAAGGAGCACCAGGGCTTGAGGCAGGTTGGAATACGCCTTACTCTTGAGCTCGTCTAGGACGGACAGGACCACTTACTCGGTAGAGTGAACTGAGCGAAAACCCGCTTGGTGGGAGGCCAAGAGATGGTTATCCTCAATGAAGGAGAGACAAGAGGTAGTATAGCTCTCCAATATCTTTCCAAGGTATGGGAGAAGGAAAATGGGTCTGAAATTGGAAGGAAGGGAGGGGTCTGCACCAGGCTTTTTTAGGATGCGGCGAACTATAGCAGATTTGAAAAATTGCGGAACAAGACCAGAGGAAATAGAGGCGTTAAGGAGGAAAAGAAAGGGATCAGAACAATGAGTGAGGAGCTCCCTTGGAATATGAGCTGGAGCACAATCAGCCGGAGAGCCTGACTTTACTTTCCGGAGTAGAGCCAGAAAGGTATTTAGAGAAATGGGTGGAAACTGCTCAAGGAACAAAGAGGGCCAAGGCGGTAAGGGGGAAGGAGGGGAGAGAAGGGGTGAATTTGTTGGAGGAATATTAGATTTGATCTTCGCGATCTTTTCTAAAAAGAAGTCGTTAAGAGACAGACAAAGGGCTTGAGAGGGGACGGGATTGGAGTTGGCTCTGTCCGAGGCAACTAAGTTGCGGACTATGGAAAAAATTTCCTTAGGTTTATTAGCTGATAGAGATATTCTCTCAGAAAAATACGTGGTTTTGGCCCGAGAGAATAGCCTTCTTGTAATTCATCAAAAGAAGCTTATATTTGGCTCGCAAAGAAGGACAGCAATTGCGTCTCCAATGACGTTCGGACCGTCTAAGGTCCAGTTTAAGGGTTTTCAAATCATCTGTGAACCATTTTTGGGTGTCATGGGGGCGGCAGATCTTGACTTTTCTAAGGGGGCAACGCGATCACAGGCGGAGGACAACCACTGATTCACAGCGTCTACTTGAAGATCAAGAGAGAGGGTCCCTAGGTCCAGGGGAGAAGCAGTTAGAGAGGAACAAAGAAGGATGTGGAACAATAAACCTCCGCTGTATCCTGGGTCCCACTGGGGGTATGTGAAAAGCTATAAAGAGAAGACTGTGGCACAGAACTCACTAAGATCAAAAACTGCGATTCCTTATTTTGCTTAAGCATTTAAGGAATCGCAAATTTTGCGATTCCTTAAATGAGATGTGTTAGACCTGTCTGGCTTTTTGACGTAGTCCCTCCTCATTATTATTTATTTTGTCCCCTTTTTGCCCCTCATACCCTTAATAATTTTTGTCTACTGACTTTTTGTAGGTGTTGGCCAGGGGGATAGGTGTTCTTTCTCCCCCTCATAATCTTTTACCTCAGGCCCAGAGGCCTGTTCTGACAGGAAAGTTGGCACCACCTAAAATGGTGGCCACCAACTGCCCTAACTGTCACATACAGAACTTGGCCATAGCCTAGCATAGGGCATTCTAGAACCTTCTGGTCCATTCTGGACCACTGAAGGGCAGCCTATATAAGGCGGAATGCGTGGAAGCCATTTTGTGCTGACCAGAGAGTGGAGGAGTGAGGCAGTGGTGAGAGGAGGAGGACGCACTGGGAGCAGTTAGTTTGTCCTTGTGACAGACAGCCACTACAGGGAGACGTTCCCCCTTCAACTCCTGACCAATCCCTCCCAACCACCTTCTTCTGCTGAGGAAATCAATCTACTTGTGGTGGAAGTCCCTTCTGAATTGGAGCCCCATTAAACCCTGTCAGGACGCTCTTATTTGAGGGTTTCCCTAATTTCCCATTGCCAGCGCTTCACATACCAGCGTTGAAGAGAAAGCGGAGAGCCCCGTGTTGTGGCCGGTGTTCCCTTGACGCGCTGTGGGGAAGACGCGTGTCTGCGGAGCCTTAGCGTCCTGGAGAGCGAGTGCGCCGCTCTGGAGTGTGTTTCCGGTGGAGCCAGGTGAGGGAAGAGACTGCGCAGAGGAGCGGAGACAGCGCGGCGCCAAGCGGGAATACGAATCCCTCGCGCCCGCGCTGCTCAGCTCTGCGTTAGTGGAGGCGGATCGGAAGAGGCGAGGCCTGCGGGAGGCGTGACCGTGGGAAGAGGAGTGTCCTGCGAGTGCTTCGCGCATGCCCAGAGGATCAGCGCGACCCACGGAGATAGGCGGGAACGGAGGCGGAGTAGCCAAGGAGCTCCGCGCATGCCCGGGTGATCAGCGCGACCCTCGGAGATTCTGAGGAGAGGCGCCGGGAGTTTCCCTGGCAGCGGAGGCAAATCCCTTCTTCGGCTCGAGCGCCCCATTGTGAGGCGAGCGCGAGCGAGAGGGGGTACAGAGGAGCCCAGCCACCAACCATTTGCTGAGATCTCTCTCCCCGCTTGAGCGCTACCAGCGAATTCAGCGCGAGCGGGAGAGGAGAGAAAGGTGCACCGGGAGGCTGGTGATCGATATCAGTGCTGAGTCCTCCCCTGCCCCTGTGAAGCGGGTTCTTTCCCTGACACCGCAGATATATCTGCTTACAAGTAAGGAGTGTCACCCAAAGGGGAGGGGAGCAAATCTTCACAAAGGAGGAAATAAAGAGTACCTTCTAGAGTTGGAGCTACCTCAATGCCTGAGAAGTGTCAGCTATAAACTAACAGTGAAGGTGGAGGGAGCCTACAGAGGGAAATTGCTGAACCTGATTTAGATCGTTTGAATGGTAGTCTGAGCAGATAATTCAACTGCCAGGAATCAGGAGTGAGGGAGGTTGGTGCTGTGGGAGACCAGTATTGGGCACTGCTTAGTAATCTTTTAAAGCTGATTCTGAAGTCTGATGAAATGCCTAATTAATGCTGAACGTTGAGTTTAGATAACCAATTGGAAGTGTTATTATTGCTCTATTGACAAGTGTACTGTATTATTGAACATCTCTGGAAGTGGATTTTCTGATTTAAAGACAACTGAATGAAATATAATTTGGAATCTAACTGATAATTTGCTTAGAAGTTTAAGAAGTTTAATTGCTGAAACTACAATATCCTGAAATGTCCTAAGCTGTAAATTTTGACAACAAAGAGAATAATATTTTTATATAAAGCAGTACTTATTTTTCCACATTTTTGGTGTAGCGTTTTCTTCTGAGTGCTATTGCGTGGTTTTACTGTTGGGTGGTCTGCAACCTTTACACTGTGCCTCTGAATTGTTAGTCTTACCCTAGGCCAGGCTACCCCAGTTCCAACATATTGGTGCCTAGCGGTGGGATCCTGACTTGGTTGCAGCTGCTCACTAGTAATTCAACGTAATACACTAAACCTACACCAGGAGTTTTCTCCTTGCGGCCCTCCCAATTTGTCTTTTTTTGATTTTTCCAAATTTATTCCTGGTGTTGGGTGGAGTTGGCTTTAGGTTGCCCTTGCAACTCTGAAATTTCTGGTGTGTTATATAGGTTTGCCTGACTCACAATGGAGTTCGCTATGGAAAACCTAGAAGTCTATTCCGTGTCACAGTTGAAGATGTTCTGCCAGCAAATGGGGGTATTTTTCAAACATGGTGCCAGGAAGGGGGAGCTCCAGACCAGTCTTAGGGCTTGGGTGGAGGCACACCAAGAAAAGAAGGAGGAGGAGGAAGAGGCAGACCAGGACACGGTGGGGGAGGTAGAAGGTTTATTCCGCCCTGAGGGGGGAAACTTACTCCCAGGACCAGTGTCCTACTCCAGAAGGGGCAGTAGCGTCTCTGGGGGAAGCCTAACGGAAGCCGAGCTCACCGATAGGAGGGAGAAAAGACAGTTGAGGTGGGAGTTGGCTAAGTTGGAGCAGGAGAAAGAGGAGAGGAGGATGGCCCACGAGTTCAGACTGAAGGAACTGGAGCTCCAAAGTCTGCGACGGGGGTCCTCTCCTGATAGGAATGGTGGCAGCGAACCAAAGGAGACAGCCAGGGAGACCAAACCCTACTTACCCAAAGACCTGATAGCGAGCTTCAGTCAGGGGGACGATATAGCTAAGTGGCTGGCTGGTTATGAGGTTTCTCTGAGGGTTCATGGAGTGCAGGAGAAGCACTGGGGGGGTAGTTTGTATAAGTACATGCCTCCTGCTGGTCGGGACGCCTTGCTGGCCCTGGAACCAGAGGAACAGACAAACTACCCCACCATGAAGCTGGCGTTGTTAAGGAAGTTCGGGATTACCCCAGAAAGGTACCGACAGAAGTTTAGGGGGAGCCACAAATTAAGCACTCAGAACTGGGTGGACTTCCTTGACTACACCAGAAAGGCCTTAGAGGGTTGGGTCAAGGGCAGTGAGGTAAAAGATTATGAGGGGCTGTACGATCTATTTTTGAGAGAACATCTCCTCGAGAAATGTTTTCCCGAGCTGCGCCAACACCTGGTGGACAGCAAGCTGACCAATCCCCGGAAGCTTGCAGAGGAGGCGGACATCTGGGCAAGTACCCGGGTGTCCTCCAAGGGGACTGGAGGGGAAACTCAAAAAGCCGGACAGGGCGCCCCCCAGAAGAAGGAGGGGGGGGAGAAAAAGAAAGAGTTCTCTAAAGGTCCCCAAAATAACTTCCAAGGGAAGGGAGCAGGTTTCACCCCTAGGGCAAACCCGCCCCGAAACCCTAATCCTGGCCAAAGCCAGCAGCCCAGGGTTCTCCACTGTTTTGAATGTGGTGGTGTTGGACATTATAAGGGGGATGTCAGATGCCCAAAGAGACCACCCCCTCCCACCGGAGGAAAGTCACCGGGAGTAGCTAGTGTAGCGCTCGGGGAGGAGTTGCCCTTAGATAAGGGGGGTCAGTGGGCGGGTGTCACCTTAGTGTCCCTGGGAGAGCGGGAGATGGTGCCAAAGATCCAGGTGCCCCCAAATACTACAAAGTATGGGCAATGGGTTACCATCAATGGCCAGAGAGGGGAGGCTCTGAGAGATACAGGAGCCAGCATGACTATGGTGAGAAGTCAGCTGGTGTCTCCAGAGCAGGTTGTTCCTAATGTACTCCACCCCGCCGCGATGGCTGACTGCAGAATGGGTCACTATCCAGTGGCTGAGGTTCCCTTTGAGTGGGAGGGGGTTGCAGGTTCACTTCGAGTTGCCGTAAGCCCTGCCGTGCCAGTCGATTGTCTGTTGGGGAATGACATGGAACACAACACTTGGAGAGAGGTGGAATACCGGACGCATTCTGCGATGCTGGGTACACCTGACTGTGCCTGTGTCAGCACACGGTCTGCGACTGCCCGGAGGGGGAGTTCACCTGGGTTGGAGCCTGGAACAATGGCCCAACCCGCTGCTAAGAAGGGACAGACCCGGGAACAGAGAAAGCCTGCTCCGGCTTCCACACCCCATGTGACAGATCGGCCACCTGCGGTGGTGGACCAGGAGTCCGTGGAGGGGGAAGTAGACTCTCTGGAGGATTTACCCATCCCTTCGGAGTGGCATGTGGAGGGAGGTCCTACCAGGGAGGAATTCTGTAAGGGGCAGAGGGAGTGCCCCACCCTTGAGGGACTGAGGCGACAGACTGAAGCCCAAGCAGCAGGTGATGTTACGGGACATTACCATATTTACTGGGAGGATGGACTCCTCTACAGTGAACCCAAGGTACCCTTGCCTGGTTCATCAAGGGCCTTGGTAGTCCCGCAACAGTACCGAGCCTTTCTTTTGGAATTGGCTCATGCCATACCCCTGGCAGGACACTTAGGCAAGGACAAGACCTTTGCACGGCTTGTCCTCCACTTTTACTGGCCTCAGATGAAAGTGGCGTCCAACACTTACTGTAGGACATGTGTAACCTGCCAGGCCAATGGGAAAACAGGGGTGAAGCTAAAAGCTCCCCTGGAACCACTTCCAGTCGTTAGCACACCCTTTGAGAGGGTAGGCATCGACATTGTAGGGCCTTTGGATCCACCAACAACAGCTGGTCACAGGTTTATCCTGGTTCTGGTGGATCATGCCACACGGTACCCAGAGGCAATACCTCTGAGGACAGTCACTGCACCTGTAGTGGCAAGAGCCCTAATGGGAATCTTTACCCGAGTGGGATTTCCCAAGGAAGTTGTGTCTGACAGGGGGACCAACTTCATGTCAGCTTATATGCGGGCAATGTGGAAGGAGTGTGGAGTGACCTACCGGTTCACCACTCCTTATCACCCCCAGTCGAATGGACTGGTTGAGAGGTTTAATAAGACCTTGAAGGGCATGATCAGAAGTCTGCCCGAAAGCCTGCGGAGGAAATGGGACGTCCTCCTACCCTGTTTACTCTTTTCCTACAGGGAAGTGCCCCAGAAGGGAGTGGGCTTCAGCCCCTTTGAGCTTCTGTATGGGCACCCTGTACGCGGTCCTCTCAGCCTGGTGAAGGATGGTTGGGAGAAGTCTCCCAGGAAACCCCCCCAGGATGTTGTGAGCTACATGCTGGCCTTCAGGAGCCAAATGGCGAAGTTGCGGAAGCAAGCTTCTGACAACTTGGAGGCCAGCCAGGCAGTCATGAAGGAGTGGTATGACCACAATGCTCACCAGGTGGAATTGGAGCCTGGACAGAAAGTGTGGGTGATGGAGCCTGGAGAGCTTAGCGCCCTCCAGGATCGCTGGACAGGCCCCTTTGAGGTGTTGGAGAAGAAGGGTAAGGCCACATACCTGGTGGACCTTAAGACCCCTCGACAGCCCCTACGGGTGCTGCATGCCAACCGTCTCAAGCCCCACCATGAGAGGCCCGAAGTCATGTTGTTGATGGTGACTGACGGGGAAGAGGAAGCGGAAAGCGAACCTCTCCCCGATCTCTTTTCGTCTCAAGAGAAGGATGGGTCAGTGGAGGGAGTGATTCTCTCTTCTACTCTAACTCCTGAGTAGCGGGAGGACTGCCGCCAGATCCTGGAGCAGTACTCTTCGTTGTTCTCCCTTGTCCCGGGAAGGACCCACCTGTGTACCCATGACGTGGACACAGGAGACAGCCCACCAGTGAAGTCAAAGACCTACCGGCTGTCTGACAAGGTGAAGGCTAGCATCCATGGAGAGGTTGCCAAGATGCTAGAGCTGGGAGTAATTGAACCTTCCAACAGCCCTTGGTCCAGTCCGGTGGTGCTCGTGCCAAAAGCCGCACCACCAGGCACCACACCTGAACTGAGGTTTTGTGTGGATTACCGAGGACTGAATTCAGTGACAAGGACTGATGCTCATCCGATCCCTAGGGCGGATGAATTGATTGACCGGCTAGGAGCTGCCCAATATCTGAGTACCTTCGACCTCACTTCAGGGTACTGGCAGATCTCCTTGACAGATGGAGCAAGGGAAAGGTCAGCCTTCTCCACGCCTGAGGGACACTACCAGTTCTGTGTGATGCCCTTTGGGCTCAAGAACGCCCCTGCCACATTTCAGCGGCTGGTGAACCAGGTCCTCTCTGGAATGGAGAGTTTCTCTGCTGCTTACTTGGATGACATTGCTGTCTTCAGTAGCAGTTGGGAGGACCATCTGCAGCATTTGCAGGCCCTTCTCCAGGCCCTGAGACAAGCTGGATTGACCATCAAAGCCAGCAAATGCCAGATTGGGCAGGGGTCGGTTGTGTACCTTGGACACTTGGTGGGTAGGGGGACTGTGCAGCCCCTGCAGGCAAAGATTGAGGCAATCATGGCCTGGGAACCCCCCAAGACACAGACTGAGGTCTGAGCTTTCCTTGGCCTCACAGGCTACTACCGTCGCTTTGTGAAGGGGTATGGCACTATTGTAGCGCCCCTCACAGAGCTCACCTCCAAGAAACAACCTCGACGGGTAGTTTGGACGGGAGCTTGTCAGCAAGCTTTCGAGAAATTGAAACAGGCAATGTGTGCGGCACCGGTCCTGAAGGCCCCAGACTTCTCCAAGGAGTTCATTGTCCAAACAGATGCATCAGAACATGGCATTGGGGCAGTGTTATCGCAACTGAATGAAGAGGGCCTGGATCAACCTGTAGTCTTTTTATCCAGGAGACTGCTTCCCCGGGAACAGAAGTGGAGTGCCATTGAGAGGGAAGCTTTTGCGGTGGTGTGGGCTCTGAAGAAGCTGCGGCCATACCTTTTTGGCTCGCACTTCCTGGTTCAGACTGACCACCGACCCCTTCGTTGGCTGATGCAAATGAAGGGGGAAAATCCCAAGTTGTTGAGGTGGTCCATCTCCCTACAGGGAATGGACTTCCGGGTGGAACATCGGCCTGGAGTGGACCACGCCAATGCAGACGGTCTCTACAGGTATTTCCGCCTTAGTGATGAGGACTCCCAAGGGGTTGGGTTGTTCTCCCCACTTTCAGCTGGGGGGACGCGTGTTAGACCTGTCTGGCTTTTTGACGTAGTCCCTCCTCATTATTATTTATTTTGTCCCCTTTTTGCACTCATACCCTTAATAATTTTTGTCTACTGACTTTTTGTAGGTGTTGGCCAGGGGGATAGGTGTTCTTTCTCCCCCTCATAATCTTTTACCTCAGGCCCAGAGGCCTGTTCTGACAGGAAAGTTGGCACCACCTAAAATGGTGGCCACCAACTGCCCTAACTGTCACATACAGAACTTGGCCATAGCCTAGCATAGGGCATTCTAGAACCTTCTGGTCCATTCTGGACCACTGAAGGGCAGCCTATATAAGGCGGAATGCGAGGAAGCCATTTTGTGCTGACCAGAGAGTGGAGGAGTGAGGCAGTGTTGAGAGGAGGAGGACGCACTGGGAGCAGTTAGTTTGTCCTTGTGACAGACAGCCACTACAGGGAGACGTTCCCCCTTCAACCCCTGACCAATCCCTCCCAACCACCTTCTTCTGCTGAGGAAATCAATCTACTTGTGGTGGAAGTCCCTTCTGAATTGGAGCCCCATTGAACCCTGTCAGGACGCTCTTATTTGAGGGTTTCCCTAATTTCCCATTGCCAGCGCTTCACATACCAGCGTTGAAGAGAAAGCGGAGAGCCCCGTGTTGTGGCCGGTGTTCCCTTGACGCGCTGTGGGGAAGACGCGTGTCTGCGGAGCCTTAGCGTCCTGGAGAGCGAGTGCGCCGCTCTGGAGTGTGTTTCCGGTGGAGCCAGGTGAGGGAAGAGACTGCGCAGAGGAGCGGAGACAGCGCGGCGCCAAGCGGGAATACTAATCCCTCGCGCCCGCGCTGCTCAGCTCTGCGTTAGTGGAGGCGGATCGGAATAGGCGAGGCCTGCGGGAGGCGTGACCGTGGGAAGAGGAGTGTCCTGCGAGTGCTTCGCGCATGCCCAGAGGATCAGCGCGACCCACGGAGATAGGCGGGAACGGAGGCAGAGTAGCCAAGGAGCTCCGCGCATGCCCGGGTGATCAGCGCGACCCTCGGAGATTCTGAGGAGAGGCGCCGGGAGTTTCCCTGGCAGCGGAGGCAGCGGTAAATCCCTTCTTCAGCTCGAGCGCCCCATTGTGAGGCGAGCGCGAGCGAGAGGGGGTACAGAGGAGCCCAGCCACCAACCATTTGCTGAGATCTCTCTCCCCGCTTGAGCGCTACCAGCGAATTCAGCGCGAGCGGGAGAGGAGAGAAAGGTGCACCGGGAGGCTGGTGATCGATATCAGTGCTGAGTCCTCCCCTGCTCCTGTGAAGCGGGTTCTTTCCCTGTCACCGCAGATATATCTGCTTACAAGTAAGGAGTGTCACCCAAAGGGGAGGGGAGCAAATCTTCACAAAGGAGGGAATAAAGAGTACCTTCTAGAGTTGGAGCTACCTCAATGCCTGAGAAGTGTCAGCTATAAACTAACAGTGAAGGTGGAGGGAGCCTACAGAGGGAAATTGCTGAACCTGATTTAGATCGTTTGAATGGTAGTCTGAGCAGATAATTCAACTGCCAGGAATCAGGAGTGAGGGAGGTTGGTGCTGTGGGAGACCAGTATTGGGCACTGCTTAGTAATCTTTTAAAGCTGATTCTGAAGTCTGATGAAATGCCTAATTAATGCTGAACGTTGAGTTTAGATAACCAATTGGAAGTGTTATTATTACTCTATTGACAAGTGTACTGTATTATTGAACATCTCTGGAAGTGGATTTTCTGATTTAAAGACAACTGAATGAAATATAATTTGGAATCTAACTGATAATTTGCTTAGAAGTTTAAGAAGTTTAATTGCTGAAACTACAATATCCTGAAATGTCCTAAGCTGTAAATTTTGACAACAAAGAGAATATTATTTTTATATAAAGCAGTACTTATTTTTCCACATTTTTGGTGTAGCGTTTTCTTTTGAGTGCTATTGCGTGGTTTTACTGTTGGGTGGTCTGCAACCTTTACACTGTGCCTCTGAATTGTTAGTCTTACCCTAGGCCAGGCTACCCCAGTTCCAACAAGATGTATGTAACTTTTTGAGTTTGCGAATTTGGGTTAAGAAATCGCAAATTACCACCAACTTGTAGTTGGTGGTAATTTGCGATTTCTTTTAAAAATGCCCTATTTGGCATTTGTGAGGGTGGTATGTGACGCACATACATGCCCATAGGGCATGTATGTGCGACACATGCACACACATCAAATTTATGGGGTGCAGCAGAGTGACTTTGAGACACCCCTGCACCCTTGAAATAATTCCCAAATTGCGATTAGCAAATTGCGAATTCGCAATTTGAGAATTATTTCACAATCATTCCTATGGGCCTTCTGGCCCATAGGAATGCATAGGAATCATTCCTTAATTGCGAATTCACAAAATGCAAATTCGCAAATAAGGAAATTAAGGAATCGCTAAAAAATAGTGATTTTGTACATACATTCCATTTTGCGATTTCTAAATAGCGATTCCTTAAAAATCGCTATTAAGAAATCGCAAAATCGAATCTTGATACATCTGCCCCTTATTTGTTTTAAAATGTTAAGCTGTAAGTGTGATTTACTATGAATTTTATTCTTACTAATAATTTTCCTGATAGGTATGTTAAAACAAAATGTTAAAAGCATTTGAAATATGGTTGACCTCATGTGCTTATTTAAAAGCCTGGATGGGCTACAGAGGCATTTGAAAATGCTTTAATAAAGTATTCTGTTCAATCTAGCTGTCTCCACATTGATTCTACAAATATGTAAAGACATGGATAACATATGATTCTTAAAGTCATTGGTACACTATGAATGAATGAATGAAAATAGATTTGTATTGCGCAGAACTTTGCCCAGGGGCATCAAGGCGCATAGAATGGAAGAGCTGGAAACGATGCACAAGACGGAAGAGGGAACTACTGGTAAGCTTTAGTAAAGAGCCAGGTCTTTAAGGCTTTGCTAAATTGATCAGGTGATGCGAGGCCCTTGAGCTTATCCGGGAGGAGGTTCCAGAGCTTCGGGGCAAGAGCAGAGAAGGCCTTCCCTCCCCATCTGGCCTTCTTCGTCCGGGGAGTGGACAGGAGGTTCCTGTTGGCAGAGCGCAGGACCCTACCAGGGGTATAGAAAGATGCAGGGGACCTAATGTCCTCTGCACCGGATTCATGAAGGCACCGTGAGTCAGACATAAAACCTTGAAATCTATCCTGGACAACATCGGGAGCCAATGGAGATGTTTTCATATGGCCGAACCGGAAGAGCGTCTAGGGGCGTTGACAACAAACCTGGCAGCAGCATTCTGCACGACTTGGAGGCGTTAAATCAGACTCTTGTTTATGCCCAGATAGAGGGCATTACAATAATCTAGGTGTGAGGAGATAAGGGCCACCGCAAGTTGTTTCCTGGAGTCCAAGGAAAGATAGTCTGAAAGTTTACGGAGGATCCTTAGCACCCAGCAGCAGGTGGAGACAGTTCTATTAACTTGTCTATCAAGGGAAAGTGTGGTGTCAAGTATAACTCCTAGATTGCGCGCTGCGAGGGTGGGCATGGGACATACTCCGAGGGCCGATGGCCACCAGTCAGCCGACCAGATCTCGTGTTTGCCTCCGAAGACCAGAACCTCCGTCTTTTCCCCATTTAGTTTAAAAAATATTTTGGTCATCCAACCTGCTACAGCTTCCATACAGTTCTTGAAATTGGATGCTTCGGTCTCCACAGATTGATTGAGGGAGACCATAATCTGGGTGTCGTCGGCATACGACAGTACTTCCAAGCCAAATGATCTTACAAGCATGGCAAGGGGGGTCACGTAAATGTTAAAAAGGGTGGGGCTCAAGGAAGAGCCCTGCGGGACCCCACATTGCACAGACTTGGCTGGGGAGAGGAAGTCACCCAGTTTAACCCTCTGCATGCGTTGGTTGAGGAACGAGGCCAGGAGACTCAGACCAGAACCTTCCACTCCCATCTCGCTGAGGCGGGTAGTCAGAATGGCAGGGGACAGGGTGTCAAATGCAGCTGTAAGGTCAAGCAGGATCAGAAGGGTAGTCTGACCACTGTCGACCTTAGTGCGGATGTTGTTTACCACCACTGTGAGAGCTGACTCTGTGCTGTGCGCCTTCCGGAAGCCATGCTGAGAAGAATCTAGCAGGCAGGATTTATCCAGGAAGGCGATGAGGTGAGAGTTGAGGTGGGCCTCTAATAGCTTGGCGGGGGCAGGTAGCAGGGATATCGGACGGAGGTTCTTTAAGATGGTAGGGTCTAGGGAGGCTTTTTTGAGTAGTGGTTTGACGGTGGCCATTTTCCAGGATGCAGGGAAAACGCCCTTGGAGATGGCTTGGTTCATGATGTCAAGAAGAGGGGGCAGGAGAACCTCTTTGCACTCTTTCAGGATTTTTAAGGGACAGGGGTCAAGGGGAGAGCCAGACGAGTTTATCAAGGAGTTGGTAGAGAAGTTCCAGGGTCAGAGGGGGAAAACTTGTCATACTGTTGCGAGGTAAGGCAATCGAGTCTTGAGGGGAGGGAGTTATCAGAAGGAGAGCAATATTGGTGTTAAGATTGCAGTCTTCTAGAGCTGTGTATATATCCTTGATTTTAGTGTGAAAAAATGTGGAAATCTGGTTACACAGCTCTTGGGAAGGTACAATAGGGTCAGGGAGGGGGACCATGGATAAATTGTCCATGATTTTAAATAGCTCTCTAGGAGACCTGAGAGTGGTGGTAAGATTGGAGAGGTAGGACATTTTTTTGGTTAGAACTGCGGCCTTATAACTTTTGAGCATGTCCTTATGTTTAGTTATTTCCTGAGGATCTAGATGGGACCTCCAAAGCCTTTCTTGCTTCCTACAGTCCTGTCTAGACAGTCTGAGGGCATCGGTGTACCAGGGGGCCGAGGGGCGCTTTCTGGCAGAGTAATAAGATGTAACCGGAGCCAGAGTGTCGATGGCCTTTGCAATGGAATTGGAAAGTTCAAGGGAGGCCGTATCACTATCTGACCTAGATGAGATGTTAAGGCTGGCGATAAACGGGGCTAGGGTTTCATTATTGAGGCCCTTGTAGTTCCTTTTGGAGACCTGATGACAGGTGGGCCTTTCGGAAAAGGTTAAGGAGCAGGGGGTGAACTCAAGAGGGACTGCCATGTGATAAGTCCAGGATAGTGGGAAGGGAGGGCCTATGAGTAGCCTGGAGTCGTTCGTAAATACTCCATCCAAGGTATGCCCTGCGGAGTGAGTGGAGCCCCTTACTTTCTGCAAAAAGCCATAGGATGCCAGAGAGTCAAGCAGGGGGCTGGTTTCCGCAGAATTAAGGTTTTCTAGGTGGAAATAAAATCACCTAGAATAGTAAAGTTAATTTTATCAATATAAGGCTCCATTAATTCCAGGAGATCACAAGTAAAGGTAGCTCTGGGACCAGTTGGTCTATAAAGAAGAAATGCCGGTAAAGGAGGCCGAGGAGGTGAATTTTAGCATAAAGTGCAGAGCTTGAAAAGAGTCCAGCGGGGAGGAGAGGGGCTCAATCCTGCAGATTGTAGAGCATTCATGTAACAAGGCAATACCTCCTCCTTTCCACCTTTGTCTGTCCAATCTTGCAAGGGCGTAGCCATCAGGGACGGCATTTACTAGTTCAGGCCCGAGGAGTCAGTGGCCCAGGTTTCGGTTATAAAGACCCATGAGGGCCTTCTTTCCGAAACAAAATTGTTAAAAGTGATGTTATTTTTAACCAGTGATCGGGCGTTAATAAGAAAACCAGATTCCTTATGCAGAGGCAGGGATGATTTTGGAGCATTTTTAACGAGACGCACAGGCGGAATGTGATTGATTGGTCCTTCGGTGGAACAGCAATTGAGAGCGTTGCATAGTATTAGGGGGGTGGACCTGTGATGGCAGGGCTTCCAGGGGGGTTTTAGGGATAGGAGAATATCCTGAGAGTAGAAATGAATATCTAAGTCAGGAGTAGTTTTTCCAGAGTCCTTACCGGCCCCCGGCGCCTCCTTGGTGCGGACGGGTGCAGACGGGCTGGATTCAGGCGTGACTCCGGCGCTGATACGGCGCGCCCACTTAGCGCGTCCGCTGCGTGGAGACATAACCGTCTCTTTAAGTAAGGAGGACTAGACCGCTAAAGGTCCTGGTGCCTCCCAATCAAGATGTCCGCTGAGGTTGCACTCCGCCCAGGTCTCGGTAGTCAGCCCGGAAATCGGCTGAAATCGACCAGGGAGCGGAGGAAGGGGGGCGAAAACGGCAGAGGGGAGCACAGGGAGACAAGTGAGTGAGGGGGGGAGTGAAATAATTTTTTTTAAATCAGCGATTTCGAGGTGCGCGTCGCGCTAGAAATCAGCGCTACACACAATAGTTAATTTTTAAGTTGGCTAGTAATCAGCGCAAATTTACAGGGTTAAAAGCAGTAGTCTACCTCCCGGCTGCCGCCTCAGGAGGCGTCCAGTCTTAAATGTGCAAGGCAGCAGAAATTTGCGACTGCCTCCGGTTTTCTCCTTAAGTAAGGAGGACTAGACCGCTAAAGGTCCTGGTGCCTCCCACTCAAGATGTCCGCTGAGGTTGCACTCCGCCCAGGTCTCGGTAGTCAGCCCGGAAATCGGCTGAAATCGACCAGGGAGCGGAGGAAGGGGGACGAAAACGGCAGAGGGGAGCACAGGGAGACAAGTGAGTGAGGGGGGGAGGGTGAATAAAAAAAATTAAATCGGCGATTTCGAGGTGCACGTCTCGCTAGAAATCAGCGCTATACATGATAGTTAATTTTTAAGTTGGCTAGTAATCAGCGCAAATTTACAGGGTTAAAAGCAGTAGTCTACTTCCCGGCTTCCGCCTCAGGAGGGGTCCAGTCTTAAATGTGCAAGGCAGCAGAATCTC
This sequence comes from Lissotriton vulgaris, assembly GCF_964263255.1. Classification (NCBI taxonomy): domain Eukaryota; kingdom Metazoa; phylum Chordata; class Amphibia; order Caudata; family Salamandridae; genus Lissotriton; species Lissotriton vulgaris. The sequence goes on along the minus strand of NC_141689.1, from coordinate 2,006,207,675 downwards.
GCGACTGCCTCAGGTTTGCTCCTTAAGTAAGGAGGACTAGACCGCTAAAGGTCCTGGTGCCTCCCGCTCAAGATGTCCGCTGACTATGGATTAATTTGGTTAATATTGGAAGATTCAGTTCACTTTGGAGCATTTTTCTCATTCAAGCAGTGTAGCCAGAGGGTACGCATATTGCAGCACCCTGTGGAGCGAGGCAATGCTTTTTTAATACGAAGGGAAGAATGAGGAGGACTCAATGTTGGTTGCGGTTTTTATAAGGTAAGTGGGCACAGTTTGTTTCTAGTCGATGTAACATATAAAATAGACAAAAATAAGGTTTTTGAATCTATTCTTTTACTTTTTGTTGGTTGATTGGTATGTGTATTTAGGAGGAGTGTTTAAGGTGGTTAAACCTGGGTAGAATCACAGGGAAATGTGGGAGTGTTTTTGAGTGGTTGGCTAAGCCAATGTTTCAAATTTTTTACAGCAACCCCTGACAGAGAACCAGTTGGTTCGAAATGCATTGGGTTATACAAAGAGTCCTGTTATGAAATATGGTTGACCGCGCATGCTTATGTAAAAGCCTGGAAGCCTGGATGGGCTGCAGAAGGCATTTGAAAATGCATGGATAAAGTATTCTGTTCAATCTATCTGTCTCCAGATTGATTCAATAAACATGTAAAGACATGGCTAACGTATGATTCTTGAACTCATTGGTAGACTATGGGCACACAAATCGCAGCAACCTTTGGCAATAACTTTTATAAAGTTGGCATTTTCTTATCCTAACCATTTGTTGCCTACAGCCTGTCCCTGGGTCTCATGACTAGGCGTAGCTGGCAGTTGGTCTTGGTGTATTGCTCCCAGACAGTGAGACAAAGGGAAGATAGGTGTTGGCAGGATGGGCCAGAGGGGAGGAGCTGTCACCTACCACACATGCAAATCACAAAGGCCCTGCCTGAGTACTCTGACAAGGGGGTTTGACACTGCTCCAAGCACCTCTGGGGTCAAAACCTCCAGAACCTTCTCCTAATTCAAAGTGGGCACCTAACATAACTAATGGGCCATCAGAACCAACTCTTCAGTACCCCTCTGGACCTGTGGAAGACACAAATGGACTGCTGTGCTGCCCTGTAAGAAGGACTTCTACTCTGTTGCCCTCCCACCCTGTTACTCTGCTGCCCTACAGTCCTGTTGTCTAAGTGAGAAGGACTGGACCTGCATCTTAAACTCAGGAGCCCCAGAGTGACTCCAAGGTCTAGTTGCTGGCCTCCGGATCAGAGCATCAGGGACAGAAAAGACTCCAACCACCTTGTACCCAAAACACAAGGCAGACCAAGAAACCTCAAGTACTTCTGACCCATCTCTCTGCTCCCCTACCGGGCCAAGGTCATCAAGAAAATCGTTAACAGACCCGATACCTCAAAGATAACAGAATCCTGGACCCTTCCCAGTCAGGGTTCCGCAGCAACAACAGCAACAAGAACGCCCTCATCACCGCCACCGACAACATCAGGACCCTGCTAGAAACCGGGGAGACTGCAGCACTCATCCTCCTAGACCTCTCCGCCGCCTTTGACACCGTCTGCCACTGCACACTACAAGCAGGCCTCAACGCCGCAGGGATCCAAGACAAGGCTCTGGAATGGACCACCTCCTTCCTCTCCGACAGAACTCAGAGCGTCCGCCTCCCCCGTTCCCTTCCGAAGCCTCCGAGATCATCTGCTGCGTACCCCAAGGATTCTCTCTCAGCCCGACACTGTTCAACATTTACATGGCCCGCTTGCACACAGCACCCAACAGCACGTCCTCAACATAATCTCCTACACCAACGACACTCAACTGATCCTCTCCCTCATCAAGGACCCCATCACCGCCAAAGCCAACCTCCATGAAGGAATGAAGGCCGTCGCCGACTGGATGAAGATCAGCTGTCTGAAGCTGAAGTTGGACAAGATGGAGGTCCTCTTCCTCGGCTCCAACCTGTCAGCCTGGGACGACTCCTGGTGGCCAACGGCACTGGGGGCAGCCCCGACCCCCACCGACCATGCACGCAACCTGGGAATCATCCTCGACTCAACGCTCTCAATGACCAAGCAAGTCAACGCTGTCTCCTCCTCCTGCTTCAACACCCTCCGCATGCTCCGCAAGATCTACAGATGGATCCCGACAGATACAAGAAAGACAGTCACCCAGGCCCTCGTCAGCAGCAGACTCAACTACGGAAATGCCCTCTACGCCGAAGCCCTGACCAAGCTCATCAATCGACTACAATGCATTCAAATCGACTGATCTTCGATGTACCACGACACGGCCACATCACCCCCCACCTAAGAAACCTGCACTGGCTCCCGTCAACAAGAGGATATCCTTCAAGCTCCTCATCCACGCACACAAGGCACTGCACAAGACCGGCCCAGCCTACCTCAACAGACGGCTCTCCTTCTACACCACCAACCGCCAGCTACGCTCCATCAACCTCTCACTCGCCACCGTCCCGCGCATCTGAAGAACAACCACCTTCTCCCACCTCGCCGCCAAGGCATGGAACACCCTCCCACTGAGCCTACGACACACCCAAGACCTGCTAACCATCAGGAGGACACTAAAGATCTGGCTGTTCAATCAGTAGCGCCCCCACTTCCCCCCCAGCTCCTTGAGAACCCCCACGTATGTAGTGCACTTAACAAATGATTGATTGATTGATTCTGTCTGCTGTGAGTCCTACCCCCAAGTGGTGCCACCCTTGAAGTGAGCCTGAAGGTGCTCTACCAGCCCAGCCGTGGTCCAGTGGGAAGAACAAATGCATTGGACCCACAGCATCCCCGATGAAGGACTCGCATGACAGCATGCAGGTTCCATGGAACCACCATTGTACAACACAGCCTTGACACAGGCCTTAACATCACAAGCCCCTAGTCAACGACATCCTTGACGGCAATTCAGTACTCCATATCCCAGCACTGTAGCTTCCTCGGAACCGGTGCTGTGCAGCGCATTCTTAACATAGGATTTTGCAACACTCCACTAACCAGGATTTAAGCTACTTTGTTCATTGCCCCTAACTTGGTCATTGTATCTGGCCCGCACTTCATCAAGGTCAGCCTAAACTTGTGACGTTGTACCGGTCTGGACCAACCAGATAACTACAAATGGCTCTTTGTGCCCCTAGGCACTATTTTCACTTAAGCCTTTAAAATTGCATGTCTTTGGTTCTACTTTTTGGATTTTTGCTGTTTTGGTTAAGAATAATTTAAAACGTTACTATATTTTTGTAAATTGTTAAGCACTTTTTAATGTTCTACTTTATTACTGTTTAAAGTGCTGCATACATACTTTACATATTGCCTTTAAGTTAAGTCTGAGTGCTTTTGTGCCAAGCTACCAGACAGGAAGCCCAGGTTCATTTTGGGGTAGCTTGTGACTTCACCCTGACAGCAATTGTAGCTGCTGATTGACTAGGGTTTCATCCCTCCCTCAATCAGTAATCCAATTTCCTAGTATTAAAATGTATTGTTAAAAATATTTGATAAAAATGGTACATATTTTTAATATAAGTATAACATATTTTATTAATCTTTTTGCATTTAACATTCATTTAACAATACATAAATAAAATCAAATTACTTTGTAAAAATATATATATTTCTATATTATATATACATTATTATTCAATACATTGTCATTTAAATCATTTTTTGAATAATAACAAATATTTTTTACCCTAGGTGGTAATTTGTTTGTAATTAAACTTCAGAAAGATCATTTTAAATAATTTTAATTATATTTACTTCAATCAATACTAAATTCAAAATTAAGTTAATATTGTTGTAGCATTGGTTATGTAGCTTCATATTTGAAATAAATCTAGAAAATTAGTTTACATCAATATTCATCATAAATATATACATGTGTGTGTGTGTTTGTATATAAATGCAAATTTCTTTCACTGAACAAACCAAAGGTTAGTGGGAGGTTATATTTAGGTACAAATTTCAACTGCAAAAAAATGGAAATTCAGCAGTTACAATTACTGAATGCACTGCTAATGACCTCACATATTACATCATTCAAACCCATAGCTAGGGGTGGGTGGATTTTGTGAAGTTGCCTTTAGCAAAATTCAGCGAAACTGCAAAAAATCTCAGCGGACACATGGAACTTTGCTTGCTCAGGGAGACTTTGGGGGCGGGGCTTGTTTGCGAGTTCACATGCCTCTGATAGGGTCAGAGACCGATCAGAGCAGCAGATGACTGGAAAGCAGCCTCCTGGTCACAGGAACTACATGGGGATTGCACTTTCTACTGGCTAATCAGTAAGTGCTCCCTCGTTGGGTAAATGTATAGGTCTTTTCCTACACTACAGCTGCGTAAAGGGCCAGAAGAGTTGTCCCCAGTGGCCATATGTGTCTGTAAGTTTGCCACTGCAAGTTAAGCTTCACCCTGGTCCCACTAATGCCCCGAAGCGCAAACTGACAGCTCATTTTTGCTATCGGTTTGTAGGACTCTAGGCAAACTTTAGAACTGAGTACCTTCTAGTAGGGACCATCAGAGGTCCTGATGAGTAGACAGTAGGGGACTGTCTGTGAAACATGTCGACCTGGTAGGTGCCAACAGCCCTACCACACAACCCCTTTTTAACATTCCCAGCCAGGGAAGTGAATAAAATATTTTTCCACTAGCCAGGGAATTTTTAATTCTTTTACTCACATTAATAGGTCCCTACACTTCACTAACCACACTGACACTGCACTAACACATAGTCTTTCATCACGAAAATAGTGCTCCCGCGTAATTCGTAGGTCGTAGCACACCCCGCCCCGTAGAGGGACGGGAAGACCCCAATGATGAAGCATGACACTAAGGGATTCTTAGTGTGTGAGTGGTATTTTAAAAGCACATAGTGCCTTCATCTCACCAACCTGAGGAAGAGCCTAACACTACACTTAAAAATTCTAAAAACCGAGAATTAAAAATTTTCACTTGCACTTTTTGATAGAATCTTTTTGTTTATCTGGATCTACAAGGAGGGTGATTCTATCAATTCCTCTATACTTCCTCTATTGTTTTGGGCCTTATATAGGATCCTTGAGCTCTCTTGAAAACATTGCATGTGAGGATGAGCCTATTGGGGGTTGCTGCATGTGCACATATTTGGTGACCAGCGGCGAGGAGTCATTCATTTGGAGCGTGGGGAGCTGTCAAAGTTACGGAAGGGGCATGTCACTATTGCATAGAACTGCACTTCTGGTATACGAAACAGTGAGACAGACATGTGCAGTTAAAAAACTTTACATATGGGGGGGCGTGGCTTGGACGCCGGGAAGAATGGCGGGCTAACTCTGTCCTCCTCCGAGCAGCTACGACTTTCCAAATGCTGAGAGCTGCATTCCGATACCATTACCTGACCTGATAGGGAATTCCGATGTCGGATCATCACCCCTAGCTATCCTGCAAGTTTGAACTGATTCCGAGCTCGGGAATCTGAGGAAGTGACCTTTCTTGTCCCGACCGCTGGCGAGTGCAGAGCGGGACGGAACCCGACGCCGGCTGGGACTGCGTGGCTACCCGGAGCACCTGGAACTCTTCGCCGCTGACCGAGGCAGACCCTATAGAGCGCCGAGGATGATCTCAAGAACATAGACACAGCGACAAGATATGCATCAGGGCCGTGAGTAACGAGAGTGCAATACAATCCAGCGCTTATCGGCTAAAGTAGGTGGAAGAAAACGGCGCGAAGAATCTGTCTATTGAAAATGGCGGATTGATCGCACTTCCCAGTGTTTCTCCCGATTGCAGCCAGCGTCCTCGCCCCTGCGGCTGGAGCTACTGATACAAGGCGGACAAGGGTAGGCTGTACACAAGTAACGCTCCCTGATGTGCGCGATTACCACATGGCTGGTTGGGAGGCGATCGTATTTGAGACTCGCATAGTAACATGGCCAGTACATTTTAACCAACCTCCTGTGTGTTACTGCGCGTAATTATCAACACGGGGATGTACTAGAAGACATTATCGGGAATAATGTTCCTTGGAGGCTTTATTTACATATTTACATACTGACTGAGAGCCCTTACAGTGTCCTTAAGCAGCGCACAAACAGACAAGGAAATGCGATAGCCGGTGCACAAAATGGCGGCTGCTGATGCAATACCCACATGAATGACCGCGTGAATCGACTGCTTGGAACGCACACTGTCATAGCCTCGCAATGTTAGCACAGATTTGATCGTATGCAATACAACTGCTCTTTGAGTTGAATTTCTCTACACCAGTATACCTCCTGTATAAGAGAGGGCCAACAATCCCCTAAATACAGTGCAAAACGCTATCTACAACCTCCTACCAGTTCTAAACGCAATTCTGTGCGTTGAAGGCTCTATAGAAGCAAGCTTAAAACCTCAGTGCGCTGCTCAATAGTGACGCGCTAGACAAACGCAGGTGGATCTGTGACCAGGCTATACACGAGAGACTATAAGATTAAACGTCACCCCCTGTCGTCTGTCTACAAAATGGGTGACAAAGAGAATGGGAAAACTTCCAAACGTCTGAAGGCTGACCCGCCAACACCAGTCTCACCATTTAAGGGGAAAAAGGAATTTAGTGAAGCAATGGAGACTATCTTGAACAGATTAGAGGAAGTTAAAGACCTGGCCAAATCCACTAAAGAGGAGGTAGTTGTAGTCAGACAAGATATCAGAGACATCAACTCGAGGGTGACAGAATCTGAGAGTAGGATAAGCAAACTGGAAGATTCTGAGAGCAAAACCTGTGGAGCTATCAAAAACCTCACCCTGAGCTCTGACCACCTTTCGAGGAAAGTTGCGGGGTTGGAAGATAGAAATAGGAGAGGGAACCTAAGAATTTTTGGTATGCCAGAAAATTCAGAAGAATCCCATGGATCTTGTATAACCTTCCTCGAGCAATGGTTTACACAGGCCACAAACCTCACCTTCACCCAGCCATTAGAGTTTGACAGGCTGCATAGAGTCCCGGGAAGAATAACAAAAGATCAGAAAGGCCCGAGAGCGATAGTATGTAAGCCAATGAGATTTAAACATGTTGAACAAATTCTCACATTTGTCCGCAAACATAACCACGTTTTATGGAAGGGTCACAAAATTTACATTTCGCAGGACTTCAGTAAAGAAACTATGGACATCAGGAAAGCTTTTCTTGCAATGAGACCGCAGCTGAAATCACTTGCCCACCAGTATGGGTTCATCGGGCCAGCAAAATTTAAAGTAACGATTCAAGGTGTGTCCCATGTTTTGTCTGACCCACAAAAACTAAGACACTTACTATATAACCAGGGGGATGGCCATATGGAAGTTTCCCCTCGGAACTGGCGGGCGCAACTGCATCCGGATACAAGTGATCACTTGATATCGAATCCTGTGGTAATTCCAACACAACTTAGGTCCTGTTCTCCTATGATTCGTACTCCAGCTGTCTGAGAACAAAGCGTAGACCCCACTGTCGGTTGATTCCGCTCTGTGTTGTGTGCTATTTGCTATGTTGCTATGGTTTTGGTCATTACTTGATGAGGTCTAATTAATACCAATGTAGTATAACTTTTATCCACTGTAACTACACTATAACTTCCAATGGTTGTGTTATACGAATACTCTCCGTGTTGACACCAGGTATGGTTATCAGTTGTTACGTGTGAACCAGGTATGTTAATGATTGGCTTGGTCAATCCATTGGATGTTATTGCCGGTAACCTCACAAAGCGCAAATATAGTCACTGAAGAGGTTACTGAAGAGTTCACTGATGAAGTTCTACTAAGTCTTATTTGTCTACATATATGTTGCATTTATGTTCTGAAATTCATTTGCAGTTCTTACATCAAATTGTCCTGAGTAAGCTGCTTGAAGGCGGCCTCGCGGTCGTTCCCGAGTCGCCATGTTCTTTTTCTACAATTGGGGTTGGAGGGGAGGGATGTGGGAGAGGGTGGAGGGAGGCTTCAGGGGTTGGGGGGATTGCATATTTTGTTCTGTTTTCTCTTATATTTTCTATTTGTCATCCTACTGTGTTTCTAGAAACCACTATTGCTCTTACCTACACGAACACCAGTACTTGCGTTCTATTGCAGTTGCTTTATCTACAAAGTGCACACCTGTCACTATTGCTCAAAATTACTAACGGAATTGTTAGCAATGTGCTCTCACCAACAAAAAACACGATCATCACCCCGCGCCTACTATGGGTCTCACTAGTCAAAATGGCTATAGTACTATAGCTTTAAACAGTACCTCAATATGGTATGTCTATGACACATGATGGCTCCCACTGTTGACACACCCATAGGGACAACGACAATAGACAACCTTAAAATACTCTCACTGAATGTGAAAGGTCTGAACCAACCGATTAAACGGCAGAAAATACTATATTACCTCCGTAGACAAAAGGGCGACATAGCTCTGTTGCAGGAAACGAAACTAGAGGCAAAACATTTCCCAACTCTACGAAACAAGTTCTATACTGAACTGGTGGGTTCTGAGGCAATAACTAAGAAGAATGGGGTGGTAATATTGATAGCAAAAAAGGCCAACGTGGAAGTAGTTTCCTCCTCAATGGACACGAAAGGCAGATGGGTTTCGGCGAAATTGATCAAGGATGACACTGAATTTTACATTACAACGGTATATGCCCCTAACTCACACGAACCCTCTTTCTGGTCGGAACTCACAAAGCAAATAGACACTATTCCAGACTCAGCTGTCCATATTCTGGCAGGTGATTTCAACCTTCCGTTCGACCCTGCCTTAGATAGGGATTCTAAATGTATTTTCCGTCCAAGCAAGGCCCATAAAGATTTCACTAGACTATGCAGCAGATTTAACATGATAGATACATGGCGTCTACAAAACCCCGATGGCAGTGACTATTCTTTCTACTCCCCCCCGCATGATTCATTTTCACGAATCGACTATTTATTCATCACTAGAAACGCCGTAGCTCGAATCGAAGACACAAACATTGAACCAAGACTCGTCTCAGACCACTCATGCATCTCACTAACTTTATCAAACGTTAAACCAATACTCCGTCAATCATTATGGCGCCTCAACGACGCCATCCTAAATGACGAGAAACACAGAGACACCATAGAAACCGCCATCAAGGAATATCTAACAATTAATAAAGAGGGCGACACCACTGACTCAATCAGATGGGAAGCTCTAAAGAGCACCATAAGGGGACTCATCATAAAAATAACGTCTGCAATAAATAAGAACCATAATGCCGCTCTTTTGAAACTAGAAAAAGATATTTCGAAACTCCAAAACGATTATCTGAAAAATAGATCTGCTGAGTCGCTAAATAGCTTAACAAACCAGAAGTATGCTTACAACAAATTAATAAGTGAAAGAGCAGGAGTCTGGTTGGACAGAAGGAAACGGTTTAAAATCTGCGGGTCTAATAAGGCAGGGAAAGGACAAGCAGCCTACCTTAAATTTAAAATCCAAAAAAACACAATCAACTCCCTGATAGATGACAAAGGTATCCCCAATTCAGACCATTAAAATCGCGGAATTGTTCAAAGACTTCTATGAGAAACTATGTGCCAAGAACAAAAATGTGAGAAAGGAAAGGGTGGAGAATTACCTTTCTAAGTGTGAGCTACCAACACTTACCATGTCAGAACAAGAGACACTAAATAATCCGATATCAGAGTCGGAGGTCACATGTGCTATCAAGTCACTTAAATGTGGGAAGGCCCCCGGCCCTGACGGATTCACTGCAAAGTTTTATAAATGTTTCTCCCAAACGCTCACATCGCCAATTTTAAATATGTTTCATGAGATTGGCGAAACAGGTGAGGTAAAAGGGACACTGGCTGAGGTGGTTATTGCCGTAATACCAAAAGAAGGGAAAGACTCTAAGCTCCCAAAGAACTATAGGCCCATCTCACTAATAAACTTAGACTGCAAGCTTTTGGCTTCAATATTGGCACAACGCATCCAGAAAGTCCTTCCGTCCCTAATTCATCCCTCACAAGCGGGCTTCCTAAAAAACAGGTTGTCAAGTGACAATACTAGAATCCTAGCGCATGTCATTGAAAAGGCAAAATTCCTATCCACGCCCACTACTGTGATAACACTCGACGCAGAGAAGGCATTTGATAAAGTGGACTGGACATATTTGGAAGCAGTTCTGCACAAATTTGAGCTAGGTCCTTTTTTCACTAAAATGGTAATGTCGCTATATGCCTGCCCTACTGCAAGGGTAAGGGCTGGTGGAGCTTTCTCCTCACCGTTTAAACTAGAACAAGGTACTAGGCAAGGGTGCCCCTTATCTCCCTCCTTATTCCTCTTGGCAATTGAGCCCTTCCTGTATCGAAATAGAGGCAATGATAACATTCCAGGAATTCCATTTAACGAATGCATTATAAAACTCACAGCTTATGCAGACGATGTATGAGTACTAAGTGAACAGGCTGATAAAGCAATGCCTGCCTTGCTGTCCATGATCGAGGAATTCTCTGACGTGTCTGGTTATTCCTTAAACAAGGATAAGACTGAGTTCAAGCTTCTAAACAATATGAGTGGTAAAGACATTTTAGGTAACTCGGGACTCACCTAGCAACCGAAGAGTTTCAAGTACCTGGGCCTAGAATTTGAAAAGGATCTAATTACAACACTAAAAATTATTGAAGAACAACTCCTTAAGAAGAAAGTAAATAAGCGCCTAGAGGGGTGGTCTCCTAAGTACTTATCGTGGTGGGGAAGAGCGGAGACATTCAAAATGATTGTCACTCCCCTAATTAACTACATGGCAAGCATGCTCCCTATGACTTTCTCAGAGGACTTTCTACAAAAAATAGACAAGTTATTCAGTAATTTCTTATGGCAGGGGAAGAAACCCAGGATATCTATGAAAAAATTACAACTTCCAAAGATAAAAGGCGGCCTGGGCCTACCCAACTTTAGGAACTATCAAACTGCTTTTCTGTGCAAGCAAGGGGCATGTTGGTTTAATGAGGGTTCCTGTTATACACCACTGTGGATTACTATAGAGAGCTCCGTCATAGGCAAAGCTCCTCTCCCAGCGATACTTACCATGGATCTGTCACATCTTACACACTCTAAATACATTATGCTCAACACCAGAAGAGCACTTCTTAGACTAGACCACTCCCATAACTCTGGACTACAGGTAAAAAAAAAAACGGCTTCCTCATCCCTTTGGCGCAACCCACACATCAAGATTAATGGAACTTCACCCTTTTGGGAACACTGGTCAGTTAAAGGCATTAACATGGTCTCAGATCTATACGATGGTTACCTGCCACTGCCGTTCTCTACGATTCAGACTAAACATTCCCTCCAGCCAATTGACTTCTATGCATTCCTGAAGTTGAAATCAGCCTTATCCACACGCTCGTTCACACTCTCAGATCCTTGGTTAAAATCACTACTCCCACGCCTCCAGACAACAGGTCACTTCGTCTCGAAGGTGTACAAAATGCTATCACCGGCACTAGGCAAACTACAAAGACGCAATGAAGTTAAGTGGGAAGAAGAACCTAACACTACGGGCATAGACCTTAACTGGGATAAGATTCATGCTTCAGCACTTACACACAAGGTGTCCCCGATCCTTTCCCAAACCAAATATATGCTAATTAACAGGGTTTTCTGGACCCCCCAAAAATTATTTAAGCTTAATCTAAGAGACACCCCCACATGCTGGAATTGCTCCCTTACTGAAGGAGATCTACCACACATGCTTTTCCAATGTCCCTTACTTCACAAATATTGGTCTAACGTCTTTGACTACATAGAGCACATATTTAAGATTAAGCCAAAGAGAGAATTTATCTACATAATTCTGGGTGCCATTGACCCGATGTTATCAAGAGATCATGATCGTCAACTACTTGATCTACTACTTACACTAGCGTGCAAAGTTGTTTTGTGCAAATGGAAGAGTGCTTCAGAGGTTTCATTCGCTATGTGGAAGGAATGGCTGTCATGCATTAGAGGGACAGATAACTCTGCTCTGCACTCTTCCCCATGGCACCTAACAAACTAAAAACTCTGGTCTGCTCTGGATGCTTCCTCCTTCTCTTTTGATCCGCCATAGGTTGTTCAATACTCATTAAGTCACTATAGAATTGCCATCACAACTGAACCCAGAGGTAGGCCACTAGTGAGAATACTACTAATAGACCAAGCTAATTGTTAAGGTGTTAGGTAATAGGTGTTGAGCTACCTTGTGGTGTCACAAGCTATAAACATAAGAGCACAGTAAATGGGAACACAACATATGTTTAAACATTGTATATTTTATTGCTTTGGACCGCATAAGCTCGTATTACTGTCTTCTATGCTGACATTGTCAATGAGAATACTGTTCATGAATTAAGACCTACTCCTACTTGTATACATTGGTGTTCAATACCAAATCACATGTAGGTACTATTCTCATAATCGACCGCCTACCCTCCACGAGCTGTGTGGATCTGTATTTGTATCTGTATTCAACTTATTTTGTCTTTTTTTACTGTACTATTATTCAACACGGAAAGACCCATGCTTGTATGTATTATTGTTTGTATTTACTTTCTCTTCATTTTGATCAATAAAAATGATTTGAACACAAAAAAAAGTTTACATATGAAAGATAAAGAAAATACAAAGCAAAATAAAAATACCCTGCATAAATCAGTCCTGGTTTTTAGTGTACATGATGTCACAAAAATATGTGACATAAACAAAACACATACTTTAATACAATACTTATGCGGAACAGCTCCCAGCTTTAGGAACTAAGTCATGCCATACCATAGAGGCGATGGTGATCCTTAACACCTTTGAGACTCCTCTAACATACCCATGGGGTCAGGGTACCTCTACCCCAACCCCAACTATCAGTTCACACAAAAAAATTGTAAACGCTGGGAATGTGCTCCAGTCTAAAAAATGGTGGCCACAACTTTCCTCTTAGTTTGCAGCCAGCGAATAATGAAACTGCTGTTGGCAAGCAGATTCTTGAAAAATTGTTGTGGATCCGCAGAGGGTTCACAGAGGGTCTACGTCCCTAGATATACATTTTTCTTTATTGTTTAATATTCCGCTTATACTAAATGGATTTTCACAAAAAAGGGCTCTTTCTGGACCAAGAGCTAGCTTTCTGCCAAATCTGGTGTAATTCTGTTCAGCAGTTTGGGCTGTAGTCGTGCTTCAAATTCCTATGGGAAATTGCATTGGTTTGTACCCCCTTTTTCTCTGCCGCACTTGATGGATCACCCCAAACTTTTACATAAAGCAGCCAAACTGAGGTCTGTTCTTGTTTCGAAAACTTTGTGAAGATTTGTCAAACAACGCCACAGTTATTAGCAAAAATGTTTTTCCTATGGAAACTAGGTCCTAACTATAACTACCTACTTGCGGACAAATATATATATATATATATATATATATATATATATATATACATATATATATATATATATATATATATTCACTCAAAAAACTATAAGTTTTAGGGGTGTTATAGTTAGCTGGTCATTTCACTCATACAAAGCCATTGAAATTGCTCCTATATAGTTAGTTGTACTAACTATATTTCGTGCACCCGCAATCCACTGCTGATGAGGTCACATATTACATCATTCATGACATGGTCAATGACATCCCTGATGACATCTCAAATGACATCACTGATGACATCATCCATGTGACAATCACGTACACCTTATCATACACTAGTAAAATCTTTCATCACTCTTTGTGAAATACAGAGTATCATATTTGAATCCATTGTTACAGCAATACAAGTATCTAAGGCCCACAGGCATCATTGTAGGAATTTGCGATTCCTAAATTGCGAAAATTAAGGAATTGCAATTTAGGAATCGCAAATTCCTATGCATCAAGAAATCGCAAACGTTTTTGCGATTTCTTAATTGTCCTTATTTGCGATTCCTTAATTGCGAATCGCAAATAAGGAATCGCTTTACATTGATTCCTATGGGCCTAGAGGCCCATAGGAATCAATGGGAAGGCATTCTCATTTTGCGAACTCGCAATTAAGGAATCGCAAAATGAGAATGCGATTTCAAGGGTGCAGGGGGGGGTCCAAAGGACCCCCCCCTGCACCCCTGAAATGTAAAATTAGTACATTTTACTCACACACATGTCCCAAGGGCATGTGTGTGTGTAAAATATAAGTTTCAAAAATGCATTTTTGAAACTTTTCGCAAATTACCATGAAGGTTTACTTCATGGTAATTTTCCCCTTCCAAATTGCGAATTCGCAAATTAAATGAAATCATCCATAGCATTTAAGAAATCGCAAAAATTGCGATTTCTTAAATTGCGATTAATGAAAAATAAATGATGCATTCCAAAAAGTGATTTTGGAATCGCAAACGGACGAATTTTGCGATTCGCACCGTTTGCGACTCCAAAATCGCTTGATGCATGTGCCCCTATAAACCCACTCAGTGATTCATAGATGTATACACACATCTAATCACTTACCTGTAGATTCACTCATACATGCTGTCAATGAACAATAGAACACGATCAAAAATACTTATGCACCTAAATCGACATTACACACCAGCACACATCCTATTCACTTATGAAGTCATCCTACTCACTTATGCAAACAATGGATCATACTTACATATTTACTTAGCTACACACTTATACAAACACAACTTCATCTATTCATTTAGATAGTAAGTCATACTTAGTGAATTATAAAATCATTATTACAAGTATAAAGTTATTCATACAGTCACTCACACAATCATTGAGTCTTATGTATACTTATTTATATACAACAACTGACACAAACACTGCCTTTTATTTTTCTAGTTTGTTGGACATGTACCATTGAGAAATATATTTGCTCATCACCACACCCATAAAGATATTCACTCACCCAAACAACTGTTAGAACATGTAGTTTTAACTTCATATATCTAGTGAATCAACTATTCACACATCTTTGGGCAGTCACACACCCCCACCGAACCACACACGCATTCACTCTCCCATACAAATACTCAGTTAACTAATCAAATAACTACTATAGACTTTCACATAGCTAGTAACCAACTGGAGAACCAGTTTACACAACAACTGACAAAGTGATACAGATATTCAAACAGTTTAGTCACTATCCACTATATTTAGTGAGACACTATAAATTGGTCAAGTAAACAGTAAATTACACTGCTACTAAATCCTCCATCCAAATATTTATTTTTATATATCCACTCATTCTTCAATGCAAATTGCTATATATATAATGCCTATTTAAATAACGAAGCAAACCACATTCACTGGATGATGTCATCAGTGATGTCATCAGTGATGTAATTTGAGATGTCATCAGTGATGTCACTGACCATGTCATGAATGATGTAATATGTGACATCATCATTAGTGGATTGCGGGTGCGCGAAATATAGTTAGTACAACTAACTATATAGGAGCAATTTCAATGGTTTTTTATGAGCGAAATGTCCAGCTAACTATAACACCCCTAAAACTTATAGTTTTTTGAGTGAATTTTAAAGGTTTTTTAAATGCTAATTCCTAACTATATAGGGCCTGAAACCTATGGTTCAGGTCATATATAGTTAGGAATTAGCATTTAAAAAACCTTGCAAATTTACTTAAAAAACCATAGGTTTCAGGTCATATATAGTTAGGAATTAGCATTTAAAAAACCTTGCAAATTCATTGAAAAAACCATAGGTTTCAGGTCATATATAGTTAGGAATTGGCATTTTAAAAACCTTTGAAATTGCACCTACATAGTTAGTTGGACTAACTATATTTCACGCACCCGCAATCCACTGCTGATGATGTCACATATTACATCATTCATGACATGGTCAGTGACATCACTGATGACATCTTAAATGACATCACTGATGACATCACTGATGACATCATCCAGTGACTGTGTTTTTCTGTAAAGTTTAAATATGTTTTACATATTGAAGAATGAGTGGATGTATAGGTGTCTGGATGAAGGATTTAGTAGGTGCGTGACTGGCTGTATGAGTGAGTGATTAAATGTGTCTTACTGAATGCATAGGTTAGTGACTAAACTGTCTGAATGTGTGCATCAGTATGTCTGTTGTTGTGTAAGCTGCTGTATGTGTTGATCAGTAGCTATATGAGTGACTATATGGGTTATTGATTGATTGCCCAAGTATTTGTATGGGAGACTGAGTGTGTGTGTGGGTGGCTGGGAGGTGTGTGACTCTGTGCATAGATGTGTGAGCAGTTGATTCACTAGGTGTATGGGTTCAAGAGTGCATGTGGAAACAGCTGTATGGGCGGTTGACTGTGTGCATGTGTGTGTTGGTGAGTGAATGGATAGCTCAGTGCTACATGTCCAAGTAAGTACATATGTAAAACACAGTGCATGTGAGAGTTGGCATATATAAATGACTATTCATGAGAGCCAGTGATTGTGTGGGTGGCTGTATGGATCATTGTGTACTTGTATCAGTGATTGTATAAGAGAGTAAGTATGTGTTAGTATATGTTTGAATAAGTAAGGTGCTGTGTGTATAACTGTATAGTAGTGGAAATGGAAGTGTGATTGATTCTTTGCATGACTGACTAGGTGTGTGAGTAACTCCATGGATGAGTGGCAGTGTGTGAGTGTCTGTATAGGGGTATGAGTGCATATGTTAGTATTGTATTGATGAGTGACTGTATGTATGAGTGATTCTATGGGTGAATAAGTGGATGTGTGTGTAAACCTAGCAATCAGTGAGTGTGTATGTAGTAACTGGTATTGGTGTTGTAACTGATATGGGTATCTCCATTTTTTTGAAAATTTTAGTTTCTATTTTTGAATATCTATTTCAAGGGTTACATTACACTAAAAGGAGGTCTGTCACTCTGTCACAAGGATGGTGTCATCAGTGATGTCATGAGTGATGTCACTGATAATGTCATGAGTGATGTAATATGTGACGTCCTCAGCAGTGCATTGCATGCGCGCTTGTTATAGTGAGTCCAACTAACTATAACGTTGGAATTTCTATGGTTTTATGTCAGTAAAATTTCCAGCTAACTGTAACTGGTGTGAAACCTATGGTTTTTTCAGTGAATTTAAGAGGTTTTTTAAATGCTAATTCCTAACTATAACTGGTGTGAAACCTATGGTTTTTTCAGTGAATATAGTTATAGTTAGGATTGTTTTCTATAGGGAATCCGCAACATTCTATTGGGAATAACTTTGGCGTCGATTGAGGGATCTGCCTGTAATTTTCCTTAAATTTGCCTCACTGCGCTCCGCTCCTTCCCTGAAAGTTTGGGGGGATTCGTCAAGCGGGGGCCTAGATAAAAGGGGGGTCCCAAAACGTGTTTTCCCCATGTTAATTTCCATAGGGCGGTTGGACTCACTTTTAGCCCGAACGGCTGAATGGATTTCCACCAAACTTGGAAAAATTGTAGGGACTGGTAGCCTGATGTGCCTTTGCTATGTCTCAAGATATGTGCTCCAGTGGATTTTGAGTAATTTAGGTTAAAAAAAAATATATATATCTATAAGCGCGCCCCGGTACGCGCACCGGGGCGCGCTACGCGAGTTTGCGAGCGGAAAGCTGATTGGCTCTCGGGTGTCTGTCAACATTCCAAACAGTCCGGAGCGGCCGCCATCTTGTGTCTCTGTAAGATCGAGACACAAGAGGTGGCAAAAACAAAGGGGGAAATGACCAAAAGGGGGCAGGGTAGACCCCCCTGACCCCCTAGATTTGATGTGGGGGCCATAAAAGGACCCCGCGGGGCAAGAAAAAATGTTTTTTTTTCGATTTGCGAGGGGGGAGCGCCCGGTATGCGCACCGAGGAGCGTACCGGGAAGCGTTCCATGGGGAAAAAAGAATGTTAGAGTTTTTAAAAAATTTAGCTTTTTTTATAAATTGGAGGTAGTTCTAAAAAGAACGTTTTTTTTTCTTCTTTTTGTTGTTTTATATTTTTTTAATGTTTTTTGAACATGTACTTTTTTGGGCTTTTATGAACAATTTTATATTTTTTTTGTTATTTTTATGGGGAGAAACAAAAAACAGGGAATTGAAAATGGCTCAACTGGAGCAAAAAAAAATCTGGGAAAAATTAGGGTTTTTTGGGGCAATTGTGGTTGTCACCAGCAAGGAGGATGAGCTTTATGCTCTGCTCACCATAGGAGATGGTCTTACCACAAAAAATACATGTGATCCTGAATTCACCAAACCGTGGTTGTATGCAAGGTATCGTCTCCCTTGTCACTGGACCCGATCGAGTGGGTTGTTTTCATTTGGAGGTGCTGTGTGTAGATTGAGGAGGGTTGCTGGCCAGTTCTCTCACCTCTGCGGCAGCATAGTTGTTCGGATGCTTGCGCTGCATGTGCCTTATCATGGTATTATTACCAAAAGAATATTTTTTGTTAGGGTTCCCCCTTAACAGTTCAATGCCACAGATTTGGCAAGTCACCTTGGGCGCATTGACTTTCTTCTTGCCCTCTGGGATAGAAAAAAACTCCCATACTATGTGCTGCCTTGGCCTGTATGGGATATTGTCTTCTGGCAGCCACCTCCTCCCCTCCTCCTCCTCCTCCTCCTCCTCCTCCTCCTCTTCTTCTTGACCACCAATGTGATGTTGTGGTGGTCCTCTTGGTGGTGGTGGTGGTGGTGGTGGTGGTGGTGCAGATGCTCCAGCTGCTGCTGCTACTGTAGCCATTTTAAAGTACAAAATATTTCTGATAGATCTCCAAACAGGTCTTCCTCAGTCAAAGGACGAAGTCAGAATCAGGAAAAAAGGTGGGGGCTCTCATCATTTGGAAAAAAAACTGTTCTGAACCAATGAAAAGTGTTATTTTCAGATCACATGACCAGGGCTTTCATAATTTGGAAACCAAAACTGTTTTGCACCAATAAAAAGTGTTATTTTCAGGTCACATGACCCGACGCGCTTACGCGACATGCCACGGGGCGCGCCATGGGGCGCGCCATGGGGCGCGCCGCGTAAGCTCGTCAGATGCTTACGCTGCGCGATCGTATTCGCTCGAGTACTTCCGGGTGCGCTTACGCCATGCATATCACGCGGACGCGGCTACGCGATACGTCATGGTGTTTTCGTTCGCGGCAATAGCGCTAACGGGACGCTCACTGGTACGCGACCCGGGGCGCTCCGGAAAAATGTGCTTTCCAGTGCGCACACCGGGAGCGCACCAGTGCAAAAAAAAAATAGTATTATATAAATATACAATATAGGATTCATTATAAAAAATATTACATTTCATAGGTTTGAGGCCCTATATATAGTTAGGAATTAGCATTTAAAAAACCTATGAAATTCACTGAAAAAAGCATAGGTTTCACACCAGTTATAGTTAGGAATTAGCATTTAAAAAACCTCGTAAATTCACCGAAAAAACCATAGGTTTCACACCAGTTATAGTTAGCTGGAAATGTTATTGACATAAAACCATAGAAATTCCAACGTTATAGTTAGTTGGACTCACTATAACAAGCGCGCCTGCAATGCACTGCTGATGATGTCACATATTACATCACTCATGACATCGTCAGTGACATCACTAATGACATCACTGATGACACCATCCTTGTGACAGAGTGACAGACCTCCTTTCAGTGTAATGTAACCCTTGAAACACATATTCAAAAATAGAAACTAACATTTTCAAAAAAATGGAGATACCCATACCAGTTACAACAACCAATTCAGTAATTCCACCATCTATATACACATCCACTCATTCACCAACAGTTCTATATAGTCACTCATACATATACTCACTCATCATATGTAGTGATACACCTATACATCCTGTTACACACTGACAGTTATCCAAAAGTTACTCACACACATACTCACACATGCAAATAAACTATTGAACATCCATTTATTTGCATATATAGCTATACATACACTACCACCTTACTTCTAAGGAAACTTACACATACTTACTCTCTTAAACAATCACTTATAGAAACACATACTTATTAAAACAAGAACTCTTTCAATCTCTCACTCTCACATATACTCACTTATATACATCAATACTCACATATACTAGATTAAGACATATGTAGTTAGTGATAAAGACACTAGTGAGACAGTCATTCACTCACTAACACACACATATACACACTCATCCACCCAAACAGTCCTGCACATATGCTGTCTTCAAAACACATACAAACAATGAGTCAGTCAGTGATGCATCTATGTGCAAAGTAATACCCCCACCAAACCATACAGACACTCATACTGATACTAAAAAATTCATCTAATAACCCATATACACACACAAGTAGCAACTCACCAACCCTTGCAGCCACTTATACACAAAGTGAAACTTTGATACATATATTTAAATATTTAAACATTATTCACTAATATATGTATTCGCTAAGATACACTTAATAAGCCAGTTAACCAATCAATTTAAAAAAAAAAAATCCATTTAGACACTTATTTAAACATTTATTCTTCCATCGACATTGACATATACATATATAAAACATATTTATTTTTCAGAAAGACACACATTCACTGGATGGTGTCATCAGTGATGTCATGAGTGATGTCACTGACCATGTCATGAGTGATGTAATATGTGACGTCATCAGCAGTGCATTGCAGGCGCGCAAGTTATAGTGCGTCCAACTAACTATAACGTGGGAATTTCAATGGTTTTATGTCAGTTAAATTTCCAGCTAACTATAACTGGTGTGAAACCTATGGTTTTTTCAGTGAATTTAATAGGTTTTTTAAATGCTAATTCCTAACTATAACTGGTGTGAAACCTATGTTTTTTTCAGTGAATATATATGTATGTATATATATATATATATATATATATATATCCAAGAACAAAGTCTTGCCACTTGTGAGAATGCCACTCACGAAAACCTTTCGTGAGTGGCATTCTCACAAGTGGCAAGACTTTGTTGTTGGATGTTTAGTGGCCGTTGCCGGGTAGCGAGAATGCCCCACCGCATGAGAGTGGATCCTCAGAGCCCGACAGTGTTGGAGCAACAAACAAGGAACACAAGGCTCAAGAGTGAGTGAGTTGCTGTTTGGCAGCAGCTGAGCAAACATCTTTCAGCAACCCACTAGGGTATTAATTTTGAACTATTGATAAATATACGGCGGCATCCACATGGACATTATTGTTGTTAGTGAACACCACACCTACCATAATGCACTGCTCATCTAAAAGCGGAAAGACACGCCCACTGAAGCTACGTTTTAATAAAGCTGAATGGTGCCTCACTAACCGCTGCTGTTGTTTTATTCAGGAGGCTCGTGAAAAAGAACGAAAGTTTGAAACGCGTTGGGCCATTGAAAGCAGGCATGAGAGAAAGGAGCTGAGCTGTATGCCCCGCACTCACCTTAGAGAGAAACCTTTCATGAGTGGCATTCTCACAAGTGGCAAGACTTTGTTGTTGGATGTTTAGAGGCCCTTGCCGGGTCGCGAGAATGCCCCACCGCATGAGAGTGGATCCTCGGAGCCCGACGGTGTTGGAGCAACGAACAAGAAACGCAAGGCTCAAGAGTGAGTGAGTTGATATTTGGCAGCAGCTGAGCAAACATCTTTCAGCAACCCACTGGGGTATTAATTTTGAACTATTGATAAATATACGGCGGCATCCACATGGACATTATTGTTGTTAGTGAACACCACATATACCATAATGCACTGCTCATCTAAAGCGGAAAGACACGCCCACTGAGGCTATGTTTTATTAAAGCTGAATGGTGCCTCACTAACCCCTGCTTTTGTTTTATTCAGGAGGCTCGTGAAAAAGAACGAAAGTTTGAAACGCGTTGGGCCATTGAAAGCAGGCATGAGAGAAAGGAGCTGAGCTGTATGCCCCGCACTCACCTTAGAGAGAAACCTTTTGTGAGTGGCATTCTCACGAGTGGCAAGACTTTGTTGTTGGATGTTTAGAGGCCGTTGCCGGGTCGCGAGAATGCCCCACCGCATGAGAGTGGATCCTCGGAGCCCGACAGTGTTGGAGCAACGAACAAGGAACGCAAGGCTCAAGAGTGAGTGAGTTGATATTTGGCAGCGGCTGAGCAAACACATTTCAGCAACCCTTTTGGGTATTAATATTGAGCTATTGATAAATATACGGCGGCATCCACATTGACATTATTGTTGTTAGTGAACCCCACATCAACCATAATGCACTGCTCATCTAAAGCGGAAAGGCACGCCCACTGAGGCTACGTTTTAATAAAGCTGAATGGTGCCTCACTAACCACTGCTGTTGTTTTATTCAGGGGGCTCGTGAAAAAGAACAAAAGTTTGAAATGCGTTGGGCCATTGAAAGCAGGCATGAGACAAAGGAGCTGAGCTGTATGCCCCGCACTCACCTTAGAGAGAAACCTTTCGTGAGTGGCATTCTCACAAGTGGCAAGACTTTGTTGTTGGATGTTTAGCAGCCGTTGCCGGGTGGCGAGAATGCCCCACCGCATGAGAGCGGATCCTCGGAGCCCGATGGTGTTGGAGCAACGAACAAGGAACGCAAGGCTTAAGAGTGAGTGAGTTGATATTTGGCAGCAGCTGAGCAAACATCTTTAAGCAACCCACTAGGGTATTCATTTTGAACTATTGATAAATATACGGCGGCATCCACATAGACATAATTGTTGTTAGTGAACACCACATCTACCATAATGCACTGCTCATCTAAAGTGGAAAGACAAACACACTGAGGCAACGTTTTAATAAAGCTGAATGGTGCCTCACTAATCGCTGCTGTTGTTTTAATTCAGGAGGCTCGTGAAAAAGAACAAAAGTTTGAAACGCGTTGGGCCATTGAAAGCAGGCATGAGAGAAAGGAGCTGAGCTGTATGCCCCGCACTCACCTTAGAGAGAAACCTTTCGTGAGTGGCATTCTCACAAGTGGCAAGACTTTGTTGTTGGATGTTTAGCGGCCGTTGCCGGGTGGCGAGAATGCCCCACCGCATGAGAGCAGATCCTCGGAACCCGACGGTGTTGGAGCAACGAACAAGGAACGCAAGGCTCAAGAGTGAGTGAGTTGATATTTGGCAGCAGCCGAGCAAACATCTTTCAGCAACGAACTGGGGTATTGATTTTGAACTATTGATTAATATACGGCGACATCCACATGGACATTGTTGTTGTTCGTGAACACCACATCTACCATAATGCACTGCTCATCTAAAGCGGAAAGACACTCCCACTGAGGCTACGTTTTAATAAAGCTGAATGGTGCCTCACTAAACGCTGCTGTTGTTTTATTCAGGAGGCTCATGAAAAAGAACGTAAGTTTGAAACATGCTGGGCCATTGAAAGCAGGCATGAGAGAAAGGAGCTGAGCTGTATTCCCCGCACTCACTTTAGAGAGAAACCTTTCATGAGTGGCATTCTCACAAGTGGCAAGACTTTGTTGTTGGATGTTTAGCGGCCGTTGCCGGGAGGCGAGAATGCCCCACTGCATGAGAGCGGATCCTCGGAGCTCGACGGTGTTGGAGCAACGAACAAGGAATGCAAGGCTGAACAGTGAGTGAGTTGCTATTTGGCAGCAGCTGAGCAAACATCTTTCAGCAACCCACTGGGGTATTAATTTTTAACTATTGATAAATATACAGCAGTATCCACATGGACATTATTGTTGTTAGTGAACACCACAACTACCATAATGCACTGCTCATCTAAAGCGGAAAGACACGCCCACTGAGGCTACGTTTTAATAAATCTGAATGGTGCCTCACTAACCGCTGCTGTTGTTTTATTCAGGAGGCTCATGAAAAAGAACGTAAGTTTGAAACGCGCTGGGCCATTGAAAGCAGGCATGAGAGAAAGAAGCTGAGCTGTGTGCCCCACACTCACCTTAGAGAGAAACCTTTCGTGAGTGGCATTCTCACAAGTGGCAAGACTTTGTTGTTGGATGTTTAGCGGCCGTTGCCGGGTCTCGAAAATGCCCCACCGCATGAGAGCGGATCCTTGGAGCCCGACGGTGTTGGAGCAACGAACAAGGAATGCAAGGCTCAAGAGTGAGTGAATTGATATTTGGCAGCAGCTGAGCAAACATCTTTCAGCAACCCAGTGGGGTATTAATTTTGAACTATTGATATATATACGGCGACATCCACATGGACATTATTGTTGTTAGTGAACACTACATCTACCATAATGCACTGCTCATCTTAAGCAGAAAGACATGCCGACTGAGGCTACGTTTTAATAAAGCTGAATGGTGCCTCACTAACCACTGCTGTTGTTATATTCAGGGGGCTTGTGAAAAAAAACGGAACTTTGAAACGCGTTGGGCCATTGAAAGCAGGCATGAGAGAAGGGAGCTGAGCTGTATACCCCGCACTCACCTTAGAGAGAAACCTTTCGTGAGTGGCCTTCTCACAAGTGGCAAGACTTTGTTGTTGGATATAAATATATATATATATATATATATATATATATATATATATATATATATATATATATATATATATACACACACAAATTGCGCTTGTGATCTGACGCCAATGATGAGAGCATACACGGGAGCAGTTAGAGCAAAATGTGCATTAATGTGCAGACCCCCTGCACTGGCAGACGAGTTTTGATGAGCGCCTTCTTCTATGTTGTTCCTGGGAATATTTTAACCCAACAGTGTGTCACATGTGAGTTACTGAAACAATTAATGGCCCACAAATCAAAGTTAAATACTAAATATCATGGCATCTATTTTGTAATGTAATTGGGAACATAAACGAGTGGAAAATAAGTAAATATAACCAAAAAAGTGATAAGTGCAATTAAAAACAAGTCTCACGAGGGAACAATATTATTTTGATATCCAAACACACACGTATTATATTCAATTGATATTGGTAATTCATCATTCATTTTGCATGTGTAACATGGGTGTTTGTATATTGCAGTCAAATACATTTATGTACATATACACAACGTGTCCTTTGTTTCAATTACTAAGCCCTGAATGGGCAATCGTGTTACTTAAGCTGAGAGGGGCGGTTTATGGGGACAAAGTGCAGTATTCGGTATTAACAGGCACCTCCTCTTTGTATCTCATAATCCTCATCCTAGTCCAAACTAACCCACATCTCTTCATCATTGTCCAATCCCATAGGAGCCTTGGTTTGAAGATCTATTATATATTTTGGCTTCAGGATACACAGTTTCCTAACTCTATCTCCTCCCCTTTTGCTTCTCTGAATCTGATCGATACAAAAGAATTTCAGGAGGTCTCGATTGCTTTGGTTAAAATGTTCAAAGTGCCGGGCAACAGGATAGGTTACATCCTTTTTTGTAATTGTACGCATGTGTTTGAGAATGTATTTTTGGATGTATTGTACTACCAGGGACCACACATTTGAGCGGTAAAAGTCATCTAAAATAAAAATCAAGAGTTATTCCCCAGGTCCCATCCGATGCAATTGACGTCCCGCAGCGGGGCAGGAAGAACCCGATGATGAAGCATGCCACCAAGAGTCCTTTTGGTGGGTGATGGGTATTTAAACAAAGTTGTGTGCTTTCCACCATTTTAGGAGACACACGCAGTCTGGAGGAACACTTCTATACTTTCCCATAAGGGTGGATCCCTTTGTTTTTTGACAATGTAACTAGAGGAGCACATATCCACCTCTTCTGCTCTTTTGAGCATTACTTCTTCACTCCCTTCTTGTGTTACTTTGATCACTCAGATCAGCACCTGTCTTGTAAATTTCGGGGTGATTATTCAAGAGGGGGCTGAGAAAAAAAAAACAGTCCCAAAACACATTTTCCCCATGTTAATTGTTATAGGAACTTTTGACACGGCTACAGCCCGAACTGCTGAATGCAATGATTCCAAGTTTGGCAAAAACGTAGCCCATGGTTCAGAAAGTGACCTCTATTTCAAATGGTGTAAATCCATTCTGTAGTTGCTGAGAAATTTAAAAAACTACAAATTGATATATCTGAGCACCGAGTTTGCAAACCCTCCTGAGCACTAGCTTAATTCTGATTGGCTGCCAACACTCCAAACCAGAATGTGTTAGCAGCCATCTTGTGACTCAGTAACAGAGTCACAAGAAAACAGTATAAAAAACATAAAAAAACAAGAAAAGGGGCAGGGTAGAAATACCCTGAACCCCTAGGCCTAATCAGGGGGTCCCACAAGGACCCCCAGGGCAAAAAGAAGCATTAAAAAATGTTTACAAAAACAAAGTGCTGGTTCCCGCGCTTTGTTTTCTATAAGCCTTTGGGTGGGCCAGGTCCCAGGGGCAATGCCCAATTAATTAGGGGGTCCCGAGGCTTTTTATTTAAAATGCTCTACCCCCACAATGCCCCCCCGGAACATTTACATTTTTGTGCGTGGGCTATATGCTTTGATTGCCGGGGCCACGCTGCCCACCCGCAGCCCTGGGTATGGCCACCTCTCAGGGGCTACAATTAAAAACTCTGTGTTGGGGGGCTCAAGCCCCCCCACACTGCCCTGGGGACCACCACCTCCTCAGGGCTAGGCATGGGCGGAAAATCCGTTCCGCTCGCGGATTTTGCGGATTTTCGGGAAATCCGCAATCCGCGAGATTTGCGAATCTCCCGCAAAATCCGCAAATCCGCGAGCAGCGGATTTTGCTCGCACTGCTCGCACTGTTCGCGTGAGTTCGCGCCCCGCGAATAAGTGCAAAATTGCAGAAATACGATCTTAGCAAAACTGAAAGTAACTACTTACCAGGTTCAAAAGTTCAGGCTCATCATTAGTAGCCATTTCCTGTAGTGCTTCCTGAGGGGCCCCTCCAGAGTTCAGTTGCCAGTTGAAACTATTATGTGACCCTGCTCTGAACCTCAGAATAGTTACACATATGCCACAAAGGTCCTGAATTACAGCTAAGGGAGACAAGCAGGAGCCAGGCTGGAAGTTAAAATCCATTAATCAGCCCCTAATTCATTATTGTCAGTTGGGGCAGGGCAGGTGTTGTAACTAATTTTGCAACAATGAAAGCACTTAGCAAGTGCAAAAGATCACTAATCAGGGCGCACTAAGGAAGCAGGTGCCAGCTAAAAAAATATTCTGTGACACATTAATCAGCCCCAAATTAATTCAGGTCACTTGAGGCAGGGAAGGTGTGCTTTGCTTTGCCTAAAATAATGTACACTGGACAACCAGAGGGTGTGGTGATGAAACAGAGGGTGGCATGGGTGGGCCAGAGGGTGGCATGAGTAGTCAGAGAGTGGCAGTGGTGACAGAGAGTGGCAGTGATGAAGAAGAGTGTCCCAAACAGGCTGGACACGTAGAAACAACAAGTTCGCGAAACTTGCGACCCGACAGGTAAGTTCGCAATTTGCGAAAGTGTACAAAACCCTCGCGAACTGGCAGAAACACGGGCGAACACAAAAAAAAAAAATCCGCAAATTCGCGGGAATTCGCGGATTTTGCGGATTGCGAATCCGCAAATCCGCAAAATTCGCGAACGCGAGATCCGCAAAATTCGCTCATGCTTACTCAGGGCACTTATTATTGAAACCCCCGTCCCCGGGGAGCACCACCTCCCCGGGGCTGTGCAAATGTAGGAGGACCCCCCATCTGGAGCCCTCCTTGGATCCAGGGCTGGCTCCTGAAATGTCCCTGGGTGCCCCCCCGACATTGATATTTGCTATGCCATAGCAAACACTGCTCAAACCGCTCAAATGTTCCCAAAAATGCAGCTTAATGTGTTCCAGCATGGCGGAAGTCCCTTTGCAAAGCTGGAATGGTCATGTGTTACTTATTGCAAAATATGGGTATTAAACTGGTACTAATGCTGCACAAACCTCTCTTCTTTCTGTGCCTCTTTTGCCTCTTTCTGCGTTTCTCTTGCTTCTTTCTGCACCTTTCATTCTCTTTCTGTACCTCACTGTCTTCTTTCTACACTTTACTTGCCTCTTTCCGCACATTTCTTGCCCCTTTCTGCACCTCACTTGCCTATTTCAGCACCTCTATTGCTTTTTTCTGCAGATCCCTTGCCTCTTTCTGCACCTCTTTTGCCTCTTCCAACTCCTCTCTTGCCTCTTTGTGCATTTCTCCTGCCTGTTTCTGCAGTTCACTTGCCTCTTTCTGTACCTCTCTTGCCTCTTTCTGCCACTTACTTGCCTCTTTCTGCACCTCACTCTCTTCCTTCTGCACCTTTCTCGCCTCTTTCTGCACTTCTTTTGCCTCTTTCTTCACTTCTTGAGCCTCTTTCTGTACCTCTCTTGCCTCTTTCTGCACCGCAAGTGCCTCTTTCTGCACTTCTCTTGCCTCTTTCTACACTTATCTTGCCTCTTTCTATACCTCTCCTGCCTCTTTCTGCACTTCACGTGCCACTTTCTTCTCTTCTCTTGCCTCTTTCTGAACCTCACTCTCTTCTTTCTGCACGTCTCTTGCCTCTTTCTGCTCCTCACTTTCTTATTTCTGCATCTCTCTTTCCTCTTTCTGCACCTCGGTTGTAACCATGGGAGGAGAACTCCGCTCCGCCCGCGGAGTGTGCGGAGATTTGCCTACTCCGTGTTCTGTGGAGAACACGGAGTAGGCAAATCTATCCACACTCCGGAGAGCGGAGTTGGCCCGCCGCCCGCCTCCACCCCTATTAAGAAATAAGTTACAAGTAATTTAAAAAAAAGTAAAAAACACTTATCTGTTTACCACGGCGTTCACTGGGTGCCCTCCTCCTTCCTCGCCATAGGGGTACTGCTTGAGAGAATTGCCATTTTCTGCACCTCTCTTGCCTCTTTCTACACCTCACTTGCCTCTTTCTGCACTTCTCTTGCTTCTTTCTACACCTCTGATCTTTCTTTCAGCAATTCTCTTGCCTCTTTCTGCACTTCTGTTGCGTGTTTCTGCACCTATGTTGCCTCTTTCTGCACCTCACCTGCTAATTTCTGCCCCTTCTTGCCTCTTTCTACACCCTTCTCACCTCTTGCTCTACCTCTCTTGCTTCTTTTTTCACCCCTGTTCCCTCTTTCTGTCCCTTTCCTACCCGTTTCTGTACTTCTCTTGCCTCTTTCTGCACCCTTCCCGCCTTTTTCAGCACCTCTGTTGCCTCTTTCTGCACTTTTCTTCCTTCTTACTGCACCCCTCCAGCTTCTTTCTGTGCCCCTCTTGCCTCCTTGTGCACCTCTCCTACCTATTTCTACACTCCTCTGGCATCTTTTTGCTCCTCAGTTGGTTCTTTCTGCACTGCTCTTGCTTCATTCTGCACCTCTTTTGCAAATTTCTGCATCCCTCATGCCTCTTTCTACACCCCTCTTCCAAATTTCTCTACCTCTCTTGCGTCTTTCTGCACTTCTCTGGCTTCTTTCTGCACTGCTCTTGCTTCTTTAAGCACTCCCTTGCAAATTTCAGTATCCCTCTTACCTCTTTCTGCACCCTTGTTCCCTCTTTCTGTACATGTTTTGCCTGTTTCTGTACCTCTCTTGCCTCTTTAAACACCTCTGTTGCTTCTGGACTTCTCTTGCTTCTTTCTGCACCTCTCATGACTCTTTTTGCACCCCCTTTGCTTCTTTGTGCACCTCTCCTCTTTGTGCACCTCTCTTGCCTTTTTCTACAGTTTCGTAGTGCACCTCTTTTGCTTCTTCCTGTACTTCTCTTTCCTCTATCTGTACCTCTCCTGCTTCTTTCTGCACCCCCGTTGCCTCTTTCTACACCCCTGTTGTCTCTTTCTACACTCGTCTTCTCTCTTTCTGCTCCTCTCTTGCTTCTTTCTGCACTTTTCTTGCTTCTTTCTGCAATTCTCTTGCTACTTTTCACACCCTTCTTCCTTTTTTTTGCATCCCTCTTGCCTCTTTCTGCTGTTCTCTTGCCATTTTCTGTACCTCTGGAGCCTCTTTCCACCTCACTTGCCTCTTTCTGTACTTCTCTTGTTTCTTTCCACACCTCTGTTGCTTCTTTCAGCAATTCTCTTGCCTCTTTCTGCAATTCTTTTGCTTTTTCTGCACCTCTCTTGTGTCATTCTGCACCGCCTGTTGTCTCTTTCTGCACCTCACTTGCTTCTATCTGCACCCCTGTTCCCTCTTTTTGTACCTTTCCTGCCTGTTTCTGTACATCATTTGCCTCTTTCTGTATCTTTCACGCCTCTTTCAGCACCTCTGTTGCTACTTTCTGCACTTCTCTTCCTTCTTCCTGCACCTCTCCTGCCTCTTTATGTACCTCTCTTGCCTCTTTGTGTACCTCTTCTACCTCTTTCTGCTCCCCTCTTGACTCTTTTTGCACCTCTGTTGGCTCTTAATGCACTGCTCTTGTTTTTTCTGCACCTCACTTGCCTCTTTTTATTGCTTCTTTCTACACCTCTGTTTCTTCTTTCACAATTCTCTTGCCTCTTTCTGTATCTTTCCAGCCTCTTTCAGCACCTCTGTTGCTACTTTCTGCACTTCTCCTCCTTCTTTCTGCACCCCTCCTGCCTCTTTATGTACCTCTCTTGCCTCTTTGTGCACCTCTCCTACCTCTTTCTGCTCCCCTGTTGACTCTTTTTGCACCTCTGTTGGCTCTTAATGCCCTGCTCTTGCTTTTTTCCGCACCTCACTTGCCTCTTCCTGTACTTCTATTGCTTCTTTCCACACCTCTGTTGCTTCTTTCACAATTCTCTTGCCTCTTTGCGCATCTCTCCTACCTCTTTCTGTACCCCTCTTGCTTCTTTTTATATCTCTGTTGGTTCTTTCTGCACTGCTCTTGCTTCTTTTTACACCTCACTTGCCTCTTTCTGCACTTCCCATGCTTCTTTCTACACCTCTGGTGCGTTTTTCAGCAGTTATCTTGCCTCTTTCTGCACTTCATTTGCTTCTTTCTGCACCTCTCTTGCATCTTTCGGCACATCTGTTGTCTCTTTCTGTACCTCACGTGCTTCTTTCTGCACCCCTTTCCCCTCTTTCTGTACTTCTCTTGCCTCTTTCTGCACCCCTGTCCCCTCTTTCTTCACCTTTCCTGCCTGTTTCTGTACCTCTTTTGCCTCTTTCTGTACCTCTGTTGCTTCTTTCTGCACTTTTCTTGTTTCATTCTGCACTGCTCTTGCTTCTTTCTTGACCTCTCTTGCTTCTTTCAGCAACTCTCTTGCTTCTTTCTATACTTCTCTTCCCTCTTTCTGCACCCCTCTTGTGCACCTCCCCTGTAAATGTCTACATACCACTTGCCTCTTTCTGCACCCCTCTTCCCTATTTCGCTACCTCTCTTGCTTCTTTCTGCACTTTTCTTGTTTCATTCGGTACTGCTCTTGCTTCTTTCTTCACCTCTCTTGCCTCTTTCAGCAAATCTCTTGCTTCTTTCTATACTTCTCTTCCCTCTTTCTGCACCCCTCTTGCCTCTTTAAGCGCCTCTGTTACTTCTCTCTGGACTTCTCTTCTGCATCCCTCTTATGTCTTTCCATACCATTGTGCCTTTTGCATCTCTCCTGACTCTTTGTGCACCTCTCGTGCCTTGTTCTGCAGTTCTCCTGACTCTTTGTGCACCTCTTTTGCTTCTTTCTGTACTCTCTCTTCTTTGTTTTTATTAAATTGCTAGGGTTTAACATTTCAAACAATATGGGCAACCTGTATTGATAAAATTTTGAGCCGGTTGTAAAGGAAATGCAAAACGATCTGAAACACTTAACTACATTAACCTTTACACTGAGAGGCTACATCAATGCCATTAAAAAACTCTTTGCCAAAACTGCTATACTTAAGCCAGGTTTTACCAGCCACAATCTCATACAGTACATTTACAGATTAAAAATGGTCCCTAGCACATGTATCCAGGGTCAGAAAAAGTGAGACTTCCCGTATCCATGTTAAAGGTGTCAGACGGGCGGGTGGACCATGAGGCAATCCAGATGGTGCCCAAGCCAGGTTGCCGATAATGACAACTTGGCACCGGAAAAGCAGTGACGGCTAGCCGAGGGAGTGCTGCAGGCGGTGGGGCCGGCAGGGGAGGTGCAGGGTAAAATGCTCTACCCCCACAATGCCCCAGGGACCGCCACCTCCCCGGAACATTTACATTTTTGTGCGGGGGCTATATGCTTTGATTGCAGGGGCCACGCTGCCCACCCGCAGCCCTGGGTATGGCCACCTCTCAGGGGCTACAATTACAAACTCTGTGTTGGGGGGCTCAAGCCCCCCCACACTGCCCTGGGGACCACTACCTCCTCAGGGCACTTATTATTGAAACCCCCGTCCCCGGGGATCACCACCTCCCCGGGGCTGTGCAAATGTAGGAGGACCCCCCATCTGGAGCCCTCCTTGGATCCAGGGCTGGCTCCTGAAATGTCCCTGGGTGCCCCCCGACATTGATATTTGCTATGCCATAGCAAACACTGCTCAAACCGCTCAAATGTTCCCAAAAATGCAGCTTAATGTGTTCCAGCATGGCGGAAGTCCCTTTGCAAAGCTGGAATGGTCACGTGTTACTTATTGCAAAATATGGGTGTTAAACTGGTACTAATGCTGCACAAACCTCTCTTCTTTCTGTGCCTCTTTTGCCTCTTTCTGCGTTTCTCTTGCTTCTTTCTGCACCTTTCATTCTCTTTCTGTACCTCACTGTCTTCTTTCTACACTTCACTTGCCTCTTTCCGCACATTTCTTGCCCCTTTCTGCACCTCACTTGCCTATTTCAGCACCTCTATTGCTTTTTTCTGCAGATCCCTTGCCTCTTTCTGCACCTTTCTTGCCTCTTTGTGCATTTCTCCTGCCTGTTTCTGCAGTTCGCTTGCCTCTTTCTGTACCTCTCTTGCCTCTTTCTGCCCCTTACTTGCCTCTTTCTGCACCTCACTCTCTTCCTTCTGCACCTTTCTTGCCTCTTTCTGCAATTCTTTTGCCTCTTTCTTCACTTCTTGAGCCTCTTTCTGTACCTCTCTTGCCTCTTTCTGCACCGCAAGTGCCTCTTTCTGCACTTCTCTTGCCTCTTTTTACACTTATCTTGCCCCTTTCTATACCTCTCCTGCCTCTTTGTGCACTTCACGTGCCACTTTCTTCTCTTCTCTTGCCTCTTTCTGAACCTCACTCTCTTCTTTCTGCACGTCTCTTGCCTCTTTCTGCTCCTCACTTTCTTATTTCTGCATCTCTCTTTCCTCTTTCTGCACCTCGGTTGTAACCATGGGAGGAGAACTCCGCTCCGCCCGCGGAGTGTGCGGAGATTTGCCTACTCCGTGTTCTGTGGAGAACACGGAGTAGGCAAATCTATCCACACTCCGGAGAGCGGAGTTGGCCCGCCGCCCGCCTCCACCCCTATTAAGAAATAAGTTACAAGTAATTTAAAAAAAAGTAAAAAACACTTATCTGTTTACCACGGCGTTCACTGGGTGCCCTCCTCCTTCCTCGCCATAGGGGTACTGCTTGAGAGAATTGCCATTTTCTGCACCTCTCTTGCCTCTTTCTACACCTCACTTGCCTCTTTCTGCACTTCTCTTGCTTCTTTCTATACCTCTGATCTTTCTTTCAGCAATTCTCTTGCCTCTTTCTGCACTTCTGTTGCGTGTTCCTGCACCTATGTTGCCTCTTTCTGCGCCTCACCTGCTAATTTCTGCCCCTTCTTGCCTCTTTCTACACCCTTCTCACCTCTTGCTCTACCTCTCTTGCTTCTTTTTTCACCCCTGTTCCCTCTTTCTGTACCTTTCCTACCCGTTTCTGTACTTCTCTTGCCTCTTTCTGCACCCTTCGCACCTCTTTCAGCACCTCTGTTGCCTCTTTCTGCACTTTTCTTCCTTCTTACTGCACCCCTCCAGCTTCTTTCTGTACCCCTCTTGCCTCCTTGTGCACCTCTCCTACCTATTTCTACACTCCTCTGGCATCTTTTTGCTCCTCAGTTGGTTCTTTCTGCACTGCTCTTGCTTTATTCTGCACCTCTTTTGCAAATTTCTGCATCCCTCATGCCTCTTTCTACACCCCTCTTCCCTATTTCTCTACCTCTCTTGCTTCTTTCTGCACTTCTCTGGCTTCTTTCTGCACTGCTCTTGCTTCTTTAAGCACTCCCTTGCAAATTTCAGTATCCCTCTTACCTCTTTCTGCACCCTTGTTCCCTCTTTCTGTACATGTTTTGCCTGTTTCTGTACCTCTCTTGCCTCTTTAAACACCTCTGTTGCTTCTGGACTTCTCTTGCTTCTTTCTGCACCCCTCATGACTCTTTTTGCACCCCCTTTGCTTCTTTGTGCACCTCTCCTCTTTGTGCACCTCTCTTGCCTTTTTCTACAGTTTCGTAGTGCACCTCTTTTGCTTCTTCCTGTACTTCTCTTTCCTCTATCTGTACCTCTCCTGCTTCTTTCTGCACCCCCGTTGCCTCTTTCTACACCCCTGTCGTCTCTTTCTACACTCGTCTTCTCTCTTTCTGCTCCTCTCTTGCTTCTTTCTGCACTTTTCTTGCTTCTTTCTGCAATTCTCTTGCTACTTTTCACACCCTTCTTCCTTTTTTTGCATCCCTCTTGCCTCTTTCTGCTGTTCTCTTGCCATTTTCTGTACCTCTGGAGCCTCTTTCCACCTCACTTGCCTCTTTCTGTACTTCTCTTGTTTCTTTCCACACCTCTGTTGCTTCTTTCAGCAATTCTCTTGCCTCTTTCTGAAATTCTTTTGCTTTTTCTGCACCTCTCTTGTGTCATTCTGCACCGCCTGTTGTCTCTTTCTGCACCTCACTTGCTTCTATCTGCACCCCTGTTCCCTCTTTTTGTACCTTTCCTGCCTGTCTCTGTACCTCATTTGCCTCTTTCTGTATCTTTCACGCCTCTTTCAGCACCTCTGTTGCTACTTTCTGCACTTCTCTTCCTTCTTCCTGCACCTCTCCTGCCTCTTTATGTACCTCTCTTGCCACTTTGTGTACCTCTTCTACCTTTTTCTGCTCCCCTCTTGACTCTTTTTGCACCTCTGTTGGCTCTTAATGCACTGCTCTTGTTTTTTCTGCACCTCACTTGCCTCTTTCTATTGCTTCTTTCTACACCTCTGTTGCTTCTTTCACAATTCTCTTGACTCTTTCTGTATCTTTCCAGCCTCTTTCAGCACCTCTGTTGCTACTTTCTGCACTTCTCCTCCTTCTTTCTGCACCCCTCCTGCCTCTTTATGTACCTCTCTTGCCTCTTTGTGCACCTCTCCTACCTCTTTCTGCTCCCCTCTTGACTCTTTTTGCACCTCTGTTGGCTCTTAATGCCCTGCTCTTGCTTCTTTCCACACCTCTGTTGCTTCTTTCACAATTCTCTTGCCTCTTTGCGCATCTCTCCTACCTCTTTCTGTACCCCTCTTGCTTCTTTTTATATCTCTGTTGGTTCTTTCTGCACTGCTCTTGCTTCTTTTTACACCTCACTTGCCTCTTTCTGCACTTCCCATGCTTCTTTCTACACCTCTGGTGTGTTTTTCAGCAGTTATCTTGCCTCTTTCTGCACTTCATTTGCTTCTTTCTGCACCTCTCTTGCATCTTTCTGCACCTCTGTTGTCTCTTTCTGTAACTCACGTGCTTCTTTATGCACCCCTTTCCCCTCTTTCTGTACTTCTCTTGCCTCTTTCTGCACCCCTGTCCCCTCTTTCTTCACCTTTCCTGCCTGTTTCTGCACCTCTTTTGCCTCTTTCTGTACCTCTGTTGCTTCTTTCTGCACTTTTCTTGTTTCATTCTGCACTGCTCTTGCTTCTTTCTTGACCTCTCTTGCTTCTTTCAGCAACTCTCTTGCTTCTTTCTATACTTCTCTTCCCTCTTTCTGCACCCCTCTTGTGCACCTCCCCTGCAAATTTCTACATACCACTTGCCTCTTTCTGCACCCCTCTTCCCTATTTCGCTACCTCTCTTGCTTCTTTCTGCACTTTTCTTGTTTCATTCGGTACTGCTCTTGCTTCTTTCTTTGTGCACCTCTTTTGCTTCTTTCTGTACTCTCTCTTCTTTGTTTTTATTAAATTGCTGGGGTTTAACATTTCAAACAATATGGGCAACCTGTATTGATAACATTTTGAGCCGGTTGTAAAGGAAATGCAAAACGATCTGAAACACTTGCCGATAATGACAACTTGGCGCCGGAAAAGCAGTGACGGCTAGCCAAGGGAGTGCTGCAGGCGGTGGGGCCGGCAGGGGAGGTGCAGGGTGGGGGGTAGTGGACTCGGACATACGACAGACAGGAGTAAATTAAGAACTATTTACCATGCGCTCGCTGCATCGCCAACTCGGCGATGCAGCAAGCGCAAGGTAATAGTTTTATTTTTTTAATGACTTAGTTTACCCCTGTCCGTCATATGTCCGAGTCCACTACCCCGGCCCACCACCCGCAGCACTCCCTCGGCGAGCCGCCACTGGGGAAAAGACTTACTCAGGGATGATTGTTCTCCTAGGTCTGGCAACTCAATACCTGCATCTTGCTGATTCACTTACATATTGGTCCAAATTGCCACGTAAGCCAGTGTAAACTCTTTTTGAGTTCAGAAAATTTTTTATTAAAGTAATTTCAGACAAAATAAGCACAATAAATCAAAAAAGATGTTACATAAGATCAAGCATTAATACAATAAAATTGGGCAGAGGTCAAAAAGAAAGGGGGAAATAAAAGGAAAACAACTGAAGTTAAGTCATGAACAGTAAGCATGACTGAAAAATCTTGAAATGTATACCAGTAAATCATTCAGGGAATTGAAAACAGTAATATGAAATATGCAATGTGCAAAATACAAAAGTAGAATATGAGACATGAAGGATATGGAACAATATGGAACAGTCAAGATGCATTTATGGAGGTTTGGGGACTTCCTGCTGCAAGGGAGATAATGGCAAAGAGCGTCCGGCACTGTCATTAAACAAGGAGGTAACAGGATCCCACAATTCTTTTCTTTTTGCAGTCAGAGTCAATGGGTAAACAAAAGCCGTGTCTAATCTATGATTATAGCATACAGCATACCACCAAGCCTGATACGATATTTTGGTGAAGTCTTTCAAGTTTTTGGTGATTTGTTGGAAAGCTACTGCCAACAATAAATCAATTATCTTTGTACGCAATGTGCATTGACTCCAAATAGGAGAAGCAGTCCCCAAAAAAATGTGTGAAACAGAAAAGGGATGTGTGGGAAAGAAAATTCTATTTATCTGGGACCACACCTGCATCCAGAAAGTATGGATTAGGGGGCAATCAAAAAGCATGTGGAAAAGATCTGCATGTGGCATGGAACAGGACCAACATAAATCTGTGGAATTTGGGAACTGTTTGCTGAGAATGAGTGGTGAAAGTAATAAGTGATTGTAAATAAAAAATAGTGTTTGAGTCACATTAGCAGCTCTAGACGATTTGCGCAGCTTCAACCAAATTTTATCCCAAATATTAATGGGCCAAGAGACATGTAAATCTTCTTCCCACTGCTCCTCCGTCTTAGATTTAATGTGAGAAGAAGATGAAATTAAAAGAGGAGCATACATTTTAGAAGCTCTGGCTGTTTTGAGGAGTAGTGAATATAATAAAAGGCATACTAGAGGGTTCTGGATAAACAAGAGAAGGAGAAGCAAGGTATGCAGCGTGGGCATCTTGAAGTGCAGTGAGTAACAAGGCATATTTAGTACGAAAAGAAGGAGGAAAATGGAAGGAAGAGACAGCTGATGCAAAGGAAAGGAATTGACCTTGATGATATAATTGGTGAACCCAGATAAGACCGCGAGATCTCCATGCCTTCCAAAAGATGGGTCTATTATTAATAAGGATAGAATTATTATGCCAAATAGGTTGCTAAAAAAAGGATGGGATAGGCAAACTTGGAAGGATTTTGTACATCTGCTTGATAATAGGGGTAGATGTAAATTGCGGTTTGCGAGAAAACATAAGATATTCTTTAAAAGAGAATGGAGAGATGAAAGAAAGGTCCAAGTCCAACCAAAGAGGAGACAAGGAGGTAAAATCCGAAATCCACCTAGACACTTGATGTAACAAGAAAGATTTATGATATAAAGAAAACTTAGGAAAGTTCACCCCGCCCGGCGTCTTAGGACGCATCAATTTAGTCAAAGACATGCGAGACTTTTTGTGGCCCCATAGAAAGGAAGATAGAATAGAATTAATTTTCTTAAAGTATTTTGAGGGAATAGGAAATGGAATGTTGGAAATAGTAAAAAGGACGATAGGCGAGAGCATCATCTTGATCGTATCCAGTCTCCCCCACCAGGACAGATAAAGGGGGTGCCATTTGGAAGTGAGGGTAATTAATTTTTTAATACAATCATCTAAACAACGAGCAACTGTACCCGCAAGAGACGCCGTGAAATTAAGTCCCAAATATTTAATAGATTCGGTGTTCCACGTAAAGCCCGAAGCAGAGAAATCATTTTTAGGAGTAAATTTCGTAAGGGGTAAAATCTCGCATTTGTACCTATTTGATTTGTAACCGGATACGTGAGCAAAGGAGTCCACCTCAGTTAAGAATGCAGGAAGGGAAGAACTGGGTTGAGACAAGAACAGCAGGACATCATCAGCGTAAGCAGCCATCTTAATGTTAGATTGTCGGAAGGTGGAACCATGGATGTCATTGTTCTGGCGAATACGTATTAGGAAAGGCTCCAGAGCAAGGTTAAACAAGAAAGGGGAGAGAGGACAACCTTGCCTAACCCCTCTGTGAAGAGAAAAATAAGAGGATAAGCCACCATTTGCCGATATGGCCGCCCTTGGGTGAGAGTATAAGAGCGAAATCAATGTGGATTTTTTTGGCCCGAAGCCTAACCATTTCAGGGTCTGGAAAAGATACAGCCATTCAACCCTATTAAAAGCTTTCTCAGCATCTAGAGCTATGGCTGCGAGAGATTGAGATGAATGTGAAGTTTTAGAAAGAATATCAAAGAACAATCTAGTATTGTCTGCAAGAAATCTGCCTTTAACAAAACCAGACTGTTCCTTGCCCAGAAGTTCAGGTAAATGGGACTCCAAACGTAGAGCTAGCGCTTTTGAGAACATTTTATAATCAACATTTACCAGAGATATTGGACGATAATTTTTACAATGTTGCAGATCCTTACCTGGCTTGGGAAGGATACAAATAAGGGCATCAGAAAAAGTACCAGAAGCGGAACCGGAAGCGAGGAAAGTAGAGATTAGACTATGTAGTTTGGGAATAAGTAGTTTGGAAAAGTGAGAAAAAAATTCAACTGTGAAACCATCTGGACCCGGGGCCTTCCCATGTTTCAAAGTTTGCAATGCACGAGAGAGCTCTGTTTGCGATATATCTAATTCCAATGGCGAAAGATCTGGGGGCGAAACAAAAGGAGATTGAATCTTAGAGAGGAAATGAGATATAGAGTCTGCAGAAGCAGTTGATTCAGAGGAATAAAGTGACTCGTAAAAATGATGAAACTCCAGAAAATATTGTTATCTTTATGTTTAAGTGAACCATCCCGACCGTGAATGGTTTCTATGTTGACCCTGTTTTGTTTAGCTTTTAAATAATTAGCTAATAGTTTCCCAGCTCTATTCTGACCGCCGAAAAATTTGGCACTAGACTTGAGCAAAAAATTAGAAGCATTGTTCGTGGTATCCTTATTGAATTGAAGTTTGACGGCAATAAGTTCACTTAAGCACTCTTTGGATTTTGAAGTGTAATAAGCGTGTTCTAAACGTTTAATTTTAGAAAAGAGATTCTTGGTAGTTTGCTGCGCCTTCCTTTGTTTGCGAGAGACATATCGAATTATACAATCTCTAGCTGAAGCTTTAAAAGCGTCCCATGCTACCGGAAATTGAATCTCGTCAGAATGATTCAGCAAGAAATATTCGTGGAAAAAGGAAGTAAAAGAAGAGACAAAATCAGAATCAAGGAGGAGAGAATTGTTGAAGCGCCACTTCTTAGCAGACTTAGGTTTACAAAGAACATCGAAAGATATGGAAACTGGCGCGTGATCAGAAATTAAAATAGAACCAATATCAGAAGAAATAAGAGATTGAGGAAGGTGATGTGAAACAAAAAAATAATCCAGTCTTGATTGAGTGTGGTGAGGCGGGGAAAAAAATGAATATTCTCGTAAAGTAGGATTACATAATCTCCATGCATCGATTATTTTAAATTGATGAATGAGTTGCGTGAAAGATTTGTGGGGAATGTAAGCAGTGGATGATTGTCTATCTAGGAATGGATCGAGAACCTCATTGAAATCCCCAGCCAGGATGAAATTGTCATCATAATGTTGTGTGATGTGTGGAGCCAGGGAAGACCAAAAGGTGGCATCGCCAGTCACTGGGGTATAAATGTTAAATATGGATAAAGGAGCCTTATCCAAATTAAAATTCACTAGGACCCATCTACCTAATTGATCGGTGTTGCTTGTGACAACTTTGACAGGAAGAGATTTACAAAACAAAATCACGACACCATTGCGCTTACCGTCCCCTGGGAAAAATAAA
The DNA here is from genome assembly GCF_964263255.1 of Lissotriton vulgaris. Classification (NCBI taxonomy): domain Eukaryota; kingdom Metazoa; phylum Chordata; class Amphibia; order Caudata; family Salamandridae; genus Lissotriton; species Lissotriton vulgaris. The sequence continues at coordinate 2,006,167,409 of NC_141689.1, read as the reverse complement.
CCTCACCCACCCAACCTCTTTTCAGTTTAATAGACTCTTCGGCTGAAAGATGGGATTCCTGTATGCATGCTATATCAGCGTTAAGTTTAGCAAGGTGGGACAAGACTCTGCCTTTTAATTGGTGAATGCAGACCTCTAACGTTCCATGAAACAATTGTCAAAGGCATACAGTAGCGATAAAGACAATAATCATTAAAATCCGGTCATGAAATACATAGGAAAACAAAGAAAAGGTCATGCATTTGCAAAATAAAGAAGAATACATCAAAAACCAATCAGAATATAACAATGATAAACAGGAAGCAATCTGCAAAATATGCCAGTTAACAAGTATTCGGAAGAAGAATTTGAAAAGAAGCCAAGAAGGTAAAAAAGAAAGAAAAGGAAGGAAAATTAAAAGGAAAAGAAATAGATAACAGAAAAGAGTGAAACTTGGAAATTGAAAAGTCCAATGTGACAGAGTAAGAAAGATGGTAAAGAAGGTGTGAGTATAGATGAAACCAGAAAGTGAAACAAATGGCAAAAACACTAGGAGAAAAGGAAAGACAAAAAACTTACATAACATCTGGAACACACAAAGGGTGGGAGGGTGGAAGCCACATGGACAATGGCGCGACCACAGCTCAAAGGGGAAGACGAAGGAAGGAATCGGACCCGACGAACCCCAAGAAGATAGGTAAGGAGCCTGATGAGCAGGAAAAGGATCTGTATGAGAGAATAGGAATGTAAGATTAAACTGAACAAACAAGTAAATGACATATTATAGATACTGTGAAACAAAAGCAACCAGCATAAATAGGAACTGCATAACAATGAAGCAAAACCGCTGCCCTGATAGAAAGTTACTTAGAACCTGAAGTAGAAGCGGTATCCATTGTATCGTTAGAGTGCGAATAAAGAAAACCTTTTAATGTCAATGGGTCATCATATGCAGTGGTCTTGTTATTAAGAGTTACTTTAAAAAGGCAGGGATGAAACAACCCATATTGTGCTCCCATGGATCGCAGTTGTGGCCGGAGAGCCAAGAACTCCTTACGTTGGTCTGCTGTTGACTTAGCATAATCCTGTGAAAAGAATAAAGGTTGCCCAGACCATGTGATATGATTCATAGCTCTCGCTGCAGATAAGACTGTAAGTAAGTCAGTGTATTAAAGGAAGTACATAATAACTCCTCTCGGTTTCTTCATTGTTGCAGAAGAAAACGTACCCCTAATGGAGCCCAGACGATGTGCCCTTTGTATGTTGAGATTAGTTCCTTCTGGCAAATGAAGGAGTTTCGGCAAGAAGGATTTGAAATAAGCAATTGGATCATACCCCACCAAACCTTCCTCAAGGCCGTAAAGGCGCAGGTTATTCCGCCTATTCCTATTCTCTAAGTTTTGTAGAATCAAAACATGTGCGCATACTGGATCGACTATGGATACAGAAGACTCCATTGAGGCAACTTTTTGCTCTAGCACAGTGATCCTTTCGTCCACAGAAAGCCACTTGTCCGAGAGTTGTTAGAGTGTAGATTGGGTCTCTTCGATAAAAGGACGCAAGGCCCTTATTTCATCTAATAATAAGTCAATCGTAGTGGATGAAGACGTCTGTGAAGAAGGCGAAGGAGGATCCTTCTTTAATCTTTTGATTGTGCCTTTTTTGGTACCAGGCGTTAATAAAGTTGAGGATGTTGAACCCTTTGAAGATGGGGCAGCAGGTAAGTCCTCCATCCCTAAACACGGATAACGAGAGCCTGTGTGGGTTAAGAATTTCTTAGCGGTGGAGGAGGGTTTGCGTAGGTCTTTAGAAAGCCTCCCCATACAAAAGGTGAAAAGTCCAAAACAATGAGATGTGCGGGAGCAATTCGACGAAATCTGACTATAATAAGCAGGAGCTCAAAGTGTACATGTAAGTTAGTGAAACTCTAGAAACGCACTTGAAAATTAACCCAATCAGGTTAAGAGTATATAACCACAAAATGCAAAATGTGGAAATGCAAGGATATGTGGAGCCCAGTCTACAGGAAAGAGGCAAGCAGGAAGCACAAGTAAATATATTCAACAAACCCAGTGGCGCAGCAGATCATACTAGCATCACATCAGCATAGAACATGAATGAGATAAAATATGAGGTCAGGGCTTATAAGCATACAGTAGCATACAGTAGCATAAAACCTGTAATATTGGCATTACCTGAAGACCCTAAGCGCATGAAAAACCACTTAGATATAATATTAAGAGCCAATATGAGCACAGGAATCAATGAAATAGAGCTTCAGCACTGTGAAAAGTTACTGCTAAAAGCATAGCGTCATTCAGAAAGCAGGCACAAGTGAAAAAGATTCAAAACCGCCCACTTAAGTAACTTGGGGAGAGAAGCATGCCTGCGATGTTAAAATGCCAGTCTCAAGTAGTTAAAAATCTCTTCAGAAGTAAGGAGGCAGTTCGTGGCACACACCGGACAGTCCGTTATGAGGAGCAAATATTAAGATGAAGGCACAGAAAAGTGATATCCCACGAAGTCAGATGAAGAGAGGCATAAATTCAAGCATAGCGAGCCTCCAGAAGCGCTGCGACATGAAGCAGATAGGGCTGCGCAGGTCCGTAGGGAAGACTGCTAGGAGCCTCTCTCCGTCAGCAGAAACTATAAAATGACGGCCATTAGATCGGTGACGCCACAGACACTCACTTGCGGTTTTCTCATCAAAATGCGCTCAGCAAGGTCCTAAATCCGGAATGGAAGGCAGCAGGGGTCCTTCTTACAGCATGTCCTTGCTTTCAAAGTGCCTTCCGTAGCAGGAAAAGGAACACCGGGCCCGTCTCCCACCTCGTCCAGCGGGGAGCTACGAAACCACGGCCATCACCATCGGCGTAAGCCACGCCCCCCCCCAAGCTGGTGTAAACTCTAACAAACTCTCTGCGATTACCAATAATTAATGGTTTTGAAAATGGTTACAATTTAGTTGAGAACCTTAAAAATTGAATGGTGGTGATAGCATCAAAAATATGATGGAGTCACATATGGCCTCCATATTGGCATCGTCAGGGATTTCACTTAAGATAGTATGGAAAATATTGGCTGAACCAGAAATGGATTCTAGCCACGCCCAGCACCTATTCCCCATGCCCTCAAAACACTGACCTTTTGCAGTGGCCTTTCATCTGGTGGGCATGGCTTTTGGTCATAACACGTACCCAGTCCCCCTGGCCACACACCCCTGTTCATCATCAACAGACATTTGCCACTGGGTATATTCCTTTCAGACATTACATCTCAAAACTTTAACATTCAAAACTTCCATTTCTTTGCAACCCACCTGTACAGGTAGTGGATCCAACCTCTGGACTTTTCTTCCTTTGCAACAGAAAATCGAACCACTCTTAATTTTTTACACGAAATTGATGAAAAAGCATCTTTTTGGCCTCCACCTGAACTAACTCTGACCTCATAAATAAGACTGTATCTTCCCTCTTCTAGTTTCACGTGCCCCATTCAATTTAGACTTTTTTCCTCTTACTTTTTTAGTTATGCCTTTCAGTTGCAGCAGTAGTTAAGAAAAATGCTTTAAAAAATGGACTTGTCTTGTACCACTTACCCACTGTGTATGTCATCCGGACCCAACACATGGTGTATAGGTTTGGCCAGGGCTAATGCTAATGCCCTGTCACTGGAGGCCCTGCCGTCTTTCAGTACATCTAACCCATTGTACATAGCCTATGTACAAAGTCAATAGGTGCAGAAGTACACAGTGCCCCCTGTCCACAGGGAGTGACCGGCGGATGCACCTCGCACCCACTTCTAATGTTCATGAACCCACTGAGCCTAATCTTTGGTCACCACACCTTCACCCAGTCCTGAGGCCTCTAATAGCACTGAACATGCGACACCAATGCGTGCAGGGTGTTTTAGGAGGACACAGCTTGTCTCTAGTCTTCATTTCCCCATACCACTGTGCATAGACTTCATCCATTTGAAGCAGTCACTGGGTCTCGCACGTGGCTTCACACTGAGCAGAGGGCAACTGGTGCAGGTGCGACAGAAGGCCACACTTTGTGGTTAGCACTTGTTTTGCCAAACACGTTGGTCACAGCCTATACCTGCTCACAAAAGGGACTTGGAACAGTCTGTAACTAGCAGCCATATTACATGCAATGCCCAGTCCTTGTGCCCTTAAAATCACTGAGTCTGCTCTTTGGCTGTGCACAGTGTGAACTGGGCGCAGAGTGGCATTTCCATTCTGTGTTGAATTCCTTGTTCGTTCAAATAATTGACAATTGCTGTTGCCGCTTTAAAAGTGTTCATTATCCTCTCAAATGGTGGTTGACTTCGTTTTTGGATTTTATTGTGGGTCACGAAAATTCAAGCAATAAAAAAATGTGCCTTTAAATTCCGTATTTATTACACTGTTTGCTGCGCTTTAAAAGCACAAGTCAAATGTCAGACTGTGTCCTCTGACAAATTTCAGCTTTTTTAATGTGGGGGTTGATGTTTACATCTCCTCTCTCTTTGTAGTCAGAGGAAAAAAAAGTGAAGAGAATTAGGTGACAATCTTGCTGTGGTACAGGAGTTGAAGGGAAATGCTGTATCATGTCGTTTTTTTAAAACACAACAAAATGGAAATGCCTGCAAATGAATTGTAAATATGCAGCAGTTAGGAAAGCAAAAATGATGCCCATGTTTTTCAATTCTGAAGTGTGATGGAAACAAAGATATTAATAGGATCAAAACAAACCAAGACACTTTACTTGGTGGTGCACAAATGCTAAAGATTCACTAAACCCCAATTTCCACACATTGTCATGTGTGTGCAATATAGTTGCTTCACTAAAATTGTATGTCCGTGCAGCTTAGTGGCCTTTTCAGTGGAAAACCTGCTGTCTGTAAATGACAGTGTGCTATCAGACAATGCTTTAGTTACATTCACAAATCATCCGCCTCATGACTACTCAAGCTAGGTGGGTTGGGAACTTTTGGTCTAAAGTGTAGGTTATGGATCTAAATGGTTTGGGAACCACTGTCATAGAGCATATGTTTCTAATATTTACATGGTCGGGGGGTAGGTAAGACAGTTCATGGGGGATTCTACAACCAGAAAACGTATTTTCTATTTCTTATGTGACACTGCTGAAATCCCAAGGCTCTGCAGTGTTGTCTAGGACTGTTGGCGAGCTGCCCTTCTACCCCAAATGGCTCCCAAATTCGGTGCATTTTTCTGGAAACATTTTGAATGTTTTGCAGGTAATATTCATGTGATAATTCTCGTTGTAATTATACACAAGCCATTTTGGTGATACTAACCTTGTATCTCTGCCACTTTCATTTAATCTGAACTAAACAGTTGGCATTGTCAAAGTGAGTATCCTGTAGTGGGGTTTTACAAGGTTGGCTCCGTTACTCTAGGGAAAGCAAAATGGCTTCTCCTATGGAGCGTTGTGTCAACCTTATTGACAGAGGCTCAAATAGAATGCTTCCTCCATCACTATCATATTGCTGATATCAGCAGGCTTGTCATTTGTCTGTTTTTAGCAGGTGTGGTGCCCACCCACATACTTTTGTTTAGGTATTTTCTCCTCTTTTGTCCCACTTTCCCACTCCTGCAGCTGCTCCGGATGTTAATTTGATGGATTAGAGTCAAACCAGGAACATGCTGTCTCTGGGATAGCTGTAGATAGCAAAAAACAAGTGTTATCTCCCATGGGAGTAACGTCGTAATTGTCACTCCTTTATCAAAGTTTCAATCATTTTTATGAAAGTCCTGTTGGTGATTTGGTCATTGGTTGATTTTTATTTTTATTTGAGTTCCATACTATTGCATTCATAGTATATACATCTTGACTTGGGAAAATTCAAATTTTTCTGCCCAATGTATTTCGGGCGTTGCCCTTCGTCAGGGAACTTTAATTCTGAAAGTATTAGAAAATAAGGTGTTTCCACCATTAGCACAGGAAGAAACTAATGTTTGTAACATTTTAGATGTGAAAATGAAAAAGCGCATTAAAGCAAACAATATGGACTGTTCATCAGGTTGTGCTCGGTGGATAAGTAGGGAATGTACAACGGTTCGAGAGAAACTTCATCAATAAGAATATTAATTGCTGTGATTTCTGAGAAACATACACGCATGCCTTGTGATTCAAAGTGAATTTATACGGGCAGTAAGATCGGCTGGTGCTCGTAGTGATACCGGCGGATAATCATGCTGATGTTTCCGTGATGATTCTTTAAGAATAGTGAGTGTACGGGTGGATAATTCTATGGCAGGACGGAGGCTCCGATTATGCTTTCTCATTTCTTTACTGTCCACAAATCACAGCCAATAAAAACACAGTAAAGAACACAAAAAAAACTACATATCCCATGAGCACCTGAACGACCATAGAGATGATACAATATAAAAAGGTGCCATAGAGGACAACACTTCCTCTTTCTTTGCAGCTCCGCAGCCAGTTAAGTGCACTTTTTCCTCTACTATGCTATTGTGCTTATATTATTGTTATTACTTAGTGCGCTTTTGCAACTGTGGTTTGCACTGATGTTATATGCTCTTTGACTTGTTTGCCGGTTTATTTGCTGCGTGCTCTTCGGCGTTGCTGCGGGGGCGTGTGCTCACCCCCCTGGTTGCAGGCTTGCATTTTTCACGCCTGTTTGCTGCTTTGTGGAGCGGGAGACGGGGATGAGAGTCGCTCGTCTCTCATTTTCGACCGGCTCGCTTGTCCCGCACACGCGCAGTGTCACTTGTCGTCCGACTTTGACAGCGCATTCCGAGCTTTTCTCTTGAGTGGAATTTTGACTCGGTTTCTTCAGCGCGTTTCAGGCTTTCTCCGGAGGAGATATTTGACTTGGCTTCTGAAGCTTATGCCCACCTGCCGGTTCGTTAGGCCCCTCACGCCCTTGTTCAACAATAGGACAGGGGTTGTAAAATTTTGAATAGGCTTTTCCTAGAGTGTTACAGCAAGCCCTCCCTCCACACTTAATTGAAAGGTTTTTCCTGGTTTGTTGGCTTGCTTTTGGGTCTACACTCCCCCTGCATTGCCCTTTGGGTTGCCTATATATTCCTTCACCTCTGTGGGCCTATTACTTTTGTCTAAAGGCATTATGGGAGATTACTATGAGGATGAAGAGTACTACAATGAAGAAGAGGAGCCCACTGGCTCCGTTGATGCCGAATATATGGGTCAAGCTTTATTTCATGCTATTGACCCTTTGCATAGGCATTTATCTGAGTATGCCACTCAGCAAGGATGGTTGCCTCATTCTGGACATTCCAAACGGTCTCCCAAAAATCCACATATGGCGGATTTTGCGAAATTGGCAAAAACTTTGACCTCTTCACGTGCTTCTGACCATTCCAAACGTCCCGTGTTGCCACAACAGGATTCCCCCGCGACTAATGAGTCCTCTACTGATTCCTCCTCTTCTGACCCTGTGGTTCCTCCACCCAAGAAGAAGGCTCGTAAGGAGCACTTTGTGGATGCCCCTTCCAAACCCCAGGTGCTTACTTTTGACCCTACTGACATTGTCCATCCCAATTCTACCGCCTGGCTTCCATCCCCTGAGGTGGCTGAATATGTGCAGTCGCATATTCGGCGCCCATTCGACAAGGATGTTCGTGCTCGCTTGAAGTCGGAGTGTCCCCGTCCTGATCTTGCTGACAAACTAGCGGATACGCCTGATGTTGACCCCTCTATGGTGACCTACATGAGGAAGTTTTCAAAGGATCCGAAGAAGGGTCTGGACAGATCCTGGAGGTCCCGTCAGGACAAGAGGTTAGACCTTCTTGGTCCCGTGACAAAGATTTTGGACCTTGCGTATTGCGCTAAGGATTCTGACGCTCTTATCGACCCTGAGGAACTGGTGGGCTGGTCTCAGAGGGCCATCTGCATGCTCGGCAATGCCAATTGCGCTCTATCTTGTGAGCGCAGTCGCTCCATTCTCATGAAATTGGATCCCAAATTAACTGATCTGGCCCCTTCGGAATCTGGATCCCTGGCTCAGGATTTGCTTTTGGCCATCCTTTTCTCAAGGAACTTACTAACTTTTTAGCGACGTTCAGTGGCCTTGATAAAGTGCAGTTCAATCTTCATCGGGGTTTCCGACAGGTTTTCGGTCGGGCTGGCCGAAGGGACGTTCGTCCGGCCGGGGAGTCAATCAACCCAACCAACGTGGTGGTTAGTCCCAAAGAGGCGGCAGTCAAGACAGCTACAATTCTGGCAAGTCCAAGTTCTACCCTTCCCGTAAGGGGAGAGGCCAGTATTCCAAAGGCGGCTACGGAGGAACCCAAGGTGGACGTCCCGATTCTTCAAACTCAGGTGAGCTTGATTCTGGCTTCCGAGGTTGTTTTGGGGGGCAGGGTGAAATATTTTCTCCACAATTGGCAGCAAATCTCAAGCGATGCTTGGGTGTTGGAGACGGTACAAGGTTACAAACTAGAGTTTTACAACCGCCCTCTTCAACACCGTATCCCTCTGCCCCATGTTTTTTCCTAACAAGATCAGGCATTCATCTCAGAGGAAATAGAGTCTCTTCTGGCGAAAGGGGCAATCATTCCTTCCTCCCGTCATCCCGACGGCTTCGTCAGCACCGTTTTTCTGGTGGAGAAGAAGGGAGGAGGCTCCCGTCTGGTCCTCAATCTGAAGGACTTCAACAGGGGTGTGGTGTACCGTCACTTCAAGATGGAGGGTATCCATCTTCTGAGAGATCTACTTCAGGAGGGGGACTGGATGGTCCGTCTCGACCTGAAGGACGCTTACTTGTCTGTTCTAGTCTATGCTCCTCATCGCCGCTTCCTCCAGTTTCAGTGGCTGGGGAAGTGGTTCGAGTACACTGTCCTTCCGTTCGGTCTATCCTCGGCTCCGTGGTGCTTCACGAAGCTGATGCGTCCGGTGGTGGAATCTTTGCGAGCCCGTGGGGTCCGCTTGATTGTCTACCTCGACGACATTCCCTTGATGGCCCAAAGCCCTCTCCTTTTGCAACTTCATTTACGGTGGTCCATCAAACTCTTACAATCTCTGGGTTTTCTTGTGAATCCACCGAAGTCGGACTTTCAGCCATCGCAGACGATGGACTTTCTCGGTTTCCGCATCGATTCGGTGGCCTGTCAACTCCTTCTACCCGGTCAAAAGATCAGAGCGATCAAACAAGAGTTGCGCATGGTGCTATCCAAACAAATGGTCTTGTTGCGGTCAGTGGCTCGGATTGTCGGTCTGTTGTCTTCTTCCATCCAAGCCATTTTTCCGGGTCCCTTGCACAATCGAGCTCTTCAGCGCTACAAAATCAGGCATCTTCAGAAGGGCCTTCGTTACTCCGACCTCATTCCTCTTTCGGAGGATGCTCGCTGGGAGATGTTGTGGTGGCTGGACCACATGGAATCTTGGAACGGTCGAGCGATGTTCGGGAAGACTCCAGAGGTGGTGATCGGGTCAGATGCGAGTCTTTGGGGTTGGGGAGCCCGGTGCGGGTCTCTAGCGACGGGGGGGCCGTAGGTCCCAGGAGGAGTTATCCCTTCACATCAATTGCTTGGAGCTCCTTGCGGGCTCTTTCGCGATTCGTTGTCTTACCCCGCAGGCGTCGAACTGTTGCATCCTCCTCCGCATGGACAATATCTCAGAGGTGAGGTATGTCAAAAAGCTCGGGGGCACCAAGTCCAAACTCCTGGCGGAGATTGTAAAGGACTTTTGGCATCTGTGTCTGCAACGTCAGATCACAGTTATTGCTGAATACCTCCCTGGTCGGGACAATCGCATTGCGGACTGGAACTCTCGCCATCTGCGGGATTACAGCGATTGGCGTCTTCACCCTCGGGTATTTCGGACTTTGTCCCGGATTTGGGGACGGTGTCACATGGACCTTTTTGCCTCTCGCCTGAACAAACAGCTTCCCCTGTTTTACAGTTGGCGCCCGGATCCGGAGGCTCTGGCCACGGACGCGTTCCTCCAGTCTTGGCCTCCTCGCCTGTGCTATGCATTTCTTCCCTTCGTGATGATTCCCAGAGTTCTGGCCTGCTCGAGGCTCTTTATTTCGGAGATCATTCTCATCGCTCCTCTTTGGAGAGATCAGGCGTGGTTTCCGATTCTTCTGGAGATGAGCTGCTCCCCGCCGCTCCTTCTCCCCTGCATGTGGAACCTGTTGCTGGACCCTCTGCTGGAACCTTACCCCCTCATTCTTTCGGGTCATCTCCGTCTTGTGGGGTGGCGGATTTCGGGGGACGCTGCCAAATCTCAGGCCTTTCTTCGGACGCTGCCCGATTTATCGGTGAAGCTTGGGCCCCCAACACACACAAACGTTATGCGTCAGCTTGGAAACAATGGTGTGATTGGTGTCGTTTTAGTTCCGAATTTTCTTGCATTTCTTGCTTCTTCTGGTTTGGCATACAGAACGATAAATAACTTTCATTCAGCGATTTCAGCTGGCCATGTTCCTGTTGATAATAAACCTATTGGGGCACATCCTTTAGTTTCCAAATTACACAGAGGCATTCGGATGGTAAAACCTCCTTATCCTAAGTATGTCACTTTGTGGGATGTCTCAGTGGTTTTGCATTTCTTGAATTCTTGCCCTTCTAATGCTTTGCTCTCATGCAAGCAATTGTCTGCCAAGTTGACTATGTTGCTATGCCTGTTGTCCTGCAAACGCGTCTCTGATGTTCGGGCTTTGGACCTTGCTGGGCGCACGTTCTCTCCGGAGGGCGTTTCCTTTGCCATATCTCGCCGTACTAAATGTAACACGTCTTCTGTATCTTATCCTTCTTTTCCACACAATCCAAAGCTTTGTGTGGTTCAATGCATCAAGGATTACGAGGTAAGTACTGCACCTTTTCGACATGATTTACAGGGTCAACTGCTTATAGCTTTACAGAAGCCTTTTAAGCCTGTCACTCCTGCTACTTTGGCGCGTTGGGTGCGCTGGCTCATGTTGGAGGCGGGCATTGATGTCTCTGTCTTTGGGGCTCATTCTGCTCGAGGAGCCATAGCATCCTAAGCTTTTTCCTTGGGGGTAGGCCTCCAGGATATCATGAAGTCTGCTGATTGGTCTTCGGAATCAGTATTTAAAATGTTTTATTTCAAACCTATTGTGGATGTTGCTTCTGTGTGGTGGCTAAGCTTTGAACAAGCATAATCGGAGCCTCCATCCTGCCATAGAATTAAAAATTTGCTAACATTCGTGCCAAGAATTTTCAAATCTATTAAGGACAGGAGGCGAGGATTATCCCACCCTTGTTATGTAATTGCTATTTCTATTGCACAGTACCATTTGCTTATATGCATTTCTATTCAGATATGTTCCTAATGTTTCTCTGCATTGTTTTTTCCCACCTTAATTTTGGTTTTTAATGCTCTTACGCCTTTATAGGTTTGGGTTATTAAAGCTCTGTTTTACCTTTCAGGTTCAGATTCTAAATGAGTTTCTGGATTCGTGTTCCCGTTGCCTGAGTATGGTGCTTCGCACAGAAGATCTTCGGCTTCAGTTCCTCGTTCGGATTCCTTTGGTCTAATCTTCGTGACCTGCTTCACGGATCCTTGGTTTTGAGACTTTATCCTTTTGGTTGAACTGTTCTAGACAAAGAAAGAGGAAGTGTTGTCCTCTATGGCACCTTTTATATTGTATCATCTCGAAGGTCGTTCAGGTGCTCATGGGATATGTAGTTTTTTTTGTGTTCTTTACTGTGTTTTTATTGGCTGCTGTTTGTGGACAGTAAAGAAATGAGAAAGCATAATCCTCGCCTCCTGTCCTTAATAGAATTGAAAATTCTTGCACGAATGTTAGCAAATTTTTAATCATGCTGAACATTCCGTGACAATTATTTTGAAAATTGTGAATGTTACGGGCCCGTGATGTTTACGGGTTAAAGGTGCACAAAATGTTTTTTTATGGTGATGTGAGCAATGAATACATGCGTCGTGCTGCAATAGTGCTAAAATCTTACCTTTATGGTAAACTTGCTCGTTCACAAAAGATTGAGTGCCTCACGAAAATAGTACGCGAGAGCGTGTGATGAAAGGTCAGAAATCGACGGTGTTGCCTGTGGATAAATTGGAAGGTCATTGCTATGCGATGGCATATGGCACTGAAAAATGGAAAGGCGGAGAACTGCACAATAACTCACTGTGATATTGTGATGAATTGTAAATGGCGGCGTCCAAATTCGTGTGTTCGAGTGAATGTCGGGCAGTGTGATGATTTCAAAAGAGTTCCGATCATGTGATCGTAGTAATAGAAGACAGACTGCGGGCGTAGCTACGATGTCAGGCAGGGGTATTGAGGAGAGACTGGTGTAAACACTTCTTAACCTGACAAAATGCATTGGACAGAAAATTGTGAATTGTCACAAGTCAAGATGTATATACTATTAATGCAATAGTATGGAACTCAAATCAAAATCAACCAATGACAAAATCACCCAACAGGACTTTCATAAAAATTATTGAAACTTTGATAAAGGAGTGCCAATTGGGGACATTACTCCCACGAGGGATAACGCTTGTTTTTTGCAGTTTCCTCACCCTCATGCCCAGGAGGGTTCACCAATAGGGCACCCACAAATAGGAGTTACCTTTGACTACTTAATTTTACCAAGTGTGCGATCATCCACATTCCAATTGGATTTCATAACTGTAGATAGAACACACCCTGTGACTTGGGATGATTGTGTGTTTTTATTTTAATTGTCAAGCATGGACGAGTGCACATTCATCAGAGAATAACTGAAACTGGCATCCGCAACGAGAAAATCTACTCAAGATAGACAGCCTTCAAGGTCCACCACCAAATTAAAAGGTGCTAACAAAAAAGGAAGCACACTTCAATAGCTGTAATTATCTCTAAGATAAGCAAAGACAAATTACAAACAGTACCAAAAAACACCACTCCCTTCCCAGAAGACACAGTTTAACAAAACAAGCACAGTCAAAGAAAATAGGCCTCGCCTTTAAAATGCAAATATCGACCTTGACAAGGCTAGTTTGCAATTGGTGTCCCCCACGCGTGCCACCAGCATTGCCATGACACCCATGGCAACCATCTTGAAATAGTAAGAAAAAACTATCCAAGGCGACTGTAATGAGCACACATGCAGCTTGCACATGAATCACGATGCATGCATACATATGCTTCATTCTGCACCATAAGCCTTTGTACAGTTATTTTACATTACTATTCTAAAAAACACTTATAAAAAATAAAGCAAAAATAAACAAAACCAAGAGTGTCGAATAGCAAAAAACAAGAGAGAGTAGCGTTGCAGCACTTTGCAGCTACGGACCCTCAAACAAAAATGTTAAAACGTGAAACGGGACTGGCAAGGGAGATTGAAAAAAATGCTAATACGCTGTTTGTATGTTTTAGCAGACTAAAGCCAGAACTGTTGGCTTTGTGAGTGCGTATTTCTCTCCTGATCAAATCTACACACCTGTTCAATAAATGTACAGTGCTCTACGGAGGGAGTGGAGTTCCTGGACTCAAATGACTTCAGCGGACTGCATTATCCTCCGTAGCTGGTCACTTCATTAGCAGGCACAACCAGTGATTGCATTGTATCTTGAATGGAAGGGCCAGAGACTGTTCAATCCCTAAGCAAACAGCGCCAATGGTTGATTGTTGTCTTGGCAAATAACAAACGTGGCTGCTCATGGTCTTAATAGATGGAACCATCACTTGCTTGCATACTTTAATTTCAGCCCAAAATACACATTAAACTCTGGAATGCATGGCCAGGGGGAATAAGATCAAAAACAACATAAGTCACAAAAAGCGTAAAGAGACTGAGGAGATAGCGAAGAGTGAGGCGCAGTGCCTGCAGGCCGAATCACAGGCCATAGCAAGCAATGACCCCTCTCTGTTGAGACGACTAAAACTCCTTCAACAGGAATACCTTGCGCTAGCCAAAAAGGATGCGCAACACGAGATACAGGCTCTGCATAGGCGCCTATACGATGCAGGCGACAAAACAGGCTGATTGTTTGCATGGATTAGCAAAAAAAGAGTTGGACAGCAGATGGGTAACACAGATACAGACATAAGACGGTCAGACCCACATAACCCCCGCTGCAATAGCAAATGCCTTTTCAGGATACTTCAAGGCCTTTTATGCAAAGCGTTCATTGGCAGAAACAGAGCAGATCAGGCATACCTACAATCCATACAGCTCCCAAGGTTAGACACAACTGACTCACAGACCCTAGATGAAAAACTCACTAAAGAGGAAATCATAGACGCCACATGGCAGATGAAAATGGGGAAGGTCTTGGGTCCCAATGGGCTCCCCCGGGAACTTTTCAAACAAAACGGGGCACTTTTTAGCCTACACCACCTCCACCTGTACCTGGAGGCACACGAGTTTGGTAACCTCCCTGGGGACCTGCGAACGGCCACCATTGTGGTAATTCCCAAGGAAGGTAGAGCAACATAGTGAAAGAAATAATATGCTTTGAAGATTTGACCTGTTTCTGTACTGCAAATAAGAACATGCAAATAAACACATTCCCAAAAAAAAAACCATAAGTGGCAAACCCGGTATTCCTGAGAACCTGGGTACACAATATTTACAACAAGAGCAATGGCACCCCAAGACAAAGCACTAAGCCTGTGTTTCCCTAGCAAACACAAATATGCAAGCTTCAAACACTGAAACAAAAATTATTTCATAGCTGTTGACTGCTATTCAGTATAACAATATACCAAATAGGTGGTCTAGACAAATAGTGTAGTGATGGTGCTTAGTGATAAAGGTGACCTGGAAGTGCGTAGGTGTACAGAAGCACAGAAATGTTGACTTAATATCCTCTTAGTTAAAGAAGCCAGAACTCAAAGTTAGAGTACAAATTCAGCAGACTACAGTTCATTTCAGGTAAAGTCAACATGGGAATACATCAACGTATCACTCCACTCTACACATAACTTCCAATGGGGTCTTCATCAGGACCATTTAGGTACAAGCATGGGTCATGTGACTAAGGATTTTTCTCTTGACATGTATGCTTCACAGAGCAGGCTCAAACCTTCCAGCTTGACGAGAGACAGCGTCTGGATGCTCCTGACCCTAATACAGCAGCTCAATCATTTGTGCTAGCAACAAGCAGATTCAGAGCACTTTAGATCACAAACATGGTATACAGAAACAAAGAGCCATACAAATGTGTAAATCAATGTAGAAGCAATGTTACTTAAGACAATGAGGACTACAAAGTGTAGAGTCATCTGCCATCCATGCTAGTACCCATTATATGTTAGGTGCTTGGTTTAGACAAATGTAGGGGCACATTTATGAGGTTTACAAGCAGCACAGTAACCAAAGTTGCTGCAGTGTGTTGCATATAAAGGAGATAGCCCAACAGTACCATATCAACTAAGGTATTGTGCTGTTGCTTTCCCTTATAGTGTTGGCCTTCCTTAGACTGCTTTGCATCAATCAGTTATTCAAACAAAGTACTTGTAGAGCACGCTGCTTACCCGTGAGGGTCCCAAGGTGCTGAAGGGAGGTGTGTGGGGGTGGGGGGGGTGCTGCTACACCTCGAAGAGCCAGGTCTTGAGGAGTCTTCTGAAGATGAGTAGGTCTTGGGTCTGCCGTATGTGGGTAGGGAGGGTGTTCCAGGTCTTGGCGATGAGGTAGGAGAAGGATCTGCCGCCGAAGGTCGTTCGTTGGATGCGAAGGACGGCGGCAAGGGTCAGGCTGGTGGAGCGGAGCTGGCGGGTGGGGGGTGTGGAAGCTGCGTCTGTTGTTCAGGTAGGCTGGTCTGGTGTGGAGTGCTTTGTGTGCGTGAGTGAGGAGCTTGAAGGTGATCCTCTTGTCTACGGGGAGCCAGTGTAGGTTTCTCAGGTGGGGGATGATGTGGCTGTGGCGGGGGATATTGACGGTCAGTCGGTCGGAGGCGTTTTGGATCTGTTGCAGTCGTCGCAGGTGTTTGGCTGGGGTTCCTGCGAAGAGTGCGTTTCCGTAGTCCAGTCTGCTGCTGACGTGGGCCTGTGTCACCGTTCTTCTTTTTTCGGTCGGTATCCACTTGTAAATCCTGCGGAGCATGTAGTGGGTGTTGAAGCAGGCGGATGAGACGGCGGTTGACCTGCTTAGACATGGAGAGGGAGGAGTCGAGGAGATTGCGTGCATGGTCGGTGGGTGTTGGTGCTGTTCCCAGTGTGGTCAGCCACTAGGAGTCGTCCCAGGCTGAGGGGGTGGATCCGAGGATGAGGACCTCCGGCTTGTCTGAGTTCAGCTTCAGATGGCTGATCCTCATCCAGTCAGCGACGGCCTTCATTCCCTCGTGGAGGTTGGTTTTGGCGGTGTGTGGGTCCTTGGTGAAGGAGAGGATGAGCTGGGTGTCGCCGGCGTAAGAGATGATGTTGAGGTCGTGATGGCAGGCCACTAGTGCGAGGGGGGCCATGTAGACGTTGAACAGCGTCGGGCTGAGGGATGAGCCCTGGGGGACGCCGCAGATGATGTCGGTGGCTTCGGATCGGAAGGGTGGGAGCCGGACGCTCTGGGTTCTGCCGGTGACGAAGGACGTGTCCAGTCAAGGGCATCAATGCCCACATCCTTGCAGTGTAGTTCAAGGATGTGTGTATATACTCTTCCAGAGCAAATTTCTATGCTTTGACTAAGTTTAACCCTTTAACACATTGTAGGTGTGCTGTTTGCTGCTGCACACAAATAAAGTTCGAAATGTTTGCAGAAACCTTTACACCTGCCCCAAGAAAGCATAATTTTTTTAATGCAAATCTCTTCTACCAAAGTTAGTAGATTAATATCAAAATGAATGGGTGGGGTATGGGAACGTCCAAGTATCACCCAAGTCATGCCTCCTTTTCACAAAATAGTGCATTGTGCTACTTTGTGTAACTTTAGGACACTTTCCACTGCAATTAAGGATTTGTGCTGTAAACACCAAAACAGCACTTTTCACCACGTTTGCGTCACTTTTGTGATTCAAACCACAGCCAAAGTGTTTTTGAATTCATCCCACAAACCCAGGATTTGAAACATAACACAATGCGGGTGTCATAATAAAAAATTCAATTACTATGATAGGAAATCTTCTTAGGAAACTAAGGCTCTAAGCTAATGCTTGTAATTTGCATGTAGTGCTCTGATGACAGTTCATAGCTCAATCTGCTATTTTTGAAGGATTGTAACTTATGAACTCCAAGTAACAAAAGGATCTCTGTGACAAAAGCAGTTACCCACTGAGCTATCTACATAAAATTATGATCTGTGATCTGCAAATTACATGTTGTGCTTTGCAGTGGGAATGTTAACCCTCTATGCTGCTTTTATCATGAGCCAAAACTGTTTCTAGTGAAATGATAGTTCTCTCTATCAATCAATCAGGGATTTATAGAGCGCACTACTGCCCCGTAAGGGTCTCAAGGCGCTGGGGGGGGGGGGGGGGGGGGGAGAGTGGGTCATCCGAAGAGCCAGGCCTTGAGGTCTTTTCTGAAGGCTTGGAGTGTAGGGCTTCATCTGATGCCGAGGGGGAGTTTGTTCCATGTCTTGGCCACGATATAGGAATGTAGAAGAAAGATCTGCCCCCAATTCTGGCTCTGTAGATATAGAGGATCTCGGCAAGGGCTAGGTTGGCGGTGAAGAGGTTTCTTATGGGAACGTGGAAGGAGATTCTTTCGTTGAGGTATTTGGGTCCGGTGTTGTGGAGGGCTTTGTAGGTGTGAGTGAGCAGCTTGAAGTTGACTCTTTTTTTGACAGTGAGCCACTGGACGTTGCTGAGGTGTTTGGTCATGTGATCATGTCATGGGATGCTGAGGACAAGTCTGGCTGCGGCGTTCTGAACTGTCTGGAGTTTGCGAAGGAGTGAATTGTTGATTTCTGTGGAGAGGGCGTTTCCGTAGTCCAGCCTGCTGGTGACAAGTGCATGGGGGACAGTCTTCCTGGAGTCTGGAGGATTCATTTGAAGGTCTTGCGGAGTATGCAGAGGGTGATGAAGCATGTGGAAGACAAGGGGCCTCATTTATGAGGCCGTGCGTCACTTTTACGCCGCCGGTGCGTCACTTTTTGTGACGCACCAGCAGCGTAAAAAATGTGCCTTGTTGCACCATATTTACAAAGTAACGCATCTAGGTAGATGCGTCACTTTGTAAACCCCTGCACTACATTATACCTACACCAGGTATAATGTATGCAGAGGGGGCGTTCTGTCGCAAGAAAGGGTCATAGAAGTGACGCAGTGAAATCTATAAGATTTCACTGCGCCACTTCTTGGACATAAATGCGTCAATTTCTTACGCCTGCCTCACAGCAGGCGTAAGACTGACGCAAGCCCTTTCACATGGGGCTTGCCCCATGTGAAAGGACACATTGCTGGAGTTGCGTCACTTTTGTGACACACTCCAGCAATGCGTCACTTTTGCGCCATACAGATACGTCAGAAATACTGACGTATCTGTAACTCCTTGCACCATGATGCGTCATACTGTAAATATGACGCATCATTGGTGTCGCAAGGAAGGCGCAGTGAAAAGTGACGCATCGCTGTTTTCACGCAGCGATGCGTCACTTTTCATAAATGAGGCCCAAGGTGTTGATCTGTTAGTTCATGGTGAGTGAGGAGATGAGTATGATGACTAGGTTGGGAGCGTGGTCCATGGGGCTGGGAGGTTTTCTGAGGGTAGGGGGCCACCAGGTGTCGTCCCACATGGTGGGTGTTGGATCCAAGGATGAGGACTTCCGTTTTCTCAGAGTTGAGCTTCAGGCAGCTGCTGCTCATCCAGGATGCAACATCCTGCATTCCTTCCTGGAAACTGTGCCTGGTGATTTTGGGTTCCTTAGTAAGGGAGAGATTGAGCTGGGTGTCGTCGTCGTAGGATACTATGCCGAGTCCGTGTTTTCTGGCTATGGTTGCAAGGGGGGCCATGTAGATGTTGAAGAGTGTGGGGCTGAGTGAGGATCCTTAGGGTACTCCGCATCTGATCTCTGTGGGTTCGGAAAGGAAGGGCAGGAGTCTTATTCTTTGTGTTCTGCCAGAGGGGAAAGAGCGGATCCAGCCTAAAGCAGCACCCTGTATACTGGAATCGTGTGGTCTGGCGGCTAGTGTGCGATGTAGACTGTGTAAAAAGCTGCTGGGTGGTCTAGTAGAATGAGGGCTGGAATGTGGCATTTTGCAAGCAGGGTGCGGATGTAGTCAGTGGCAGCCAGGAGGGCGGTCTCGGTACTGAGGTTGCTGCGGAATCTGGATTGAGAAGAGTCAGGGATATTGCTCATTTCTATGAAGTGTGTTAGCTGGGTGTTGCGATTTTCTCAATGATGAGGTCCGTTGGGTCTGCGGAAGGCTTCTTGAGGAAGGGTTTGTCTTCGGCGTGTTTCCAATTGTCAGGAAACGTGCCTGTTTTGAGAGCGCAGTTGATTGTTCGTCGTACTTCCGGTGCAATGGCTGAGGTGGCCCTGTGGAAGATGTGAGGCGGTCAGGGGTCAGTGGGTTCTATGGAATGGATGCTCTTCATGGTCTTGCGGTGTCTTCTGTGGTGACAGGGGTCCAGGTGAGGAGAGTCTGCTGGGTGGCATTGTTAGTGGATGCTGTTAGGTCGGTGCCTTGGTCTTCGTCATCAAAGTTGTCGTAGAGTGTCCTGATATTGTGGAAGAAGGAGCTGAGGATGTTGCAGAGGTCCTGGGAGGGAGGGACGTTGGTGGGTTCACTGTGCGGTCTGGTAAATTCTTGTAAGATGGTGAAGAGTTCCTTGGAGTTGTGGGATTTGGAGAAGATTCTGTCCTGAGTGAAGTTCAAGTCAGTAACCACCCAAGTTATCATGCTGTTTTCATTATCCACTGTAAAATGCCCAGTACACACAAATGTCTGCAAGCTGATCTTACCTTTCCTCACCCTTTCACATAGAGGCATCCCCTCAAGGTTGGCGCCTGGTGCACCAGCACTGGTCACACTGCCCTAAAGCAGGCATTGTCTTAGAGTAATCATTGTCATTGAAAAATGCCTTTGTCCACAACAAACCGCTCAGTGTATGAAGTTAGTTTGGCTAAAAGTGAGCAACAGCAGTCTCAGGGCTTTGCACAAGGATGTCCAGTATTTTCAGAATTCCCTTTAGAAACAGGCACGTGAAGAGGATAATTGGGGTAGTGTGTAGGCATGAGCGGGAAATCCGTTACGCCCGCGGATTTTTGGGAAATCCGCAATCCGCGAATTTTGCGGATTTCCCGCAAAATCCGCAAAAAAAAACCCGCGGACGTAACGGGTTCAAAAGTTGAACCCACACTCATGTAACTATTTTACAATGGCGCCAGCAAGCTGCCAGCGCCGTTGTAAAATAGTTACAAAGTTAGCTTGCACAGGAACCACTAGATAAAACGAAGCAGGTGCTGCTTTATTTTATCTAAGTGCTTCCTGTGCAAGCTAACTTTTTAACTATTTTACAACGGCGCTGGCAGCTTGCTGGCGCCATTGTATAATAGTTACATCATACATGCCAGCATTTCAGAAGAGCAAAGTGGGAGTTTTGAAAAAAAAAATCGGGAGAATGGGGCCTTGAATCGGGTTACTGGCATGTACGGGCTTTGGAAGTGTGTTGTGTGCAGGATCGGACATTGAAACGCCAATGTGCGCAATGGCAGGCAGAGAGAGGGTGATGCAAGTGCTGTGCACCCCCCACCCGTGGGCTTTCCAGGGCGCACACACAGCCGGCATGTCTGTTACATGAGTAGGCTGGGCACATTGTGTTCGCACGGGTTTCTGCAAGTTCGTGAGGGTTTTGTACAATTTCGCAATTTGCGAAATTGTACAAAACCCTCGCGAACTTGCAGAAACCCATGCGAACACAAAAAAAATCCGCAAAATCCGCGAGAATTCGCGGATTTTGCGGATTTTCGCAATCCACAAATTCGCAAATCCGCAAATTCGCGGATTGCGAATCCGCAAAATCCGCCCAAGCCTAGTAGTGTGACAAACTGGGGCCCTAAAGGTAACTCAGTAGACTTAGCTCAGGCTGCTGAGATTCAAGGTGTAATCTCGCTACAGATAACAGGTTTCCGGGTAGCATTGACTCAACAGTTCATCATTCCAGGATCATTAGAATAAAGAAAATCAAGGATGAATTGTTCCTTTGTTGTGAAACAGCAACAAAACTAATGTATGTACTCTATAAAACAAGTTGCTGTAATTTCACATTACGCAAGTTACGGGAAAGTTCTGAAACTATGACATTATGCCATTTCAACAATTACGCGCCATTTGAAGTTAAATAAAAATGTGACCGCAAACATACCGTTTGAGGCAAAAATTGACAGTAAACAAACTGGAATAGAACACCAGTGATTATTGTTCGCAGTCCTTTTATTAGCATGCATTTTTATTAGCTCGAAATACGTCCCTGCATCAAAAACTAAATCGCGCAAAATGCTTGCTTTGCAATTTTGGTGAAATGTTGCCAATTTTGTTTGCGGAATTACGTAACGCAAACAACCTGGATTTTCCACACCCCTTCTCAAAAGCTGTAGAAGGCTTTAAACTCTCACCACAGATTCCAACATATGCACTAACTTCACCTTTCCAGTTTACCTTTCTGTTTAACCCCGTTTACAGAAAGGACGGTAAAATTTGGAAATAAAAATGGCATGATCCATTGCTTAAAGAGGTATCAAGTGTTTTTGATATAAACACACCTGTCTCATGAGAACCTTTGGCCCCATCATTGTGAAAAATTCAAAATCGATAGTCAGCTTTAACACATGGATTAAATGCATCATGCAAAGTTCATAGCTTTTGTGAAAAAAATCTGATCGCTAATAAGAAAATGCACGCTTAAGATTGTGGCAAAATTCTCTTCAGTCGCAAAGGCATCCCATGCGTATCTTTCCACCTCGTTACCACTCTGGAGTGAGATTGGAACATATATCATCAGATAAGGCTCTATCAGCAGGCTGATCCGGGATGCTGTGTGCATAAAAGAAAACGAAGCAGAGAAGGAGACAGCAACAAAGAAGAGAGTGCCAGTATCGGATGATGCAAGAGAGAGGGATAGGGAGAGGGAAACAAAGGAAGGGAGAAATGAAGGAAATAGAGGAAGAACAGTGGGAGAGGGTGCACATAGGGAGAGTAAGTGCAAGAGAAAACGATAGAAGAAAGTTGGAACTGGAAAGAATATATGGCGCACTTCTTCCACCGGGAGATCTATCTAATGACTCGCTCACAGGATGGCTTGCGCTGCTGGCTACCAGGTGCGCCGGGATCAGCAGCACAAGCAGCTGAGCACTGCACGTGACTGTATAGCACCACATATTCCCTCACATACTTACAGAAAATGCATCTACCAATGTCAAAGGCGGCGTCATCCCAGAGAGTAATAGCTGGCCTCCAGTCAGTCCTGGAGAAATGCCATTCCCAAACCTTACCCTGCCACTACCTTACACCCCTCACAATTATTGACTCTCGCCCACCCCTTTCACTACGACATCATAAAAAGACGCACTGGAGCCGGTATGGGTGACAGCACACCTGTGAACTGCTCCCGGCCATTACAGTGATGCCCTGGCCCTCCTCCACTGGGTCAGCGCAGCTGCACTTTTCTCCTGGCTATCATCTCGTCCTGCTGCTGCCTCCAAGGAACGAGGTGCGGGGGACACTGGAAGTACATAGATGGGTGGAAGCCACACTGTATTTTACTCTGTGCTGAGAGAGTTCAAGTTCAAGTTCATGAATTTGTATAGTGGGCTACTCACCCATAGGGTCTCAAGGCGCTTGGGGGAAGGGGGTGCATTATTTATCAAATAGCCAGGTTTTAAGTTCTTTCCTGAAGGTAAGGTGGTTCTGGGTAATGCGGAGTTGAGTGGGGAGAGAATTCCAGGTCTTGGCAGCCAAGTAGGAGAAGGATCTTCCTCCCATGGTGGATCTTTGGATGCGTGGAACTGCGGCGAGGGCTTGATTGGAGGATCTTAGTTGTCGGGTCGGTGTGTAGAAGGACAGTCGTGAGTTGAGGCATTCGGGTCCTAGGTTGTAGAGGGCCTTGTGTGCGTGGGTGAGGAGACGGAACGTTATTCTCTTGTTGACAGGAAGCCAGTGGAGGTCTTTCAGATGACCGGTAATGTGAGCTTGACATGGGATGTCTAAAATGAGTCTGGCTGATGCGTTTTGGATGCGTTGGAGTTTTTTCTGTAGTTTTGAAGTGGTTCCGGCGTAGAGGGTGTTTCCATAGTCCAGTCGGCTAGTGACCAGAGCGTGGGTGACAGTTTTTCTTGTTTCGGTGGGGATCCAACGAAAGATTTTTTTGAGCATACGGAGTACGTTAAAGCAGGAGGATGAGACGGCGTTGACTTGTCTGGTCATCGAGAGGGAGGAGTCTAAGATGAAGCCTAGGTTACATGCGTGGTCTGTGGGTAAGGGTGCCGTGCCCAGGGCCGATGGCCACCATGAGTCGTCCCAGGCAGAGGGGATGATCCTAGGATGAGGACTTCCATTTTGTCTGAGTTGAGTTTTAGGCGGCTGTTTTTCATCCATTCGGCTACTTCTTTCATGCCTTCGTGAAGATTGGTTTTGGCGGTGTTAGGGTCTTTGGTAAGGGAGAGGATCAGCTGGGTGTCGTCAGCGTAAGAGATGATGTTGAGGTTGTGTTGTCGCGCGATGGATGCGAGGGGGCTCATGTAAACGTTGAAGAGGGTGGGACTGAGTGATGATCCTTGTGGTACTCCGCAGATGACTTTTGTGGCCTCGGATTTGAATGGGGGGAGTCGGACCCTCTGGGTTCTCCCGGCGAGGAACGAGATGATCCAGTCTAAGGCTTTTCCTTGCATTCCGATGTTACTGAGGCGTTGTATGAGGGTGCTATGACAGACCGTGTCGAAGGCGGCGGAGAGGTCGAGTAGGATGAGGGCAACTGTTTCTTCGTTGTCCAGTAGTGTTCGGATGTCGTTTGTCGCTGCAATAAGGGCGGTTTCGGTGCTGTGTTTTGCTCGAAAGCCGGACTGTGAGGGGTCGAGGGAGTTATTGGATTCAAGGAAGGCGGCGAGCTGTCTATTGACGGCTTTCTCAATGACTTTGGCAGGGAATGGGAGGAGGGAGATGGGGCGGTAGTTCTTGAGTTCAGAGGGGTCCGCTGTGGGTTTCTTCAAGAGGGCGTTGAGTTCGGCGTGTTTCCAGCTTCCTGGGAAGGTAGCGTAGTTGAAGGAGCAGTTGATGACATCACGGAGATGGGGTGCGTTGATGGACTCTGCTTTGTTGAAGATGTGGTGGGGACAGGGGTCTGTTGGTGAGCCTGAGTGGATGGAGTTCATTAGGCGGGTGGTGTCTTCAGTGGTGATCGGGTTCCAGGCGTTAATGATGTTAGAGGGCGGTTTAGGTTCGGAGGTGGGTGGAGTGGACTGTTCTTTGGAAATGTTCTCAAAGCAGTTATGTATGTCGGCTATTTTGTTGAATTGGAGCATTTCTGTTCCCTCATTGTGCTGGCGCACTGCGTAATGCCTTGCACCATGTACCTTCCTGCACAACAATATTCCTTAAAGGCATATTCCTCTTCCTAAGGGGCATATTTACAACAAAATGTTGGAGCGCAGAGTTGCGCGAAATTTGGGAGTGCTGTGCTCTGACATTTCCAAAACGCAAGGATTCCTCATATTTACATATTTACAACAATACTGTGCACCCCTGTGTTTTCCCAAGCACTGGTGCTAAAAATAGCTGCCTAGGGCCAATGCAGGCACCCTTGCACTGATCATGCAAGGGTGCCTGCTTTACAGGGAATGATTGTTTATGTTCAGGAAGGTGTCCCTTCCTGCACATAATCAATATTGGCTATGTATTTCTTCTATGTGGGCTGCAGAATGCAGCCCACATAGAAGTAGCAAATTATCAGTATTTAATGATTGTTTATGTGCAGGAAGGAACACCTTCCAGCACATAAACAATCATTAATGGCGTTTTGCATTTGCTGAATGCAGCACACACAGAAAAAGCTAAAACAAATAGAAATAAAAGTATTTCTCCTCATATCACCATTCTATTGCATTCATTTGCATGGCGTTAGTTTTTGGGGCTGCCTCAGAATTACAGCTCCTACTAAATCTGAAACAGCATGAAAATGCAATGGGTGTTGCAGTGGAACGCCCCCAGCAACACCCATTGCACTACGCTTTCACCTGCGTGAAAGGGTACCATATTTACAAAGCAGCGTTAAGCCACAAAAAGTGGCTGAACGCCACTTTGTAAATATGGAGCAGGGTATAGCGTCATAGGAACGTCAGTAAAATGACTTTTCCTGTGGCTCAATGCCCTTTTAAATATGTCCCTAAGTATGCTGCAGAATGCAGCACACATTGAAAGAGGAAGTAACAAGGAGAAATAAAGATATTTCTGCTGGTTACGGCTCTGTGGAGTAGGAACACCATTTTGGTACAAACCCAGGTTTACAAGTCTTTGTAAACTTGGGTTTGCTCAAAAGGTCTTGGGTGGATGTATGGGAAAGCCCAAGGTCCACCCAAATAACCCCTACCAAGAGCAAAGCAATGCAAGGCAGCGGTATGTGCTGCATTGTATAACTTTGTATTTACTACACAACGCAAAGATATGCTAAGTGGCTTCACATAGCTTCATAAATGCCAAAAATGATTCTGCGTCGCGCTGCACCACAAAAGTGACCCAACTTCAGTGAAAAATCCTAGCAAATATGTGCCTTTACATTTTGCTGTTGGAGATTGTTATTTGTGGCCCGTGCTCCATAAAAAATGTGTAATGTAGTAATTAAAGAGGACACAGAAGTTTGCTCTTCAGAACCAGCACAACTGTGAACATAGGTGCTTGATGGGCAGCCGAGGTGGCATCTCAACTTCTGCCTCAGTTGAGTCCAGCAAAAGACACACAATCGATGGACGGAATGCAAAACAAATCAAAACATTCACCCCCAGTCAAGAGATCTGGGTTAAATCCATCATTCTATTGCTCACCATGCCAACCCATATGCAAATCAGTCTTGACCTTGTGCCTCATGGGAACAGTCCAGCCCGAACTGCCAAGCCAGGTCCTCCCTGGACTGTAAACAAGCATCCTAGGACCGATTTCAAGGTTTCACCCCTCATCAGCCAGGATAGCTTGAATCCAATGGCACAGTGAGCCCGGGAACCACGCCTGGGCATACCCTGCGCACTTAGGGCAAGGAAGCATCAGTTGAGTCCAGGGCACACAACTGAGGAGGCAAGACCAGGTCTGAGCTTTGCGCCCTGACCTCAGTGGAGTGGGGGAGCTGGGGTCAACCAGGGTGTCCATGTGTAAAAGAATGAGGAATCGCACATTTTTGGACGTTCACAATCACGAAATGCCATGGGCTGATAGCATAATGATGGACAGCCCTCTTAGCCCATGCCTGAAGCTGGCTGAACTGCAGGAGCTAATAGCTGAAAGGGTTGCTCATGAACTCCTTCCTATGTGTGTGTATATATATATATGTATATATATATATATATATATATATATATATATATATATATATATATATATATATATATATATATATATATATATATATATATATATATATATATATATATATATATATATATATATATATATATATATATATATCTACCAGGTAAAGCTGTCTGTAGGCAAAACCTGAAAAGCAAACTGTCCCACTCTGAGTTTAAAAATTAAACTAAATACAGGCAGAACATGGAAGCTTGAGAATGGATGAATGACATTCAAAGTAGATATTCCCTTTCTCATGGATCTCCAAGAAAAGATCTGCTTCTGCACCTTCCAGCAGTGGCAGTTGCCCCGACGGGGTGAGGCAGCATCAACACTCTGCCACTATTGCTTGCCATGTTACATGTAAAAACTGTAGAATTACCTTGCAGGCAGAAGAGGGCTGCACTATCTTTATTGCTCATGTTTCAGATGGCGGCTGTTGAAGTCAAGTTCCACGCAGGCACAATACATTTCTGATATGGTGCACTAGCATCACGTAGTACAGCATGGCAGATAATGGAGTTTCAGCGCTTGGTAATCACATGCCCTCTTGCCCTATCAGATGTAGAGAAAAAAGGTCTACCTTGGTACCTTCAACCATTCTGTCTTTTGATTGAGAGTCAGAAATTGTGGACCTGCCCTAGGTAAGTTTTTGTGCTTAGCTGCTTGAGTGAATGCAGGTTAGTCCATGTGTATGTCTTTGTGACTTTCTTTGTATGTGTCCTTGCAAGTGTGTGTTTGTGTATATATATGCAAGGTCAGACTGGGCGTACTGGGCATCATGCATTTCCGAGGCAGGCTGGAAGAGGGGAGGGACCGCTTTTGTTACTGGGGGCCTGTTTTGTAAAAGTGCAGCAGTTTTAAAAGCACTGAAGAGTTCTTTGTATATCTAACAGTTTTAGGGCAAAAACAAAAGTGCCAATATAACTCCTGTGATTAATGTGGCTGCTGGAGAGAGATAAGAGTGTTGTCTCTTGGCAGTTTGACTAATCTAGGATAGTGCAGAGGGTTTATTATACATGCTGCAAAGAGCATGTACAATGCAGATCACAAAACAGTATGTTATGTGCAAAGCTCAGTGGGTTAATACTGTTAAACAGAGATCATTTGTTACTTGCAGTACATAAGCTACAATCGTAAACTAGGTTAGAAAGTTATGCTTTTTGTGCCAGTTTTTCATTATCCTAATTTTGCTAAAAAGGGTTTATTTGGGAAAATACATTTGTATTAGTAAAATGACCTTAAACACTATATTGGTTTGGAATTTTGATTTTGTGCTCCCCAGACCAAGCAATCTTGAAAATGTCCTACCAGTATGGAATACATGTGAATTCTACAACTTGTAGTCCCCTTTGTCTGATGTAACATTTTCTATACACTGATTTACATACATATGATACACCGTTTCTGTATGTGTGTGTGATGTAAAATGCTCTGACACACTAAACTTGTATGAGAGGCACTATAAAACAAATAAAAAACATGTAAGAGAGGGATATGGAGAGATGAGAGGCTCTGTCGGAGGTTGATAGTGAGAGAATCATTGAAAAGCCCTGGTAAAGATTGTCGTAACCTGGTGCACTGTAAGGTCACTATTTACTATAATTCACTGAATTGGGTGCTAGGGAAAACAGGTGCTGATATAGAAATCACAGCAATCAATATTAGTCTGATCAATCCAAGTAATGTCTTTGCAGCGCGTTCAAAAAAGGAAGAGATCTATCATACATCCCCAAACATCAATCTAAGACTGAACATAAGTATTTACAATTTTTTAAAGCACACACATTTCCAAATCAAAACCAAAGTATAGTACAATTAGGAAACATGAAATCAATAATATGGTGTTTTTATTTAATCCACATCTTTTAGCCACTCCTTTTAGCCAACGTGTTTCGTCGTTTGAGGTTAACACACCTTCGACTTCGTCAGGGCTAAAGGGGATGAAAATACCAAATTTGTAATATACAAAACATATATACAATTGATAACAGCTAAATGCATGCCAAATGATCACCATGTGCAAGAAAATGATATTCATTCAGTAGTGCGCCCATTTATTGCGCTGTTTAACAACATACATCAATGGGTTCATAATTTTAACAGCAAGTGTTTAATGCCGAATTCAATTTTGTGGCTTAAGCAACGCATGCTAGCTCTAAAATACACATGGTGACATATCTCTAAATCAAAACCAATTGCGACATCCATATATGTGATGCCCCTAGTATTCCAAACATAAAATCCTAGCAGTGATTCGTGAATTGACTTGATTATTAATCAAACGTGAATAAAACACACTCCCCAGGATAACAGGCAAGGGATGCGTGTTGTACCTTTGGGGTATTGGATGTACTCAAGTTAAAGTTCTGTAAGGATCAAGAAAAAAGTAGCATAATGTACCATGAGGCACAATGTATCACAAGTCAATATATTTAATCTAGAATCGCACATTCCAAAAGATTATGCCAAATTTAAGGCTTACCTCCTGACACGAAATTAACACCCAGAAACCTTGTATCCAGTATGTATTTTTATCCAATAGTATTCTCAAAGTAAGGTGTGTCCAATGGTAATCAAAACTGCCAAATTCTGCAAGAAAATATCATAGACCATGAGTAGAGATATCTACTCCACATGTTATGAATAATGTCCATTACGTATGGTTACAACGGCAGTGCTGTTAATGCAAGACTCTTGGGGTAGTGTGACCTCCCATTAGTTTGAATCATGTCCTGGAAGTATGGGGAAACCTGTAAATTGTAATAAAAAGGGTATTAAAATTCTAAAATAACGCCGTCCGAGTCATTTCGCAATTTGGTCAATGGTTTAAAACTGTTTTCCAGAACCGAGCCCGATTACAGGGGAAGCGCCCAACTTCCGCATGTGCTTTACGTTGTAGGAACGTAAAAAAGTAAGAAGTAAAGGAAGGACTAAGCACTCACGTGATTGTGCATGGGCGCCACCTTGAATTAGTACATTTATCATGGCAGACGCCAAAACCACTGAAACTAAACCGATATCTCAATTGACAACAAAAGGGAGCATCATATTACAAGGGTGCATAATATATATAGCGCGCGATTATGGGACTACAATTTCTACCTACCACAAGAAATGTTATGCTTCATGATTAATATTTTTCTTTTTTAAGGGGATTAAATACATTTCTACTGGTGGATGTGCACCAACAATAATAATTCAGAGAAGAATACAATAATTCCCACTAGGTAGAACATGTAATTAATAAGTGAAGTCTTATTAGCAGTACAGAAATATCTTTATATTTCATGTACTTTGCCCCCATAATAGTAACATGGGTGCATATTCCACATATAGCATATGTAGAGAGATAAGAGTCCACAAAGTAAATGTAAATTGATATTTGTATAGCGCACTACTCATCCGCAAGGGTCTCAAGGCGCTTGTACGAATACCGCTGTGGAACCCATCCTGGCTTCGCGCAAATAAGGACTCTCACACAACTCTGAATATAGTATAAAAGGTCACCTTTATTACCAGGACAGCCAAAGACAGACCCGCAACATAACTTTTCCAACAAACTTTATCTTTATTTATTTATTTCTCCAAACCTTTCATATAACCATTTCCTTTTTTCCAATTCCTTCTTTTCCGATAACATAACTTGTTTTGATACCATCCTTGAGTTTTCCTTCTTCTTTTCCATCTCTTCCCCACCTACCCTCCCAAGCCCTCCCCCTTAGAGAAAGGATGAATCCGCTCTAGATTATCCAATCCCCATCACACACGCCGACGAGACAACAAAAGAGTCTGCCTGAGTTGTCCTGAGGTGACATCCTGACCCTTTGACCAGGCTCAAGAGGTAGGCATGCCTGCACAACCTTATGATCAAGCTGCGAAAACCATTCTTTGCAGCCTACTTTTTTTTTTTTTTTTTTTTTTGACAATGTAAAGACACCACTGACACAACAAAAATACCAACCCTTGATTTGTTGAAATCGGGGCGGGTGGGTGGGTCAAAAAGCGACTCCACAGTTCACCTCACTCGCTCAGAGTGACGTCGCCCTCCCTCCCCACCCTTCGCTTGACCCTAAACCCCTCCCACCACCCAATCAGGTCGCGTGAGGTCGTCCCTCGCGCGAAATCCCCCAGGGGGACATTGGCTTTGCCAAGTGCCCCTGGGGGCCCATCGCGCAAATAAGGACTCTCACACAACTCTGAATATAGTATAAAAGGTCACCTTTATTACCAGGACAGCCAAAGACAGACCCGCAACATAACTTTTCCAACAAACTTTATCTTTATTTATTTATTTCTCCAAACCTTTCATATAACCATTTCCTTTTTCCAATTCCTTCTTTTCCGATAACATAACTTGTTTTGATACCATCCTTGAGTTTTCCTTCTTCTTTTCCATCTCTTCTCCACCTACCCTCCCAAGCCCTCCCCCTTAGAGAAAGGATGAATCCGCTCTAGATTATCCAATCCCCATCACACACGCCACCCAGGAAAACCTTTGAGTTTTCCTGCCCCACCCTCAGAAAACCCTCCCTTAATGCAGAAACTAGTCCGCTCAAGACAATACCTAATGACAGAGAAGGAAAACTTTATTTCCCCAACTTCTTCCTTTCATTACTTTGGTTTGGAGCACCACAAATCAACACACCAGAGGTTGGCCAAAGTATCTCTGAGTTCCATCAAGTAGTATGACTGCCCCATTTGCGATAGATGAACCCCGTCGTCCCTGAACAAGTGCAGCATTTCACCATTAAAATGCTCATGGGCTATGACCGTAACTCCCATTGCCACGCAGTATGTCTTCAATGCTTTGTTAACCTTCTTGCGGGCCCTCTCAACAGCGGCATGAACCCTGGCACCCCTCCACTGGCTCCTGTACAGAAATTCTGTCCACACAAGCCTGGCCCCTTGCCATCTGTCCTTAATCACAGCCAAATCCAGCTTCATCTGTTTGATTAAAGCCAGACCTGAACACTCCACCAAGTCATTTTCCCCCAAATGTAGTATCAACAGATCTGGAATGCCCCACACGTCAGCCATTTTGTTCAGCACCGAAAACAACTCTCCCCATTTCATCCCCCCTAGGCCCTTCCAAATCACCTCATGGTCATTACCATATAGACCCAACCCTCTCCCACACAGCTGCTGTTCGGCAAAGTTCGCAGCCCACTTTACTATAGAATGGCCGACAATCCACGTCCTCTTTTTTCGAGGAAAATCCGCCACTCGACCTGTGATGGAAAAAGTAACATTAACAACCTGACTTCTACCATGAGTAACTTTTTTTTTTTTTTTTTTATAACCGAACATATTTAAAACAACAATTCGATTTCCATCTACCAATTCTCTGCAACTCTTCTGCCCCCCAACCCAACCTTGCCGCTTCTGTAGCTGCACCTATTCTGAACGAATGTGTCCCAAAACAGTGCGAATTTTCACCCAGCAAGGTCAATGCCTTCCGTAAAACAGCTAGAAATTGAAAACAAGTGAACTGTGTTTTGTTTTGATGGCAAAATATCCCACCCTCTCGAAACACCCCTGAAACCAAAAATGCCTCCCACTCCCCAACAGGGCAGCAACCTTTCACCCCACTCCTGCCCAGGCGCACCAACATCCCCTTTCCCGTCTGGTCTGTCTTTGACCTTCTCAATGTGATTTGCAACACTCCACAGCCCAAGAGAGTAATATCAGATGACCTGATCCCTTCCTGATTACGTAACCCCAATAATTCTGAAATCCGAAATGCACCGAAAAATAACCATATCATGCATAACTGGAACCGAAACCATTC
Source organism: Lissotriton vulgaris (assembly GCF_964263255.1). Lineage (NCBI taxonomy): Eukaryota > Metazoa > Chordata > Amphibia > Caudata > Salamandridae > Lissotriton > Lissotriton vulgaris. The sequence goes on along the minus strand of NC_141689.1, from coordinate 2,006,135,246 downwards.
CCACTCATCATAACAACAGGAGGGCAACACCCCCAACAATTTTTGCAACAAGTTGAACGTAACGGGGTCCCTCAACTTCTTTGCCTGCCCAAAGGCCCTCCCAAAACCCTTCAGCATTTTCTGTAAACGAAAACCTTTCTGCACCTCACACCCCAATTCTAGCTGACTATAAAATGAAACGCCCGCCAACTTGCCCGAAATGGTGGAAGGCGACAAACCTTTGTCTATTAAACTCAGAACAAAACACCACATAAACTGTTCATCCCGCACCGCCGTGCCATCCCTGCCCTGCTGTGCAGCATAACTCAAAAAACCAGACCATGCCAGCTGATAGCTGCGTCGCGTGGATTCTGATAAGGACTGCTCCGCAAACTCTGCCATCCTCAATTCCCCAGGTCCCACATGTTCGGCGGAATCGGTGTTCTGCATTGGTCCGCTCCAGGCGCCAACTCCCGAAACCTCTGCCACTGGCAACGAGACAAAGCGTCGGCAATTGAATTGTTGACACCAGGGATGTGTTGGGCTTTAAACACAATATTCAGCTGCAGAACACGCAACATGAAGGCCCGTAACAATTGCAACACCTTTAAATCCTTTGCCCGCTGCCCATTCACCAGAAAAACCACCGCCATGTTGTCGATGTGAAACAACACGCAGCGGTCTCTGAACTCTTCGCCCCAAATCTGCAGCGCCACCAGCAAGGGAAAGAATTCTAAAAAGGCAATGCTGCGGCCCTGCTGTAACCACTGTGCCGGCCACTGCTCTGCACACCACCTTCCTTCCCAGAACACGCCGAAACCTAAGGCTCCAGCCGCGTCCGAGAAAATCTGCACCGGCCAGACCGTGTCCTCAGACACAAAATTGATGGACACGCCATTGAAATCGTCCAAAAATCGTAGCCAAATGCTCAAATCCTCCTTGATTTTTGCTGTCAAACGTATGTGGTGATGCGGCAAGTACGCCCCAGCCATCGCAAAGCCCAGCCGCCTGCAAAATGTCCTGCCTGCCCTGACAACTCGACAAGCAAAATTCAAATAGCCCAGAAGCCTCTGGACTTGCCTCAGCTGCACTTTTTTAGCTCCCAAGATTTCTTGCAAAAAAGACCTGATCTCCTGAACTTTTGCTCTGGGCAAACGGGCCACCATCTCCATTGTGTCTATTTCTATGCCCAGGAAGGTCAGCCTAGGCGTTGGGCCTTCCGTTTTGTCCTCCGCCAAAGGCACACCAAACTCCTTAGCCAAATCCTGGAAACAAGCCAAGACTTTAGTACATTGCTCCGTCTCCGCTTTGCCCACAAACAAAAAGTCATCCAGGTAATGGCATACAGCTGCATGATCTGAGCGCTGGACTACACACCATTCCAAAAATGTACTAAATGTTTCAAACAGTGAGCAAGAAATGGCACAGCCCATGGGTAACACCCGGTCCACGTAATATTGTCCTGCAAAGTACATACCCAGCAAACTAAAATCAGCTGGATGAATAGGTAAAAGGCGAAAAGCGGCCTGTACGTCACATTGTGCGAGGTCAGCTCCTACCCCTGCCTTGCGCACCAAATCCAAAGCGTCATCCACTGACGCATATGCCACCGCCGAATCGGAAGTGGAAATGAAGTCGTTAACTGAAAGCCCCTCCGGCCAAGACAGATGATGTATCAGGCGGAACTCACCCTTTGCCTTCTTCGGGATAACACCAAGTGGTGACACAATTAGGTTTGGCAAGGGACAAAACTTGAAAGGGCCAACTACTCTGCCTAACGCCACTTCTTTCAGCAACTTCACCTCCACCACCGACGCCATCTCCTTAGCCGACTTCAAGTTGTCAGCCCAACGTGAAACTCTGGGGCCTTGATAACCAATCCTAAAACCGAGCCTAAACCCCCAAAACAACTTGGCCGCTCCTTCCACATCCGGGTACACATCCAATGCGCTCAACATGGCCTGTAACCTAATTGGAGTAGGCGCCTTTTGGCATAAGAGGCGGCACAGATCCTCTCCCCCCCCTCTGGCCCCTACCGTGATCTCCCGGGTGTTGGTTGGGGAAGCATTGGAAAACCGCATGTCTGCCCCCACACTGTGAGCATTCATGTTTAAATTTACAATACTGGCGCACGCAGGAACCTCTGTTGAAGCTCCAACATGCTCCAGTTGTGGGCAACTGTCCACGTCCGACGCCAGTTGCCCCTTGTGTGGCGGGACGCTGAGAAAAGGGCCGGTAATTAATCGGCAAACCACTAGCTGTGTGTATCGTGTTGGCAGTAGAATGACCTGTCATCCACTGCAACCACAACTCCTGATCAACCTCCCCCCAAGGCTTATCGTGGAATAAACTCATTCGCGCCCGAAACTCCTCATCGTAGTTTAGCCAAGCGTAACCCCCTGCTTGCAAATGTGCTTTACGTATGATATCTAAATATTTGAACAGCGAAACCGCCCTCTCAGGGTACCGTTCACTGTATACGCTGGCATAAATCAAAAAGGCCGCTGTCCAGTTTTCAATCGTTTTAGGAACTTTGGGGCGGCGGGACAATTCAGCCTCCTCCTCTTTAGAACCTTCCTTTGCTTGCAATTCCCTATGAAGGAGCCGAAACACATCTACATATTCATGATCCCAAATACGCTGCCTAGTTCTGGTTGACAAATGTATGCCCAATGGCATTGACACTCCCATGTAAGGCAATCTCGTACCACTGACTTTCAGCACTTCACTCTGAACCGAACCAGTAACCGATGAACCTGGGCTTTCACATCCCGGCCTCCCCCCGTCCCCTAACCCCGCCTTTACCTGTTTATTCTGCTGTGAACCCGCGCCATCCCCAACCTCCACCCTCACTGGACCACCCTCTACAGGCGCCCCACCTGAAACACCCGCCAACGGCCGTGTCCAAGCAGCCCACCAGTCCGTCTCACCTGCTGGTAACTGCGCAGCCCGTTGTCGAAAGTCCTCAAGACCGTCACGCCGATGACGTCCGCCTTGCATCCGTTGTGCCGATGAGAGATCCGCTCCAGAACTCTGTAACACACTGGCAGAAGTTAATCTCATCTCCCCCCTCCCAGCCCCAGCTTTACCACCATGAGACAGACCACCTCTTGTCCCATAAACATTCTCTTTATCATAATCACCAACCACCTTTTCGAGGTGTCGCTCACCTTCCGACCATAGCAAACTTCTACCTGGCATATTGCCAGACGCTAAGTTAGCACAAGCACCTTGAAACTCAGACTCGGGCCTCCGTGCAAAGCGCCCAGTCGCTGATTGTAAATCCGCACTAGATCCGCCTCTCAAACTCACCCCCCCCCGAAACACCGCGCTCTGCGGCGCCGCCTGTGAATAGCAGAACTGCTCATCTGGTACCAGACCAGAAGCTCCAGAAAGGTATTCGCCGCTCGAGCGAAGACCCGCACCATACTTACCTGACACCTGAGACGCTGAAGTACCCGCCCTGTCTGACCCAGGCAGCTCCGTATGTTCCACCCACACCCATTGGCCCTGTGAAATCGCGGATCCCATGCCATGAATCCCCTCAAGACACCCAGGCGGGGGCCTGGCATTTGGAAACATTGACGTGGCTTCCTGCACCCGCCTGCCCTCCCCCTTGTCACCCCTGCCCCCCCACCTCCCACCTTTGAACTGCCTTGTTGGTGGTTTCCATCGCCCACCACCCAACCCCTGTTCCTCCTGCAAACTTTGAAAATCATGCGTTAAATCAACATTAAAATCTTCCTCCACCAATTGTCTCGGGGGGCCCCTAGGCCGGGGAACAAAAATGTTCTGGCAGTCCTCGAATTCAACTAGCTGGTGTTGCTCATCGACGTCAGATGCGCCTCCCTCAACTTCCTCGCCTTCCTCAACTCCAGAAAGCTCATCCTCATCAGCCTCGCTATCGCTGGAATAGTCCACTAACATTGGACTCCGCCTGGCAGCCTCGAAATCTGGCGCAATTTCAATTTTCCTTCCACTCGCCTGCTGCCCTGATGCCCTCACAGGTAGACCTGATGCCGCCTTCATGCTAGGGCGTGGCGCAGCCTCACAAAGCTCCTGGGACGTCGACGCTCTCTGCGCACCAAATTCCCTGTCAGCCTCTCCTTCACCCAGCTGGACCTGTGACACGCGCGTGTCAAAACTACCACCAGCGCTGCCTCCTCGCCTGCCGGCTCTACGTCGAAGGGGTGCCACACTGACACTGCGGCCCCCTTTGAACTCACTTGGGGCTGACAAAGAGCGCGGGGGCGGCTGCTTCTTACCCCGACCTCCTCGGCTCGTCGATCGCGCTCTCCGGACCCTCACCGCTGAAGTCCTCACGACGCTGTCCTCCTCTTGACGTTCGCTGCGAGCTGACTGGCAAGCCGCCACCGCTCTAGACACACCTTCCGCTGCCAAGCGACGAGGACGCTTCACCACAGCTGTGTCGTCGAACGCGCCGGGCCTCAGCAAGTCGCTCCTCCCCACAGCCACCAACGCTCGCACTGCCTCAAGGGCAATCTCCTCTGACGACATGCTTCAGAATCTGAAGAAAATTCCGTCGAAAATTCACTCACAACAGCGACTGACAGCTCTGACAAAAGGTAAACAGGGCGCCTCAAAAAGCGACTCCACAGTTCACCTCACTCGCTCAGAGTGACGTCGCCCTCCCTCCCCACCCTTCGCTTGACCCTAAACCCCTCCCACCACCCAATCAGGTCGCGTGAGGTCATCCCTCGCGCGAAATCCCCCAGGGGGACATTGGCTTTGCCAAGTGCCCCTGGGGGCCCATTCCCTGTGAGGCGTCCACTCCTGGGCACCCCCAAGGTGGAGGCCAGGCATCCTTAGCGTTGTGGGGGTCTTTGTGGAGATTAAGCAAGCTATTGCCCAGAGTTACAGAGTAGGACTCCATGATTGGAATAGGCACCGAGGCGAGATTTATCAGGTCTGTGGAATTTTGAGCCCAAGACCCGCCAAGGGAGGGAATTGAACCCTGGTCCCAGGCTAGACCTCTGCATCAGGGTCTGCCACTCTAATCATTGAGCCACACTGTGACTGGGGCATCATAAATTATTAATTTAAGGTGAAGCTAAGATGTAACCAATCACCAATTTAAGTACAGAGAAGGAAGAATTATTCATAAACCAAAAACGAATACTCAGATTTCTTGATGTAATTCAACAAATGTAGTGCTGCAATTGATATTTGTGAGCATGGTATACACTTTATCCATATTCCCACAACATTTTTTTAGTTTTATCCTGCGCATATTGGCACACACCGCAGTGGCCAAACTTGTAAAACCCCCTGGAAGGTAAGTCAACCATTGTTCGCATGGTACTCCTATTGGGTAACTGTGACTTAATATGGATTTAATTGTTATGCCTCTGCGATAAGTCACTTGTGACCTATCTGTTATGAAGTCCTGTAGTGTTCTGTCTGCCCTCTTAAATGTGCCAATGTCTATTTAAACTTTTGCGCAGAGTAGTGTTCATACGTGTGTTGTCCATTACCATTCTGATTGTCTTTGGGGACTGTTGTTCAGTTTTAGCCAGTTTCAAAGTAGAAGTACGTTTAGTCTTCAGGGCCCTTTCCTTAGCTTTTGTGTGTTGTGTTCAGAGTACCCTCTCTGAGTAAATAATTTCTCCATGTCATTTGTGCATGTTAAAAAATATGACTCTTCAATGCAATTCCATCTTGCTCTGGCCATCTGCCTGAAAGGGTTTGCCTTGATTTGATATCGAGGATGGGCACTTTTAGCATGCAAGAGGGAATTGCAAGACATAGGGTTACGATACATTCTACTGTGTATCTGATTGTCCTTGATGTATAATTCCACATCAAGGAATACCACATTAGTTGTGCTTGAGTGGGTGGTAAACCTAATATTAATGTCATTTTCATTAAGATGGATGATAAAGTCCTGTAATGTCTGTTCAGTACCTGTCCATATCATGAAAAAGTCTTTGATGAATCGCCCCAGTAGAGGATATGCTCATTCCAACGGCTGTCAGCTGAGCCCCAGAACATCACCTCCTCAAGCAACCCCATGAACAGATTTGCGTAAGCAGGTGAAAATCTGAAGCCCATGGCTACACCTTGTATCTGCTTTTACCAGTCCTCTTTATAAAGGAAAGGTAGGGCTCGTTGGCTAAGACAGCTTTGCAGGAACCTTGGAACCTCCCACTGCCTACAGGCCTATAGAATTCTGAAAAACGACACTGGCATGCCAATTGTTTACTCTGTGTCCCGTTACCTTTTTTCAATGTGGTGTGCTCGTTGTACAGTTCTAAAGAAAGTACAAGCTTAAACTGCCTATTCCTCGTACTTTCCCAAAAACCCAGACACCTCATTTTATTTACTTCCACCTCTTAATTCATTTGATTTTGTTTTTTATATTGAGATACTTATTGACTACCAAGCCTTTTAGTCTTTTATCTCCTTAACTTTTTTAAGCTGTTTTTATATCCATGTGTATACAAACATTTCTATATTGATGAATTGCAATGAATTTGAAAATGTTTTATATGTGCTTTTATGGTCTTGTGAAGCCGAAATAATAAAGTATCTTTTGACTTGACTTGAAAATCTGGAGCCCATGGCTACACCTTATATCTGCTTTTACCAGTCCTCCTTACAAAGGAAAACAATTTTCTATAGCGCGAACAAGACCCTTGGGTATCAAAGTGCTTCACAGTTACAAGCACAAGATTACATTAGACTGTTTTAGTTAGTAATACTATCATAATGGTTGACACAGATTACAAGGTCATAAAGAGTAAAGCAGTGTTCTGAGGTAGGTGAGATAATAGTTATAGTTGGAATATTCAAACTTCCTCTATATGCTTGTTTCAAGTGTCTTTTCCTTTGTCTTCTATGTTCTCCAGTCAATGGAACATCTTAAACGTCTCTGAGTTGAAGAATTAGCGCCTAGAGAAAATGATTATGGAAGGAACTTACTCATTAGAAATAACTTGGTTTCTCCCTTAAACATTGCTAAGATTGGGATTTTTTTGATGTTCAGGGGAAGTGAGCTCCAGATTCTAGGGGCTGCTCCTGAGAATGCTCTATCATAGTTTTTTTTCTTCCTGAAAATGGGTGGTCTCAGTACCATTTCCTTGAGCTCAATCATGGCCAATAACATCTGTGTGTTTCCATAGACTGGCTGTTCTTTTCAATAGAAAATGATACAGTGAACTCATACACAACTCATTGTGTAAACTTGTGGATTTAGGATTTAGGTTAGGGATTAAATAGAAGCCAAGAGAAGGGACCAGCCTCTCCCTAGCTCATTACCTTGGCATGACGGCCGTAGCTGTTGCCACCCACCCACCCGGTAGGTTGGAGTGTTGGGTGGGGATATGTACAGGACCTAAGGATGCCATATTTAGGAAAGGTTGCAGGGGTAGTGGTAGGGCAGTAGAGTAGGGGGAGTCAGATGAGGGCCAACAAACCCCTCAGGGGTGAGGGGTGTATGTCAGAGAACGATGACAGTGTCCACTATGCCTGGGACAGGACAAGGAAGTTTTCAAGCAAGGATGCTGGGGAAAAGAAGTGATAATAAGTTTGGGGATGGAAGGAGCTCATCGCTTAAGCAGTGTGAGGAAGAGTGAAGAAACATGATAGGTTAAAGTTGGGGTGAAGAGAGAATAAGGGTGGAGATATCATAAGATGTTGTTTAAGATGTTTAAAGTTAATCAGTGTTGAACTGTTTGAATGTATTGTAATCCTGTCCTAATAAATGGTCTTTTGCACTTTCATGGAGTGTTGAGTGGGATTACCTCACGATATGAAACAGGCGAGAGATAACCGGAAAAGGCGAGGTGCGATGCTCTTGAACAAGCCTCAGAATAAGGTGAGCATTGCAACATATATGAGACAGAGCAACAGCAAATATACAGCATATAATTGGGATTGCGAGACTCAATTTGCTTGAAGAAAGTTTCCCAGCTAGAATTGTGAAATTAATTACCTTAGGCAAAGGTGTTCCAATTAGGATTACAAGAATGGGCAGCAAGGTCTGATGTTGTGTAAGAGTTGGAAATTAAAGCGTTGCAGTACACTTGTGCTAGATTGAGACAGAGAGCAACACTCCCAATAATAAAAAAGTGGAACGCAACCTAATAAAAAAAGAGCACGTGTTGGCAGCAAAGACATGACACCAAAGAAATACACTTAATTGGATATCTGAATATAGTATGTGAGACCATGACACATGCCGATCAAGGACTTTATCTTGGGCTGTGAAATAACAAGGCATGGGAGTAGGCTTACCAAAATTATCTGTACCAAAAACAAAATAGAGTATATGATTATAAAGATTACCAGTTTAAGGTACCTGCTTGTGAATGTTGCCTTTCAATTTGCTGAAGTGTGACACATATACGGCAATTTGAGCGGGGGGCATCACCTCACAGGCCAGACCTGAAAAATAAAATGATAATAAAGAATATTTATTATCATTTTATTTTTCAGCAACTGACCCGACCTGAACTGAGTGACAGGACAGGGCGGGCCAGGGCTGCCGAGTGGCAGCAGGGAATTGTGCACTTTAAAATGTGCATGTCTCTCTGGTTGGCCATCTTGGGTTCTCTAACCTAGCTGTCTTAGACAGCTGGGTTAGAGGAAGCGTAGGCCTCCAGTGCTCTTAGGAGTACTGAGAGAGCTTGCTCTATCCAATCTTGGCCCTGCTCTCATGCTATTAAGAGCAGCACCAGGATTGGTTAGTGCAGTTTCTTGGTCCCGCATTGGAGCCTGCCTGGAAGAGAGATGACTGGTGGAGGAGTACATCGCATCCCTCCTCAAGGTAAGTGTTTTTATTTTATTTTTTTGGCATCACCTGGCCCTACCAGGCTTTGCAATTGTTTTTCTTCTTTTTATATAGCAGAAACTCCACCAGAAGGTATCAGAGCACTTTACATGAGCATCAGTTATGTTACAGATGGACACATTCATTTTGGTGGCACAGGGAGATTAAGTGATTTGGTCAGAATCACAGGATGTTGAGCATCCCTGCCGAGACTCAAACCTGGTTCCCCAGCTTCGATGTTAACCACTCTAGCCGTTAGGCCATGGCAGCTGCCACTGGTATATGGTTAGGTTGGAATTTAGCTTATCCTAATATCTAATATTTGGTCAGGTGGAAGATGAGACATTTTTAAAGGCCAATGTTTTTTATGGAAATCTGATATCTATATATATTTTAGGCCACGTGTTGTATTGTCTGTTTTGGTTGGCTGTTGGTCTCCTATGATTCTGGAAGATTCGATTGGCTTAATAATGCCCTCTTTGTCAAATCACTGTTTACACCAAAAGTACAGTTATAAGTTAATGTTTCATAGTGGTAACACCATGTCCCACTTCCATCTTGTGCCTAAAACTTTTGACTTTTCCCTAGGGTTGATGTAAACACACCAGAATGTTTCTTGGAAATGTCATCAACCCCACACTCACCCAAAATGGCATGACTTCTACCTTTCTACACGGTTTCAAAGCCACCCTTTTTGTTTTTATTGATTTTATCATAAGTGTATAAACAGCAGGCATCACTCTGGAAATCATTTTGTCACATATCATCAATGAAGGAGTAAAAAGTAGTTTCAACAAGTGGTGGCCTTTCAATAGTCTCTCGACTCGATTAAATGGGCATTCCAATCTGTGTGCTTTGTGAGTTCTTCCTGCCTTCTACACTTTTGAAATATAGTCTTCGTTAATATTATCATTCACCCATTTATATAGCTCAGAGTGTCATTTAAGAGTGGAGGCCAACTTCCTGACGATGGTCATGGAACGTTAGTCCAATAATAGGGTCAAGTAGATAAATGTACAGGTAAACTCCTCAGCCTTGAGCCGAGGCATCAGCCCAAACCGGCAGACCCTGGGATCACATGCAACGTTCATGCCTGTAAGTTTTAACCAGATCTATCACTGCAGATTAGAATTCGTGAAAGAAATGAGTCTCTTCTGCCCCAAAACTAGAAAACTAGTGAAGGGCCCCCGGATAAACGATGTGTAGAAATGTGGGGGTTAAATACTTTCTGTGTGTATAGTTGAATTGGAATAGGTTAAACTTTTTGTTTCTCGAGAACGTGCTTAAAAACATAATGCTGCGCTCCAGTACTCAGTCGTGAATTTTCTTTCAATCTCATTTGTCCATCTTTTCTCAGATCTCCCAGCCTATATTTATTGAAACCTCTAACAGCCTTGTAGTCCGGCAAGATGGCGAAATAGGGGGCATATTTACATGCCCCTTACGAGACTTTTACGCCGCAGTTGCGTCACTTTTGTGACACAGCGGCAGCGTAAACCATGCGCCAGGTTGCGACTTATTTAGAACGAGACACATCTAGGCAGATGCGTCACGTTGTGAAGCACTGCGCCACATGAAACCTGCATCAGGTTTCTGTGATGATGTGACTTGGATCCATGCCTAATGTTCCAGCATGGAACCAGGTCAGTGTAGTGTTCTTTAATGTGGTGTTCTAAAAGTGTCAGTTGATCTCTGCTGGCTGTTGGATGAGGTTGTTGATTACATACCTCCTACTTGAAACTCTTTTGTGTGAGGATCTCCTTTACTACAGTTTCATGTGGGCGTTCCCTCGGAGGAAAGCCTTAGAAAAGTGACGCAGTGAAATCTACAAGATTTCACTCAGTCACTTTTCTGACGCCGCAGCGTCAAAACTAAGTATGGGGGAAATTTGCAAATTTGCGTTCCGCGAATTCGCGTGAAAGAGAACTCGCAATTCACAAAATCCGCGGATTCGTGCAAATTTGCGAATTTGTTTTTTTTGCGTGTTCGCAAGGGTTTTTGCCAGTTCGCAAGGGTTTTTTTACAAGTTTGGGAACGCGAACTTACTTGTGTGGTCGCAACAGTCACGACCATGTTGTTTCTACGTGTCCAGCCTGTTTGCGACCCTGTGGTTCATCGCGGCCACCATCTGGGTCATCACTGCTACCCTCTGGTTCACCACTGCCACCCTCTGGTTCATCACTATCACCCTCTGGTTCACCATTGCCACCCTCTGGTTCATCACAGCACCCTCTGGTTCATCACTGCCACCCTCTGGTTCATTACTGCCACCCTCTGGTTCGCCACTGCCACCCTCTGGATCATCACTGCCACCCGCTGGTTCATCACTGCCACCCTCTGGTTTGCCACTGCCACCCTCTGGATCATCACTGTCCCCCTCTGGTTTATCACAGCACCCTCTGGTTAGCCAGTGCCTCCCTCCGGTTCACCACTGCCACCCTCTGGTTCATCACAGCACCCTCTGGTTCACCAATGTCACCCTCTGGTTCACCCCTGTCACCCTCTGGGTCACCACAGCACCCTCTGGTTCACCACTGCCACCCTCTGGTCTAAGACTGCCACCCTCTGGTTCATCACTGCGATCCTCTGGTTCATCACCCTCTGGTTCACCACTGCCACCCTCTGGTTCATCACTGCCACCCTCTGGTTCATTACTGCCACCCTCTGGTTCATTACTGCCACCCTCTGGTTCACCACTGCCACCCTCTGGTTCATCACTGCCACCCTCTGGTTCATCACTGCCACCCTCTGGTTCATTACTGCCACCCTCTGGTTCACCACTTCCACCCTCAGGATCGTCACTGCCACCCTCTGGTTCATTACTGCCACCCTCTGGTTCGCCACTGCAACCCTCAGGAACATCACTGCCACACTCTGGTTCACCCCTGCCACCCTTTGGTTCAGCACTCACCACTGCCACCCTCTGGTTCATCACAGCACCCTCTGGTTCACCACTGTCACCCTCTGGTTCACCCTTGTCACCCTCTGGTTCATCACAGCACCCTCTGGCTCACCACTGCCCCCCTCTAGTTCAAGACTGCCTCCCTCTGGTTCATCACTGCTATCCTCTGGTTCATTACCCTCTGGTTCACCACTGCCACCCTCTGATTCATCACTGCCACCCTCTGGCTCATCACTGCCACCCTCTGGCTTATCACTGCCACCCACTGGTTCATCACTGCCACCCTCTGGTTCATTACTGCCACCCTCTGGTTCGCCACTGCCACCCTCTGGTTCGCCACTGCCACCCTCTGGTTCACCCCCGCCACCCTCTGGTTCACCCCCGCCACCCTCTGGTTCAGCACTCACCACTGCCATCCTCTGGTACATCACAGCACCCTCTGGTTCACCACTGTCACCCTCTGGTTCACCCCTGTCACCCTCTGATTCATCACAGCACCCTCTGGTTCACCACTGCCAACCTCTGGTTCAAGACTGCCACCCTCTGCTTCATCACTGCTATCCACTGGTTCATCACCCTCTGGTTCACCACTGCCACCCTCTGGTTCATCACTGCCACCCTCTGGTTTGCCACTGCCACCTTCTGGATCATCACTGTCCCCCTCTGGTTTATCACAGCACCCTTCGGTTCACTACTACCTCCCTCTTGTTCACCACTGTAGATTATAGAGGGAGAGCACACCTTCCCAGCCTCAACTGAGATGAATTCATTTGGGGCTGGTTAATGTGTCACAGAATTTGAGCTTCAAGTCTGGCACCTGCTTCCTTAGCTGTAAGTGCTTCCTGTTGCAGTTTAATTTTTTTTACAGGAGCATTATGCCATACTTGTAACTATTCTCTGACCCTGCTTTGAGGGTCAGAGCAGGGTCAGAGAATAGTTGCAAGTAGGCAACTGAACTCTGGAGGGGCCCCTCAGGAAGCACTACAGGGAATGGTTACAAATTAGCTTGAACTTTTGCACCTGCTAAGTGCTTTCAGTTTTGCAAAATTCATTTTTCTGCAATTTTGCAAAATTCGCAGGGCGCAAATTTGCTCGAAATCGAACTTGCAATCCGCGAATTCGTGCAAATTTGCGGATTTCTTTTTTTTCGTGTTCGCCCGGTTTTTTGCTTATTCGCGGAATGCTTGCAGTGCACCGACCGCGAGGTTGCCCATGCGGTTGTACATGGGCGCGGCCATCTTGTGTGCGTTGCGTATTTCCATTTCCGGGTGCTATTGGCAATGTCTCGTTGTATGCAGCGCGCTATTACGAATTTGCGTGTGTTTTTGCGTACTCGTGGGGAAAAAATCACGCGAACGTACCCAGGCGGTCCTCAATGGGCGCGTCCATCTTGTTTTTCATTCATTGCTATGGTTCTGTGCATGCTTTCTAATCCTCCTTTCATCTGTGCAATTCTTTGTTTCTTTGGACTTTTTTTTTAATCTTTTCTACTCTATATCTATCCCTCTTTTTTCTAGATCTGTATTTTGTGTTTTTTTCAACTTTTCGTTACTTTTAAAGCTACTTTTTAAATTTGTTTTTTTACTTTACTTTTTCTCTATTCTTTCCTTGTTTTTCTTTCTGCTGTACAGGACCATGGCAAAGGGGGCCGGGAAGGAGAAGGGGAAGGGTCCCGCACCCCGTACCCGGCTCCCATGCGGGCGATTGCGGGGGGAGCAAGTCACAGCCCGGGAGATCTTCAGCGCAGAGGAGGTGGCCACACTGGTTTACTATGTGCAGCGCCACCTCCCCAAGACCATCGCGGCAGGCGGCAGGATCGCTAGCGGGTACAGGCTCTGGGAGCGTCGGAAGCTGTGGGAGAAGGTGTGCCGGGCCATGTACAAACACTCTCGGGTCCGGCGCACCTACAACCAGGCCACGCACCGGTGGTCCGACCTCCTCGACCGCGAACACGACCTGCTCGACCTGCTAGGCGTCGAGATTCCCGGGCTGGGTGATTAGTAGTAGCTATTTAATCACTACTCTGTTTTCTCCTGCTCTATGTGTTATCATATTGCAATTTTTTTTTCCGAAGAGCAATAATGCTGCCGATTACATTGTAGGTAAATTATGTGTCAAAATGTTCTGTGATTGCATTTCAGGTGCACTGCTCTCCTGCTCAGTGGCGGTGCTACTATGCTTATTTGTTTTCGATTTTTTGTGCTCATTTCATTGGCCTGAGTAATTATGTATGAGCGTACTTTACAGAACTGCGTAATGCTAGACACTAAGGGGCAGATTTACCATTACTGGCACATCCCTGCAAATTAGCAGGGATGCGCCAGTAATTGTGTGCCACGCCTCCACCACCCATGGTGCGCCGCATTTACAATGCGGCGCACCATGGGGCAAAAACGACACAGAAGTGTCACGCATCTGTGCCCTAAAGGCAGCGCATTGCTGGAGTTGCGTCGCAACCAATACGCAGCTCCAGCAATGCTCTGGGGTGCCCTATCTCCCCAATGCTGCGTGAATCCGCATGTCTGCTTCAAGCAGCCGCAGGGTTTAGAGTGACACAGCATTGGCCTAAAAGTGACTGAGTGAAATCTTGTAGATTTCACTCAGCCACTTTTAGGATGTGTTCCTGTGCAGGAATGCCCTCCCTTGCGCCGGAACACCCCTTGATGGCGCAGGGCTTTACAACGTAATGCATCTCCCAGATGCGTCACATTGTTAATATACCCCGCACCATGGCGCCTCTTTTGCGCTGCTGCTGCGTCACAAAAGTCACGCAACGACGGACCAAAAGAGCCGCAAGGGACTTATAAATCTGCCCCTAGAGACTGAAGTCCAGTCTTTCCTTTGTACACCTGCCACTAAGAAGAGATAGTGGTGGTGGATTGATAGTTTGAGTATTTTAATGACTGGTTATGTAGTAGAAAACTTACTTTTTAGTGTTCTCACTGGTCTGCAATCACGATGGACTTTGTCTGTCACTTCACGTGCTGCGGAGTGCTGCCTGCCAGTCCTAGTCGAACCTTTTTGTAGTTGGTTTAGTGAGTTACATAACTTTCCAAGTCGACGGTCCGCAAATCCAGCAATACTAATATCCTAGTAGACCACATCAGATAGGTCAATAAATGTAGTGCAATTGTTGTCTATTTGCTATTTCCCCAAAATAATTTGTTATTGTTCTTTTGAAATGTTTGATTTGGTTGACAACAATCATCCATGTTTGGGTCTTTCTTTCATGTTGTACATCAGCTTCCCCCAGGGGCAAGTGGACAGAGGAGGAGTTAGCGGCGCCGGCGGACGAGGACCAGGAAGGCTAGGATTGGTCACACGAGGGCTCCTCTGCTGGTCCCAGTAAGTTTTCATGTTAATATTAATAATTATACTTCCCTATCTTTTAGAGTACCTATTTTTTTTACTAACGTTCCTCATTCGATTTTTCCTACATCGTTTTTGATCTTCTTGTAGACTGTTTCTAAATTCTTATCCTGCCTCTACAATGACTCCTTGTGGTACTACTAGATTATTATTATTAGTCTCACTGTGTAGCTAACTAAGCTTGCACAGTTGGCAAAAGGTGTTAAACGAAACTCCCATTCTATTCAGCAATAGCTCTATGCACTGAGTGCAGTCCTCTAGGTTGTCCATAATGTCTTTTGAAGTCTTCTAAATGTTTATGCTTTGACAATTCTTAAACAATAAACTGTCAATGACCACCAAGAAAGAATAAGATACTAGTTTACTTTTTGATTGGATAGGATGACAATCCATACTACTATTGTTGCAGGGACAATTCTGCACAAACAGAACTATGGACACTAAATAGTGCATTGTTTATCAATTATAATAGGCGCAGTTAGACTTTCCACATATCTCAGTCATAACAGAATTTGAACTCCCAAACTCCTTACTGACTAGCTAGTGTGACAGAGTCATTTAGCTCCCTAATTCATCGATGATTGATCCCCAATGATGATTATCCAACCCAGGAAATAAGACTACGGAGTCAGAGTCCAGAACTGTCAGAGCCATGGACTCATGCTTGCAATTTGCAAACTCTTTCGCTCACTCACTCATGATTAAAACCAAAGAGTCTATGTAAGTTTTAAAGCTTTATTAAAAGTAAAAACATTTATTAAAGTCAAGTTCATCATACAACATAAACGGTGGATTGAAAATGGAAAAGTGCCCAGTGATTTCACACATTATTTGTGGGCGAGCCCTCACCTGGTTGGAACTTCAAATCTTCTTTGTGGTGCAGAATCGTTGCTGACTCCATCCTAGTGATGATGATCTGATGTTGCTCTTGTTCTTAGAAGGGAAGCTTCTGTCTGTTATGAGAAAAACGGTGCATGTTAAAAAGCAAGCATTCATCAGTTGTGCCAAAAAGTGTAGCAAGACAAGCAACACCCTTCCGTGAAAAAAGTGTAATTTTTAGTTTTGACTAGACAGTCACAAATTATTACATTTGTTTGTGTAGTCGTAGTGAAATTTTTTCATTCCTAAACAAAATACTAGGGAGTGGTGTATATGGCATCTAAGAATCTAAAATGCATTTTCTAGGCGGAACATCGGCATAACCATCCACCGGTGCCGGGGCCAGCGCGGAGGTGGGCACTCCTGGGGCGGAGGCGGTGCAACAGCCAGCGGAAGCTGCTGTGGGGGATTCCACGGTAGGGGCGGACAGTGGTAAGCTATTATATTCCTTACTTATTGAGATAGCAGACTCCAGAGTGTGCTCTCTGCATGGGTGTATATGTTGTACAGTACAAGTATACTATACTGTTAAGAAGAATTACAAATTTAGAACTAAGTTTTTATTAACCAGGTAGTAGCCTCCTTCAAATTTACTTCAACTCAGCTGTGAAAGTTTTTTTGAGAATCCAAGTCAGATCAGAGATTAACTTAATGGATGGGATGAACGAAAAGGGAAAGAAGGGTGTAAGTAAGTGTGGAAGGACGAGCGAGTTAAAAGTAATGATGACTGGCAAAGAATGATATGGGTTTTTGAATGCTGCCCGAGGTGGCTGTGAATATGATGCATGGCCGGTTGAAGGATGAAGCAAGGATGGATGGAAGGAGAAAGGAAAGAGGACTGCCTGGGTGGGTGAAACAGAAACTGTATGTGTGCGTAATATATCCTTTGGTTGAAATTCAACTGCAAGTCAAGCACGGATGCATGGCTTGCGGTTTTCAAAATAAAATGAAAATGTTTTCCCGTGAGAAAAAGTAAGGTTTGTCCGCTTGAGACATTAAGAAGAATGATTAACATTTACTTTTAATGGATGGATGCCTGGATCATGGTACTATCTGACTCATAGATAGCATATGTGCATGTAGAGAGAGTAGACCGTCACTGGATGAACTAAGTGTTACTTTGAAGAGCATGTAACACTTCACCGGCACGTCCGTTCCAGTTTAGGAAAGGCAAGGAAAAGAAGTTTGCACAGCATATATCCGGCGATTACGGGGGCCACTCACTTCCTTTGTTAATAATTTTAGTACAACACTGTCATTCATGTGTTACCTATCAGTGTTCACTCAATAAAAAACAAAGCACCTAAAGTCATCCCATATGTAATCAAATACATATCCTGTGAAGGGATAGATAATCATATTATTTATCTTCTTCATTTTCCTTTTCTAGTAGTCATTGGCACTGTAGGGTGAAAGTTAAATTAATTAAGCAGTAGCCCTTGTAACAGAGTATTCTCAGTGTCACCCGTAATAGAAAAGTAAGAGCTTCACCACCTGCATGTACTGGACTGGTACAGTAACGCAAGCCTGTGTCATCATGGCGTGCGTCTGTTTTTCTCGGGTGCAAGTTGATTGCGCTGGCATTATGCCGGCTTCCAGAAGTTTACGTACCAATTTCGCTAAACAAGAGAGAAGAAGAAGAATAAGACTGGTGTACTGTCATAGTCGACTCTAATGTAGTGAGTACATAGTGCTCATAGAATTGATTCCTGAAACTCCCACTAATGTTAAAGCAACGCTGTAGAAGTGGGAGGTTAGATAGATACAGGCCACAAAGGTAATGTACTGTGCTTGCAAGATGCTAGTTCTACTGTGACACAACTTTCTGCTGAATTATTTTGTGTTAATCTTAAAGAGCATTGGTTACAGACTATGTTTTTCTTTCTTCATATAGATGCTCCTTCCAAACTGTCATGGAAGGAGCTTGCTAGACGGGCCCCCCAACGGAAACTGGAGGCGACTGTCGCCGAATATCGGCGACTGGTGGCCCAGGAGGAGGAGGACACGCAGTCGCAGACCACCACAACATCCACAGGGACAGCTGCATCCTCCTCCGCGCTCCCTGGGTCAGCCAGTCAGCGCAGGCCTCCAGCGGTACGGAGCCGTGGTACCGCAGCCACCCGCCACCGCCAAGCAGCCCAAAAATCAGCTGCCCCCACAGCAGGTGCTAGGCATGCGTGCACCGCCTAACCTGATAATCCTGCTCAAGAACCTCCGAAAGGAGCATGACCACCTGGCCCAAAAAGTACGCCGGCGGCGGCATTAGAGAAGGAGAGACTGTCCCTTGCCCCTTTTTTAAAGACTTTTGGGGGGTGGGAATTGGGAGTTGGGTTTTTTGCACTTTGGGGACTTTTTATTTCACGGACATTCTTTGGGGTTAGGTAGGGGGGGTGGGTCGGGTCTTGCAGGATAGTTTATTTTTGTTAGGGATATAAATAATTATTACTTTCAACTTAAACATAGCATACGTGTTTTTACTGCAGTTGAGGCTGGAGGGGGGGTTAACTGTAAGTTTGTTTTCCTGAAACTTAAGTGGCTTCTTGATTCAAATTGTGTAAGTAATTGCCCAAATGTTTACAAAAGTAAGTGCCTCTCACAGAGTTAGTGAAATCAATTGTCCTAGGACTTTACTAGTACTACCGCCAGTCTCTCGTCTCTCCTAATACTCCATTATACTTCCTCCCCCAAACGCTTATCTTACCTGTAATTTGTGTTTGGAAATAGGGCTAGGCACAGGGCTGGCTGCACGGCAAATGGCGATTAAGGTTGGCAATCCTGGGTGGATGAAATGTCATCATTGCGGTGGTACTGGTGGTGTTACACAGTGGCAGTTGCAGCATCTGAAAAAAAAGAAAATGAAACCTTGTTTGTCCTTACCGTAGCATTAGAACGGTACAATAGAGAATAGCAGGTGACAGTGCACTAGAACAGTGCCACAATGTAGCCTAACAAATGGTAAAGTATTGAAAGTATAACTAGTACTTGCGTTGAATTTCTTTGACATTGGTTAGTGCTACAAGAAATAGTACCGAAGGTGAAGGACACAGCAGCGTAATAATTTGCCACATCTAGGAGGAGGATGTTAACTGTAAGTTTGTTTTCCTGAAACTTAAGTGGCTTCTTGATTCAAATTGTGTAAGTAATTGCCCAAATGTTTACAAAAGTAAGTGCCTCTCAGAGAGTTAGTGAAATCAATTGTCCTAGGACTTTACTAGTACTACCGCTAGTCTCTTGTCTCTCATACTACTCCATTATTCTTCCTCCCCCCAAACGCTTATCTTACCTGTAATTCATGTTTGAAAATAGGGCTAGACACAGGGTTGGCTGCATGGCAAATGACGATTAAGGTTGGCATTCCTGGGCGGCTGAAATAGCATCATTGCGGTGGTACTAGTGGTGGTACACAATCCCAGTTGCAGCATATGAAAAAAAAGAAATTGAAACCTTGATTGGCCTGAGCAGAGCATTAGAACGGTTATAGATACTATAGCACGTGACAGTACACTAGAACAGTGCCAAAATGTAGCCTTACAAATGCTAAAGTATTGAAAGTATAACTACTACTTGCGTGGAATTGGACATTGGCTATTACTACAAGAAATAGTACTGAAGGTGAAGGACACAGCAGCGTAATCATTTGCCACGTGTAAGAGGAGGATGTTCTTCATGATCAATCCAGTTGATGGCGCCCATGAAAATCTGCTTTGATTTGCCAATAGTCATGGGTCTGTGTCAAGCTGAGTAAGAATATATCCTTTGATTCCTTCTCCAGCCTTGAAATGTAATTCATTTTCATTTCCTATGACCTTATCCTCCCCAGCAAGTGTGTGGAATTATTGCTGTCATTTACTCACCCACACAGCCCGGGGGAAGAGGGTTAGGGTTGGAAATTGGATGGGAATGTTTTTTTGGAAAGTTTTGTTGAGAGAGGAAAAAAAACACAGCATGGACAAACAACAAATGAAGATAAACATATCTTTGGATACGAAGATATCCATAAATATTTTAAGAGACATAAAGGAAGTGCATGCACTTCTGCAGGCATGAAGTTGATTGCTAAATGGATGGTTAGGTTACTTAAACTAAGTAGTACTTTCTAATGAATGAAAGAATGCGTCACTTGCCTATCTCTGCACTCAGAGAAACACTTTGTTCATTAAATTAGTTTGAAAAATAGCAAAGTAAAACTATACAATGGCTGAAGGGATGAATTTAGAAGCAGAGAGCAAAGAAATGCAGAGTCACACTCATAGAAGTTCAAAGCAATAACATTACTTAAAAGATAATTTGAAATGAATGGCTACTGTTACTGTATGTTGTTGTACTTGTCCTGTTGAATTTGGGAAGTTGCATGCATCTTACAAGCCATTCCTCTTATTTGCGGTACTCCTCCGTTCCATCTGACGCTCCGTCGATCAATGTTGGTGACCAGAAGACACCCTGTCCACTGCCTGCCTGGCGGATGCTGAATTGTGGGTCGCTAATGTGAAGCCTGACTTCATCCTTTTTTCCATTGCACAGGGTGAAAGCCACCCTGTAAATGTTGATGCAAAAACAGGAAGTGATATTAAAACACCACTGAGAAAAAAAATATAAGGTACGTATGCTGTGTAGTGCAAAAAATCACACTTTCAGTTTCAGAATCGACAGTACAATAGTTTCGAAAGGGCGTACTCTGAGTCTCCTTTTGAAGGATAAATAAGTATGGACGAATTTTGCGGATCTTACCCCTCAAGCTAGGTGTAGTGTAAACTACGATTTTAGAACAAAATTAGACCTTCCCAGCAGTGCTCCCAGACCCTTAAACACAGACGCTAAAATTTAGAATACCCCCAATCAGACCCCAAAAAACGTGCGATACTGCTACCTGTATGCGACCTAGTGGAAAATGGTGACAAAACGTACTTTGATAGTAAAGTAGGCCCAAATCCCCTCTTTCTCACCATGGATTTTCTTCATACCAATTGCAACCAAAATTAGACATTTCTCGACAAGTGCTCCAAGAGCAGACCCCAGAACCCAGTTGCCAAAATCTCGAACACCCCCAAAGACTTGCAATACTGCTAACCCTAATGAGCCCTAAGTTTAAAATAGTGTCAAACGCTTTCTTCAACTAGGCCCTAACTCCTCTTTGCCACCATGGATTTTCTCCATACCACTTGCAATCAAAAGTATCCATACCCAGCGTTGCTCCAAGACCCCAAACCCCCCCACAAACACCAGGAACTCCTCCAAACAGCCCCCTGAAAACGCTAAAGTGAGCGAAATGCCTGAAAATGAAAAACTTTTTCACCTCCGATTTTCTCCAAACCACTTTTATCCGGTATTAGACCTTCACAGTAATGCCCCCAGACCCGTCAACACAGGCGGAAACAAGTTTAACACCCCTAAACAGCCAAAAAGCAAAAATGGAAAAATGGGCACTTTGACACATTTCTGCATATTTCCCAGATCACCTGTGCCCGCTCTGCAGCTAGGCCCTAACCCCCCTTTGCCACCATGGATTTTCTTCAAACCTCATGCAATCAAAAGTATCCATATCCAGCGTTGCTCCAAGACCCCAAAACCCACCCACAAACACCAAGAACCCCCCAAATAGCCCCCCAAAAACACTAAAGTGAGCGAAATGCCTGAAAATGGAAAAACTTTTTCACCTCCGATTTTCTCCAAACCACTTTTATCCGGTATTAGACCTTCACAGCAATGCCCCCAGACATGTCATCCCAGCGGAAACAAGTTTAACCCCCCCAAACAACCAATAAGCAAAAATGGAAAAATGGGCATTTTGACAAATTTCTGCATATTTCCCGGATCACTCTATGCGCGCTCTGCAGCTAGGCCCTAACTCCCCTTTCCCACCATGGATTTTCTTCAAACCTCTTGCAATCAAAAGTATCCATACCCAGCGTTGCTCCAAGACCCCAAAACCCACCCACAAACACCAGGAACCCCCCCAAATAGCCCCCCGAAAATGCTAAAGTGAGCGGAATGCCTGAAAATGGAAAAACGTTTTCACCTCCGATTTTCTCCAAACCACTTTTATCCAGTATTAGACCTTCACAGCAATGCTCCCAGACCCGTCAACCCAGGCGAAAACAAGTTTAACAACCTCAAATAGGCAAAAAGCAAAACCGCAAAAAGTGAGACAGCAAATTTTGGGCCTACGTGGAATTCAGTTCAAATGCGCTGTGCAGCTGGGCCCTAACTCCCCTTTTCCACCATGGATTTCCTGAAAAACAAATGCACTCAACATTAGACTGTTCCAGCAGTGCTCCCAAACCCCAAAACCCACCCACAAAAACCTAAAAGCCCCCCAAACAGCACAGGCAAGTGAGCAAAAACGCAAACACTTTTTCACCATGGATTTGGACCAAAACACTTGATTCCAATATTAGACCTTCCGAACTATGCCCCCAGACCCCTGCAGCCATCCGCCAAAAAGCAGAACACCCCTAAACAGGCAAAAAGCAAAAATGGGTCTACCTTCAATTCAGTCCAAATACGCTCTGCAGTTAGGCCCTAACTCCCCTTTTCCACCATGGATTTCCTGAAAAACAAATGCAATCAACATTAGACTGTGTCAGCAGTGCTCCCAGACCCCAAAACCCACCCACAAAAACCTGCAAGCCCCCCAAACAGCACCCCAAAGACAGGCAAGTGAGCAAAAACGCAAAAACTTTTTCGCCATGGATTTGGTCCAAAGCACTTGATTCCAAAATTAGACCTTCCGAGCTATGCCCCCAGACCCCTGCAGCCACCCGCCAAAAAGCAGAACACACCCAAACAGGCAAAAAGCAAAAATGCAAAAACTCCTACTTAGAACATTTTCAGCCAACCAGTCAACATCGGTCCAAACGCGCTCTGGAGCTAGGCCCTAGCTCCTCTTTCCCACCATGGATTTTCTTAAAATCACTTCCAATAAAAATTATGCTATCCCAGCAGTGCTCCCAGACCCCCACACCCTCCCCAACAAATCTAGAGCACTCCCAAACAGCCTCCCAAAAACATGCAATACTGGTATATTCAAAACATGGCAAATTGCGCTGTTCACTAAACATTGCTGTTTTCAGCACTTCCACTACTTTGATCCTCTTGAAACTCACCTGGACAGTCACTTGTTCCAGCGATTCACAAGAATCTCAGCAAGGCAGAACAAAATCGAACCACTGCGCTCTTTGAAGAAGAAGAAGAAGGTCTACGACTAGTTTTCACTTAGTTTTCACCCAAACACACGCGCCCGCAAAACACCCCAAAATGCCAAAATTCTGCCAATTCTGGACCAAAGAACACCAAACCCCCCCTAAAACATTGCCAACATCGTTATGAACAAGCCTGCATTGGGCCCGAGCCCTAGAATCAGCATGAACCATACCAACTTAAACCCCAAAACACTAGTAAATCGCAATGAACCCTAAACCGTAGATATGCTTTGTCTGTCTGTGTCAAAGAGCCTAGGTATGCTACATCAGGAGGATGCTTCACTCAGTGGTGCCTGCCTTGACCGTCTGCATGGCCCTGCCGCAAGCATGGGCCAAAAATCCGTTCCGCTCAAGAACTTGCGATTTTTCGGTACTTTCGCGAGATTTGCGAAATACCGAAAAAAAGCAAATTTTTCAAATATAACGGATGTTTGGCCCAAGCTTGAGGCAGTGCCATGCAGAGGGTCAAGGCAGGCACCACTGAGTGAAGCAACCTGAAGTAGCATACCTATGCTCTTTGTCAGACAGACAAAGCATATCTAGTTGTATGCAGCAAGCAACATAGCCCCAATTTTACATGAATTGCTGTCTGGAGTGGACTCTGCCTGGCAGTACACTGCCTCGCCCTCGACCAATACATACCACAAATAGACAGACATGTAGTCCTGCTGTAGTAGTTGTTGTAGACTGGTTTACCTGTTTGCCACTCACGAATTGGCCATAGTTCTTCCGTAAATCGAAGCTGATGATCCATCCATCCATCCCAGTGAGTGACTGTAAAGAAAAAAGATATATTATTTAATCAATCATCATGGTATATTGGCAAGTGAGTCCGCTCCAAGGACATTTTGCATATTTTGTGAAATGCAATATAGTGGCCCCTGAATTTGAAGTACAATTTTAATTAAACAAGGTAAAAAAAAGAGTTGTTGACATGAGTTACAATTACTGTGTGAAAGATTAAATAATAACTAAGACAAGACATATGAATCATCATTTCATGCACAAAAAACAAACAGAAATTGGTTTAATCAGAGCCAGACAGCCATTGCTGTCCAGTGCATGCCATCTTCTCAATTATGCATTACCTGTTCTACTTTTTGTCCGCATCTTCTTCGGAAAGTGAGGGCCCACAGGGCAGCCTCTCCTGTCAATATCAGAAGTAACTCTGTCAGCAATCAGCAAGCATGTAGTCAGTCAGTAATTTCAGTCCGACTTGAGGGGACTCGTCGTAATCCATCCATCTGCCTTGAGGGAAATGGATAGGGGGAGTCTGGAGGAGGAGTATAAAGGAGCATGATTGAGTTGTGAACTTGTGAACCTCAGGAATGCAGACTGCGGCACCTTCAAATCAATAAGGAATATAAGATGAAGACAGTGTTGCTGATGGACTTGTTGTTATTAGGTGATTAGAGTTTTGTTGTGGTAAAAGTTGCTAAACAAAGAAAGACACGCAGGAATAAAAGTGAATAAGGATGAAAAAAAGGAAGTCATTTTCAGGGCTCGGTAGCAGGGAAGTAGAGCTCGTCCTCAAACTCCATGAATTGAGACGGGAGTAGGTCAGGTAACAGAGAAGAACTTCCATCACCTAAGTCGGTGTCCTCTTCTTCCTGCGTGCATTCACGTACTTTGTAATCTGGTGGTATCAAGTGCTGATTCATCTTGATCAGTGTTAACCTCCCCACATTTTTGGCCGAGAGGCGGGTCTTTTTTGAAGTTACAATGACACCAGCAGCACTGAAAACACGTTCAGAAGACACGCTTGCGAGTGGGCAAGCCAAATAATTTATAGCCAGGTTGGTGATCAGTGGCCATAGAGCCATTTTCCTGTACCAATACAGCAATGGGTTCATATTAGCAAAGACCTGTGTTGGGTCATCCAGATAGGCCTGCACCATCACCGCAAGGTTCTCCACATTTGCTCCACTTTGCGTACCATCTGTGGCCTTTTCCGCAGTGGAACGAGCAAACCCTTGATGAGTTAGCCAATCCGCTTCCGACAAAATTATGGGTGGGCCTGGTGCTGGTGAGGATGATGATACGGTTGCTGCTGGTGTCGTTAACGGCTGTGAGGGAAAGTTACTCCCTTCGCTCACAGATTCAGAAGTGGAACTTGACGCAGTATCGCCTGCTGATTCAGTTGGACTTCTGACGGCTCCTTGAATTTTCTGCCGATCTTTTTCGAACTGACTGGCTGACACAGCTAGCCAATGTTTGTACTTTGAAACATCTGCCTCATCAAAAGGAATGAATGCTTTGCTGGCCACTGCCTTTTTGTACCATGGATCCAGAATAGTGGCACAAATTAAATGTTGTTCTGTAAGTATGTTTTTAAGCCTTTTATTGGCAACTAGGCAGCTTAAGTTCTCCGCCAACAGATATGCAGCTTGCTTTCCAACATCATCTCTCAATGTTGAAGACACCGCCTTCAGTTGGTGCTCTAGCATGCGCAACAATGGGATAGCTTTGCTCAAAGAACAGTCCTCCCTGCTGACTTCACGCGTGAAGACCTCAAAAGGACAAAGCATGTCTGTCAGGCTTTTAACTAGCTGCCATTCCTCTAACCTCAGGGCAATAGAACCTACTGTAAAGATATAGTCATTGATTACCATGCACTGCTCAAACAGACGCTCAAGCATGTAAAAGGTTGAGCTCCAACGTGTTGCCACCTCCTGGATGAGTCCTTTGACTGGCACTTTACGTACATGTTGAATGCTCCTCAGCCTCTTTCGGGCCTTAAAAGAATGGCTGAAATGTGTGCAGATTCTTCGGCAGGTGGTCAGTAACTTCTTGACTTGGTTTTCAGTTTTCAAGAAATCTTGAACAACCAGGTTTATACAGTGCACCAAACACGGCACTCTGAAATATTCACCGTCCTGCATGGCCTTAACTATATTACTGCCATTATCCGTGGAAACATAACCAACTAAGCGATTTCTTGGTTGCAGCCATTCAGAGACCTTACTGTTAAACTCCTCCAAAATGTTTTTTGCAGTATGAGTTTTCTCCATGGCAAACATGGCTAATGTTGCATGTTTCCGAGTAGCTTTAAAAACTGTGTCCAGGTCAACAACTGCACTTGACTTGTCTCTAACCCCTGCAAAAGACCCTGCAAAAGAGACCCAGTGTGCAGTGATGCACATGTAATCAAGGGCTTGGCAACTGGTCCACATGTCTGTTGTCAAGTGGATAGTGTGAACAGCACTCTTCTGCAAAGCTGCCCCAATCACCTCCAGCACATCTTGATGTAGTGCTGGAACCGCAACTCTGGCAAAATAGGACCGGCTAGGAACCTTCCATTTAGGGCAGACTGTTGCCACTAATTCTAGAAACCCCACCCCTTCCATGAAAGAAAAAGGGAGAAGGTCCAGCGCTAGCATTTTAGCCAGCTTTGCGTTATACAGACGTACCGTTGGGTGGTTGCGTTCAAATGGCGCCTCCGACCAGAACATTCCGCGAATGGTGGGCTGGATCATTTTACGTGATGATGATGATGACGTCTTCAAACCAGTTAGGCCCAGTGAAGTATTTTTTCGCATTGGTCTCTCTCCAACACTCTTAGTGTGCCTCATAGATGTTGCAGGGGTAGAGGGTGTGGGCGATACCACTGCAGTGCTGCTGCCTGGGGTACTGGGTATACCAGAAAAAATGTCTGTCGCTTCTTCACTTTCCCCCCTTTACGATCAGATTCTCGTCATCATCAGATGCAATATCAATGGATACATTTGGATTTGTTTTTCTTTTGCCTTCCTTGATCTTCCTCATGTGTGTTTCCCAAATGATAGTGTGGTGTTTCTTGAAATGACATTCTGTATCTTAAAGTAAGAAGGAGAAACCCTTTTTGGAAAAGGGAAGGGTATTGTGTGAAACAAAATTCATTATTCCCTTTTCACATGTTAGGAAGAAAGAGACTTAGGTCTCTGGGGTGTTTTAAGGGAGAGGCGCAAGGTAAGCCAACAGGCGTATCCCCAGTTGCATATGGATTTACAAATTTACAATACACTTTTAGCGGACCCTCATCAAGAAAGCTTGAAAATCAATATTGAAAATTATGAAGGATGTTATACACTGGATGTACAGTTGTTTAAAAATTATATTTTTTATTTGAAAATATTATTTTCTATTCATACAAAACATTTCACGTGAATTTACACATTTAATCATAAAAAACCATTAAACTGACAACATAAAGAATGATCTCCTCATGGACGCAAGCCTCTATCCCAAACCCCACTGCATAGCACCCACTAATCCAAAAAACAATGCCACTTGGTCAACCTTTGTCACCTACACGGAAGAAGAAATTGGCAGACTGCTCAGCACTCTGAAACCTTCTAATCACCTCACGGACCCCCTTCCTGCTAACGCTGTCAAAGTCCTTACCCCGTCGCTCCTTCCACTCTGGACTAAAATCATTAACAGCTCACTTCAGCAAGGGACCATTCCCGACTCCCTCAAAGTTGGTCAAGTCACACCTTTGCTAAAGAAACCGACAGCCGACCCCTCTGACCTAAACAACTACCGTCCCATTACCAACATTCCGACTCTTGCCAAACTGTTGGAAAAATGCGCACAAATACAATTGACTGAACACATTACTCAGTTTGATCTCCTCAACTCTCATCAATCAGGCTTCCGAGCAAATCACAGTACTGAAACTGCTATGACTCACATAATCGACGACGCCCTTCAAATCCTAGATCACAACGATACCTGCCTCCTCATCCTCCTTGATCTCTCCTCCGCATTTGACACCGTCAAACATGAGTATTTACTCGAACTATTAAACACAATAATGGGCCTATCTGGAACTGTGCTCAAATGGTTCACGTCCTTTCTGCATAACAGATCGCAGAAATTCAAGAGCAACAACTTGATGTCCGCGCCAAGACCTGTATCGCTAGGCATACCACAAGGATCCTGCCTATCCCCAACTTTGTTCAACCTAGTCATGGAACCTCTCACCACCTTGCTACAAGAATCCAATGTACACTTCCACATGTATGCTGATGACACCCAACTTTATCTCAAACTACAATCACCCAAAGACATCACGCTATTGAACTCAACGATCAGAAGCACCCAATCCTGGCTGGCCGCGAATCATCTCAAACTCAATGCCCTTAAAACAGAGTTCCTTCTGATCGCACCTCCCGCGAAGATCACTACCGCACAAATGTGGCTTAAACACCTAACGGCACTCAATGTTCAACCCACCATCGTGGACTCAGCAAAATCTTTAGGCATAACACTTGACACCAATCTCAGCATGCAGGAACACATCAACAAAGCAACTAAGGGAGCGAACTACCAAATCAACACCCTTAGGAAACTTAAACCCTTCCTTCCAGCCAAAGACTTCCAAACCGCGGTACAATCACTAGTCATACCTCGAATAGAATACGGCAGTACCGCCCTCTGCGGTCTACCCCTAGCTACTACGGCACCCATAAGAGCCTCCTTAAACGCCGCAGCGAGACTCATCACTGGATCAAAAAAACACTCACACATTTCCCCTGACCTCAAATCCCTGAACTGGCTGCCTTTTGAAGCCAGAATACAACTGAAAATCGCTTGTTTGACGCACAAGGCTGTCCACCTGAGCTCACCTAGATACCTCGCTCAGAAGCTGACGATTTCTGGAGGCTCCAGAATCACTAGAGGCACAAACAATCTTTTGCTAAAGCCTAAAAGATTCCGCAAGGAAAAAACCTATAAACGCTCTTTCTCAGGAATGGCTCCCAGGATTTGGAACTCACTCCCCCCTGAAACCAGGCTCATCCCCTCTATCACACTTTTCAAGAAAGAAGTAAAAGCGATCCTCATGGCTAAATACACCTGAACCACTACTGGGGATCAACTTCAAAGACTCGATACTGATCTGTACTACCTGTTCGAACCCTTTGCATTTCTGTATGACTTTGAAATTGAATTACTTGATTGTTTATGATATCACTACACTGTACTTTTAACACTATTGATGTATCTGTGTATATATGCTCCCTCCTCTGTAAAGCGCTCTGATATCTGCGAAGATCTTGTTCGCGCTATATAAAACTTTCAAAATAAATAAATAAATAAATAAAAACATTTGATGCAGCAGGTTATTACACAAATTGACAATATATTTAAAAAAATGCAACGAATATATCACACAGAAAAATTGTCGACGCGGCGTTTCAGTGACTTTGAGTCGTCACCTTCTTCAGTACAGTGTTTATGAATTAAAATCGCTTAAACTTAGCTAGTTTGTTGGTCGCTCTGATAAATTAGCGATGTTTGACCATATGGAAATACCCTTGGTTTCTTTCTAGGACATCTGTTCCTTTTCTATATGGTAGTAGAGTGGCGATGTCTGACAGTATAGGAATAAGCTTGGTTTCTTTTTCAAGCATATATTCCTTTTCAGTATTGTTGGTGTTCCTAATAGTCTTCTTTTATTAGAACAGCTAGGTCAGGTTCCATTTTTACCTGAGATTCCTTTTGTAGTGAATCCTATGAAGGACGGTCTTTCCTTTCTTCACCCATTGTATTTAATCAATGTTTATCTGTTTCTTTAGGCTTGTCTTGTTATATCTTCACTCTTGGTTTGTTTGTAGTGAAAAATCTTTAAAAGGGAGGGCTTTCCATTTAATTTGAAAGATCTCCTCCTTTGGTATATCGGGCATCAACCTCGACCGTCCTTCCGTGTTGTAATAGAATATGTGTATGAATATGTGTATGAATAGAAAATAATATTTTCAAATAAAAAATATAATTTTTAAACAACTGTACATCCAGTGTATAACATCCTTCATAATTTTCAATATTGATTTTCAAGCTTTCTTGATGAGGGTCCGCTAAAAGTGTATTGTAAATTTGTAAATCCATATGCAACTGGGGATACGCCTGTCGGCTTACCTTGCGCCTCTCCCTTAAAACACCCCAGAGACCTAAGTCTCTTTCTTCCTAACATGTGAAAAGGGAATTATGAATTTTGTTTCTTGAAATGACCTCTCTGGCCTCCGGTACCATAGTTGGTACCAAGCTTACCCCGACTAACGCATGCTTTACAAATCGAACAAACGACCATGTTTTCCTCCTTTGCGCTAACAGTAAAGAAGTCCCAAACTGGGGACTGGTGATGTCTGATGAAGGTGGAGGTGCTACTTTGACTTTCAATGCCAGATGAAGTGGAGGATGGGCGTGGCTGAATTTGTTTGTTGTTCACTTACAGCACCACTACTTGAGGTCGAGCTGGATGGAGGTCCATGCCGGCCCTTCTGACTAAAAAAGATGGAAGCGGTAGGTCGTGTTGGTGTTGTAGTTAGGTACCCTTGCCACGCCGCCCATATCCCGCTCAGCAGCCATTCGGGATAGGGTGAAAATGTCTGTCTGCTGCATGCCTGCTGGGGCTAGAGTGACGACTGTGATGACTGGGTCATCGTCAGACTGTTCATCAGCAGCAGAAGACACCACTTCTTGTTCGTCGTCATCAGCCATAAGTCGAAGCTTTGCGGGAGCCTTCCTTTTAGGCTTTGCTACCTTTGTCGGCTCATGGCGTGACTCACTCTCAGACTGCATTGGTGGGTTCCAATCAACATCAAGATCATCAGAAGGAAGGGGGCTTGAAGAAGAACTTGTAGTAGCCCTCCTTGACCTTTTTCTTGCTGGGGATCTGGAAGACACTGGATCATCATCAGGAGGAGTGGCTTCCTCGGATGATAGCTCCTCTTGAATAGCAATTTCCTGATGTGCCCCTAATTCTGGAGGAACAAGTGTTGTAGGCAGTTGTGCCGCTCCATGAACCTCTAGTCGTACCTCTCCATGCACCTGTACATGCGCCTCTACTTGCGGCTCTACTTGCGCCTCTCCTTGGGGCTGAACTTGCGCCTCTCCTTGCGGCTCTACTTGCGCCTCTCCTTGCGGCTCTACTTGCGCCTCTCCTTGCGGCTCTACTTGCGCCTCTCCTTGCGGCTCTACTTGCGCCTCTCCTTGCGGCTCTACTTGTGCCTCTCCTTGCGGCTCTACTTGCGCCTCTCCTTGCGGCTCTACTTGCGGCTCTACTTGCGGCTCTACTTGCGCCTCTCCTTGCGGCTCTACTTGCGCCTCTACTTGCGCCTCTCCTTGCGGCTCTCCTTGCGGCTCTACTTGCGCCTCTTCTTGCGGCTCTCCTTGCGGCTCTCCTTGCCCATGTACTTGCACTTGTACTAGTTGCACCTGTGTTTGTGGCTATGGTTGTTGAACACTCGTCAGCTGAGTTACACCCGGCGTTGATTGGATGGTACTTTCTTGTGATGAGCCAAGATCACTGGTCGATGGTCATTCAACAACCAAAGTGGCTGCTGCAGCAGCACTCATGGTAGTCTTTGACCTAACTTGGCGTGGTGGCATTGACTCCAATGAAGCGGAGGTGCTGCTTCCCCGGCGGACACCGCTGCTGCTGCAGGCGTAGTTTTTTTTCTCCCAAAAAAGGTGTCGGTGGACACACCAGTCTCCTTGGTAGGTGGTGACACTTGCTTCTTCTGCTCCTTCTTACGCAGTGGCACTGGCAACTTTTTTCGCTGAGGCGCTACGGCCAAATTTCTTTGGGGCCATCTTCTTGAGATGTCAGAACAGCAGGCCGCAGTTGCATGAGTTGCAGAGTTGTCTTGTCTGTGGCCACACGTGACGTCACGTGACGTTGTGCTGCACACACCGCTGCAGGACTTCTTCCTGGCACTGGTGGTTCTCTTGTGCACCTAAAAACAATGGAAGCCAGAGGATCATCAGTTATACACCCCAAAAAGTCGAAAAACACTCAAAAATCACCACAATCCCATGCCATCCATGCCCTCAATGATGTTTAAATTCAAGACACCCCACAGAAAGACTAGGTCCATGCACCACTGAGTACCCCTGGGCATAATGGTTGAAAGCAAGGCAAACTGGGTGCAGGCCTGATCACACTGCCTGGCTTCAAAATGGCCCCGTGACCCCCACCACATGGCCAGGGACTGCCTGTACCAGGCCTCAAAATAGCCACCACCCACATGGCCAGCCCCGAACAACACCCCAAAAAGTAAAAAAACACTCACAAATCACCACAATCCCATGCCATCCATGCCTTCAATGATGTTTAAATTCAAGACAACCCACAGAATGACTAGGCCCATGCACCACTGAGTACCCCTGGGCATAATGGTTGAAAGCAAGGCAAACTGGGTGCAGGCCTGAGCACAGTGCCTGGCTTCAAAATGGCCCCTTGATCCCATCACATGGCCAGGCCCTGCCTGTACCAGGCCTCAAAATGGCCCCCACCCACATGGCCAGGCCCCAACAACACCCCAAAAAGTAGAAAAACACTCAAAAATCACCACAATCCCATGCCCTCAATGATGTTTCAATTCAAGACACCCCGCAGAAAGACTAGGCCCATGCACCACTGAGTACCCCTGGGCATAATGGGTGAAAGCAAGGCAAACTGGGTGCAGGCCTGAGCACACTGCCTGGCTTCAAAATGGCCCCTTGGCCCCCACCACATGGCCAGGCCCTGCCTGTACCAGGCCTCAAAATGGCCCCCACCCACATGGCCAGGCCCCAAAACACCCAAAAAGTAAAAAAAACACTCAAAAATCACCACAATCCCATGTCATCAGCGCCCTCAATGATGTTTAAATTCAAGACACCCCACAGAAAGACTATGCCCAATACACCCCTGAGTACCCCTGGGCATAATGGTTGAAAGCAAGGCAAACTGGTTGCAGGCCTGAACACACTGCCTGGCTTCAAAATGGCCCCTTGACCCCCACCACATGGCCAGGCCCTGCCTGTACCATGCCTCAAAATGGCCCCCACCCACATGGCCAGGCCCCAACAACACCCCAAAATGTCAAAAAACACTCAAAAATCACCACAATCCGATGCCATCCATGCCCTCAATGATGTTTAAATTCAAGACACCCCACAGAAAGACTAGGCCCATGCACCACTGAGTACCCCTGGGCATAATGGTTGAAAGCAAGGCAAACTGGGTGCAGGCCTGAACACACTGCCTGGCTTCAAAGTGGCCCCTTGACAATCACCACATGGCCAGGCCCTGCCTGTACCAGGCCTCAAAATGGCCCCATCCACATGGCCAGGCCCCAACACCCCAAAAAGTCGAAATACACTCAAAAATCACGACAAACCCATGCCATCCATGCCCTCAATGATGTTTAAATTCAAGACACCCCACAGAAAGACTAGGCCCATGCACCACTGAGTACCCCTGGGCATAATGGTTGAAAGCAAGGCAAACTGGGTGCAGGCCTGAACACACTGCCTGGCTTCAAAATGCCCCCTTGACCCCACCACATGGCCAAGCCCTGCCTGTACCAGCCCTCAAAATAGCCCTCACCCACATGGCTAGGCCCCAACAACACCCCAAAAAGTCGAAAAACACTCAAAAATCACCACAATCCCATGCCATCCATGCCCTCAATGATGTTTAAATTCAAGACACCGCACTGAAAGACTAGGCCCATGCACCACTGAGTACCCCTGGGCATAATGGCTGAAAGCAAGGCAAACTGGCTGCAGGGCTGAGCACACTGCCTGGCTTCAAAATGGCCCTTTGACCCCCACCACATGGCCAGGCCCTGCCTGTACCAGGCCTCAAAACGGTCCCACCTACATAGCCAGGCCCCAACAACACCCCAAAAAGTCAAAAAACACTCAAAAATCACCACAATCCCATGCCATCCATGCCCTCAATGATGTTTAAATACAAGACACCGCACTGAAAGACTAGGCCCATGCACCACTGAGTACCCCTGGGCATAATGGCTGAAAGCAAGGCACACTGGCTGCAGGGCTGAGCACACTGCCTGGCTTCAAAATGGCCCTTTGACCCCCACCACATGGCCAGGCCCTGCCTGTACCAGGCCTCAAAACGGTCCCACCTACATAGCCAGGCCCCAACAACACCCCAAAAAGTCGAAAAACACTCAAAAATCACCACAATCCCATGCCATCCATGCCCTCAATGATTTTTTAATTCAAGACACCCCACAGAAAGACTAGGCCCATGCACCACTGAGTACCCCTGGGCATAATGGTTGAAAGCAAGGCAAACTGGGTGCAGGCCTGAGCAAACTGCCTGGCTTCAAAATGGCCCCTTGACCCCCACCACATGGCCAGGCCCTGCCTGTACCAGCCCTCAAAATAGCCCTCACCCACATGGCTAGGCCCCAACAACACCCCAAAAAGTCGAAAAACACTCAAAAATCCCCACAATCCCATGCCATCCATGCCCTCAATGATGTTTAAATTCAAGACACCGCACTGAAAGACTAGGCCCATGCACCACTGAGTACCCCTGGGCATAATGGCTGAAAGCAAGGCAAACTGGCTGCAGGCCTGAGCACACTGCCTGGCTTCAAAATGGCCCCTTCACCCCCACCACATGGCCAGGCCCTGCCTGTACCAGGCCTCAAAATGGCCCCCACTCACATGGCCAGACCCCAACAACACCCCAAAAAGTCGGAAAACACTCAAAAATCACCTCAATCCCATGCCATCCATGCCCTCTATGATGTTTAAATTCAAGACACCCCACAGAAAGACTAGGCCCATGCACCACTGAGTACCCCTGGGCATAATGGTTGAAAGCAAGGCAAACTGGGTGCAGGCCTGAGCACACTGCCTGGCTTCAAAATGGCCCCTTGACCCCCACCACATGGCCAGGCCCTGCCTGTACCAGGCCTCAAAATGGCCCCCACCCACATGGCCAGGCCCCAACAACACCCCAAAAAGATGAAAAACACTCAGAAATCACAACAATCCCATGCTATCCATGCCCTCAATGATGTTTAAATTCAAGATACCACACAGAAAGACTAGGCCCATGCACCACTCCCTACACCTGGGCCTACTGGCTAGTGAAGCTTTACAGGCACCCCAAAATGTAAAAAAAAAAAATCAACATATAACAGTGAGCTAAAATTCCATGACATAAATGAGAATTACGTTTTGAAAAAAATCACAGAAACAGTTGTATCATGCACCCATGACTAACCCTGGGCCTACTGGATACTTTGGCTACCCACCACAATATATATTTTGTTAAAGTTGTGAAAAAAGTTTTAGAACTGTAGTTGCCTCAACTGCAATGCCCCAAACAAACAACACCAACTTACTTGTAAAATTTCAAGTCCAAAAGTGATCCAAACTCCAAAGTCCAAAAAGTCCTCAAATACAAATATCCAGCAGCAGTCACAGAAAGTAATCCTTCCAGCTCCACAGCCAATTGAAAAGTGACCAGTACATGGACAAAGCACTGGGAGGAGCCTGCTGGACAGGAACAGGAAGTTGGAGACTCTGGGGCACTTCCTTCCTCCCACCCCACCCCAAAAAATGGACTCCTGCGCCAAAAAGTGCAGCCAAATGTCAATCTGAGGAGTTCTTCTGATCAAAATCATCATTTTCACAAGGTTTATGCTTCCTGTGGTGGATTTCTTGTACAGAATTGCAATTTTTGCAATTTCGGGAACGCGAGCTGTTCAAATCTCCAGCCGGAAGTCAGCTGCGCGCCGCATCTATGTGTTCGGCATTGTTTACTCCAGAAATGCGTGATCGCGGGACTTTATGACGTACTCCCGTTGTCAAACTCTCGCTGTGCAAGATGGCAAGAAGCGATAACGTAATTGCGTACGAAAAACTCTTGCGCGATCACGCAGCACACGCAAAACCGGGAAAAAAACAACTCGGTGGACTCAGAATCACGGTAAGTCAACGCCGGGCGCGCGATATTGTATTTTTCAAGCGCGACCAAGCAAAATAATTCGTAGCTTGCAAATTTGCGGATTATTGGGTAAATTTGTGCAATTCGTGGATCGCAAAATCATCAAAAATCTGCAAATTCACCCGCAAAACGGATTTTACACCCATACTTAGTCAAAACCTTGCGTCTGCTTGAAGCAAGAGTAAGGCGTGACGCAGCATGTTAGAGATAGGCTGTGTTGAAACAGTGCTGGAGTTGAGTTGCGCCAGCGACATGACTCTCGCACTGCGCCAACCTTATGTGGGCAGATACTTCACGCATCTGCCTATCCGTGCACCACAGCGCACCGCATTGTAAATGCGGGACATCCATGGTGGCGCACGGGTAGTTTTGCATGACGCATCTTTCAAGGCGCATCCCTGCTGATTTGCTGGGGATGCTTCAGAAGTTGTAAATCTGCCCCTAGATGTGAGCTGAATGAGCTCCTCTCTTATACCCATAGAGGCAGATTTACAAGCCCCTTACATGACTTTTGCACCACCGTTGTGTCACTTTTGTGACGCAGCTGCAGCGTAAATGCTGCGGCCCATTTGCAATGTGACGCATCTAGGGAGATGCGTCACGTTGTAAAGCCCTGCCTCACATTATACCTGCGTCTGTATGCAGAGTGGGACTTCCCACGCAAAAAGCCATGTAGAATTGATGCAGTGAAATCTACAAGATTTCACTGCGTCACTCTACGTCTTCATTGCGTCAAAATCCCTATGCCTGCTCAGAGCAGGCGTAAGGAATGATGCAGGGCTTTTTGCACCAAAAGATTCGTCAGAATTCCTGACGCGTCTGTTAATCCTTGCACCATGGAGCACTGTATTGTAAATATAGTGCATCCATAGTGGCGCAAGGACATTCGGCACTGAAGCAAGGAAACTGACGCATCTATATAGATGCGTCAGTCCCTTGTAAATCTGCCCCATAGTATCTGACATGTATCCACTGTGTCAATGCCCATTTACTCTACCAACCTGAGGTGAACTAATTGCTTAACTGCAGTAGGCACATGGTTCTGAAGAGGCATATTGCAAACACTTAAAAGGAGGATAGCGAGGCAGCATCTCTCCTGGGACCAACCTGACAAAATGGCAGCCATGGGTTGATGGTGCTGAGACACATGTCGAGCAGTGAGAGCCCGAAGTCCTGCTGGTATGCCAACATTAATTCTCAGCAAATAAACATCCAAGCAACAGCCGTGAGAGCCTGTTGACGACCTACCAATATGGCGGACAACGGACTGGCTGTAGAGGGCCTTGTGCAACAGCAGCTGCTGGACTGTTGCAGGGGACCACTAGGAGTTGCAATGTGACCCAGTGTAAAGGGCCCTGGGCTAGTGTATGGTGGAAAAGCATAAGCAGCTCCCATTGGTGCATGGACTCCAGCAGTGAGAACGAGCCATTAGGTAGGCAAGAAAGGGAGCATAAACTGTTTTTGAGAAATCTCCTTCCCCAAAGTGGGCACTGCATTGATGACTGTTTGTGAGGCCTGGAGTCGTGGAGTCGGAGGGTGGGAGCATGTTCCTGCGCTGTTGCACTGACTGTCTGTAAACCCATTGGGTTGAGCACCAAAGAACAGAGTCATGCCCAGGATATACCAAAGTGACGTTGGAGATAGTTGTCATGCTGTTCTGAAATAAAGGAGTGAGACTGATTAAACAGAATACCACTTCAACTCCCGAACACAATAAGAAACTAATTAGCAATTTTAATTTCAGATTGCATCTTTATCAGTGTGTGTCCATTTGATGATAATCTAAGAAATGAAGTGTTAGTAGATCAGAAATTGTGATCGTAAATAATATTGGTTAATATACTGGCCCTGAAGAAATTACCTTGATGTCATGAAACCAGTGCTTAATTTGTGCCGGTGCTTTCCGTTGCTTAGCACTGGCACTTTCTTATCAGGTCCGGGTCTATACTCTACACCCATCTGCTGCATGTGGTGGTCACATATTGGATACCGCATTGATGTATTTAATCAGTTTACCTCCGCGCAGCGCTGCAGCCACAGAGTGTTGTTCTCGTGACCAACCAAGTCCACTTCTCCAGTCCCAAGTGAATGTCCCGGACTAGTAGTGGTGTTGCAGGCCTTGCAGCTGTGAGACTGAGCCAGCCGAGGTTGAGGCAAGACTAGCAGCCAGTTAGATTCCGGAATATTCCAGTAAGAGATGCCAAACGAAAATGTGTGGAGGAACGGCTCCAGAAAGCGATGTCATTTAATGCAATTATCACTAAGAAGGCAGAAAATCAGCAGCTTTTCCCTCGCTGCAGTATTACAGTCCTGCCAAGTATCACGCATCAGGCATGACGCTAACGCATTTCAGTGTGGTGATCCCGCATCACCACACTGAAATGCATTGTTAGGCATTTTTGTCACTGACCTGTCAGTGCTGAAAGTGGCTGATTTAGCCTACGCCAGGTGCTAGCCCGCCCGCCAGTGCCTCTGACATCTGTGTGCAGTGCGCCGGGCCGGGCCGCAGCACTGCACTTGCCAGCAGGCTCAGTATCTAACAGTTAAAGATCCGACGTCACGTGCACTGCTCTCAGTGCTACAACGTTACATTTGCTCTACACTGCTGCCTGAAGAACCAGGCAGGGTCTGCCCGCCGCCTGGGTACCGCGCAGATTAGTTATGTGTGGCAACTTGGCCGTGGCACCCTGTGGTGACGCAACAGCATGTCCAGCTGACAGGGTGCGCAAGGAGGTATTGGTGGAGGCTGGCTGCTCAGTGGTTAGCGAGCTGCGCCGGGATCGTGGTGCTCGGTTGCCTTGGAACACTGCTGATCGCAACGCTGCACGGCCGGGCCGCCCGGCGCTGTTGGGGCAGAATAACTTTGGCTGCCGTCCGCTGCGAATACTTATTTCAGAGCTGGGAGCGTGGCCGGGCCGAGTGAGAGTGCTGCAGACAGTGATGTCACATCACGGAGTAACACTGATACGAAAATGCTGCGGCTTGCCTCGCAAGGTAAGATTCCGTCTCAGATAGTGGTGTGCCTCCGGACTGTCTCTCACTCACAGACTGAAAAATTTGCATTATTTTATAAATGGCGCTTAGCGCTCAATCAGTGATCAGCTGCCAGTCCTATGGCTAACATTAAATGCACCGCAACGATTTTAACAAAAAAAAACACGTACGTTTTAAAACCTGCACTTTGCAAAATGTGTAGCATAGGAATTGAGAGCTCCGGACATTCCCGGTGCTCTCTTGCTAGATAGATTTATTTCTTAATAAATAAATACTGGAGCAAACACACCCCGTCTCCTGCACTTCCTTGGGTGAGGGTTGAACATTACAGTGGCGTTGAGGGTGAGATCCTGGCAAAGAAAGGAGAACCGGAGCCACCAGGGACAGAAGGAACCACCAAGGGGAGCAGCAACATTGGGGAGCTCAGCAATCAGCAAGAGAGCGTGGCAGCGGACGTTACCAGAGGTAAGCAACCAAGGCAAGGGCAACTAGGAGCACAAGGAGTAGTATTGGCTCTAGGAACAAGGAGGGTAGAGAGCAGTCCCGCCCTAAGTAAAGAGAAACAAAGGGGAGCTTGCAGAGACCACAGGAAAGAAACAGGCCCGACCTCACACAACAGGGCAGCACACAGCACAGCGGGGTGGAAGCCACTCACACGAGTATACCTGCCACCAGAAAGGGAAGAATTGAGGCAGAGAACGAGAACATGCCACCAGAAAGTCATCACACATAACTCATGCCCAAAAGACACCCAGGGCCCTGGCGGAACTAGGGCAAAACGGGGAAGGGGGTGCCTCAGAGCCCCATTTGAACCAAAGGCACGATGGAAGTGTAAGCGTGCCAGGCAGCTCAAGGGGACAAGAGACGGAGCCAGAAAGACGCGCCGAAATGTGCACGCAAGCGTCCTCACTCACGAATCCTATCCCGTTCCTACCCACACCAGGAGAAACCTTGATGAAGTGGGAAGATTGGAGAGAATATTTCATTAACTACATAGAGACCCTGGAAGATGAGAGCGGAGAAGTATACCCCAGCAAGAGGAGGAAAAGAATATTACTACACAACTTGGGCCCAGAAGCGATCAGGGTATTCCAAAATCTAGTACCCACTCCAAGACCAGCTGCGAATGACCATGTATTTCGGCACGCGATAGAGGATCTAAACACCCACTTTCAACCAGCAGTATGTACGTCCATAGATAGATATAATTTCCAACAGAGGAAACAAGAAACGGGCGAATCTATACACGATTATGTGGCAGCACTAAGAAAACTAGCAATCACGTGCAAATTTGGGGTCTTGCATTATGAGTTTATAAAGGACCAAATAGTCATGCACACGACAAACAAAACAGTTCAAGACAAACTATGGGTGAACGGGGACGCAACCCTGAAAGAAGTTATTGCTATGGTGAAAAAGGCAGAACTATCCAAAAGGTGTGCAGATGCGGCGAAAAGAGATTACGTCCTGAGACTCCTGGAGAAACAATGGAGGCAAGAGCCCTCCACCGATAATTTGGCCACGCTTCGTTCAGCAAGATCCAAGTACCACAAGCACATCTTCCTTGGGAAAGCATCACACTTCAGAACCCTCCTTGACTCAGCCAAAAATAGACCCAAAAAACTATTTGATCTCATCAAGAATACTAACTGCTCTCCCCCAACCTCCAAGTTGGAGGATTCGACAAAGAAAGCTGTGGATTTCGCTGTATTCTTTGATGAAAAAGTGAAATCACTTGTGGATCAGGTCGCTCATCCTACCCCTCCAAAGGAGCGCAAATCACTAGCCATTTGGCGGAACTTCGACCCCCATCTCTGAAGTTGTCCTCCTCAAGTGCGTCCTCTAAACAAAGCCCTCCAACAATTCTCTTGACCCCATCCCTAGTGCCATTGCCATTGACTTCAATACACATTCTCTTCCCTATTGGACCACTCTGGTCAACCTCTCCCTCTGTCAAGGCTCCCTTCTTGTTCACTTCAAAACTGGGCAGGTCACCCCTCTGCTTAAAAACCCACTGCTAATGCGAATGACCACCACAACATCTGCCCCATCACTAACCTACCCTTTCTTGCGAAGATCACAGAAAGATGTGTTGC
Organism: Lissotriton vulgaris; assembly: GCF_964263255.1. NCBI lineage: Eukaryota > Metazoa > Chordata > Amphibia > Caudata > Salamandridae > Lissotriton > Lissotriton vulgaris. The sequence goes on along the minus strand of NC_141689.1, from coordinate 2,006,094,295 downwards.
AAAACAACTCTCTCGTCATATCAAGGACAATGATCTTCTTGACAATTTTCAGTCCGGCTTCATCCAAAACTGCAGCACTGAAACAGCCCTGCAGCAAGTGATTGATGACGCGCTGCGGATACTTGATTCGGGGGGGTCTTGTCTTCTAATTCTCCTTGACCTTTCTGCAGCCTTTGACACTGTCAATCACAACACCCTCCTCAACACTCTTCAACAGAGAATGGGCATGGAGGGACTGTGCTCAAATGGTTTGCTTCCTTCCTCTCTGATAGATCCCAAATGATCAAAATAGCGGACAGTCTTTCATCTCCTTTGTCGGTGGGTCAAGGTGTTCCTCAAGGCTCTATACTTGCACCCACATTGTTCAATCTCTATTTGGGACCACTGGGAAATCTCCAATGTAAATCTGGGGTCCACTATCATCTCTACGCAGACGACACTCAAATCTACCTCAAGGTTGCCTCCACTCAAGATCTCTCCGTCCTAAGCTCTACTCTGGACTCCATTCAAAACTGGATGTCAACACATCAACTGATTCTGAATCCCTCAAAAACTGAATTCCTCCTCCTCTCCTCCTCACTTTCTCCTCCCCCGGTTCAATCATGGATGGACCAGATGAATCTACTGAACAATAAACCCATCACTGTCGACAGCGCAAAATCCCTTGGTGTCATACTCGACACAAAACTCAATCTACTCTCCCACATTAATTCAATTGCAAAGTCTGCTCGATATCAACTGCGCCTTCTTTGGGGGATTCGTCGCTTCTTCCCGGAGCATGAACTTAAAACCCTGGTCCAATCGCTGGTCCTCTCCAGACTTGACTACTGCAATTCTCTTCTTACTGGCCTCCCCAAATCCCACCTGTCCCCCCTTAAGTCTGTTCTCCATTCAGCAGCTCGTTTCATTTATGGGGCCAAAATAAGCGACCACACCACACCCATGTTATCCACCCTCCGCTGGCTTCCCATTGAGGCAAGATCTATCTACAAGACTGCCTGCATCACCCACAAAGCCTTGCACTCCTCCTCTCCTCGCTACCTGGCGAATAAACTGAAACTCTCAGGAGGCTCTAGGCCATCACGAAATCCGGAAAATCTATTGCTTGAACCTCCCACTTTCAAGAAGGAAAGATTGATGGTCCAATCCTTTTCAGGCAACGCAGTGAGAATCTGGAACTCACTTCTGCCTCAGCTCCGGACCACCACCTCCTCCCAGACCTTCAAAACTGACCTCAAAGTTCTCCTCCTTCAAAGACACTTCCAAAGTTAATTCATGCCCTCTCTATTATCTGAAGGAAGACCTTTTAGTATAGAAAATTTCTATTCTCCATCACTATGGAAGTGCCTTTAGTGTGTTCTTGTGGTTTGAGAGTCTGCCATTTATTGCAGTGTTACCCTTTTACCTGTGTTTGGTACTCTTTCGTAACATGCACACGTCACTTTTTCTCTTGTAACACACTGTTTGCTACCTGTTACATTTTGTTTTCTTTCGATACTTGCACAAGTGCCACCATTGCCTACGTAACGTTTGTTCTTTTTTTTGAGTGTCCTCCATTTATTGCAGTATTCTACCTCTACTTGTACTTTTTACGCTTTTGTAACCTGCACACGTGTCACTTTCTCCTCCTGTAATGCACAGTTTGCTACCTCTTGTATTTCGTTTGCTCACAATTGTAACTTTTGCCTTATGTAATGTAACGTTTGCTTTTGTAATTTGTTCACTTGTAATATTCTCTTGTATCAGTTCTGTTCCTATCGTGAAGTGCTCTGACACCTTCGGGTAAAGTCTGCGCTATACAAAAACGCATAAATAAATAAATAAACAAATAAATAAATAAATCAATAAAGTTGATGAAGCAGAACCGCCAGAGAGAGGCAAAGTCACCTCAACAGAAGGAAAAGGGTAAACCAAATGGACCACATGACCTGCGCAGAAAAAGCGACAGAACAAAGAGAGCACAGGCAAGTGCTACAGGTGCGGCAGCCCGTCCCATGCGGTGTTTGACAAACGCTGTCCGGAGTTCTGAGCAAAATGTACGCACTGTGGGATCATAGGACACTATGAAAGAGTATGTCGCCATGAGACGAAGAGACCAGCAGTGAAATATGTGGTGCAAGAACCGGAGGGGGAAGGAGAAGGTGAACAGGACGAAGAAGACAACGTACTATGCATTGAAGAACATGTGCTAGGTATCGACTGCAGACGCTCCAAGAAACCACAATGCAACATGGTTATAGGCGGGATACGGATCAAGATGGTAGCGGATACGGGATCCCCGTATACCATAGTCCAAAGAACAGTGTGGAGTGAAAGCTTCAAACCCAGCCTGGGTTCGCACCTGGAACCCCCAGATATAAGGCCAGTCATGTTCACGGGTGAACCCATTCCAATGGTAGGATACAGAGTCCTGAAGTTCGAGCTCAAAAGCCGCAGTGCCGAGTGCAAGCTATATGTGGCAGAAAAGGGCCCGTTGGTCCTTGGGTGGATGTATCAGGGAGACTTGGGCATACAATTAAACCCAGGAGGAGACACACAAGTACTGATGACCAGCGCAGAGGGCCAACCGCACTTCGAGAAGATGCGAAGCGAATACCCCACAGTGTTTGGGGGAACAGTGGGTAAATTACCAAATTCATGCATAGAATCGACCTAAAGGAGAACGCCACGCCGGTATCCCACAAAGTGAGGAACATACCCATAGCGGTCAGGGAAGCGGTGCAAGAGGAATTGCAGAGACTGGAAGACATTGGGATCATTGAACCCATAAACTGCTCAGAGTGGCTGGCTCCGTTGGTGGTGGCGATGGAACCCAATGGTAAGGTCCGTCTGTGTGTTTCGATTTTTTGGGGTGTTGATGGGGACTGGCCATGTGGGTGGGGGCCATTTTGAGTGCTAGTACAGGCAGGCCCTGGCCATGTGCTCGGGGGCAAGGGGCTATTTTGAATGCAGGCAGTGTTCTCAGGCCTGCACCCATTTTGCCTAGCTTTCATCCATTATGCCCAGGGGTAGTGAGTGGTGCATGGGCCTAGTCTTTCTGTGGGGTGTCTTGAATTTAAACATCATTGAGGGCATGGATGGCATGGGATTGTGCTGATTTTCCTGTGTTTTTCGATTTTTTTGGCTGCTGTTGGGGCCTTTTGCCCAGGGGTAGTGAGTGGTGCATGGGCCTAGTCTTTCTGTGGGGTGTCTTGAATTTAAACATGATTGAGGGCATGGATGGCATTGGATTGTGGTGATTTTTGTGTGTTTTTCAATTTTTTGGGGTGTTGATGGGGACTGGCCATGTGGGTGGGGGCCATTTTGAGTGCTGGTACAGGCAGGCCCTGGCCATGTGCTGGGGGGCAAGGGGCCATTTTGAATGCAGGCGGTGTTCTCAGGCCTGCACCCATTTTGCCTAGCTTTCATCCATTATGCCCAGGGGTAGTGAGTGGTGCATGGGTCTAGTCTTTCTGTGGGGTGTCTTGAATTTAAACATCATTGAGGGCGTGGATGGCATGGGATTGTGCTGATTTTTCTGTGTTTTTTTATTTTTTTGGCTGCTGTTGGGGCCTTTTGCCCAGGGGTAGTGAGTGGTGCATGGGCCTAGTCTTTCTGTGGGGTGTCTTGAATTTAAACATCATTGAGGGCATGGATGGCATGGGATTATGCTGATTTTTGTGTGTTTTTCGATTTTTTGGGCTGCAGTTGGGGCCTTTTGCCCAGGGGTAGTGAGTGGTGCATGGGCCTAGTCTTTCTGTGGGGTGTCTTGAATTTAAACATCATTGAGGGCATGGATGGCATGGGATTATGCAGATTTTTGTGTGTTTTTCGACTTTTTGGGGTGTATAACTGATGTTCCTCTGTCTTTCATTCCTTTTAGGTGCACAAGAGAACCACCAGTGCCAGGAAGAAGTCCTGCAGCTGTGTGTGTGCAGCATAACGTCACGTGTGGCCACAGACAAGACAACTCTGCAACTCGTGCAACTGCAGCCTGCTGTTCTGACATCTGAAGAAGATGGCCCCAAAAAAAGTTCCCCGTAGCTCTTCTAGCAAGAAAGTTGCCCGTACGGAGCAGAAGAAGCGAGTTACCAAGGAGACTGGTGTGCCGCCCGCCACATTTTTTGGGAATAAAAAAAAAGTATGCCTGCAGCAGCAGCGGGATCTGCTGGGGACCAAGCTGGGAGCAGCACCCCCGCTACATTCAGTGCCACCACCACCACGCCAACTTAAGTCCAAGCCCTTGAGTGCTGCAGAGGCAGCCAGTCTAGTTGTTCAATCACCATCGACCAGTGATGTTGGCTCATCGCAAGAAAGTAGCAGCAATGTCTCTCAATCAACACAGGTTGTTGGAACTCATCTGACGAGTGTTCAACAACCACAGCCGCAACAACAACCTCATGTGCAAGTACAAGCCCAAGTACATGTGGAAGGAGAGGCAGCGCAGGGAGATGCGCAAGCAGAGGTGCATGGAGGGGCACAAGTGCCCACAATAGTTGTTCCTCCCGAAGTAGGGGCACATCAGGAAATTGACATTCAAGCCGAGCTATCATTTGAGGAAGCCACTCCTCCTGATCATTCATTGTCTTTCACATCCCTAGCAAGGAAAAGATCAAGGATGGTGTCTACATCTTCTTCAAGCCCCATTCCTTCTTATGATATGGATCTAACTCGGGAACCACCACTGCCGTCTGAGAGTGAGGCACACTGTGATCTGACAAAGGTAGCTAAGCGTAAAAGGAAGGTCCCCAAAACTCTCGTACTTGTGGAGTGTGGTGCTGAAGAAGAAGTGGCGTATACTACTCCTGCTGATGAAGACTCTCACGACGATGACGCAGTCATCATACACGCCACTCCAGCCTCAGCGGGCATGCAGCAAACAGACATTTTGACCCTAGCCCGAAAAGCTGCTGAGCGTGATGTTGACGAGGAGGCAATGGGAACACCATCATTGGAGGTAACTAGTACACCACCACCTACCGCTTCCATATTTTTTTCTCGCCACAAGGGACCTCCATCCACCTCGACCTCAATTAGTGGTGGTGCAAGTGCACAACGTAGTAAAGTTCGGCAACACACATCCTCCACTTCATCTGGCATTAGCAGCATGACCACCAGTATCGCCTCCTCCACCCCCCACAGACATTTCAAGTCCGCAGTTTGGGACTTCTTTAGTGTTTGCACAACAAGTGAAAACATAGCCATTTGTAGCATTTGTAAGCTTGCAGTTAGTTGTGGTAAGCTTGGTACCAACTATGGTACCGGAGGCCAGAGAGGTCATCTTGAGAGACAGCACGCTGTCCAATGGCATGCGCACCTAAAGGAGATCAAGGAAGCCCGAATTGGAAGTCAACAAACTGTATACGTTGATGTTTCATCTGATGATGACGAGGAGGAAGAAGTGTCAAACATTTCTTCACTTACACCCAGTACCCCTGTCAGCAGCACACCCCCTGTGAGCCACACTAAGAGTGTGGGAGAGAGTGAGACACCAATGCGAAAAAGTTCATCATCACAGAGCGTAACTGGGTCGAGGAAGTCATCATCATCATCCCGTAAAATCATGGTCCAGCCCACCATTAGAAGCATGTTGTTTTCAGAAGCGCCATTTGAACGCAACCACCCACTGACGCGTCTGTATAACACTAAGCTGGCTAAAATGCTAGCTCTGGACCTTCTCCCTTTTTCTTTTGTGGAAGGGGTTGTTTTTCTTGAATTAGTGGCAACGCTCAGCCCTAAATGGAAGGTTCCTAGCCGGTTCTATTTTGCCAGAGTTGCGGTTCCAGCACTACATGCAGATGTGCTGGAGGTGATTGGGGCAGCTTTGCAGAAGAGTGCTGTTCACTGTACATCTGACAACAGACATGTGGACCAGTGGTGCAGGCACTGATTACATGTGCATCACTGCACACTGGGTCTCTTTTTCAGGAGTTACAGCAAAGTTAAGGGCAGGTGTTGACCCGGACAACGTTTTTAAAGCTGCTCGGAAACATGCAACACTAGCCATGTTTGGCATGGAGACAAGTCATACAGTAGAAAACATTTTGAAGGAGTTTAACACAAAGGTCTTTCAATGGCTGTCCCCAAAAAAACGCAAGATTGGTTATGTTTCCACGGATAATGGCGCCAATGTAGTCAAGGCCATGCGATCTGGGTACATATTTCAGAGTGCCGTGTTTGGCGCACTGTATAAACCTGGTTGTTAAAAAATTCTTGAGTGAAGAAAGTCCAGTGTGCGAGTTACTGACCACCTGCCGAAGAATGGGCACACATTTCAGCCATTCTTTTAAGGCCCGGAAGCATCTGAGGGGCCTGCTACATGAACATCGACTGCCAGTGAAAGCACTCATCCAGGAGGTGGCAACACGTTGGAACTCAACCTTCTACATGCTTGAGCGTCTGTATGAGCAGTTTACGGTAGTCGATCAGTATTTCTTAACACTGGGTACAGATATGAAGGACATGAGGCTACATGCGGAGCAATGGGAGCTAGTTAAAAGCCGGACAGACATGCTTCGTCCTTTTGAGGTCTTCACGCATGTAGTCAGCAGGGAGGACTGTCATTTGGGAAAAGCTATCCCATTGTTGCGCATGCTAGAGCACCAATTGAAGGCGGTGTCTTCTATGTTTCAAAAAGATGAAGAAAAGCAAGAAGCTTTTGATTTGGCGGAGAAATTATTACAGCGCCTACTTGGCGATGAACGTCTTCAAATGATCCACTCAGAACAGCATTACATTTGTTCTAAAATTCTGGATCCACGCTACAAAAAGGGTCTGGCAGGCAGAGCATTTTTTGCTTTTGGTGACGCAGAAGTTTTAATGTACAAACGTTGGCTAGCTGTGTCAGCCATGAGGTTTGAAAGAGAATGGCAGGAAATTGAAGGGAAAGGCAGTACATTAGCATCAGCAGGCCATCCTGAGCCAAAAGAATCCACTTCTGCACCTGTGGCTGTGGCAGAAGTGACCCCTCAGCCGTTAAAGACACCAGCAACCGGATCATCTGCACCAGACACAACAGTAACATTGTGTGAAGAAGAGCATTGGCTAACTCAGCTTGGGTTTGCTTCTCAAAAGGTCCCAGCAAAAAGTAAGCAAAGTGGAAGAACCGTGGAGAACCTTGAGTCGATGGTGCAGGACTATCTGAATGACTCAACAGAGGTCTATGTTCATGATGACCCATTGGCGTATTGGCATGGGAAAAAAGAATTGTGGCCAGAGATCTCCAACCTGGCTATAAACTACTTGTCTTGCCCACTCGCAAGCGTGTCTTCTGAACGTGTTTTCAGTGCTGCTGGTGGTATTGTAACTTGCAAAAGAACCCGCCTCTCGCCCAAAAATGTGGAGAGGTTAACAATGATCAAGATGAATCAGCACCTCATACCACCAGATTACAAAGTATGAGAATACACGCCGGAAGAAGACGAGAAGGACACCAACTTAGATGAGGGAATTTCTTCTCTGTTAGGTGACCTACTCCCGCCTGAATTCGCAGAGTATGATGACGAACTCTTCTTCCCTGACACCGAGCCCTGAAAATGAGCCAATGAATCAATAACTTTCTTTTTCGTCCTTATTCACTTTTATTCCTGTGTGTATGTCTTTCTTTGTTTTGCAAAGTCAATATAAATAAAAACTTTAATCACCTAATCACAAGAACAAGCCCATCAGCAGAACTGTCTTCAATTATTTGCTTATTGGTTTGAAGGTGCCACAGTCTGCATTCCTCAGGTTCACAAGTTCACAAGAACATGCTCCTCTATCCTCCTCCTCCAGACTCCTATTTCCCTCAAAGCAGAGGGCTGGATTACGCCCAATGAAGAAAGACTCTGCACTTTTGGGGGTGTTCTACTTCTTTGCGGGTGAGTTGACGGCTCTTGGGCCATTGCTGGGAAGGTTTAATACCGGATAAAAGTGGTTTGGACAAAATCAGACCTGAAAACGTTTTTGCCTTTTTGCTCACTATCATGTTTTCGGGGCCCTGTTTGGGGGGCTTCCTGGTGTCTGTGGGTGGGTTTTGGGGTCTGGGAGCACTGCTGGGTGTGGATACTTTTGGTTGCAAGAGGTTTGAAGAAAATCCATGGTGGCAAAGGGGAGTTAGGGCCTAGCTGCAGAGCGCAGGCGGAGTGATTTTGGAAATTGCCCTGAAAATGACTAAGTCCCCATTTTTGTACTTTTGCTTTTTGGCTGTTTGGGGGTCTTCTACCTGTTTTTGCCTGGGTTGATGGCTCTGGGCCATTGCTGGGAAGGTCTAATACCGGATAAAAGTGGTTTGGACAAAATCCATGAGGAAAAGTTTTTGCTTTTTGTGACATTTTGCTCAATTTAGTGTTTTCGGGGGCCTGTTTGGTGGGCTTCCTGGTGTTTGTGGGTGGGTTTCGGGGTCTGGGAGCACTGCTGGGTATGAATACTTTTGATTACAAGAGGTTTGAAGAAAATCCATGTTGGCAAAGGGGAGTTAGGTCCTAGCTGCAGAGCGCGCGCGGAGTGATTTTGGAAATTGCCCTGAAAATGACTGTCCCCTTTTTCTGTACTTTTGCTTTTTGGCTGTTTGGGGGTCTTCAACTTGTTTTCGCCTGGGTTGACGGCTCTGGGGCCATTGCTGGGAAGGTCTAATACCTGATAAAAGTGGTTTGGACAAAATCGGAGGCGAAATTTATTTTGCGTTTTTGCTGACTTGCTTGTCTTTGAGGTGCTCTTTGGGGGGGTTCCGGGTGTTTGTGGGTGGGTTTGGGGGTCTGGGAGCACTGCTGGGTATGGATACTAGCAGCAGTATTGCATGTGTTTGGGGGTGTTCTACATTTTTGCAACTGGGTTCTGGGATCTAGCACTCGTGGGAATGTGTAATCTTGGTTGCAAGTGGTTTGAAGAAAATCCATGGTGGGAAAGGGGAAATTTGGCCTAGTTAAAGAAAGCGTTTGCCACTATTCTTAACTTAGGGCTCGTTAGGGTTAGCAGTATTGTATTGCATGTGTTTGGGTGGGGGGCTGTTTGTGGGGGGGTCTTGGAGCGATGCTGGGTATGGATACTTTTGCTTGCTTGCAAGTGGTTTGAATACAATCCACGGTGGGTATGGGGGGATTTGGGCCTACTTTACTACTTTCAAAGTATGTTTTGTCACCATTTTTGTACTAGGCCTCGTGTTTTGAGATCTGATTGGGGGTCTTCTACATTTTTGTGACTGGGTTTAATAAGGGTTTGGGAGCACTGCTGGGAAGGTCTAATTTCGTCCTAAAACACAGTTTACAGTACACCTAGCTTGAGGGGAAAGATCCGCTAAATTAATTCGCCCATACTTATTTATCCTTCAAAAGGAGACTCAGACAGAGTACGCACTTTAAAAAATATGGTACTGTCTATTAGGAAACTCAAAGTGTGACTTTTTGCACTACACAGCCTACATACCTTATATTTATTTGTCAGTGGTGTTCTGATATCACTTCCTGTTTTTCCATCAATAATTACAGGCCGGGTTTCAGTCTGTGCAATGGGAAAAAAAGGATGAAGTCAGGCTTCACATTAGCGAGCCGCAATTCAGCATCCGCCAGGCAGGCAGTGGACAGGGTGTCTTCTGGTCACCAACATTGATGGACGGAGCATCAGCTGGAATGGAGGAGTCCCACTAATAAGAGGAATGGTTTGATGCATGCAACTTACCAAATTCAACAGGACAACTACAACAACATACAGATACAGTATCCGTTCTTTTCTAATTATCTTTTAAGTAATGTTATTGCTGTGAACTTCTATGAGTGTGACTCTGCATTTCTTTGATCTCTGCTTCTAAATTCATCCCTACAGCCATTCTATAGGTTTTACTTGTGTTATTTTTTAAACCTAATTTAATGTAAGGAGTGTTTCTCCGAGTGCAGAGATAGGCAAGTGAAAACGCATAATTAGTACTGTCTCATTCTTCCATTCACAAATGTCGAAAGTACTACTTACTTTTCAGTAAGCATGCATGCAGTAGTGCATGCACTTCCTTTATGTCACTTAAAAGATTTATGGTTAGCTTTGTACCCAAAGATTTCTTTATCTTCAATTATTGTTTGTCCATGCTGTGCTTTTTTTTTCTCTTAACAAAACTTTCCCAAAATCCCCCATTCCCATCCATTTTCCAAACCCTAACCCTCTTCCCCCGGGCTGTGTGGTTTTGATTGATGTGTGACTAAATGACAGCTATAATTCCACACACTTGCTGGGGAGGATAAGGTCATAGCAACAGGCTGGTGAAGGAATCCGAGGATATATTCTATTCTTACTCAGCTTGACACTCAGTCACTATTGGCAAATGAAAGAAGACTTTCATGTGCGCCATCAACTTGATTGGTCATCAAGAACATCCTCCTCCTAGACGTGGCAAATTATTACGCTGCTGTTTCCTTCACCTTCGGTACTATTTCTTGTAGTAGTAACCAATGTCAAAGAAATTCAACGCAAGTACTAGTTATACTTTCAATACTTTACTATTTGTTAGGCTACATTGTGGCACTGTTCTAGTGTACAGTCACCTGCTATTCTCTATTGTACCGTTCTAATGCTACGGTAAGGACAAACAAGGTTTCATTTTCTTTTTTTTCAGATGCTGCAACTGCCACTGTGTAACACCACTAGTACCACCGCAGTGATGACATTTCATCCGCCCAGGATTGCCAACCTTAATCGCCATTTGCCGTGCAGCCAGCCCTGTGCCTAGCCCTATTTCCAAACACAAATTACAGGTAAGATAAGCGTTTGGGGGAGGAAGTATAATGGAGTATTAGGAGAGACGAGAGACTGACGCTAGTACTAGTAAAGTCTTAGGACTATTGAATTCACTTACTCTGTGAGAGGCACTTAGTTTTGAAAACATTTGGGCAATTAATGACACAACTTGAATCAAGATGCCACTTAAGTTTCAGGAAAACAAACTTACTGTTAAACCCCCACCCACCAGCCTCAAAAGCAGTAAAAAAAACCCGTATGTTAAGATAAAGTTAAAAGTATATTTATATCCCTAACAAAAATAATCACCCACCCCCACTCCCTAACCCCAACGAATGCCAGTGAACAGTCCAAAAAGCCCAACTCCCAATTCCCACCCCCCAGAAGACTTTAAAAAAGGGGCAAGGGAAAGTCTCCTCCTACTGCTGGCTGCTGCTGTTGACTTTCCGGGCCAGGTCGGCATGCTCCTTGTGGAGGGTCTCGAGCAGGGTTTTGGTGTTGAGGAGCTCCTGCTCGAGGTAGGAGACCCTCAGGGAAAGGCGGTGCATCCTTTTTTTGTAACTGCTGTGGGGGGCAGCTGATTTTTTTGCTGCTCAGCGGTGGCGGGTGGCTGCGGTACCCCGGCTCCGTACCGCTGGGGACCTGCTGTGCTGACTGGCTGACCCAGGGAGCGCGGAGGAGGATGCAGGTGTCGCCGTAGATGTTGTAGACGTACTCTGCATGTCCTCCTCCTCCTGGGCCACCAGCCGCTGATATTCGGCGACAGTGGCCTCCAGCCTCCGTTGCCGGGCCCGTCTAGCCAGCTCCTTCCGTGTTGGTTTGGAAGGAGCATCTATATGAAGAAAGAAAAAGACATAGTCTGTAACCAATGCTCTTTAAGATTAACACAAAATGATTCAGCAGAAAGTTGTGTCACAGTAGAACTAGCAACTTGCAAGCGCAGTACATAACTATTGTGGCCAGTATCTATCTAACCTCCGACTTCTTCATCCTTGCTCTAACATTAGTGGGAGTTTAAGGAATCAATTCTACGAGCACTATGGACTCACTCCATTAGAGTCGACTATGACAGAACACCAGTCTTATTCTTCTTCTTCTCTCTTGTTTGGCAAAATTGGTAGGTTAACTTCTGCAAGCCGGCATAATGCCAGCGCAGTCAACTTGCACCCGAGAAAATCGGATGCCCGCCATGATGAGTGAGACAGACTTGCGTTACTGTACCAGTCCAGTACATGCAGGTGGTGATGCTCTTACTTTTCTATTATGGGTGGCACTGAGAATACTCTGTTACAAGGGCTACTGCTTAATTAATTTAACTTTCACCCTACAGTGCCAATGAATACTAGAAAAGGAAAATGAAGAAGATAAATAATCTGATTATCTATCACTGCACATGGTATGTATTTGCTTACATATGGGATGACTTTAGGTGCTTTGCTTTTTATTGAGTGAACAGTGATACATCCACAAATGAATGACCGAGTTCTACTAAACTTATTAACAGAGGTAGTGAGTGGCCATCATAATAGCCGGATATATGCTGTGCTTGCAATACAAACTACTGCTACTATTCATGGTAGTATTCAGACAAAATTACAACTTCTTTTCCTTGCCTTTCCTACACTGGGACAGACGCGCGGGTGCGATGTTACATGCTCTTCAAAGTAACACTTAGTTCATCCAGTGACCGTCTACTCTCTCTAGATACCCATATGCTATCTAAGAGTCAGATAGTACCATGATTCAGGCATCCATCCATTCAAACTATATATCAATCATTCTTCTTCATGTCTCTCATCTGGACAAACCTTACATTTTCTCACGGGAAGCACACTATGCAGTCTGCAATCTCAATAAGTAAGGAATATAAGAGCTTACCACTGCCCGCCACTACCGTGGCAACCCGCACAGCAGTTTGGTCCGGCACTTCCACCGCCTCCTCCCCAGAGCATTCCTCCTCCACCTCCGCGCTGGGCCCAGCACCAGATGTTCCACCTACAAAGTACATTTAAGAATGTTAGATTTCATAGACATACACCACTCACTAGTATTTTGTCTAGGAATGAAGAAATGTGAATACAGAACGCAATCTAATAATTTTTGACTGTCTTCACTAAAGTAAAAATGTCCCTTTTTCCAGGGAAGGGTGTTTTCTTGCTGCACTTTTTGGCACAACTGATGAATGCTTGCTTTTTAACACGCACCATTTTTCTCATAACAGACAGAAGCTTCACTTCTAAGAACAAATCATCATAACTAGGACGAAGGGACCAATGATTCAGCACCAAAAAGAAAAATGAAAGTTCAAACCAGGTGAGGGCTCGGCTCGCCCACAATAAATGTGTGAAATAAATCACTATAAGCACTTTTCCATTTTTAATCAACCGTTTATGTTTTATGACAAGCTTGATTTTAATAAATATTTTTACTTTTAATAAAGCTTTAAAACTTAAATAGACTCTGTGGTTTTTGGTCATGAGTGAATGAGCAAAAGGTTTTGCAATTTGCAAGCATGAGTCCGTGCCTCTGACACTTCTGGACTCTGACTCCGTACTCTTGTCCTGCGTTGGATAATCATCATTGGGAAACAATCATCAATGAATTCTGTAGCTAAATGACTCTGCCACACTATCTAGTCAGTAAGGAGATTGGGGGTTCTTCAAAGTCTGATATCACTGAGGTATGTGGAAAGTCTAGCTGCGCCTATTATAATTGATAAACAATGCACTATTTAGTGTCCATAGTTCTGTTTGTGCAGATTTGTCCCTGCAACAGTAGTAGTATGGATTGTCCTCCTATCCAAACCAAAAGTAAAGTAGTATCTTATTCTTTCTTGGTGGTCATTCACCTTTTTATTGTTGGTAATTGTCAAAGCATAAACATTTAGAAGACTTGAAAAGACATTCTGGACAATCCCAGAGGACTGCACTCAGTGCATAGAGCTATTGCTGACTAGAATGGGAGTTTCGTTTTACACCTTTTGCCAAATGTGCAATCTTAGTTAGCTACACAGACAGACTAATAAAAATAATCCAGTAATACCACAGGGAGTCATGGTCGAGTCAGGATAAGAATTTAGATGCAGTCTACAAGAAGATCAAAGACGATTTAGAAACAATCGAATGAGGAACGCTAGGAAAAAATAGGTATTAAAATTAAAACTTACCGGGGCCAGCAAAGGAGCCCTCGCCTAACCGATCCTGGCCTTGTTCAGCAGCAGCAGCAGCCTCCTCCAATGCCCTCTTGCCCCTGGGGGGAGCTGATGTACAACATAAAAGAAAGAAAGACCAGAAAACATGGATGATATTTGTCAACCAAATCAAACATTTCAAAAGAACAATAACAAAATATTTTGGCGAAATAGCAAATAGACAACTATTCCACGGGATATATTGACCTATCTCATGTGGTCTACTACGATATTAGTATTGCTTGATTTGCGGACCGTCGACTTGGAAAGTTATGTAACTCACTAAACAAACTACTAAAAAGGTTCGCCTAGGACTGGCAGGCAGCAGTCCGCAGCACACAAAGTGACAAAGTCCATTGTGATTGCAGATCAGCGACAACACTAAAAAGTTTCCTACTACATTCACCAGTCATTAAAATACTCAAACTATCAATCCACCACCACTATTTATTCTTATTGCCAGGTGTACAAAGGAAGGACTGGACTTGAGTCTGTTGGGGCAGATTTAGAAGCCCCTTGCGGCTCTTTTGCTCCATTGTTGCGTAACTTTTGTGATGCAGCGGCAGAACAAAAGAGGCGCCGTGGTGCGGCGTATATTAACAATGTGACGCATATGGGAGATGCATCACGTTGTAAAGCCCTGCGCCATCAGGGGGCGTTCCGGCGCAAGGGAAGGCGTTCCTGCACAGGAACGCATCCTAAAAGTGGCTGAGGGAAATCTACAAGATTTCAATCAGTCACTTTTAGGACAATGATGCGTGACTCAAACCCTGCGCCTGCTTGAAGTAGACGTTTGGCTTGACGCAGCATTGGGGAGATAGGGCACCCCATAGCATTGCTGGAGCTGCGCCATTGTTGCGACGCAACTCCAGCAATGCGCTGCCTTTACGGCACAGATGCTTAACGCTTCGGTGACGTTTTGGGCCCATGGTGCGCCGCATTGTAAATACGGCGCACCATGGGTGGTGGTGGCGTGGTGCACAATTACTGGCGCATCCCTGCTACTTTGCAGGGAAGCGCCGGTAATTAAAAATCTGACCCTTAGTGTCTAGCGTTATGCAGTTCTTTAAACTACACTCATACATAATTTCTCAGGCCAATGAAATGAACACAAAATCGAAAACAAATAAGCATAGTAGCAACGCTACTGAGAAGGAGAGCAGTGCACCTGAAATGCACAGAAGATTTTGAAATATAATTTACCTACAATGTAATCAGCAGCATTATTGCTCTTGGTAAAAAACAAAAATTTGCAATATAATAACACACAGAGCAGGAGAAAACAGAGTAGTGAAGAAATAGCTACTACTACTCACCAAGCCCGGGGATCTCAAGGCCGAGCAGATCGATCAAGCCCCGTTCCCGGTCCAGGAGATCCGTCCAACGGTGGGTGGCCTGGTTGTAGGTGCACCGGACCAGAGAGTGTTGGTACATGGCCCGGCACACCTTCTCCTACCGCAGAACAGGTATGAAACCGTACGGGAGTCTAGTATCCAATTCAGGCTCCGTAAATGCTAACAACTGCATCGGTATACCCGATCCTCATTTTTAACTAAATATTTAAATCCGGCCTAACTGGTGTAGTCACAACTTGTTTTGAGTTTCCAGAGTACATTTTTGTAAGCCTTTTGACCGACTGGCCCATTGTGTTAATTCCCCAGAATGGTGCTCGCTGTGCACTGAACTCAAAGATGGGCCACTGAAACCACACGTGACATGATGTTGTCAATTCTTCCATGAGGAATATTGTCCAAGTAAGTCTTCCCCGGTTTACTCAATTATGTTGACTTTGGCTCTACAGCCAACGACAGTCCCTTGAGACCTTTTCTCTTTAATTTCTGTATTGTAGAACTTCAAGGAGCACGCCCAGGCCCACAAAACGACGGTGCAGATGCCGACCGTCAATTAATGTAGGTAATCCCTGCACTCTCTTTTTCATTTTAAGACAGTTCACCACACAGAAATCTAACTTTAGCATTCGCATTATCTTATAGGCTCTCCATCCACTGTCCTGACGAAGACCCCAACATGAGGCATGAATAACCCTTAAGCGTACATCGGGGTCGAAACGTAGACTACGCCAACCTAACACACCATAGGATTTAAAGAAAAGAATATACTTAACCTATGTGTGATGTAATTTGGGAACTTCTATACTACCTTGATTGTAAAGGCGTTTCTGATTTTAACACAATGTTCTAAATGTCACACCACCTTTACCTAGTCCCTCACAACTTTTGCACTTCCCTTCCCTTCCTCACTGAGAGCACTTTAAATGTAATGACTTCAAAATTACATTGAAGTAACGTTGTTGAATATATGAGACATAATATGTTGAACAAACCACAGAAGTAAATGATTGCAAAAATGAATGCAATTTGAATTCGAACACTGTATATTCCTTCTTTAGAATTGTTCAGTTATATTCAGTGAAATGAACATGTGGTGTTTGTCTGTATGGTGCAATACAGCATCAATAACGTGTCCGCCATTTTGTATTGGTTGGCGAACGTGGTTGGCAGATCAGACGGCATAGTGCTTCGTCAGTCAAAATTCGCCATCTTGAGTTGATTGGCAAATAAAGACGTGGTTGGCAACGCTTGCTCTTCAAAACAGTGTTATTGTCAAAGGACCGGAGCCACGCATTTCAAGAGGTTGTTTTTTTTAGTTTGATGGTTGGCAAACGAGGTCGTGGTTGGCAAAGCTAGCCCATTTGCACATTTGAAACTTAGTGCTTTATTGAACAGATGTACAGGGACGGGTTGTCACGTTGCGTCGTCTTGCCGTTTCCATGTAGCCGCCAGACACATGCAGGCATCAGGATCCTCACTTCCGGGCGGAAGTCAAGTCCCGGTCTAGTCTTTCTTGACCGGCCTCCACCAAAGCACTTCCGGGGGAGACGCATACACGCTGCGTTTCCCGCCGGCTCCGTGCTTCGGATACTTCCTGATCCACCTAAGAGCCTTTAGGAACCCAGAGAAGCTACGGACCGCTCTCCTGCCTTCGGTGCTGTTCAGCGTGGAAGCGCTTCCCCTGGTCTCTTGCTTCGGAACGCTGCCGCGCACGAACGCTGTTCAGCTGTGCCGCGTTGTAGCGTTTGCCTTGGTTCCCCTTCATGGTTTCAACCGCGCAGGAGCGCTGTTTATTGTTTGCCTTTGTACCGCGCAGGAGCGCTACAGACTTGGTTATTTCTGGACCGCGCAGGAGCGCTATGCTTTGTTTTGTTTGCTCGCCATAATTTTTGGTACTGTCACCGCGCTGGAGCGCTACATTTGGTTGGTATTGTCACAGCGCTGGAGCGCTACATTTTGCTAACACTGTCCCCTCGCAGGAGCGCTATACTTTTGTTTGTTATCGCCTCACACTTACGCTGGCCTTGGTTTTCCTTTTGCCATCGGAGCATCCTTGAATACCTTGGTTCTGGGAACTACAGAAGCCCTGGTGAGTTGTGGAGAAGGTGACCCATCCTGTATGTGTTTAGAGGTCTGCCCCGAAGTGGGAGGTGTGGTCATTTCCTAATTTCTTGTTTACCCAGCTTTGTCACGACCCTTCCCAGCTCCGCAACCATCAAAGCCTCCTTGCTCCTTTTTTGGCTCCCTTCCCTGGTTCCATCTTATCCCTGCTGGGTGCCACTCTCCGCACAGGTCAGGTGGGTACAGGGGCGGTGGCTTTTGTCGTCTCTGCTGAATCACTTCACAAGCAAAGGTGAGTTTTGTGGAGCAACCCGACACATGTTCTTTTATTTAAAAGGACATCCATCAGTCACTTATAAACGCTGATCTTCAAGCTGCCATTCCTCACATAAACACACTGTTGAAAAGTCGTCAAGCTCTGAAATTTGGGTACAGGAAACGCATAAGGTTATGTTTTCTGACTTTTCAAGATAGAGCACAAATTTAACAATGTTGACACGCAAACCTGGCGTGCAAAATAAACTATATATATATATATATATATATTATAGCGTGCCAATGTCATTTAGATTGTTTCAAGCTTACTCACAGTCTACAGCATGAAATCTGTTTCTGCCCCTCCATCGTTCTTAGAGACACCAGGCAACCCACCCATCATGTGAACAAAGTGGTTTGACGCCTTCAAAAATTATCTGGGGGCCATTGGTGCATCTAGATACCGCCCAGAAAGGAAGAAATATTTGCTTCTGTACTCTTTAGGTTTCGAGGGCAGGTCTATTTACAAACATTTGCCACACTTAGTCAGAGGTAACGCAGACACTGATGAGTACATGGAGACAGTTAGAAAACTCAAATTGCGTTTTGATGTACCACCTAGTTTGGTTGTCATTTGCCATAAATTCTTCAAAAGAGAACAGTTGCCTTGGAGAAGACGTAGAAACATTTGGGCCCGATTCACATAATTAACCTAAGACAAAATCCTAAACGTACTACTTTTGGTATTCACAGAATGCACTTACTACTTTTGGTATTCACAGAATGGATTTACGACTACTAACTTTACGTCCGCATTCGGGACGGAAATTCCAGCCCAAAGGCGGAGCTTCCAGCTCGGAGGTGGGGATTTAGCCATGGCTGAAATCTCCACCTCTGGGCCGGAAGCTCCGCCTCCGGGCCGCAAGCTCCGCCTCCGGGCAGGAATTTGCAGCACGAGTGCGGACGTAAAGTTAGTAGTCGTAAATTCATTCTATGAATACCAAAAGTAGTAAGTGCATTCTGTGAATACCAAAAGTAGTAAGTGCATTCTGTGAATACCACAAGTAGTAAGTTTAGGATTTAGTCTTAAGTTTGTTCTGTGAATCGGGCCCTATGTATCTATACTCAGGCAGTTGAGTGCAGAATGTCAATTTGAAGCTTTTACTGAACAACTGTTTAGGGATCAGTACATTTGCAAATGCACAGACAAGTCCATCCAACAAAAATGACTTTCTATGGGAAATCCTTCTTTGGAGGAATCAATTTGCACGGCAAAAAGCATCGAAGTGTCAAAGGTTTTAGTCAAGGAACTGGAGAAGAAGACTGAAGAGGCTGTAGCTGTGGTCCGTGCAAAAGACAGTAGAACCACTCCGCTGTCACAACAAACAGACAAAAGAGATTTTTTTAAACAAACAGATATTTGTTATAGGTGTGGGAATATGTCTCACTCTAAAGGGAACAAGTTTTACCCGGGCAGAAATGCTACGTGTAGGAATTGCGGCAGATATGGTCATTTTGCAAAATTTGTCAAAGTGCTAGATAATCTAACTATGGTCTGCAGAACAAAGGTCAAGGGAATTCTTTGGGTGTGGGAAATGTTTCAGAATGTATTAACAATAAGTGTGAGAGTATTGAAAACATTCAAGATGATCTAAAAGAAATGGCTTTGGTTGTTCATGATGACCAAGTTATTGCTGGAGATTCCTTAAAGTGTATAGATCCCTATGTTGAAATTGGTGTGGGTGACAAAAAACTTCTGTTGCTGGTTGATTCAGGTGCAAGAATAGCTATGATCACTCAAGAGTTATTTGAGGTAACTTGGCCTGATCGACATTTAGACCCCCCCTGACAGGGCTGGATATATGACGTTACCACGCATACTTTTACAACGCATTTTTTACAACGCGAATACTATTACAACGCATGATTTTACAACGAATACTATTACAACGCAATATAGTGCTATTAATAGTAAAATACTATTACAACGAAAACATTTACTACGCATACCATTACAACGCAAATATAATATATATATATATATATATATTTTGTAATCTAAAACCTGGAACGGGATGCAGGAAAACTAGGGGTTTTGGGTGGGGAAGTGTATTAAAAATGATAAGATAAACTAAAACGTAATAAATATAAATGCTACCATTTTTTAAAATTAATACTCTAGTATTAAAATTAATGCTAGAGTATTAAAAAATAATACTCGTGAATTCTAAATTGTAGTAATTTTATCACACACAACGATTTGACAAACTAATATACTAAACATATATAGGAATGACTGAAATTAATTATTTATATCCAACAAATTCATACATACACATAGTCACACACAGTCGCCATTTTCAATATGTAATTCTAACGTTAGTCCTACTACTATTTCCATGAAATAATACCACAACACTACTATTAAAATGGATGCCAAAACGGCACGAAAAACGCAAGATATCTTTTAACAAACTTTTAAATGATATCATTACACAGAAATAATACAATCATACCAACACTATGTTTACAAAAAAAACAGTGACACTAACGAAAACTTATAAATAAGAGTCAGACACCATTTTTAAAACAGTTGATTCTCAACTACCAGAGTGACCAGACACCACACCTGACCCTCTGACCTCTTCACCTAAACGAAATCCGTATCGAATCTCAGGAGAATTATTTTTCGGAATACAAGTGAGTTACTGAAATTCTTTTCAAAATAATAATCTTAAACATTTATAACGCTGCACCTAATATGTTGATGTTTGCTATTTAAAGACATTATTAAACCACACACATATTACTACAATTATTTATACATATATACAAAACCCAACATTTTTTAAACTGAGAAATACATATAATAAAAATCGTTTAATATTTTAAAATGAAATCAAATAAATAAACAAATTATTTTTCTAACATATCAAAATGTTTTTTTTTTTATTAGTCGAACTACTAAAAACAACGCCGCTAAAGACCAGTATCAAAAAATTGTATTTTGTTACACAGTCAACACTGCTCTTCAATATTAATTTGAAGGTACTTTTGAATATTTTATTCGACAATTCAAAACACACGAAAAGTAAATAAATTTATTAATACACATATATTTATTCTATTTTTTACAGAGAAAATCATTTTGGAGAAAATTATTTAATTCTTTCTACTTAGAAAATTGAAACGTCTACTAATTTAAAAGGTAATTATGTTATTATTTACAATACTGCTGTAACAAAAGTGCAGAATAATGTAGTGGTCACAATTTCTAAAAAGATTACTAATGTGGCAGCAATGTATTAAGTGTAGGATGTTAAAAGGGTATTATTTTCTATTCTTACTCCCGAAAAATACTGGAGGATAGTGTAGAAATATCAATTTATAATCTACTCCAGTTAAGTGCAGCAGAAAGGAAATTGTAGGATGGTAAAATAGTATTATTTTCAATCTATAATCCAGATATTGGTACTCAAAATAACTGCTGCTAAAGAGAAAGAGTGGAATAGTGTAAAGGTATCAATTTAAATTCAAAACAACTGTATATACAGCAAAATAGAAATTGTAACATATGTAAAGGCTACTAAAAACAGATTTGCTAACATTATTATCTACAGCCGAAACATTTCACATTAAAATAACATTGCCATTTCCTGTTTCCATTTTTAAAAAAATCTCAGTAATCTCCAGATCATCAACAACCCAAAATCCTACCAACCAACACACCATCAAATCAGATTTCTTATTTCCTTCTTTTAGAAACTCAAAGCAATCTTTAAAGAAGACCAAGCAAACACCAGCAATAAAAAGAAGACCACAAATTAAAACATCAATCTTAAAGGCAAATAAAGAACATTGCACAAAAAACACATTTTCAAAAGTGCTTGATAAATTGCTGCAGTAGGGAAAGAACTGATTAGTGTGGGGGTATCAATTACTATTCTGACTCCAGGTAAGAGCTGCAGTAGGGAAAGTGCTGGATAGTATAGGGGTATCAATTACTATTCTAACTCCAAATATATTGCTGCAGTAGGGAAAGTGCTGGCTAGTGTGGGGGTATCAATTACTATTCTAACTCCAGGTACGTGCTGCAGTAGGGAAAGTGCAGGATAGTGTGGGGGTATCAATTACTATTCTAACTCCAGATAAGTGCTGCAGTAGGGAAAGTGCAGGATAGTGTGGGGGTATCAATTACTAATGTAACTCCAGGTAAGAGCTGCAGTAGGGAAAGTGCTGGATAGTGTGGGGGTATCAATTACTATTCTAACTCCAGGTAAGTGCTGCAGTTGGGAAAGTGCTGGATAGTGTGGGGGTATCAGTTACTATTCTAAATCCAGATAAGTGCTGCAGTAGGGAAAGTGCTGGATAGTGTGGGGGTATCAATTACTAATGTAACTCCAGTAAGGTACTGCAGTAGGGAAAGTGCTGGATAGTGTGGGGGTATCAAATACTAATCTAACTCCAGGTAAGTGCTGCAGTAGGGAAAGTGCTGGATAGTGTGGGGGTATCAATTACCATTATAATTGCTGGAAAGTGTTGCAGTAAGGAAACTGATAAAGAAATATAATGAATAATTTTCTAATCACAATCCAACTACATTCAAAAGAAAACAAATTAAACATTCACATTTCTTATTTCCTTCTTTTAGAAACTCAAAGCAATCTTTGAAGAAGACCAAGCAAACACCAGCAATAAAACGAAGACCACAAATTAAAACATCAATCTTAAAGGTAAATAAAGAACATTGCATGAAAAACACATTTTCAAAAGTGCTTGATAAATTGCTGCAGTAGGGAAAGAACCGAATAGTGTGGGGGTATCAATTACTAATCTAACTTCAGGTAAGTGCTGCAGTTGGGAAAGTGCTGGATAGTATAGTGGTATCAATTACTATTCTAAGTCGAAATATATTGCTGCAGTAGGGAAAGTGCTGGATAGTGTGGGGGTATCAATTACTATTCTAACTCCAGGTAAGAGCTGCAGTAGCGAACGTGCTGGATAGTGTGGGGGTATCAATTAATATTCTAACTCCCGGTAATTGCTGCAGTAGGGAAAGTGCTAGATAGTGTGGGGGTATCAATTACTATTCTAACTCCAGGTAAGTGCTGTAGTAGGGAAAGTGCTGGATAGTGTGGGGGTATCAATTACTATTCTAACTCCAGGTAAGTGCTGCAGTAGGGAAAGTGCTGGATAGTGTGGGGGTATCAATTACTATTCTAACTCCAGGTAAGTGCTGCAGTAGGGAAAGTGCTGGATAGTGTGGAGGTATCAATTACTATTCTAACTCCAGAGAAGTGCTGCAGTAGGGAAAGTGCAGGATAGTGTGGGGGTATCAATTACTATTCTAACTCCAAGTAAGAGCTGCAGTAGGGAAAGGGCTGGATAGTGTGAGGGTATCAATTTCTATTCTAACTCCAGATAAGTGCTGCAGTAGGGAGAGTGCAGGATTGTGTGGGGGTATCAATTGCTATTCTAACTCCAGGTAAGAGCTGCAGTAGGGAAAGTGCTGGACAGTGTGGGGGTATCAATTACTACTCTAACTCCAGATAAGTGCTGCAGTAGGGAAAGTGCTGGATAGTAAGGGGGTATCAAATACTATTCTAACTCCTGGAAGGCGCTGCAGTAGGAAAAGTGCTAGATAGTGTGGGGGTATCAAATACTATAGTAACGCTAGGTAAATGCTGCAGTAGGTGCTGGATAGTGTGGGGGTATCAAATACTATTCTAACTCCAGGAAGGTGCTGCAGTAGGAAAAATGCTAGATAGTGTGGGGGTATCAAATACTATAGTAACTCCACGAAACTGTGGCAGTAGGGAAACTGTAATTTAATGTTTATAAACGTAAAGTACACATATGCACAGACTTAATGTAATACTTTTTTTCCTTGCAGATAATGTCTACTCAACAAACTGCTAAATACATAAAGTCCAGGAAAGGGAACAGACTTTTAAATCATGCAGGTTACATTTATTGTAAGGAAAGGATAAGTTTCCCTAGAAATCATTGGAGGTGCGTGCAATACTTTTCAACCCGTTGCAGCGGCAGAGCGGTTATGGTTGATGATATCATAGTGAAAACAACTGACCATAACCACTCTGCCTCTGCAATGGAGGTTGATGTCAGAGAAACCGTAAACAAAATGAAAGTACTTGCAAGCACCTCCAATGATTCTACAGGATCCATTTTACGAGAGGTTGCTCAGCATGTACCTAGTCATGTAGCTAGTAATATGCCTAACATCCATAATTTGAGAAGAATTATTCAACGTCAAAAGCAAGCAAGTAATACACAAACAAATACACCTCATACTTTTTCTGACATAATTATTCCTCACGAACTCACTATTTCTTTTGCTGATGAACCTTTCCTTCTGCATGATAATGAAAACCCTCACAAACGTATATTAATTTTTAGTACACCCCGAAACCTTCTAAAACTTCTAGTATCTAGTGAAATTTAGATGATGGATGGGACGTTTAAAAGTACGCCCCATCCATTCACCCAAATTTATACTATACATGCTAAAATTAACAATAGTGTGATCCCCCTAGTATATAGTTTGCTGCCTGATAAGACTTCTGCAACCTACACTGAACTTTTATCAGTAATAAAAATCAAAAACAAACCAAAGCCCTAGGAAAATTATTATAGATTTTGAATTGAGCATGATCAATGTGATCACCAAAACGTACACGGATACCCAAATTCAGGGGTGTTTTTTCCATTTTTCCCAGGCATTCTGGCGTAAGTTACAAAAAACACCCCTAGTTACAGAATACTCCTCAGACAGCAAACTACAGGTAGAATTAAAAAAACGTACTGCTCTTTGTTTTGTCCCTCCCGAAAGTGTAGACGAGTACTACACTGCCATTACAGAATGTGAATATTACATTGCAAATGAGGAAAAATTGGCACCCATTCTAAATTATATGGAAGACACATGGATTGGACACCTAAGCAGATCGGGTCGCAGGAGGAAGCCACGTTTCCATGTGGAGTGATGGAACTGGTATTCAAGTTGCTTACAGGGAGAGGGTAAAACAAATAATGCCATTGAGGGATGGCATAACTCCTTCAACCATCTATTTGGTACACCCCACCCTAATTTCTACTCTTTTTTGGAAACTTTGAAGAAGGAGCAAAGTTTTCAGGAAATGAGAATTTCCCAAACTCTTTCAGGTAGTCTAAACTCACGAATAACTCTAAAAACAAAGGAAATGTCCGACAGACTATTGGCACTATTATAACAGTTTACGTTGTGTGTGGCTCTAGACTACCTAGAAAATCTAGCTAACATTCTTAGTTTTTAAATATCTGTCACACATTACTTTCCTGCTTTGCTCTAAATTTATATCCTTCCTAAATTTAATTGGCTATAACTTTTTCTAAAATTATTAAATTAAAAATTATTAAGTCGGGTCTCCTTACATTTAGTTGTCTTCTTTTTTCTTTTTTTTTTCTTTTTGCAACTTTACAAAATCCATAGTTGCAAATCAATCAAAAAAACTAAATATTCCAAGTTATTGCTTCTTTCCCTTTTTTAAAAAAATAATCCACTCTTCTTCTTTAAATATTTGTGATTTTTTTATTATTAAAAAATGCATTTGTTGAAAATACTAAAATCTATGTTTTTTACTTTTCACTAAATTTGTCAGAAAAAAGCTTCTTCAAATGAGTAAGCATGACTTTCCTAAAACATTTCTCAGAACAGAAAATATGTTTTTCAAAAAACAATTATATTTGAAAAGCAAAAAATTAATCCATCATTTTTCAGATTGGATTTGTTCAAATTCACCCATCTCCTTTAGCATATTCTAGAAATCCACAACATAATTTGTAATCCACAAAATGTTGTCCAAAAAAGAGATATCCTTTTTTTCTTGACTTGACTTTTACCAATAAATCACATTCCATTTGCATTTTCATGCAATTTTGTTATAAAACATCCTATTGTTTCAAAAAGCTTCTTCAAATGAGTAAGCATTACTTTCCAAAAAAATTTCATAAATGAAAATATGTGTATCAAAAAATAAATCAATTTGAAAACCCAAAAAAGTAATCCATCCTTTTTCAGATTGGATTTTTTTGAAAATCCCCCATCTCCATTAGCATATTCTAGAAAGCCACAACATAATTTTAAAACCACAAAAATGTATTCAAAAATAGAGTGATCCTTTTTATCTTGACTGGACTTTTACCAATAAATAACATTCCATATGCAGTAGCATGCATTCTTTTTCTAAAACATCCAATGGTCTCCAAAAAGTGTACAAAAATCCATTTCTGTTTAGAAGCAAAATTTTTATTATAACACAATACATTATGCATCTTTGTTCACTCCACGACATAACTTTAAAAAAAATATCCAACGAAAATGCTAAGAAGCATGTATATTTGGTTAAAATAATTCCAAAAAATTCACATACCATCTTGATTTTTACCTTGTAAAATTTATAATTTTACAAAAAGCACTCCATGTGTACACATAAATGAACATGTATCTTCAAGATATAATTTTTTAAAATACAACATTATAACAGTACTATAAATGAAACCTTTATAATCCTACTCTGTACATTACGTGAAATTATTAACATTTCACTCTGAAATCTCCTTATACTTTTAAACAATGGACATCAATAGACAAATATGCTAACTCTCTAAAATATTCCCAACAAAAAACGTGTACATTTTTTTTGGTAAACCTGAAGTCGCAGAAAACGACAAGACCCTTTCAAACCACGTGATCTCTCTGAACATTAATATACAACACAACAATCCCAATAAAAAAGTATCCTTACCCAAAACCTTTATAATACAACTGTTTACTTTCTAAGAAGCTTTTTTCAACAATTATCTAACCTCTTTATTCTCTTTCTTAATAGAAACAAAAACAATCGATAAATTCAAAAATGCATTTTTTACATTTCTTCAATACCGATAAAAAAATTGTAATACATAAACATCTTTGCTTATTTTTTTCAATAAAGACAACTTTTTCAAAACAGGATAAACATTTATTACTTTTTCCCCCTAGACCCGACATAGGCATACTCTAGCTATACGATTAGCGACATGCTTTTTTACGTACATTACATCACTTACGTATATAGCAACCTCTCCTTATCCTTCCCTTACAATAAATGTTTACCTTTTTAATTTAATTACTTAAAATGAAGTTTAAAATGTTTCCTACCTGGACGCAGATCAGCTTCCAGCTGCTTCCACCTTGGATACTCTTCAAAATGGCCGCTTACGCTGACGTTTACGTTGTTGCGTAATTGAATGCTGCAACGATAAAAAAGGGACTACTTTATTTATTAATATTTATTAAATTGAAATTATTTATTTTCAAAATGTTTCCCTTACAATAAAAATACGCAAAAATATGTATTAAAATCAAAAAATTACAAAGAAATGTTCTATATGTTTAATAAAAAATTTACATTTTATGAAACTTTGTTATCGTTTTTTTATTGTATTCAATTTATCATGCATTACTTTATTTTCATATTATATATTTTTAAAAATTATATATTTGTCTCCTTACCTGTTTTCTGTTTCCTTTTCCCATCTTTAAATCTTCTATCTTCTTCTTTCCAACATTCTTTTTCTCTTCCGCGAGACTCATAGCAACTAACATGAAAATAAAAGAAGCACAATATTTGCCATTGGATTTAATGTTAAAACGTGGGAACCAAATCTTTCATTAATTTAATCTTTAACAGTAATTTCTTTAAAAATGAAATTATATATTTTTTAAACTTATATGATCCATTCACATACATAAATATGAAAATGAAAATTTTAAAATGAACCATTAATATAATTTAAAAAAAAAACAAATATTTTTGGTACAATATTTTTAACTTTATTTACATTAATATGAATATTACTTTAAAATAATAAAAATATTTTTTTAAATAACTGTTTTAAAAAACACGTTTATTATTTAAAACACATTGCCTTATTTAAATAATAAACTTTATTATAAATTTAAAAAACAAAAATTTTAAATTAAAAACTTAAATAAATATTTTGCATAAATTACACTAGTTATTCAAAAATTAAACAATTACATTTATGTATAATTTTGCTTAACAAATAAATATTTTATAAAACAACTTAATTATTTTTTAATGTAAATAACTAAAAAATAATACTATTAAAACTACTATAGTATTATTATTTATGCTAATGATAATAATATTTCTAATAATACTGTAGTATTAATTTTTCAACATAAACTAAAGTGTATTAAATGCCTTTAAAATATTCTTACATTACCAATTTTAAATTTTAAAATACTTAATATTCTTTAAAATTATTACAATAGTAATACATAAAAAGAAAAACCCTATTATTAATAATTAAGCATAGACATACTACTAGTCTAATATAACTTAATACATAAAATGCGTTGTAAATGTACATGCGTTGTAAAGGTACTTCCGTTGTAATAGTATGCGTTCTAAAAGTGTTCGTGGTAAAAGTCTTTGCGTTGTAAAATATGCGTGGTAATGGTATTGCGTGGTAAAAGATGCGTTGTAACAGTTGTATACCGACAGGGCTCCTGTCTCCTATTAGGGGCGTAAGATTGAATTAGCTGTGTACTTTGAGGATATTTTACAATTCAAAGGAAGAAGAATCCTTGGCAAGATTTACGTTGCCATCACAAGTTTGAATATTTTGGGCTGGTTTCACCAGGGTTTGTTTCAGATGGTCCTCAGACCTGGTACTAAAGAGCAAGTTAGTGTAGTTGACTCTATAGATTACACAGAAAAGTTAACTCTTGCGTTTCCCTCTGTTTTTGGGAGGGGTTTGGGAATGATCAAAGGTTTCACAGATGAAATAAGAGTCAAGGATGGAGCAATACCCGTTAAACACAAAATGAGGAGTGTACCATTCAGTGTGAGAGAGGGTTTAGAAAGAGATCTCAATGAATTATGTTCAAAGAGTATCATTGAGCCTTTAGAGTCATCTTTGTGACTTTCTCCGCTGGTTGTGGCACGAAAGAAGAATGGTGACTTGCGTGTCTGTGTGGATTTGCATAGTTTGAACAGAAACATTTGGATTGACTCTCATCCTCTACTGAAAATGACTGAACTGTTAGCATTAACCAAAGGGGCCAGATGGTTCACAAAGTTGGATTTTGCGTCCGCATACCACCAGGTGGTGTTAGATCCCTCTTCAAAACACTTGACCGCATTTGTGTCTCCCTGTGGCACCTATCAATTTTGCAGAATGTCGTTCGGCCTTGCGTCAGCGTTTTTTCAGAGATTGATGAATCAAATGTTGAAATGTGTCCCTGGTGTTGCTGTTTTTCAAGGCGATTTCTTAATCTTTGGTCAAACAAGAGAAAGTCATGACAGCTCACTTAATCAGGTGTTTGAGATCATGCAGGAGAAAAGGGTGGTAGTCAAAAGTGAGAAGTGTATGTTCCTCAAGGAAAAAGTGAAGTATCTGGGTCATGTCGTGTCGCATGACGGTTTAGAGCCTCGTCCGGGGTTAGTTAAGGCTATTGTCCACCCACCAATAAGACAGGATTGAAGTCTTTCATTGGACTTTGTGAATTCTACTCTAGATTCATCAAAGATTATGCATCTATGGTTCAACCTTTGACAAACATTGAAGAAAAGTGTTCCTTTCAAGGGGGACAAGCGTTATCAAGAAGATTTTGATTGGATCAAATTACAGTTGGTCAGTGACAGGATTTTGAAGCCTTTCGATCCAAAGAAAAAATGCACCATAACCGTCGATGCCAGTGGCTTTAGATTGGGTGCTGTTCTTACACAAGACAATGGGAACACTGATAACAAATTGGGTTATGCTCCCAGGGTACTGAGGGGAGCTGAAACCAACTTTTCAGTCATTGATAAAGATTTATCGGCCTGTTGGTGGGCCATCAGAAAGTTCAACCCTTTCATTTTGGGTAATCATTTTGTGTTGAGGATAGACCATAGTCCCTTAGTTTCAATTCTGTCAGGTGAAAAAATTAAAGAGCACACACCCAGAATTGCGAGATTGTCTTCTAAATTGTTGCAACACAACTTTGATGTAGTGTACTTACCTGGTCAAAAGAATGTAAGGGCTGCTTTTCTGTCCCGTTTCCCTGTTTTGGAGACCGAATCAGAGCTGGATAAGGATGATGATCAGGATGACTGTTTTGTGGCCGCTATTGAGGTTGAAGGTATGTGTGCGGTGAGTGAATCTGAGTGGAGGAGAGCGCTGACCAGGGATGATGTTCTCGTACAAGTAATGCACGTTGTCAAAAAAGGATGGCCTAAAGAAAAGAACGTTTCTTATCATTTTCAAACCTTTGTAAAAATATCCCTTGATCTCACTGTAGAAGATGGTATTCTCCTACGAGGAGAGAGGCTTATTCCTACTGAAAGTTTAAGGACATGTTTGCTTAATGGTGCACATGAGGGTCATTTAGGCAAGACTCTGACTAAACGCACACTGAGAGATGTGTTCTGGTGGCCACATATGGACATGGGTGTTGATGATCTCATTGATAAATGTGTGGTTTGTGGATGTTCAGATAAAAGTTTTAAAGTGAGGACTCCCCACATGCAAACGGTTGATTTCCAGGGTAGACCGTGGGAAAAAATTGGCATTGATCTAGTTGGCCCATTCAATCTTCTTCCCCTTTCTTCTCGTTTTGCTGTGGTTGCTATCGACTACTACTCCAAATGGCCAGAAATTCGGTTCGTGAGTGAACCTACTTCTACTAACATCATTCATTTTCTGAAAGACATTTCCCTGAGAGAAGGTTTTCCTTCTTCTATCATGTCCGACAATGGTGCACAATTTCTCAGTTATGAATTCCAAAGTTTTTTTAAACAAGGGGGTATTGTGCAGCACAAAAGTTCCCTTTACCATCCTCAAGCAAACGGCTCGCTGAGCGAATGAATAGGGTTTTGAACAATTGTGTTCAATGGGCCATCGCAAGCGAGTGCGTGGTGGAAAATGCTGTGCGTTCCATGCTTTGGTTTTACTGCACAACTCCACATTCTTCCACAGGGGTCTCCCCTTTTGAACTTTTGAGATGGAGGAAACCTTCCACAAAAATTGCCCAGGTTGGATGTCAAAGTGGGTGAAGATTAATGTTATGGATGACGTGGATGAGTTCGTCAGATTGAATGTTAACAAGGCTCAAGAAAAGCAGAAAAACTATTTTGACGATAGGAAGAAAACTGCTCCTCTCAAAATCTGTGTAGGGGATGTGGTGCATATTAAAAGCCCCATTCATACACCCAAGGGATGTATCAAGTTTTCGGATCCTTGCATAGTTGACAAAGTGTGTGGCAACGCCATTAGAGTTAACTACAAAAACTGGTGGAGCATTTGCAGAGTGATTAAAATGAAGGATCAGAAGGTGCTTGACAATGGGTCTGATGTTAATGAGTTTTGTGCACACTTAAATGTAAACTCTGACTCAATTTCCAAAGGTAATAATGAAAACTATCCGCATCTTCGCAGGAGCATGCGTGTTCACAATGTTCCTTTGAGATTTCGATGATGTAATTTGGTACATTGTTTCTATGGTTTTTTCTTGATAACTTCTTATAGTGTGGTCTTTATATTTTCCAATTATGACATCTTTTGTCCTTTCTTTTATCTTTGTTTTCCCTTACTTTGTTCTCTTTTTGTTTTCATCCTTTCTTTTGTTCTTTTGTTTTGTTTCCTTTTCTTTAATTTTTTTTTGTTCAGCCATTGGCTTGTCTGTTTATTGTTATTAAACTTTTGGGAAAAGGAGATAATGTAGTGTTCACTATGTTGGGTGCATGGCTGTCCCAGCACCCGTACTTAGAACCCCTTGTGTTGTCATGTTCTTAGTTCCATTTAAAATGTGGAAGGTTCTGTGTTGGTAGTTGTGCTGATACCCTGAACCTTCCTGACTGTTGCTGCGTATCTCCTGACAAGAATAAAATTATCTCTTCAAATGATTCAAGTCTTCAGTACTTACTACACACTCATCTCATACTTTGGAGTGCTACATAGAGTCAAATGTACCAAGCTCTTTCTCAATTACGTAAAAATTCCTGTCTGTTCCTGTATCCTACTCTTTGAAAGACACTTGGGACGCTTCAGTTTCTTTCGCAACATCTAATATCTTCTTTCAAGAGGGATTTTTATGGTGAGAACTCACTTATTGCAACATATATCTGCAGATTAATTACATATCAGTAGAGCAGTAAAATATTAATTTGCATGTCCCCTCTCGAAAACTCCTATCAATCATTTATTTTTACTTACTAAAGTGATCTTCCAGACTCTTCGCACAATCTAGTATCTGCACAGATATGGCACATGCTTTGCACCATGGCTTCTATTTCCATGTCTGAATCTTCTTTAGTATTATAGTGAAAACAAGGTTGCCCACCTCTACGGCAGGAACACCTGTGATTATCAGGACCATGACTCTTCGGACCGAAAGAGGCTGCAGGATAGATCACTTCATTGCTGCACCAGTCCCACTTGGATAAGCTCTCAAACCATGCCCAGGTGAATGGTACAGGAGCCAGTGCATTAGATACTCATTTTGAGATGGTGTCCCAAGGCCTCCAGACATAAGAATGTCATTGTGGCCTCAGCCCTGGTTCCACTGAGTCCCCCACTTTTAGATAAAGTTAATAGTCTAGTGGCTCATTGGAATATTGTGCCTACTCTGCCACTCTTCAAGGTCTTTGTTGTATTATGTCCCCCAATCTAGGCCTAAGAAGCAAATCGACATTTCACCTACATTCGTCCTACCTTGCCCTGCATAACGGTTCTAGCACTGACCTTTTACCCAGTTATGTGCTAAATAAATGTTGATTGGTTTCCTTGAAACTAGCCTAATTTATTATGCATGAGAGTTCTTAGAAAAGGCCCATGCACATGACGTATATAACAAGATTACCATACTCTGTATAAAAGTCAATGGTCACTTTTATCCTTTCTGGGCGATAGAACTACTTTGCATAATGGCAGGTATTGATTTAGGCTTATTTACCTAATCGTATTCACAACATATCGATTGTGGTAGGAACCCGAGGGCTATCTTTATGGTCCAAAGAACCATACCTACACTAGATAGACTGAGGAGACGCTTCCATGCTGCCACAGACACTGGGGTCCCGGCCTGCAGAAGCTTCAACCTGCAGCGTTCTGACATACCTCGCGGGGTGTCCAACTCGAGACCAAGATGGGGTCCTTCATTCTCTCCCATCAGGTAATCAGGTTGGCTCTTTCCTAGAGAATTGTTGACTTTACATTCACATATCTGCTAGGTAAACTTAAGTAGGGGCCGCATTGTAGGAGTAGACTTGATTATTGTCATGTTTATATGCCGGCATATATTCACTGTTTAAGCACCATGGTAGAATTCTACAATCTATTTACTCTGCTGGTCTTGCAATCTCTTATGTTAGCTTCTGTCTAATAATAATTGTTTCTTTATTCGGAAGCAAAAGCTACCATGAAAGATACAATCATGCATTAAAAACAAGGACAGACACATCATAGTTTAAAATAATAAATAAAACTATAGCACAACCCGTTTTAAAGAAGTTGAGAGTAAATCAAAAAAACTCACAGATTCATAAACAGTACACACCATAAATCTAAAAGGTACCACCAAGGCACAGGCCAAACAGTTCAATCAGGTCTAGAAAACTTAGATCTGTAAGCGGCCTGCAGAAAGCTTGTCTCTGCACATAGGGTAAAAGCATTTGGCAACAGCTGTAGATACAAAAGTGCCACTCTGGCATGCCCAAACTTCAGACTCTTTAGAAGGGGACGGAGAAATTGTCTTCTTGGCAAGGGAAAGAATTTGCACAATAATACAAAGTGTAATTTGGCCTGAGGAGATCTAGAATCGCAACTCAGGGTCCTCTTTGATTTGGGGCAAAAAACCTGCCAGGGATGCTACATGAAAATGGAGATCATTAAATCTAAAACTAGTGATTAAAAATCTATCATGAGCACTAGTAAGGGAGAAAAGATAATGTTCCATACCTAGGACAAACTTTAACATAACATAAGCCCTCACTGAAGG
Source organism: Lissotriton vulgaris (assembly GCF_964263255.1). Taxonomy (NCBI): domain Eukaryota; kingdom Metazoa; phylum Chordata; class Amphibia; order Caudata; family Salamandridae; genus Lissotriton; species Lissotriton vulgaris. The sequence goes on along the minus strand of NC_141689.1, from coordinate 2,006,060,709 downwards.
TTTTCATAGTTCAATAATTTCACGATGAGCAGAAGAATATATGTGATGTAAGTATTTTATAATGTTAACATCCTTATAGTATCATGTGCAAGAAAAATGTCTGCCTCCCCAGAGCATGAAAAGACTCCTTTACATAACATAGCCAGGAGATTGTGTTACCATGCTCCAGAGAAAGGCAGTCTGAAAGAATCAGATGATTTAAGCCCTTATTTTCACTTGTCCATATCTGTATCCAGCACATTAAAGGTTTAATTGCCACTTGATCCACCAGAAAATCAACCCCTAACTTTTCATGCACTGATCAAGATGGCGTGCCTTGGGGAACTCGCAGAATCCAATTAAAAAATGTAGTTTCTGCCACCTGTAGCCTGTTTGTGGGGACGTACCCCCAGAGTGTCCTGCCAGAGTGATGACTACAGCTGAAGCAGCCTTACATGGTGAGCGCGCTTGATCCTCTTGACACTGCGCAGGCGGGACTACCCAGCTAGGAGACTAAGCGGCTACTGCCAACCTAGCATACTACTGTGAGAGTGACTCATGGAGGCTTTGGAAAACCTACATTTACGCTGCACCGTCTCTTATCTGGGCTGCATGACCCCTCATGCTTGACTCTATGATGGCACCCTGAGCTTTGAGGGTTCGAGTCGAGAGCATCATGATGAGTCTACTGAGGGCACAGAGCCTCTGAGGAATGAGTGAGTGGTAACGGACCCGCCCTTCCCCCACCCACCCCCCTCACAAAGCAAGATAGAGCATAGACAAAGCCCTAGTGGCAAAACACCCACCGGCACCACCCTGTAGTGGCCCGACAGATAAAAGGAACTGCGAACGCCGCGCAGGTATGGGATTACACAGTAGAGTGAGCTCCAGCTACCCTGGAACAACTGAGGACGCACGCCCAAGTAGTGAGCTGAGTCTGGTGGCTGAAGCCGGTATCAGGGGCACTGAGCTGGAACACGTGAAGGTGTAACAAACCGGTGCGGGCCACGGCAAGGGGAGGTGACCCGGTCGGCAAGCAGAGCGACGAGGGACGTGTAGAAATTAACTGAGCCCCTGAGGCAGAGGACCCATCTGGACCCAAGAGATGGAGAGAGCCTGAGGATCAAGAAGGTGCCCCGGGGGCGCTGAGTTCGTGCGTGCGAACCTGCGACACAGATCATAGGTGAAGAGAATTTTGCCATCATTAAACAGTGAGAAGCAGCTGGGAGAGGGATTTCTGAAAAGCTGCGGCTGGCCAGTAGACCCAAAAAGACACTAACTAACACAGACATAGCAGTGGAAAGAGGGGAGCATATCCTGGGGGAAGGAGTAACCCTTTATCAGGCTATAACCTATTACAAAGTTATACCTCTTTCATTGTGCTCTGTTCATGGTAGTTTACCAATCCTCCCCACCTGATTTGCCTGACCCGAAGCCAGGACTTAAAATGGTGGCTTCCATTACAGTCAGATGCATGGCCATAACCCTAATATAAAGCGGATGCATGCGGTTGTGTGCAGAATCCACATTGTAAGCCAGCGACTTTTAAACTATCTCCTTTGGATGTGCACAAATCTGATCTGCCTGGACTGACCTATTCACGGATACCTGAGATGATGACTCCACTGTGGAGATGCTCTCGGTATTTAAGCCTGACGTGTGATGCCCATCAAGTGTCTTGCCTTCCAAGAGTCCTAAGTAAATGTTACTTGTTCACAATCCAACAAGGTCGCAGCTGAGGCTAAGGCGCGCCTGACCTTAACATGGCGGCTAGTTGTGACTTTTCCCCCAAGCTGAAATCTTCCTTACATAACCTACCAGGACTGAGCCTGACCTCAAGATGGCATCTGGAATTCATTCGGACCATGGTTCCCCCCCAATCTCATCCTAATAGCGGAGTCCATGCACTATGTCCGACACCTGGTGGAGCTGCTCTGTTCAGCTATTGAGGAGATCGGCATTGGTTCATTCCCTGACCGTCACCTACCCATCCGGACTTTGGGCACAGTTTTTCTTCCTGTCTCCCCACCCCTCATCATTTTTCTGTATCTCTGCTTTTTCCTTGTCTCCTATCTAACTATCTGTTCCCATTTAGCACTCTTTCTTTCTTTGTCTTACTTTCTTTACTCCTATCCTCTCTCACCTGAATCTTTCGCCTTGCCCGCTACTCCGCCGAGGCCCCTGTCCTTTTGTGCCCCTTGACTAAGCACTCCTTCTCCCCTTGTTGGGGAAAAATCCAATATTTATGTTCTGGAGTCTCAGGGAACCTGCTGAGAGAGTCCACAGCGCCAAGGGAGCCACTCACAGCTGAGGTATGGTATGGCACCCCTTTGCCAAAGCACTCCCTCTCCCCTTTTTGGGGAAGATTCCAGTATGTAGGCCTTGGAGACTCAGAGACCCCTCTGAGAGAGTCCACTGCGTAAAGGGAGCCTCTCACAATAGAGATAGGGAAGTGATACCACTTCCCCTGGGATCACAGCTTACTGGACTTTGGACGTTGCTTTGACTCGTCTACCGGTTTGTGTCCCCATCGCCCTTCCCCTCCTCTTTCCATGCGGTGTCTCTCACCCTCCTCTCCTCTTTCCCGCCTTCATTATCGGTCTACTTCCCCTGCTCCCACCCCCCCTGAATCTCTCTCCTTGCCTGCTTTTCCCCTTACGTATTTGTGCTTATTGTTTATCTCGACCTTACAAGTAACTATGTTGCCATGCTCTAATAACTGTGTAACCTTTGCAACGATATAACCTGTAACTATGATCTAATACTCATGTAAAGCGCTCTGATACCTCCGGAGCTAGCCAGCGCTATATAACACCTTTAAAATAAAATAAAAAATATTTCACTGTCATATTATAACTTTCAGATACCTACGGACTGGTACAATTTCAAAATGATCTCAGGTGCCCATGATTCCAATCTACTAACAACACTGGTAATATCACTGTGAGAAAGTGCCCTCTTTATGAATGATTGCCCCTGCTTTTTGCTGAATTGCTGATGTACTTTGACTGAGTTTGCAGTGGGCTCCAGCTAATCAGGTTACCAGGGCCTATGTTCTTTCCCTAAAACTGCATTGAAGCCTAAACCCAATTGGCATCTCTGGCCACAGGTCAGCCACTGGTAAATGGTAACACAGGTACCAAGGGCACTGTGACCAGAGAAGTCCTCTAAGGGCAGCAGCACTTATTGTGCCACCCTTAGAGATCCTGTACCCTGACACTCACACACTGCCTTTGCAGGCTGCATGTCTTGGTGCAGAACAAAGTGAAGAGTCGACATGGCACACATCCCTGTGTGCCATGCCTACAACCTACTGCCCTGGCATAGATCAATCACCCCTCTAGCTGGGTGCCAGTAGTGAGGGTACAGGTGTATGAGCTCTGTACCCCTGCAGTGTCTAAGTCAATTCTTAGACATTGTAAGTGCGGTGCTGCCATTAAGAGTATATGGTGCTGGGAATTTTGTCATTATGAACTCCACAGCACCATAATCGCTAGACTGAACGTTGGGAAGTTTGGTATCAAACTTCTCAGAACATTAAACCCAGATTGATGCCAGTGTGGGATTTCATGAAGAATGCGCAAAGAGGGCATCTTAGAGCTGCCCCCTGAAAACTAACCTTCCAATAGTGTCCAGGCTGAGTGACTGCTTTCAGCTGCCACCACAAGACATGTTTCTGGACCCCTGGGTCGAGAGCTTGCTGCTCTCTGGGACCTGAAACAATGCACATCCTGGGACGGGGTGCCAATTCTCCCCAGGATGGGCAGGGTTCACGAAGGGGAAGCTTCAAAGGCTTGCCACCTTTGTGAGCTTCTCCAGGCCACTTGCTGCTCTCAGCAACTGGTCCCCACTGGTTCTAACCCCCGCTTTGGGCGGGAAAACCGGTGAGAAAAACAACTGAGAAAGAGAGGTGTGCCCACCTCTTCCAACTCCACCCCACAGGTGCGGGAGGCGAAGTGAAGCACAATTCTCAGTCCACACCATCTTGAAGATGGGGGTCTCAGCCAATCATGGACAGGCTCATGCCCCCCTCCCACTGGAGGGTGGCATAAGAGTGAGTGTACCCAACCCAAGGAAGGGACCCATTGGTCCCCGCCAAATACCTACCTGTAACACCCCTAAATCTAGTATTTGGGGGCACCCCTGAACCTTGCTTCCTCAGACAAGAATAAATTACAAGAAGAAGGATCGAACCGCTGTGCAGCAACTAACAAGAGGAAGAAGCCCACTGACTTGGCCCCAGCCCTACCGGCCTGTCTCCCCCTCGAACATGCTCCTGCAAAATCCTGGTGTGTCCTGCAGCCAGCAACCATGATAACCCTGGAGGACCTGCCTGCATTCAACCACAAAGACTTTGTATCCCGTGAACACCAGATTTGTTCATCTGCAACCTCTGGTCTTGGCCGCAAACCGCGAATCCACTCCACTCTGCACCCGCCATCCACTCCCCAAGCTCGAGTGGGCAAACACCACGAGGAGGTCACCCCGGCGATCCTAACCCGAGATCCGGTGACCCCTGTCCTGCCTCAGGCCTCCAGCCAACGCCTGCAGTCTAAGTCCAGAAGGTCCCCCTAGCCGCAACCTGGAGCTGGTAAGAAGGTGCAACCCCAAAAGGCACACCTGCCCCCGACGCCCCACGGCCTTGTGTGCCCAAACTGACAGTGCCTAACCAACCCCTAACTTCCCAACTTACGTCTCAAAGTGGTGGTCGCACCCAGAAGACCTACATCCCCAAGTCTGCAGTTCATTTGCAAACCAGAGGTTTCCTATTGAAAACAACAGGTCACCCACGTCGAAACAGCACCCTGCACCCGACCACCCTAGTGCAGCTGAGGGTGCACCCTTGGTGTTACTTTGTTTCCCCATTTGCCCTGAGCTAAAGTGCAGGAGCTTTGCTCCCACACCCAGGTGACCTGCTCGTCAGCAGCCACCAACCGGAGGCCTCCTATCCCTTTTGGATAACATTGGGCCTCAGCACTCTGCACCCTGCCACGCTACTGCCGCTGAGAAAGTAACAAGAGTGCATCCTTGGCCCTGGGAGCCCCTGAGTCTACCCCCAAACCTCAACTCCTGCCACCAAATACTTCAAATGCCTCAAAAGCGATAACACTATTTTACTCCATAGGATAGCATTGACTATTTTTCTGTGAAAAGGTTTTAAGTGTGGAGTTTGAGAAACTAAAGAAATTCTTTAAAATTGCATATTCTAACAAAAAAGATTTTACTTACCTGTTTTCAGGAAATGTCCCAGAGTAGTATCTAGGTATACTACTCTGTGTAAGCCTAGTAATCTCAAAAGTTACTTACCTGCTATTTTACTAAAAGGCCAATTCAAGTATATGTACTGTATTTACTTAGTATTGCATTTCTCTGCATCCATTCTGTAAATCAAACCAAAGTGCATATACAATTATCATTCAAATGGTATTTCAATTGCATTGCTATCGTAAAGTACTTATTGCGTACCTGTGCCAGGCTTGCTTGGTTCTAGAAAATAAAATAACTGAAAGAATATTTTTATACAAAAACAATTGGTCTGAAGTTCAGTCTTTGAGTGTGTGAAATAATTTGCTGACTGAGTGTGTACAACAAATGCTTAACACTGTCCTCTGATACTGCCTTACGGCTCGACCACACTACCACAACTAGAGAGTGAGGTGCTATATAACTTTACCTCTGCCTACCTTTGGGGTTCCACTGGACTCTGTGCACACTATACCTCAGTTTGGTGTAGTATATACAGAGCCAGCTTCCTACAAGTACCCATAAATGTATTCAAATCTCTCTGCTTGCCCTCTGGAAGCCATCTCCACTGTAGTAGGTCTTCATCAAATAACACTCCCAGGTAGGGGAAAATCGTCACCTTTGCTATGATGTGCTGGCCAGCTTCACAAAAATTTGACAGAAGACCCCGGGAACCCGCAACTAGGACATAAGGCTTAGTAAAATTAACTGACAAGTCCAACCTGTCCATAAAAGCAATGAACCCATTTATTAAAACCTGTAATCCCAGAGCTGTACGGCCCATGAATACTGCGTCGTCGGCATGAAGTAAAACTGGCAAAGATCTGCTGACCACTCTGGGGGAATCCGACTGGAGATCCAAAAGAGCAGCTTCAAGACCATTGATATAAATCAAGAATAGAAAAGGGGCTAAGATGCAGCCTGACGCACCTCTAGGTGCAGTTAAAATGATTGGTGAGGGCACCCTCTTGAGGAAATCCTACTGCCGCCATCATTTGATCATGGAGAGAAATGAGTAGTGACACAATGGGGGCGTCAACTCTCAAGGAAGTCAATATATCCCATAGCTTGCTTTGATTAACTCAATCAAAATTGGATGTAAGGTCCATAAAAGCTAAAAAAAAACACCCGCATATGTCACTGTATATTTGTTTTTTTAAAATAAAGTTGAAGGCATTGGTCCATAGTTAACATGCCTGGGCGAGAGACAAATTTGACATCTGATAAGATCGGATTATCATTAGCCAATGAGGAGAGTCTAGATAAAAGATCCCACCCCAACACCTTCACTACTGCATCAATAAGGGAAGTCGAGTGATAATATTGCGGATTGGCTTTGTCCCCCTTTTTAAAAAGTCGTATAATAGTAGCAGTAGACCAGGAGGGAAACGTCCCTTTCATGCTCGCCGCATTTAATACATGGGTCAGAATTGGGGCCCACACCTCAATATTATCACAAAAAGATCCAGTGGGATCCTGTCAGGGCCCGGTGCCTTATTCTGTGACAACAACTCAATGCTTGTGTATACCTCCTCCAGTAAAAATCTAACTGGTGTAACAACGAGGATAGGAATTATATCTACCTGGGGCTCATGCAGGAGGCCGGCATTATATACACTTTCAAAATGGGAAACCCACTGATCTGGGGTGATATGATGGCACACTGTAGGTCTAACTGGTTCTGCAAAGCAGGGGCACCTAACAGTCTTCCAAAAGAGTGTTGAATCCCTCAAATCGCCCGCTCGGATTAAATCTTCCCATGCCGGTTTCTGTAATTAGCACCTACAATTTTCAAGGCCTCTTAATAGAGACAACAGCAAAGAGACACCTTGGCCTTGTCGCGGGGCACCTGATTCAAAGCTTTCTTCAGATGCCGTAAGGTCCATAAGCACTTGGAATCAAACCCTGAAGGGGAGGCCAAGCTGCTCCTGCCTCCTGTGTAGATAAAAGGGCCGAAACTACCTGAGTGATGGAGGCAAACATACTTAAAATTTCTTCGCTAGGGATTAGGGTTCCAAGCATGTACATATCTCTTGCTGGCAGGTGGAAAAGAGACTGTGATTAAAAGGCATTGACTTCTATTTGCTACCAGCATAGATGCCTACCATGGGCCGTGGGGATTAAAAGTTCCTGAGACTTTTGGGAGCCCATCGGGTAATTCCCAACCCCTATCATAGAAAGTGTCAGAGGATTGTGATCCTAAAAAGGCTATGTTCTATATTGAAATAAGCAGGTAACCCACACAAAGGGGGCTGTCACAAAAATAAAATCTATAATAGCGACAGAACCTCGCTTTTGTATATTGGTGGCAATTGAAGAATAGACTCAGTAAACAAATGATCTGAAGTAAATAATAGGTTAAGAATATGTAAAACATTATTTAACTCCTCCCCGTCCGTGGTGTGCTCCATATGCAGATCATCTGATACCAGGCAGAGCTGTGCATTAGGTAGACTATTTACAAAATATCAACACAGATGGCAATTAAAATCCCCCACCATCATGAGGTACTCATGCCCTAAAACTCCCCCTTTAAGGAGTCTAAGGCATTATTTAAAGCAATAAAATTAGAGGGTCGTTCCGTCCCCTTATTTGCATTATAAAAGTTAATTATTACCAGTGGTAACGCTCTCCCCATGCACATTCGTATGCCCTGGAACACCTGAGAATCCTACTTCATAATCTATATAGCGTTACAAGGCTCAAAATCTACAAAAATAATGAGGCCCCCTCTTGTTCTGCTAATATTAAATGACCTGATGTACAATACCCAACTATCATCAGTGAACTTGGAGGACAGACCTGCCACATTCCATGAGATAAGTCTTAATTTATTTCCAGGCTTAGGATTAGTGCTATAGGGAAGAGGAAAAATAAAAGGGGGCGAGTGAGGAGTCCCACGAAAATTGGAATTGCCTAATGGGTACTCACAAAGAGGGGGATCTGGCAGAGGCTCAATCGGGCTTGTAGCTCATAAAACACCAGCCACCTCTGTGCACTGACAAGAAGAATCAAAATGATGGTGCAACAGGCTAAGTGTCGCCTTTACCTTGTGAAGTCAATCCAAATCATTAAGGTCTGCTAGGGGAGCATAGGGATTTGTGAGTGTCTGAAGCAGCCCTACTCTACCTTCATCACACCCGCCCATCATTTGATTCTCCACCCCAAGGTTGCTCCCCAGGGGTCTATAAAAAAAGCCCAGCAGGAGTAATTTGATGCATTAGCCTGGGAAAAATGATTTGGAAGATCCATGAAGAATTTTCTGTGCCAACTCTGGGTATAGCACCAAAATAATAATGCAGTCTCCATCAAAGATTTTCCATACCTAGGACAAACTTTAACATAACATAAGCCCTCACTGAAGGTTTTCATAGTTCAATAATTTCACGATGAGCAGAAGAATATATGTGATGTAAGTATTTTATAATGTTAACATCCTTATAGTATCATGTGCAAGAAAAATGTCTGCCTCCCCAGAGCATGAAAAGACTCCTTTACATAACATAGCCAGGAGATTGTGTTACCATGCTCCAGAGAAAGGCAGTCTGAAAGAATCAGATGATTTAAGCCCTTATTTTCACTTGTCCATATCTGTATCCAGCACATTAAAGGTTTAATTGCCACTTGATCCACCAGAAAATCAACCCCTAACTTTTCATGCACTGATCAAGATGGCGTGCCTTGGGGAACTCGCAGAATCCAATTAAAAAATGTAGTTTCTGCCACCTGTAGCCTGTTTGTGGGGACGTACCCCGAGAGTGTCCTGCCAGAGTGATGACTACAGCTGAAGCAGCCTTACATGGTGAGCGCGCTTGATCCTCTTGACACTGCGCAGGCGGGACTACCCAGCTAGGAGACTAAGCGGCTACTGCCAACCTAGCATACTACTGTGAGAGTGACTCATGGAGGCTTTGGAAAACCTACATTTACGCTGCACCGTCTCTTATCTGGGCTGCATGACCCCTCATGCTTGACTCTATGATGGCACCCTGAGCTTTGAGGGTTCGAGTCGAGAGCATCATGATGAGTCTACTGAGGGCACAGAGCCTCTGAGGAATGAGTGAGTGGTAACGGACCCGCCCTTCCCCCACCCACCCCCCTCACAAAGCAAGATAGAGCATAGACAAAGCCCTAGTGGCAAAACACCCACCGGCACCACCCTGTAGTGGCCCGACAGATAAAAGGAACTGCGAACGCCGCGCAGGTATGGGATTACACAGTAGAGTGAGCTCCAGCTACCCTGGAACAACTGAGGAAGCACGCCCAAGTAGTGAGCTGAGTCTGGTGGCTGAAGCGGGTATCAGGGGCACTGAGCTGGAACACGTGAATGTGTAACAAACCGGTGCGGGCCACGGCAAGGGGAGGTGACCCGGTCGGCAAGCAGAGCGACGAGGGACGTGTAGAAATTAACTGAGCCCCTGAGGCAGAGGACCCATCTGGACCCGAGAGATGGAGAGAGCCTGAGGATCAAGAAGGTGCCCCGGGGGCGCTGAGTTCGTGCGTGCGAACCTGCGACACAGATCATAGGTGAAGAGAATTTTGCCATCATTAAACAGTGAGAAGCAGCTGGGAGAGGGATTTCTGAAAAGCTGCGGCTGGCCAGTAGACCCAAAAAGACACTAACTAACACAGACATAGCAGTGGAAAGAGGGGAGCATATCCTGGGGGAAGGAGTAACCCTTTATCAGGCTATAACCTATTACAAAGTTATACCTCTTTCATTGTGCTCTGTTCATGGTAGTTTACCAATCCTCCCCACCTGATTTGCCTGACCCGAAGCCAGGACTTAAAATGGCGGCTTCCATTACAGTCAGATGCATGGCCATAACCCTAATATAAAGCGGATGCATGCGGTTGTGTGCAGAATCCACATTGTAAGCCAGCGACTTTTAAACTATCTCCTTTGGATGTGCACAAATCTGATCTGCCTGGACTGACCTATTCACGGATACCTGAGATGATGACTCCACTGTGGAGATGCTCTTGGTATTTAAGCCTGACGTGTGATGCCCATCAAGTGTCTTGCCTTCCAAGAGTCCTAAGTAAATGTTACTTGTTCACAATCCAACAAGGTCGCAGCTGAGGCTAAGGCGCGCCTGACCTTAACATGGCCGCTAGTTGTGACTTTTCCCCCAAGCTGAAATCTTCCTTACATAACCTACCAGGACTGAGCCTGACCTCAAGATGGCATCTGGAATTCATTCGGACCATGGTTCCCCCCCAATCTCATCCTAATAGCGGAGTCCATGCACTATGTCCGACACCTGGTGGAGCTGCTCTGTTCAGCTATTGAGGAGATCGGCATTGGTTCATTCCCTGACCGTCACCTACCCATCCGGACTTTGGGCACAGTTTTTCTTCCTGTCTCCCCACCCCTCATCATTTTTCTGTATCTCTGCTTTTTCCTTGTCTCCTATCTAACTATCTGTTCCCATTTAGCACTCTTTCTTTCTTTGTCTTACTTTCTTTACTCCTATCCTCTCTCACCTGAATCTTTCCCCTTGCCCGCTACTCCGCCGAGGCCCCTGTCCTTTTGTGCCCTTTGACTAAGCACTCCTTCTCCCCTTGTTGGGGAAAGATCCAATATTTATGTTCTGGAGTCCCAGGGAACCTGCTGAGAGAGTCCACAGCGCCAAGGGAGCCACTCACAGCTGAGGTATGGTATGGCACCCCTTTGCCAAAGCACTCCCTCTCCCCTTTTTGGGGAAGATTCCAGTATGTAGGCCTTGGAGACTCAGAAACCCCTCTGAGAGAGTCCACTGCGTAAAGGGAGCCTCTCACAATAGAGATAGGGAAGTGATACCACTTCCCCTGGGATCACAGCTTACTGGACTTTGGACGTTGCTTTGACTCGTCTACCGGTTTGTGTCCCCATCGCCCTTCCCCTCCTCTTTCCATGCGGTGTCTCTCACCCTCCTCTCCTCTTTCCCGCCTTCATTATCGGTCTACTTCCCCTGCTCCCACCCCCCCTGAATCTCTCTCCTTGCCTGCTTTTCCCCTTACGTATTTGTGCTTATTGTTTATCTCGACCTTACAAGTAACTATGTTGCCATGCTCTAATAACTGTGTAACCTTTGCAACGATATAACCTGTAACTATGATCTAATACTCATGTAAAGCGCTCTGATACCTCCGGAGCTAGCCAGCGCTATATAACACCTTTAAAATAAAATAAAAAATATTTCACTGTCATATTATAACTTTCAGATACCTACGGACTGGTACAATTTCAAAATGATCTCAGGTGCCCATGATTCCAATCTACTAACAACACTGGTAATAGCACTGTGAGAAAGTGCCCTCTTTATGAATGATTGCCCCTGCTTTTTGCTGAATTGCTGATGTACTTTGACTGAGTTTGCAGTGGGCTCCAGCTAATCAGGTTACCAGGGCCTATGTTCTTTCCCTAAAACTGCATTGAAGCCTAAACCCAATTGGCATCTCTGGCCACAGGTCAGCCACTGGTAAATGGTAACACAGGTACCAAGGGCACTGTGACCAGAGAAGTCCTCTAAGGGCAGCAGCACTTATTGTGCCACCCTTAGAGATCCTGTACCCTGACACTCGCACACTGCCTTTGCAGGCTGCATGTCTTGGTGCAGAACAAAGTGAAGAGTCGACATGGCACACATCCCCGTGTGCCATGCCTACAACCTACTGCCCTGGCATAGATCAATCACCCCTCTAGCTGGGTGCCAGTAGTGAGGGTACAGGTGTATGAGCTCTGTACCCCTGCAGTGTCTAAGTCAATTCTTAGACATTGTAAGTGCGGTGCTGCCATTAAGAGTATATGGTGCTGGGAATTTTGTCATTATGAACTCCACAGCACCATAATCGCTAGACTGAACGTTGGGAAGTTTGGTATCAAACTTCTCAGAACATTAAACCCAGATTGATGCCAGTGTGGGATTTCATGAAGAATGCACAAAGAGGGCATCTTAGAGCTGCCCCCTGAAAACTAACCTTCCAATAGTGTCCAGGCTGAGTGACTGCTTTCAGCTGCCACCACAAGACATGTTTCTGGACCCCTGGGTCGAGAGCTTGCTGCTCTCTGGGACCTGAAACAATGCACATCCTGGGACGGGGTGCCAATTCTCCCCAGGATGGGCAGGGTTCACGAAGGGGAAGCTTCAAAGGCTTGCCACCTTTGTGAGCTTCTCCAGGCCACTTGCTGCTCTCAGCAACTGGTCCCCACTGGTTCTAACCCCCGCTTTGGGCGGGAAAACCGGTGAGAAAAACAACTGAGAAAGAGAGGTGTGCCCACCTCTTCCAACTCCACCCCTCAGGTGCGGGAGGCGAAGTGAAGCACAATTCTCAGTCCACACCATCTTGAAGATGGGGGTCTCAGCCAATCATGGACAGGCTCATGCCCCCCTCCCACTGGAGGGTGGCATAAGAGTGAGTGTACCCAACCCAAGGAAGGGACCCATTGGTCCCCGCCAAATACCTACCTGTAACACCCCTAAATCTAGTATTTGGGGGCACCCCTGAACCTTGCTTCCTCAGACAAGAATAAATTACAAGAAGAAGGATCGAACCGCTGTTCAGCAACTAACAAGAGGAAGAAGCCCACTGACTTGGCCCCAGCCCTACCGGCCTGTCTCCCCCTCGAACATGCTCCTGTAAAATCCTGGTGTGTCCTGCAGCCAGCAACCATGATAACCCTGGAGGACCTGCCTGCATTCAACCACAAAGACTTTGTATCCCGTGAACACCAGATTTGTTCATCTGCAACCTCTGGTCTTGGCCGCAAACCGCGAATCCACTCCACTCTGCACCCGCCATCCACTCCCCAAGCTCCAGTGGGCAAACACCACGAGGAGGTCACCCCGGCGATCCTGACCCGAGATCCGGTGACCCCTGTCCTGCCTCAGGCCTCCAGCCGACGCCTGCAGTCTAAGTCCAGAAGGTCCCCCTAGCCGCAACCAGGAGCTGGTAAGAAGGTGCAACCCCAAAAGGCACACCTGCCCCCGACGCCCCACGGCCTTGTGTGCCCAAACTGACAGTGCCTAACCAACCCCTAACTTCCCAACTTACGTCTCAAAGTGGTGGTCGCACCCAGAAGACCTACATCCCCAAGTCTGCAGTTCATTTGCAAACCAGAGGTTTCCTATTGAAAACAACAGGTCACCCACGTCGAAACAGCACCCTGCACCCGACCACCCTAGTGCAGCTGAGGGTGCACCCTTGGTGTTACTTTGTTTCCCCATTTGCCCTGAGCTAAAGTGCAGGAGCTTTGCTCCCACACCCAGGTGACCTGCTCGTCAGCAGCCACCAACCGGAGGCCTCCTATCCCTTTTGGATAACATTGGGCCTCAGCACTCTGCACCCTGCCACGCTACTGCCGCTGAGAAAGTAACAAGAGTGCATCCTTGGCCCTGGGAGCCCCTGAGTCTACCCCCAAACCTCAACTCCTGCCACCAAATACTTCAAATGCCTCAAAAGCGATGACACTATTTTACTCCATAGGATAGCATTGACTATTTTTCTGTGAAAAGGTTTTAAGTGTGGAGTTTGAGAAACTAAAGAAATTCTTTAAAATTGCATATTCTAACAAAAAAGATTTTACTTACCTGTTTTCAGGAAATGTCCCAGAGTAGTATCTAGGTATACTACTCTGTGTAAGCCTAGTAATCTCAAAAGTTACTTACCTGCTATTTTACTAAAAGGCCAATTCAAGTATATGTACTGTATTTACTTAGTATTGCATTTCTCTGCATCCATTCTGTAAATCAAACCAAAGTGCATATACAATTATCATTCAAATGGTATTTCAATTGCATTGCTATCGTAAAGTACTTATTGCGTACCTGTGCCAGGCTTGCTTGGTTCTAGAAAATAAAATAACTGAAAGAATATTTTTATACAAAAACAATTGGTCTGAAGTTCAGTCTTTGAGTGTGTGAAATAATTTGCTGACTGAGTGTGTACAACAAATGCTTAACACTGTCCTCTGATACTGCCTTACGGCTCGACCACACTACCACAACTAGAGAGTGAGGTGCTATATAACTTTACCTCTGCCTACCTTTGGGGTTCCACTGGACTCTGTGCACACTATACCTCAGTTTGGTGTAGTATATACAGAGCCAGCTTCCTACAAGTACCCATAAATTTATTCAAATCTCTCTGCTTGCCCTCTGGAAGCCATCTCCACTGTAGTAGGTCTTCATCAAATAACACTCCCAGGTAGGGGAAAATCGTCACCTTTGCTATGATGTGCTGGCCAGCTTCACAAAAATTTGACAGAAGACCCCGGGAACCCGCAACTAGGACATAAGGCTTAGTAAAATTAACTGACAAGTCCAACCTGTCCATAAAAGCAATGAACCCATTTATTAAAACCTGTAATCCCAGAGCTGTACGGCCCATGAATACTGCGTCGTCGGCATGAAGTAAAACTGGCAAAGATCTGCTGACCACTCTGGGGGAATCCGACTGGAGATCCAAAAGAGCAGCTTCAAGACCATTGATATAAATCAAGAATAGAAAAGGGGCTAAGATGCAGCCTGACGCACCTCTAGGTGCAGTTAAAATGATTGGTGAGGGCCCCCTCTTGAGGAAATCATACTGCCGCCATCATTTGATCATGGAGAGAAATAAGTAGTGACACAATGGGGGGGTCAACCCTCAAGGAAGTCAATATATCCCATAGCTTGCTTTGATTAACTCAATCAAAATTGGATGTAAGGTCCATAAAAGCTAAAAAAAAACACCTGCATATGTCACTGTATATTTGTTTTTTTTAAATAAAGTTGAAGGCATTGGTCCATAGTTAACATGCCTGGGCGAGAGACAAATTTGACATCTGATAAGATCGGATTATCATTAGCCAATGAGGAGAGTCTAGATAAAAGATCCCACCCCAACACCTTGACTACTGCATCAATAAGGGAAGTCGAGTGATAATATTGCGGATTGGCTTTGTCCCCCTTTTTAAAAAGTCGTATAATAGTAGCAGTAGACCAGGAGGGAAACGTCCCTTTCATGCTCGCCGCATTTAATACTTGGGTCAGAATTGGGGCCCACACCTCAATATTATCACAAAAAAGATCCAGTGGGATCCTGTCAGGGCCCGGTGCCTTATTCTGTGACAACAACTCAATACTTGTGTATACCTCCTCCAGTAAAAATCTAACTGGTGTAACAATGAGGATAGGAATTATATCTACCTGGGGCTCATGCAGGAGGCCGGCATTATATACACTTTCAAAATGGGAAACCCACTGATCTGGGGTGAAATGATGGCACACTGTAGGTCTAACTGGTTCTGCAAAGCAGGGGCACCTAACAGTCTTCCAAAAGAGTGTTGAATCCCTCAAATCGCCCGCTCGGATTAAATCTTCCCATGCCGGTTTCTGTAATTAGCACCTACAATTTTCAAGGCCTCTTAATAGAGACAACAGCAAAGAGACACCCTGGCCTTGTCGCGGGGCACCTGTTTCAAAGCTTTCTTCAGATGCCGTAAGGTCCATAAGCACTTGGAATCAAACCCTGAAGGGGAGGCCAAGCTGCTCCTGCCTCCTGTGTAGATAAAAGGGCCGAAACTACCTGAGTGATGGAGGCAAACATACTTAAAATTTCTTCGCTAGGGATTAGGGTTCCAAGCATGTACATATCTCTTGCTGGCAGGTGGAAAAGAGACTGTGATTAAAAGGCATTGACTTCTATTTGCTACCAGCATAGATGCCTACCATGGGCCGTGGGGATTAAAAGTTCCTGAGACTTTTGGGAGCCCATCGGGTAATTCCCAACCCCTATCATAGAAAGTGTCAGAGGATTGTGATCCTAAAAAGGCTATGTTCTATATTGAAATAAGCAGGTAACCCACACAAAGGGGGCTGTCACAAAAATAAAATCTATAATAGCGACAGAACCTCGCTTTTGTATATTGGTGGCAATTGAAGAATAGACTCAGTAAACAAATGATCTGAAGTAAATAATAGGTTAAGAATATGTAAAACATTATTTAACTCCTCCCCGTCCGTGGTGTGCTCCATATGCAGATCATCTGATACCAGGCAGAGCTGTGCATTAGGTAGACTATTTACAAAATATCAACACAGATGGCAATTAAAATCCCCCACCATCATGAGGTACTCATGCCCTAAAACTCCCCCTTTAAGGAGTCTAAGGCATTATTTAAAGCAATAAAATTAGAGGGTCGTTCCGTCCCCTTATTTGCATTATAAAAGTTAATTATTACCAGTGGAAACGCTCTCCCTATGCACATTCGTATGCCCTGGAACACCTGAGAATCCTACTTCATAATCTATATAGCGTTACAAGGCTCAAAATCTACAAAAATAATGAGGCCCCCTCTTGTTCTGCTAATATTAAATGACCTGATGTACAATACCCAACTATCATCAGTGAACTTGGAGGACAGACCTGCCACATTCCATGAGATAAGTCTTAATTTATTTCCAGGCTTAGGATTAGTGCTATAGGGAAGAGGAAAAATAAAAGGGGGCGAGTGAGGAGTCCCACGAAAATTGGAATTGCCTAATGGGTACTCACAAAGAGGGGGATCTGGCAGAGGCTCAATCGGGCTTGTAGCTCATAAAACACCAGCCACCTCTG
The DNA here is from genome assembly GCF_964263255.1 of Lissotriton vulgaris. Lineage (NCBI taxonomy): Eukaryota > Metazoa > Chordata > Amphibia > Caudata > Salamandridae > Lissotriton > Lissotriton vulgaris. The sequence goes on along the minus strand of NC_141689.1, from coordinate 2,006,043,903 downwards.
TGCACTGACAAGAAGAATCAAAATGATGGTGCAACAGGCTAAGTGTCGCCTTTACCTTGTGAAGTCAATCCAAATCATTAAGGTCTGCTAGGGGAGCATAGGAATTTGTGAGTGTCTGAAGCAGCCTTACTCTACCTTCATCACACCCGCCCATCATTTGATTCTCCACCCCAAGGTTGCTCCCCAGGGGTCTATAAAAAAAAGCCCAGCAGGAGTAATTTGATGCATTAGCCTGGGAAAAATGATTTGGAAGATCCATGAAGAATTTTCTGTGCCAACTCTGGGTATAGCACCAAAATAATAATGCAGTCTCCATCAAAGATTTTCCATACCTAGGACTAACTTTAACATAACATAAGCCCTCACTGAAGGTTTTCATAGTTCAATAATTTCACGATGAGCAGAAGAATATATGTGATGTAAGTATTTTATAATGTTAACATCCTTATAGTATCATGTGCAAGAAAAATGTCTGCCTCCCCAGAGCATGAAAAGACTCCTTTACATAACATAGCCAGGAGATTGTGTTACCATGCTCCAGAGAAAGGCAGTCTGAAAGAATCAGATGATTTAAGCCCTTATTTTCACTTGTCCATATCTGTATCCAGCACATTAAAGGTTTAATTGCCACTTGATCCACCAGAAAATCAACCCCTAACTTTTCATGCACTGATCAAGATGGCGTGCCTTGGGGAACTCGCAGAATCCAATTAAAAAATGTAGTTTCTGCCACCTGTAGCCTGTTTGTGGGGACGTACCCCCAGAGTGTCCTGCCAGAGTGATGACTACAGCTGAAGCAGCCTTACATGGTGAGCGCGCTTGATCCTCTTGACACTGCGCAGGCGGGACTACCCAGCTAGGAGACTAAGCGGCTACTGCCAACCTAGCATACTACAGTGAGAGTGACTCATGGAGGCTTTGGAAAACCTACATTTACGCTGCACCGTCTCTTATCTGGGCTGCATGACCCCTCATGCTTGACTCTATGATGGCACCCTGAGCTTTGAGGGTTCGAGTCGAGAGCATCATGATGAGTCTACTGAGGGCACAGAGCCTCTGAGGAATGAGTGAGTGGTAACGGACCCGCCCTTCCCCCACCCACCCCCCTCACAAAGCAAGATAGAGCACAGACAAAGCCCTAGTGGCAAAACACCCACCGGCACCACCCTGTAGTGGCCCGACAGATAAAAGGAACTGCGAACGCCGCGCAGGTATGGGATTACACAGTAGAGTGAGCTCCAGCTACCCTGGAACAACTGAGGAAGCGCGCCCAAGTAGTGAGCTGAGTCTGGTGGCTGAAGCGGGTATCAGGGGCACTGAGCTGGAACACGTGAAGGTGTAACAAACCGGTGCGGGCCACGGCAAGGGGAGGTGACCCGGTCGGCAAGCAGAGCGACAAGGGACGTGTAGAAATTAACTGAGCCCCTGAGGCAGAGGACCCATCTGGACCCGAGAGATGGAGAGAGCCTGAGGATCAAGAATGTGCCCCGGGGGCGCTGAGTTCGTGCGTGCGAACCTGCGACACAGATCATAGGTGAAGAGAATTTTGCCATCATTAAACAGTGAGAAGCAGCTGGGAGAGGGATTTCTGAAAAGCTGCGGCTGGCCAGTAGAGCCAAAAAGACACTAACTAACACAGACATAGCAGTGGAAAGAGGGGAGCATATCCTGGGGGAAGGAGTAATCCTTTATCAGGCTATAACCTATTACAAAGTTATACCTCTTTCATTGTACTCTGTTCATGGTAGTTTACCAATCCTCCCCACCTGATTTGCCTGACCCGAAGCCAGGACTTAAAATGGCGGCTTCCATTACAGTCAGATACATGGCCATAAGCCTAATATAAAGCGGATGCATGCGGTTGTGTGCAGAATCCACATTGTAAGCCAGCGACTTTTAAACTATCTCCTTTGGATGTGCACAAATCTGATCTGCCTGGACTGACCTATTCACGGATACCTGAGATGATGACTCCACTGTGGAGATGCTCTCGGTATTTAAGCCTGACGTGTGATCCCCATCAAGTGTCTTGCCTTCCAAGAGTCCTAAGTAAATGTTACTTGTTCACAATCCAACAAGGTCGCAGCTGAGGCTAAGGCGCGCCTGACCTTAACATGGCCGCTAGTTGTGACTTTTCCCCCAAGCTGAAATCTTCCTTACATAACCTACCAGGACTGAGCCTGACCTCAAGATGGCATCTGGAATTCATTCGGACCATGGTTCCCCCCCAATCTCATCCTAATAGCGGAGTCCATGCACTATGTCCGACACCTGGTGGAGCTGCTCTGTTCAGCTATTGAGGAGATCGGCATTGGTTCATTCCCTGACCGTCACCTGCCCATCCGGACTTTGGGCACAGTTTTTCTTCCTGTCTCCCCACCCCTCATCATTTTTCTGTATCTCTGCTTTTTCCTTGTCTCCTATCTAACTATCTGTTCCCATTTAGCACTCTTTCTTTCTTTGTCTTACTTTCTTTACTCCTATCCTCTCTCACCTGAATCTTTCCCCTTGCCCGCTACTCCGCCGAGGCCCCTGTCCTTTTGTGCCATTTGACTAAGCACTCCTTCTCCCCTTGTTGGGGAAAGATCCAATATTTATGTTCTGGAGTCTCAGGGAACCTGCTGAGAGAGTCCACAGCGCCAAGGGAGCCACTCACAGCTGAGGTATGGTATGGCACCCCTTTGCCAAAGCACTCCCTCTCCCCTTTTTGGGGAAGATTCCAGTATGTAGGCCTTGGAGACTCAGAGACCCCTCTGAGAGAGTCCACTGCGTAAAGGGAGCCTCTCACAATAGAGATAGGGAAGTGATACCACTTCCCCTGGGATCACAGCTTACTGGACTTTGGACGTTGCTTTGACTCGTCTACCGGTTTGTGTCCCCATCGCCCTTCCCCTCCTCTTTCCATGCGGTGTCTCTCACCCTCCTCTCCTCTTTCCCGCCTTCATTATCGGTCTACTTCCCCTGCTCCCACCCCCCCTGAATCTCTCTCCTTGCCTGCTTTTCCCCTTACGTATTTGTGCTTATTGTTTATCTCGACCTTACAAGTAACTATGTTGCCATGCTCTAATAACTGTGTAACCTTTGCAACGATATAACCTGTAACTATGATCTAATACTCATGTAAAGCGCTCTGATACCTCCGGAGCTAGCCAGCGCTATATAACACCTTTAAAATAAAATAAAAAATATTTCACTGTCATATTATAACTTTCAGATACCTACGGACTGGTACAATTTCAAAATGATCTCAGGTGCCCATGATTCCAATCTACTAACAACACTGGTAATAGCACTGTGAGAAAGTGCCCTCTTTATGAATGATTGCCCCTGCTTTTTGCTGAATTGCTGATGTACTTTGACTGAGTTTGCAGTGGGCTCCAGCTAATCAGGTTACCAGGGCCTATGTTCTTTCCCTAAAACTGCATTGAAGCCTAAACCCAATTGGCATCTCTGGCCACAGGTCAGCCACTGGTAAATGGTAACACAGGTACCAAGGGCACTGTGACCAGAGAAGTCCTCTAAGGGCAGCAGCACTTATTGTGCCACCCTTAGAGATCCTGTACCCTGACACTCGCACACTGCCTTTGCAGGCTGCATGTCTTGGTGCAGAACAAAGTGAAGAGTCGACATGGCACACATCCCTGTCTGCCATGCCTACAACCTACTGCCCTGGCATAGATCAATCACCCCTCTAGCTGGGTGCCAGTAGTGAGGGTACAGGTGTATGAGCTCTGTACCCCTGCAGTGTCTAAGTCAATTCTTAGACATTGTAAGTGCGGTGCTGCCATTAAGAGTATATGGTGCTGGGAATTTTGTCATTATGAACTCCACAGCACCATAATCGCCAGACTGAACGTTGGGAAGTTTGGTATCAAACTTCTCAGAACATTAAACCCAGATTGATGCCAGTGTGGGATTTCATGAAGAATGCACAAAGAGGGCATCTTAGAGCTGCCCCCTGAAAACTAACCTTCCACTAGTGTCCAGGCTGAGTGACTGCTTTCAGCTGCCACCACAAGACATGTTTCTGGACCCCTGGGTCGAGAGCTTGCTGCTCTCTGGGACCTGAAACAATGCACATCCTGGGACGGGGTGCCAATTCTCCCCAGGATGGGCAGGGTTCACGAAGGGGAAGCTTCAAAGGCTTGCCACCTTTGTGAGCTTCTCCAAGCCACTTGCTGCTCTCAGCAACTGGTCCCCACTGGTTCTAACCCCCGCTTTGGGCGGGAAAACCGGTGAGAAAAACAACTGAGAAAGAGAGGTGTGCCCACCTCTTCCAACTCCACCCCTCAGGTGCGGGAGGCGAAGTGAAGCACAATTCTCAGTCCACACCATCTTGAAGATGGGGGTCTCAGCCAATCATGGACAGGTTCATGCCCCCCTCCCACTGGAGGGTGGCATAAGAGTGAGTGTACCCAACCCAAGGAAGGGACCCATTGGTCCCCGCCAAATACCTACCTGTAACACCCCTAAATCTAGTATTTGGGGGCACCCCTGAACCTTGCTTCCTCAGACAAGAATAAATTACAAGAAGAAGGATCGAACCGCTGTGCAGCAACTAACAAGAGGAAGAAGCCCACTGACTTGGCCCCAGCCCTACCGGCCTGTCTCCCCCTCGAACATGCTCCTGCAAAATCCTGGTGTGTCCTGCAGCCAGCAACCATGATAACCCTGGAGGACCTGCCTGCATTCAACCACAAAGACTTTGTATCCCGTGAACACCAGATTTGTTCATCTGCAACCTCTGGTCTTGGCCGCAAACCGAGAATCCACTCCACTCTGCAACTGCCATCCACTCCCCAAGCTCGAGTGGGCAAACACCACGAAGAGGTCACCCCGGCGATCCTGACCCGAGATCCGGTGACCCCTGTCCTGCCTCAGGCCTCCAGCCGACGCCTGCAGTCTAAGTCCAGAAGGTCCCCCTAGCCGCAACCAGGAGCTGGTAAGAAGGTGCAACCCCAAAAGGCACACCTGCCCCCGACGCCCCACGGCCTTGTGTGCCCAAACTGACAGTGCCTAACCAACCCCTAACTTCCCAACTTACGTCTCAAAGTGGTGGTCGCACCCAGAAGACCTACATCCCCAAGTCTGCAGTTCATTTGCAAACCAGAGGTTTCCTATTGAAAACAACAGGTCACCCACGTCGAAACAGCACCCTGCACCCGACCACCCTAGTGCAGCTGAGGGTGCACCCTTGGTGTTACTTTGTTTCCCCATTTGCCCTGAGCTAAAGTGCAGGAGCTTTGCTCCCACACCCAGGTGACCTGCTCGTCAGCAGCCACCAACCGGAGGCCTCCTATCCCTTTTGGATAACATTGGGCCTCAGCACTCTGCACCCTGCCACGCTACTGCCGCTGAGAAAGTAACAAGAGTGCATCCTTGGCCCTGGGAGCCCCTGAGTCTACCCCCAAACCTCAACTCCTGCCACCAAATACTTCAAATGCCTCAAAAGCGATAACACTATTTTACTCCATAGGATAGCATTGACTATTTTTCTGTGAAAAGGTTTTAAGTGTGGAGTTTGAGAAACTAAAGAAATTCTTTAAAATTGCATATTCTAACAAAAAAGATTTTACTTACCTGTTTTCAGGAAATGTCCCAGAGTAGTATCTAGGTATACTACTCTGTGTAAGCCTAGTAATCTCAAAAGTTACTTACCTGCTATTTTACTAAATGGCCAATTCAAGTATATGTACTGTATTTACTTAGTATTGCATTTCTCTGCATCCATTCTGTAAATCAAACCAAAGTGCATATACAATTATCATTCAAATGGTATTTCAATTGCATTGCTATCGTAAAGTACTTATTGCGTACCTGTGCCAGGCTTGCTTGGTTCTAGAAAATAAAATAAGTGAAAGAATATTTTTATACAAAAACAATTGGTCTGAAGTTCAGTCTTTGAGTGTGTGAAATAATTTGCTGACTGAGTGTGTACAACAAATGCTTAACACTGTCCTCTGATACTGCCTTACGGCTCGACCACACTACCACAACTAGAGAGTGAGGTGCTATATAACTTTACCTCTGCCTACCTTTGGGGTTCCACAGGACTCTGTGCACACTATACCTCAGTTTGGTGTAGTATATACAGAGCCAGCTTCCTACAAGTACCCATAAATTTATTCAAATCTCTCTGCTTGCCCTCTGGAAGCCATCTCCACTGTAGTAGGTCTTCATCAAATAACACTCCCTGGTAAGGGAAAATCGTCACCTTTGCTATGATGTGCTGGCCAGCTTCACAAAAATTTGATAGAAGACCCCGGGAACCCGCAACTAGGACATAAGGCTTAGTAAAATTAACTGACAAGTCCAACCTGTCCATAAAAGCAATGAACCCATTTATTAAAACCTGTAATCCCAGAGCTGTACGGCCCATGAATACTGCGTCGTCGGCATGAAGTAAAACTGGCAAAGATCTGCTGACCACTCTGGGGGAATCCGACTGGAGATCCAAAAGAGCAGCTTCAAGACCATTGATATAAATCAAGAATAGAAAAGGGGCTAAGATGCAGCCTGACGCACCTCTAGGTGCAGTTAAAATGATTGGTGAGGGCACCCTCTTGAGGAAATCCTACTGCCGCCATCATTTGATCATGGAGAGAAATGAGTAGTGACACAATGGGGGGGTCAACTCTCAAGGTAGTCAATATATCCCATAGCTTGCTTTGATTAACTCAATCAAAATTGGATGTAAGGTCCATAAAAGCTAAAAAAAAACACCCGCATATGTCACTGTATATTTGTTTTTTTTAAATAAAGTTGAAGGCATTGGTCCATAATTAACATGCCTGGGCGAGAGACAAATTTGACATCTGATAAGATCGGATTATCATTAGCCAATGAGGAGAGTCTAGATAAAAGATCCCACCCCAACACCTTGACTACTACATCAATAAGGGAAGTCGAGTGATAATATTGCGGATTGGCTTTGTCCCCCTTTTTAAAAAGTCGTATAATAGTAGCAGTAGACCAGGAGGGAAACGTCCCTTTCATGCTTGCCGCATTTAATACTTGGGTCAGAATTGGGGCCCACACCTCAATATTATCACAAAAAAGATCCAGTGGGATCCTGTCAGGGCCCGGTGCCTTATTCTGTGACAACAACTCAATGCTTGTGTATACCTCCTCCAGTAAAAATCTAACTGGTGTAACAACGAGGATAGGAATTATATCTACCTGGGGCTCATGCAGGAGGCCGGCATTATATACACTTTCAAAATGGTAAACCCACTGATCTGGGGTGATATGATGGCACACTGTAGGTCTAACTGGTTCTGCAAAGCAGGGGCACCTAACAGTCTTCCAAAAGAGTGTTGAATCCCTCAAATCGCCCGCTCGGATTAAATCTTCCCATGCCGGTTTCTGTAATTAGCACCTACAATTTTCAAGGCCTCTTAACAGAGACAACAGCAAAGAGACACCCTGGCCTTGTCGCGGGGCACCTGTTTCAAAGCTTTCTTCAGATGCCGTAAGGTCCATAAGCACTTGGAATCAAACCCTGAAGGGGAGGCCAAACTGCTCCTGCCTCCTGTGTAGATAAAAGGGCAGAAACTACCTGAGTGATGGAGGCAAACATACTTAAAATTTCTTCGCTAGGGATTAGGGTTCCAAGCATGTACATATTTCTTGCTGGCAGGTGGAAAAGAGACTGTGATTAAAAGGCATTGACTTCTATTTGCTACCAGCATAGATGCCTACCATGGGCCGTGGGGATTAAAAGTTCCTGAGACTTTTGGGAGCCCATCGGGTAATTCCCAACCCCTATCATAGAAAGTGTCAGAGGATTGTGATCCTAAAAAGGCTATGTTCTATATTGAAATAAGCAGGTAACCCACACAAAGGGGGCTGTCACAAAAATAAAATCTATAATAGCGACAGAACCTCGCTTTTGTATATTGGTGGCAATTGAAGAATAGACTCAGTAAACAAATGATCTGAAGTAAATAATAGGTTAAGAATATGTAAAACATTATTTAACTCCTCCCCGTCCGTGGTGTGCTCCATATGCAGATCATCTGATACCAGGCAGAGCTGTGCATTAGGTAGACTATTTACAAAATATCAACACAGATGGCAATTAAAATCCCCCACCATCATGAGGTACTCATGCCCTAAAACCTCCCCCTTTAAGGAGTCTAAGGCATTATTTAAAGCAATAAAATTAGAGGGTCGTTCCGTCCCCTTATTTGCATTATAAAAGTTAATTATTACCAGTGGAAACGCTCTCCCCATGCACATTCGTATGCCCTGGAACACCTGAGAATCCTACTTCATAATCTATATAGCGTTACAAGGCTCAGAATCTACAAAAATAATGAGGCCCCCTCTTGTTCTGCTAATATTAAATGACCTGATGTACAATACCCAACTATCATCAGTGAACTTGGAGGACAGACCTGCCACATTCCATGAGATAAGTCTTAATTTATTTCCAGGCTTAGGATTAGTGCTATAGGGAAGAGGAAAAATAAAAGATCGCGAGTGAGGAGTCCCACGAAAATTGGAATTGCCTAATGGGTACTCACAAAGAGGGGGATCTGGCAGAGGCTCAATCGGGCTTGTAGCTCATAAAACACCAGCCACCTCTGTGCACTGACAAGAAGAATCAAAATGATGGTGCAACAGGCTAAGTGTCGCCTTTACCTTGTGAAGTCAATCCAAATCATTAAGGTCTGCTAGGGGAGCATAGGGATTTGTGAGTGTCTGAAGCAGCCCTACTCTACCTTCATCACACCCGCCCATCATTTGATTCTCCACCCCAAGGTTGCTCCCCAGGGGTCTATAAAAAAAGCCCAGCAGGAGTAATTTGATGCATTAGCCTGGGAAAAATGATTTGGAAGATCCATGAAGAATTTTCTGTGCCAACTCTGGGTATAGCATCAAAATAATAATGCAGTCTCCTTCAAAGATTTTCCTTGAGGGCCCTATCCAACAACCCTCCGCGCCATCAGAATATCTTGATGACAACTAAGAGTGTAGGGCTAACCGATGTGAAACTTTCTTGATCAATTGATCAGTGGATTCCTCCTTATAAATGTACTGTCCAGGTATCCCAGACAACACGACGGTGTAGGGGGCACATGTCGGGGGAGGTCAATCACTGGGAGCTGGGAGGCCTCATGCATTTGCTCCCCTGTAGGGGGCATCTACCATATGTGAGGCCAAAGAGGACCGATCGGCATGGGGCAAACCATCTACATTATTGCGGGGGATACTGTGTCCTAAAGGGGTAGTCTGAGCCAATACCACCTTGGACTTGCAAATGCATGCAAATGACTACCACTGTTCGGGGATTGTCTAAGTACATAGCACCAGCTGTGGTGGTAAATTTTGAGGGGACCTGACTAGAGAAGTAAAAAAACTATCCATTTTACTTGACAAGTCCCTAGAGGCTGTCTCCAAATTATCAAGTCTGGTCCAAAGAGGGGGTAATAAGTCAGTAAAAGTAGCTATGATTTTATGTAAAACTGAGGCCAGGTGGGTCAGCATCATCTCCACTCTAATCCTAGTTGGTATGCTTGCCTGTCCCTGGCGTGTATTCATGGGAACTGTGACCGCCTTTTTAAACTTTCATTTCCATTTGGGAGCAGGAAAACTTGCCACTTCTGTTGTTGGAGAAGAAGGTGGTAGGAGCCTGGGGGATGATGGCTCGGGAGGAAGTGTCACTGGTACAGCATGGTGATTAGATTAGAGGGGGATGCAGCCAAACCCTGATCATTGGGGATTGATAATATATCAGCTGAAAGTCAGGGGCCTGTGCTTCCTGTGTCAACTGAGAGCCGAACGAGTCAATGGTTAGACAAGGCGGCCCATGGCTGACCCGAGGGTGTCGAGGATTGTGCCTTCCTCTTTCCCATAACGGTGGATATATCAGCGACTACAAAACAAGTCTCTATAAACCCCACAGCACAGCACAAAGAGGGGCTATGGCAGCTCACTCAAGTCCCCAGCAAGTAAACAGGGATAAAACACAAAAACAATAATAAGTTACTCACTGCACAGCCCGCAAACAATCTGCCGTTGATATTGACTCTCAGACGGCAAAAACACTAAAATGTACCCCAAATCAATCAGCCAAGTGGGTAGGCCCAGCCCAGCCTCGTCCAGGCATGAACAGGCGCAGACTGGCCCACTGTTGGCCCGTTTTTTTACCAGGCATACGCCCAGGAATGTCCCGCACATGTCCAGCACTGCTTGGGTCGTGTGGTCTGCACCCTGCCTCCTCAATCAGCCAGGGAGACTCCCCTTCTGTCTTGATTATCGCATCAAACATGTTTTATACTAGAATGACCCTGGTTCAATAAATGCCTATTGAAAACGTCCCAAATGTTTATTCTGTGTATCTCTCTGAGACTAGGTGAGCACGAGTTACTATGCGAAAAATACTATACTGTTTCCACGATCCCTGAAGGGTCAAGGCTTGTCATGTTTAATGGTAGCCAGAAACTATTAGCTCCTTCGTAACTTTAGGGGGCTATGGTGGCACTGTGAGCTAGCTGGTCAGTAGGTCGACATATCCTGTGGGGGTGTCTGGAATCAGCCTTGACACCAATCCCTTGGTTTATGTTGTCCAACAAACACACAGATTCTAAGTATTTATAGGAACTACGTGACATGACGCCACCAACATTGGTTTGGTTCTTATTTAACGGTCAGATCTGCGTAGTTCAGTTGTGCTTTCTCATAGACCCCTACTCACATTTAACTTGAGACTTCTGGAGTGGAAAGGGAAATCCTATGTAGTGTCTGTAGGTTGTACGAGCTTAAAGGATTAAAATTTCCCACATTGTGCAAAACCTTATCTCTTTTCCATACTACTTCCTCTCACAAGGTCTGTCAATGGAGATAGAGTTGCAAAAGCAAGGGAGGAAGATCAGGATGTTGCTCTTAACATGTTAATATGAAATTAGTAGAACACTGTCATCCAGCAATGGGTGGAAATGTTACCTTCGTAATTGAGGCACACAAGGCATTCAGGACAGAGGTATTCTAATTTTGGGTTAGATTACCGCCTGCTGATCCATGCACTCATTTGTTTCATACATACATTGCAGATGAGACACCTGAAGAATACTTTACATACGTGGACATAGAAGTCCCGTTAGCTTATCAAGAACATATTAATCGGTTTGAAGGCACTCCCCCCAAACCACAGAAAATGTGAGACTCGGTCCACTCAGCAGAGACGGAGTGACTTGGCTGGTCCTAGGTGCTTACACACCGCATCCAGAGATAGATACATTGCCAACAGCAGAATTACATATATTTTACAGAGACATAGTAAAACTGTACAGAACCCTTACATGGTTCATAATGCGACCACTTACATTTCAACCTGGGAGGGCTTTTCAAGCTGGTCAACCTCAAATAACTACAACAAATATTAGGCCACAAACACTGAACGTGATTATGGGAAGAATGTCCAATAAACATGAACAAATGCCTTTATGGATAGCACATAATATAGCACAGCTTGAAACAGTATTTCACCATACAGGCTCAAAGGAAAAAAAGATAATACTAACATTTTGCTTGCCAATAGGGATAGTACCCCTGATAAATGAGTGTACCACATGGGGTACAGTTGTTGCTGATATTTATTCCAGAACACATGGGACCCTCTCAATAGCAATTGTTCCATATGTATTGAAACAAATATAGCATGAGTGCAGATTAGAGCCTGCCCTGGACTTGGAGATGAAACTGATGGGCAATTTTGCCCAGGTATTAGCAATTATGTTAGGTAACATTAAAGGGGAGGCAGCAGCAGTGGCTATATGCCAACGCCTGACGGAATTCACTCCTGCACAACAGGAGTGAAAATTGCCTAAGATTATCGAAGAAACCTTTGCTGAGTGCATATAACTTGAGAGCTAGACCTGTGAAACCACAAATAATGAGTAATCCTGAAAAGGATAACTCAAAGCAAGCACCTGGGTCTTCTAAAAAGAAATGGGATAACAAAAAAATCTAAAAATAATAAGCAGAATGCATCACGATCACGGGGTGAGTCTCCTCAACAGGAGCCCTCTGAGAAAAGATATAATCTTAGAATCTGTGACAACATAAAAAAAACTGATAAACGTTCCTCTCGTTCCTTTCAGGGTTCATCAAAAAACTTGGAGATGGAAGGTCAGTCAGAACACAGATCAGAAGAGCGAGTCAAGCCGCAAAGGAAGACACATCACATTTAAGACTACATTATCAAACAAGAAGATAAACCCAAAATTAAACCTCAATTTAAAAAGAAGAAGGTAGCTGGCCTTAAATAGGAAATGCCCAGGCTACTGAGGACTCTACTTCTGAACAGGGAATGGGCACAGAATTTTAGGCAATTTCGCTCTCTCCGCAGAACGCGAAATTACCCAAATTCTGCAAATTCCGTGAACGGAACGGAATTTGCCGCCCAGGCCTGGTAGAAATACAACATTTACATTGATGCGTCTGCTCAGCCAGTCGTAGGAAGTAAACATCGATGAAGCATAGCATATGCGAATGTAAAGGGACATATGCGGGATGGCAAGTTCTGTCCCAGTAATACACAGATGCAGTCTCTATAAGATTGACTGGAACAGCGGCAGAACTAAAAGCCCTGATACTGGCACTACAACATACGGATCGTGGATTCTCCACTCATTGTGTGTGATTCGTTTTATTGAGTCTAGTCTTACAATGAATATCTTCATTATTGGGGTCAGAATGGGTTTTGAGATTCTAAAAGTTGCACAATCAAGCACAAGCTTCTTTGAGGTCAAGTGGCAAAACTGAAAAAAGCTTCCCACGGACTCATGTAATTTACACATTGAGTCATTGGCGTGTTGGTGTACACATTGAAGGGAATTTATTGGCTGATGAAGCTTCCAAGGCATTGCTGCAATCACTCATTCTAGCACCAGAATAGGCGGACAGATAATGATAGCTGTAAACGCAACGCACAACAGCACAGCCTTGCCAAAAGGTTTTCCACTCAAAGGCTTTTACAAGTTAGATACGCAAAACATTCCATATGCTCAAATTCCAGAAGTGCGGGATAGAGTAATACCAAACATGGATTGCAGATTATTATTCATTCTAGCTGCACAATTGGGTCTGGGTTCAGCACACGCAGGTGTTGCTGTGACTGTGTCACTAATAAAGCAGCGCTATTGGTGGCCAGGTCTCACTAAGCAGACTAAGGGATTTGTCCATAAGTACGACATTTGTCTGGAGATGAAGGGTTCCATGGTAGCAAGTCCACCACAAACGCCATTACTCATTTCAGATAGACCACCTGCATGTGTCTATCTGGACCACTGTGGACAAGCACATCTTAGTAGCAGTGGATGTATGCTCTGGATTCCTATGGGTTTGGCCTCAGCGCTCGGCTGACGCCCGAACAGTTATAAAGGATTTGTGAGTCTTCATAGGGGCATACGCAATTGGCACATTGCATTCCAACCGTGGCCCAGCGTCTAGCTCACGGGTTTACAAAGTAGGCATAGGAAGTTTGGGTATGTCCTTGCTGTACTCCTCCCCGTATCATACAGAAGAAAATTTGATCATGGAGCGGAAGACCCGGGAGTTAACGCAATCTTTAAAAGCTAAATATTAGGCTCAGGTGGCAGTTGGGTCATTCACCTATAGGGGGTCCAGAGGGCACTTAACAACATGCCAAGAAAGTCCTTAGGGGCTGTACTCCATATGAAGTCCTGTTCGAGATAAGAATGTGGGTACCTGACCTCAACTTTCCAGGCACAGAGGTGGATGAAAACCATTTTACATCAATGATCATTTGGCTGTTTTACAGGAACTCAATAAATTACAAAGCAACGTCCAAGTAAAACACACTACCACTGGAGAAGTAAAAGCTGTTCTGGCATGAACTGTCTGGGTCCCGCAGATTGGGGACCTGGTCGGAGAAAAGATAGTTTATGCACAATTGGGTGATGGCTCACTGGGTTACTAGTTGGCGCTCACTGTTCACGGGTATGTCTTAACCTCACAATAGTTCAGCAGTTGTGCTCCAAGGGAAGGAGGAATCACCCAACTCCCTTAATTGAGTTCTGAAAGCATCTCTTTACATGAAAACAATTCAATGCCTGAGCACATACTTAATCCACATTGCACTATATATTTTGTGCCTGGGATAGCATTTTAAGTTTCCACTACAAACACTAGTGTACGGAGTATGGTGTGTGTTTTTTTTTTTTTTTACACACTAACAATAATTTTTTTTTTAGCCCTGAAGAAGTCGTGGGAAACACCTTATATGACGAAACATGTGTTGGCTGGGTAATAAAGAAAGAAAATAAATAACAAAAGAAAAAGAATCTTACAAATATTGATCAGATACTTTATTTATGATTGGATTCATTTTTTGCTCCGCCATTAAATAGAGAAAAGATGGTGGACAGAAAAGAATTTACGCCATCTTACAAAGCTCGCTACTTGGCCCTTTCTTCAGGGTTTCCCTAAACTTTTTATCTTCCTCCTCGCTTTTCACTGACCTTGGTTTTGTTGGAGTTAGGACTCTGGGCACTTTACCATTGCTAACTAGTGCTAAGGCGCATGTTCTCTCCCTTAAATATGGTATGATTGGTTTACACCTGTTTGGCATATTTGATTTACTTGTACCCTTGTAAAGTGGTATACCTTAATCCCAGGGCCTGTAAATTAAATCCTACTAGTGGGCCTGCAGAACTGCTTGTGCCACCTACTTGTGCTTTTCAAACCTGTCTCAGTCCTGCCACTGCAGGGATTTGTGCGCAGTTTGCTGCCACCTTGATTTGGCATTTAAAACCACCGCCAAGCCTTAAACTCCCCATTTATTACACATAACTCCCCCCAAAGGTAGGACCTCGAAAACCCTATGGGCAGGGTGCTATGTAAGTAAAAGGGTGGACCATTGCCTTTATGTTCTGCATATCCTGGTAGTGACAAACAGCCTATTTCATTTTTCACTGCTGTGAGGCCTACTCCAAACAAAGACTAGCATTGGGAATTCCTTATATGCTTTCAAATGGTAGGGGCCGATTCACAGAACTAACTTACGACAAAATCCTAAACTTACTACTTTTGATATTCACAGAAGGCATTTAGTAGTCTTAAGTTAGGATTTTGTCTTAAATTAGGATTTTGTCCTAAATTAGGGTGTTATCTTAAATTAAACTTAAAACAAACTTAAATTAAACTTAAGTTTAACTTAAGACAAAATCCTAACTTAAGACAAAATCCTAACTTAGGACAAAATCCTAATTTAAGACAAAATTGTAAATTCGGACAAAATCCTAATTTAGGACAAAATCCTAATTTAAGACTAAATCCTAATTTAAGCCGAAATCCTACTTTAGGACAAAATCCTAACTTAAGAAAAACCTACCTTAGGCCAAAATCTTAATTTAGGACAAAATCCTAACTCGGGAAAAAATCTTAACTTAAGACAAAATCCTAACTTAGGACAAAATCCTAACTTGGGACAAAATCCTAATTTAAGACAAAATCCTAATTTAAGACAAAATCCTCATTTAAAACTACTAAATGCCTTCTGTGAATACCAAAAGTAGTAAGCTTAGGAGTTTGTCGTAAACTAGTTCTGTGAATCAAGCCCGTAGTTCCTGATCAAAAGTGAGCGGTGTTGTCATGTTTGGTATGTTCAAAATAATACTGATAAATTCTACTTACTGGTGAAGTTGGATTTCACATATCTATTTTAGGAATGCGACTTTTAGAAGTGGGTATTTCTCTGTGCTTGTAACGCTTTGTGCTTTGCAGCCTGTCTTTAATACATGTCTGGTATGGGCGACAGCTACACTTTGTGCATTCTCTCCCGACAGCTGCTACACAGGAAGGGCTGAGTATGACAGGGGATACATCTGCATTCATCTGCATACTGATAGCCTTCCTGGGCAGAAAGAGGGAACGTTGGTTCACACTTACATTGGAATATGTTGTTTGCTGCCCTCACACAAAGGGATAATTTACCACCTACTGATCATCTGGAGCCAGGACTGGGCTGAAAGAGATCTGTGGGAACTTCTGAGGGCTCTTTTGAAGTCACTCCCTACATCAAAGGCATTTTTGAGTATAAGTATTGGGGCTCTGACCCCATGCTTTTAGACACTGTGTGGGACTTGTAATCAGACCCTGCTGGCTTTACATGTGCACATTGCTAGAGGATTGCTGTACTGCCAAGAAAGGCCACCGTTTTATTGATTGCTTTACTGTTTTGGCCTGGGCTGCAGGAGGGACTACCACTTTGCAACCTGACCAAATGTGTTCTATTAGGGCTTGCCCTCTGTTTTGCAATATCTGGGCTACCAAAGATTGCACCCCAAATACTTCTACCATGGTATTCTGCCACCTATGAGCCCGGCAGTAGTGTGTTTTAACCAGGAGTTGTAATTGACTGCTCTGTGCTTGTAACCAGCTTGTGGTGAGTGCTTCATCTTTTCCCTGCAATTGGGGTGTCCCTCTGTGGTTCGTGCCCCAGGGCCTGCACCACACCCCAGGGCTGCTCACTGCCTGTGTGCTCAGGTTCCAGGTGCACAGATGGCTGTCACTGAGGAGGCACACAGTCTCAGAAGAAGTCCCTGTCCAGCGTGCCAGTCAAGAAAATGCCTAGTTTTACCGATGCTGGTCCCACCTTCGAGGCTCTCCAACCCCTGTTCAAGTGCAGAGGAGCTCACTTCCTGTATAGCCCTCTGAAGAGCCACAGCGGAGGACAGCCCCATGAGGCCAACACCACCGCTCCAGCTGAAGATAACCTCTGGGCCCTTCCAAACCCAAGGCTGTAACCTGTGGTCCCTGCGCTTGATCGCGGACAACTGGCTTTGGGAGTTGGGAGCGTGATCCCTCGCTAGCCTTCAAGCTGGTTTCCACTCCTCCTGTGGACAGACTATAGGTGGGGGGTATTGTTTGATTACAACATTGTGGGGGAAAACCTCAGATGAGGACCCTGAGAGCGGCGTAGAACCGTCGTTAGGAACAGAACTGTTGAGGAAGATACCAAGTTACCATATCATGTGTAGTCGGCAAACAGGCGCTCATGTGCCCCAGTTTTGGACTTGAATGCAATCCTTTCAACTGCACTCTTCACAAATTACAGTATAGAGTGTTATAGGAGCACATGAAGCGGCTCGTACTGCCAACTGGTGGTCTGTGTGCTACTACAGACATTAAGACATTTAAGTAGGCAACAATGCTTTTTTTCCTGTCTGTGTTTTGTATTAATGGCTGATGTTGTCCTTACAATCTTTGTGATGGTCCTTGTGGCCATCATGCCTCCATGCATGAATGCCTCTTTGTTACATTTGGAGGGGTTTAATGGTGCTTTGTCTATCTTTTAGGTCCTTGTAGTCACTTTGGACTACATATCCCAGAATTCTTGTTGGCAGCCATCTTGGGTGTCTTTGAGAGAAATGCGCATGAGCGGGCATGCACGCATGCACAGATCACCCTGAGATGGTGAGGAAGAGGAGAATGGCAGCCCGGGGAAGCCGCAGTCAAGGTAAGTCTTTATTCTTTTACCTTTATGGTAATTTTAATTAATTCTTAATGGGGGGTGGAGGCAGAGAGGAGTTTGTTCCCAACTCCGTGGACCTCCACGTAGTACCGCTCCGCCAGCTCCGCCCAGGGTTAGCAAAGATCACACCTAACTCTTATTCAAAGTCAAAACAAGCTTTATTTGGTATATAAAAGAATATCAATAAAAGCATTCTAAATAATGAAAAACAAATTGTCAAAAATTGTATTGCGGTTATTTCATCGAAATACATTCTCCTATAAACTAATTTCCCCCTTGATAATTTTTTTTTAAAGAGGTACATATTTTAACAATAATATATAAACACCGTAGCAGTCAATTAAGTTTTTCATAGAGCACATTAAACTACAAAGACCTTAAAAAAAAGACATGATATATTTAGAGGGGTTAAAGATTTTATAACCTATTCAGTTTCGTAGACAAGTGATTCCAGATATGAGAGCTCTTTCCTTCGTTTGATGGCTAGTCGGGTGAAGGCAATTACCGCGTTACAAACCAAAACATATTCTAGGTTTCAAATAAAGTCAAAAACAATTTTATAGTAGTATAGGTTCACTCAGACCTTAGCCGACAGTCACCTTCTATGTCGGAGATTAGAAAGACACTGGAGACAAACATATGACACGGTCTCCAGAACATGTTATGTACAACAGAGGAAATTATACCTCTCTGACATAAAAACAGCAAAAAAGGAATATTACACTAAGCTCATAACGGAAGCCCACCAAAACCAAAAAACTATCTTTACTATAGTTAAGTCATTCACCCATCCGAAAGCCCTCACTACCGAAATACCCCCCTCAGAGAGCTTATGCTACCAAATTGCAGATTTCTTCGTTGACAAAATTGTCAACATCCAGAAAGATTTTCCTCCCCCTCCGACAATCCCCTTAGAGGTAACAGTCAACTACCCTCCTCTCTCCAGTTTCAAATCTGTCTCCCTGCAACAAACTAGCAAGGCAATTCGGGCCTGTAAATCAGGAGCGCCCACTGACTCCTGTCCTCCTATCATTTTACATCACCTGATTGAGGCAGTTAACCCTTACATTAATGCCATTATTAATGAATCCCTCGAATCCGGACTTGTACCGGATGACTGGAAGAAGGCCACCGTAAAACCCTTGTTGAAAAAGCAGAACAAATCGCCAACGGACTTGACTAACATGCGCCCTATCTCCTTACTTCCTATTCTTGGCAAAGTCACGGAGCATTTAGTACATGAGGAGCTTAAAACTTTTGCAGAGGCCCATAACATCCTGCACCCTCAACAATCGGGTTTTCGCTCCGGTCACTCCACCGAAACAGCTTTGATCGAACTTGCTGATTCCATCAAATTCCTGCAGGATGAGGGTAAGCAAGCTGTCCTCATCCTGCTTGATCTCACAGCAGCGTTCGACACTATCTCGCATGCCATCTTAATCAACAGAATGCGAGAGATTGGCGTGACAGACACAGCCTTGGCCTGGATTTCATCTTTCCTATCTAATAGGCCCCAGACTGTGTCCCTCGGTCCCTATCTATCCTGCGAAAAACTCATCACATCTGGAGTGCCCCAGGGGTCTATATTAAGCCCTCTATTTTTTAACATCTACATGGCACCCCTCCTAGCTGTGATAGAATCACATGGGATTCTTGTCACGCCTTATGCTGACGACACTCAATTGGTCGTCACCATTGACAAACAGTGGACTGACGCAGACCTCCGGTTCAAAAACTGTCTCTCTGATGTTTTCAAGTGGCTAAACACTAACCACCTAAGATGCAACAGTGCTAAGACAGAAATCATCCCATTGGGTAAAAATCTGTCTTTTTGTCCGAAAGACTGGTGGCCCTTAGGATCAGAAGCCCCTCCCAGTGCAGTACCATCAGCCCGGAACCTAGGCGTGCAATTCGATTCATCTCTCTCATTCGATGACCACGTTATGATTACTGCCGGTCGCTGTTTTGGACTAATAAAATCTCTGAAGAAATTCTTCGATTTCCTCCCAATTGCAGCCAGAAAGTCAGTCGCGGTATCCCTCATTCTTTCCCGACTTGACTACTGCAATGGCCTTATGGCCGGAGTGAAAAAATCTACCCTCAGAAAGCTGCAGAGCATACAACATGCTGCAGCCAGACTGGTATTACAACTCCCTAGAAGGTCATCAGCGTCTGCAGCACTAAATTCGCTGCACTGGTTGCCGTTGCATAAAAGAATCCTTTTTAAACTGCTCCTCACAGTTTTCAAAACTATGCAAAACACAGGGCCCCACTATTTTGCAAATCGTTTCACGTGCTATAATCCCCCGCGTTGCTTGAGATCCTCCGGGAAAAATCTTGTCTCAATCCCCAGATTCAAATACAAGACCAAAGGTGGGAAATCCTTCACTGTTCTGGCAGCCAAGGCCTGGAACAACCTACCTGCCAACCTTAGACTTACAGAAAATGAGAACAACTTCAGAAAACTTCTCAAGACATGGGTCTACCAACAACCAGACTCCTCTGTTTTGGCTGCCATTTAGTTTCATTCCTTCAACCCACTCCACTTTTTCAGTTATCCTCCGCAGCTTGCTCAGCGCCATGATGCTCCCCTGGGAGCGAACGTCCGCGCTTTACAAATGCACATAAATATCAAATATCAAATATCAATAAACTATTGGAAAAAAAGAGCGGACGTAAAATTGATTTCCTTAAGTCCCTATAAAAAATGACAAAATATTACAAAGTGCAATGTGCTTTGGGCAGATTTACCATCACACGGGCACATTGGAAGGTTTACGCTCTATTTACTCATCTTTGGGAATGCTATCTGATAATGCAGTATTCTCAGCCTTAATCTAATCAAATAAAATCTATGTTGCGTAATTCTAATGAAAATAAGAAAAGGCTGGGTTCCTAGTGATGAAGGCCCTTAACAGTATAATTTAACATTTGATTTAGTACATAACCCGGCTTCCCCTTATTGTTTCCCTAGATCTAAGGAGTCTCGTTTTCAGCTCCCCTTTACTAAAATTCTCGATACTCGTTGGATCTCTAAAATCAGGATTCACATCACAATCAAAAAGAAGATCATGGATATATTTTAACCTTGGTATTTTCTGCGAGCGATCACGGGTTAAACACTCACGTATTATTACCTTAGTGACATAGCTTTCTTCCTTTGTCCAAATTCGATATCCTAAACTTATAATAGATATGCTAATTAGTTCACTTAGAAAAGGAAATTCTGTTTCTCTGTGGACAATAAAGGTAGCCGTGGAATTAAGGACTGATAACACTGTACATAAAAATGTATTTTCTAATGTTTGTAATATGGAGGTGTCTGCCATCCCCCATAACGATCCGCCATAGCATACCCCTGATATACATTTACTCCAGAATCATTTTAAAATCTCTCGTACTGGCTTGTTACTTTTTTTTATGAAAATCTAAAAATAGCCTCTTTTGTCTTTAAAAACTTCAATATACTTAAGTTAATATGTGCATTCCAGGTACCTTTACAGTTAAAAAGTAATCCTAAATAAGAAAAGGTTGAAGTCCTTTCAATTGGGGCACTATCAATGAAGTGTTTTCTGCTTTTAGTTTAACTTTTCCCACATGTCACAACCAGGGTCCGGACAAATTAATCGCTAGGTGTTTATCAGTCATAAACTTTGTAAAATTGTCGATCAGGAGTTGAAGCCCGTTAGCAGTCCGCACGTTTACCTACAGTTGGGGCATCTGCCTTTAAACCTGCAGTAAAAGATCAACTCCATTAATGTATAATAAAAAAAAAAGTGGAGCAAGGACACAACCTTGTCTGATCCCTCGGGTAACTCTAAAGAGCGTTGTGCATTCCCCATTCTGTCAGTATCGTATCTTAGATGTTAAACGGACGTAGATTTGGGACAAGAGGCTAATGATGTTATGTGGGGCACCCATCCCTTCCAGCGTTTGCCTTAACATAGTAGGGTTTACTAGATCGAACGCGCTGGAAAGGTCAACAAAGCAAAGGTGGAGTGAGCCTACCTTTGCATGTGTATATTTCCCTATAAGCAAGTCTAAATTAATAAACTGTTCAACTGTACCGATTCCCTTTCTGAAGCCATATTGTGCTTCAATTAGTAAATTCCCATCCTTGAACCAAGATTCCAATCTGGCAGGCAGAATCCTACCCATGAGTTTAAATGTGGAGTCAAGGAGGAAATTGTACGGTAACATTTAGCACTAGCTCTATTACCTTTTTTGAAAATTGGGACGGTCACACTTTTGACCCAGGTTGTGGGCATCACCCCATCAGTAACAGCGTTAAAAAAATTAATTAACATGGGGGACCAAAAATCAGTATTATGTTTAAAAATGTCTATCGGGACCCGTACGGGCCAGCAGCCTTCCCACTTGCACTATCTTGTAAGGCAGTTCCAATCTCATCTGCAGTAATTGTATCGATTTTGCTCCTTTTTAATAAGATGATATTGCCATCATTATCCTTTTTATTGCAAAATTTAGTGGGATTAAAGATTTCCTCAAAATGCAGTAGCCAATCTTCTGGTGTTACTACAGTGTCAACCCCTGCTGAGGAATCATCTTTAAACAGGGGTTGGTCTATAGTTTTCCAGAAGAGAGTGGAGTTCTTAGTCTCGGCTGCCTGAACCAGGTTTTCCCAAGTAATCTCTCTAATCTCTGTTTCCCTTGCGGTTAAAGCTTGTTTATAGCATTTTCTAAGGTTTCTACTTTTTCCCCCATTTGTGGGTTTAACTTTCAACGCATCCTTCAGATCTCTATTCAGTTTTGAGCATTCTCGGTTAAACCATCGTGGGCAATAATCCCTTTTATTTTTAAGGTTCTTGTTTTTTATCTCAGATCCTTATCTATACCTATAGAGAGATTATTAAAAGCGGTAACAACCTCGATGTTATCAGAAGATCCATCTAGGCAGATTTCTATATCTTGATTGTTACTTGCAATTACATTTTCCATAAAATGAACAGGATTAACACCAGATCATTTGATAGAAATCCATTTTCTCCTTGGGCTCTTATATTAGTTGCCGAAACACATAGTTTTATATATAATATAAGCATATAAGGTGGATTTTAACGTTAGCAGAAGAGGCTGGTGATCACTAAGCAATATAATACAGTCATTCACAAAAGGCCTACTGACATCAGGAAGTGATCAATACATGAAGAAGATCTAGCCCCCTCATAGGTATACAAGTCAACAGCCCCATTGTTGGCACCCACCTTCATTACTTCCAGGCCATATTTATACATGACACAATTAAGTGATTCACCATAAGGATTATGTAAGAAGTGGGTAATATGGTCCCCTGAGTCATCTATGTGGCCACATTGATCCGTTGTCGTTGACTTACACAATTAAATATTAAAATCACCACCCCATATCACTATGTGCTCATTCCTCATCTTTTTCAGAAAGGTGTCAAGTTCCTCCTCCAACGCAGTGATTATTCCTGATCTTGTGTTATTAAAAATATTATTATAGTAATTTATAACTACAATATATTGCTTTCCCGTAACATTAAGTAGTAAGAAATGAAAGTGCTGTGAATCAGTAAAAGTTTTCTTTAAGATCAGCGGGGAAGTTACCGAGAGTAATACAGTCAGGCCTTCACTCGCTCTCCTAGCCTTGGATGGAATTGCTTTAGTAAAAATGGTTTTGAAACCATTTACAGGGAAAGGATCTACAAGCCAGGTTTCCTGCATTAAAATCAAATTTCGGTTTTTTTATGCAGTCAAGCCATGATGATTGGTCGGACAGTTCATTTTTAACCCCTGCAATATTCCACAAAAGAAATCGCAGTGATCCGACTAGTTGACTACCTACTGAATCCATACCAGGGCAATTGCTAAAAGGGATAGGTTCATAATTGGGGCAAAACGGTATGCCTTATGTTACTGGCATAACTTCAAAGCTAGTAGAATGAGGGGGAGAGTTGCATTCTGCTGACCCAATCTTAACCCGTTGCGTGCTCATGACGAGCTCAGCTCATCATGAGGCACGGTTGAGCTGCACTCATGACAAGCTGAGTTCGTTATGGCTGTTGGAACGTTCGCACGCGTGGATAATTTCCCCCCTGTGCTGAACGTTCCAAAACAGGTGTGGCCGTGACGAGCTCAGCTCGTCATGAGTGCAGCTCCACTGTGCCTCATGACGAGCTTAGCTCGTCACAAGCACGGCGGCGCCGCATGCGGCCCCCCTTCCCCCGCACAGCAGGTGAAAACCCCCGCAGTGAAGGGGTTAATACCATTGAGAAGAAGAGATTTTCCTTTGTCCTAATAGGGTTCATCTAGACAGGTTGTTTCTATTGGACTACTAAAAGGTCTTCTAATTGGCTGAAAGTCGTCCATTAGTGTTGTTTTTATGTTGTCAATCCACCTTGCTGCAACTTCTCAAAAGTTCAAACCTGTTTAGCGTGTGTGGAATTATTTCATTAGAGACACTATATCGTACTCTGCTGGATTTCATATGTTGCTCAATTTTAGATTAATAAAAGTACCCAAGGGGTACTGCAGTAATGGCAACATATTCATGTTCTCTTGACCATCCTTGCTGTGTTAAAACCTCATCTAACAAGCGTACCACAAGATCTGTATGTTGAAAGTTTGCAACAATACAGTCCCCTTCACAGCTTTTTTCCATGCTACCCACCCAGCTCACTTTCCTTAGCATTATTATTTCATGAGTCAGGAGCCCAGTGTTGCAATGAGTATTGACAGCAAACAAATGAACCACATAATTTTTTAGTGATCCCCATGATTCTGTGCGTTTTTTGGCAATTTGGGAACATTTTTTAAAACAGTGACATAGAGGGTGGCCTGTGGGGGCAAGTTTAAGGAGACACCCTGATACTTCTTAGGCTGTCGATAGGTTTCAAACCAAGTCTCATTGATAGAGTGTTTTTTAAGCTTCCATTTATCCCTTTATCGGTAGTACTTAAACTGGATGAACCAAATGACCCCTCCACCTGATTCACAAAGTGTTTATCAGAGGCCACCTTTCCTGTTTCAATGTTCATTACTTTATTTTTGTTAGGTATGGTTTGCTTAACGGTGTCTCTCTTTGGCAGGGTTTCTGTACATGATCTGGGGGTCTTTTGTTGCCTGAAGTCCGTAATCAGTTCTGTTAATTGGCAGATATCCTTTTGTACAGATTTTATTTCAGACACGATACGCCTTTCAATTGTGTCAATTCTTCCAGGTAGTTTCTTAAAGAGGATATTAATACCAGGCATGTTTAACGGTAAATCCCCGTCTCCTGTCCCTGTGCCCCTTCCATCATGTTTTGTGCTTTACCCGCTTTTATATTTAGTTTTCCTAGGGCAAGTCTTTACCGGTGCAGTGTGTTGTGTGCTCCTTTTGGCTGGTGGTGAGGCCTGGTCGATTGCATCAGATGCTGTTGAAATTTCAAAAGAGGAATTTAACACACATGGGCCCAACATTTTTTGTGGGTTTTCCTTAGGGGTGTTGAGACCATTGCTTTGTGGACTACAATCCTTTTGATCATGGTCTTGTGCCACGCCCCGGAGCACTCTGTGCCAGGGCTATCATCATGAACACAACCCTCAATTATAGTTTTGGCCTCCGTTGGTGCGACATTTAGGGCCGTTTTGGTACCTGCCAGTTGTTCTTCAACTTGGACAATCTCATCATTTATGATCCTCATGGCACTTTTTAAGTAGTTTGTAATGGGAGCTGTTTTCCCCGCAGGCTTCGCTTTATCTGAAGCTAAGTTTCTTTTCCCCATTTCTACTATAGCAAGCCAACCAGTCAATTAGTACGTTCAGAACAGTTCCTTACCAGTTAATTTAACTTCAAGAGCGCAGGACCAAGAAGTGTTGCCCGACTCGGCCTTGTCCGGTCTCGGATGGGCTCAGATGAGCCCTCCCTTGGCCCGGGCTTTGCCCGGGTGCGGCCCGAGCGCATCCAGCACCGCGGGGGAGAGGCAGCGCTTTAAGCGCTGTAGCAAATCCCTCCCCCTCCCTGATAGCAGGTGACGCACTGCTCCCTGGGACTTGTAGCCCCCTCCACTATTGTTTAGCGCCGGGATCGGCAGAGACAACCAGCGTTTGTTGCGCCCTAGGACTCCTGTTCCACCAGGGCTCTCAGGCAGGAAGATGAAACCACCAGAGTCACCGGGCACTGGATCAGGCAAAAGAAGTGCAGAAAAGCGTGCCTCTACCACAACAAAGTGGAATCGTTTTTGCTTGAGCACACTAGACTAATCCCAATACCCAACAATACCCAATAACACTGGACTAACCACTAAACTTGGATTCTGGGGCAGAGTGCTGCCCGGCTTCAAGAGCTTCAATACCTTGTCAGGGGTAGCAAGCACTATATATATGTAATTACAATGCAATACAACACAATGCAATGAAACCAACAGCAGAGATGTTTAACAGGTGGCCTTGGATTAAATGTGAATTGTGAGTTCATGTTTTCTGCAATGTGTTCAGGCATTCTGGTGGGGTAATTTTTGATGCTTTGGGATCTTTATGGTTGGTGAATGTTTTAAGTTGACAGATAATTTAAGTTTTTGGCATTGCTGAATGAATGGTAGTGCTTTCTTCTTTGTTCATCATGCCTCCTTTCTTTGCTGGGACAGTGGGCATTTTTTTGTGACCAGTGTGTATGTGTGTTTGGCACAGGCTACAATTTTGTCTTTGTACTCCATGCTAAGTGGCACGTTTGACATTGTTTGTGTAGTCAGTGTGTGTTCTTTGTTGTCCATGCCTTTGCCCTTGGTGGCCATGTGGCAGAAGACCATTTTGTATTCAGTGTGCTTTGCTCTTGCCATCAGCCTGCATATGTTCTTTGCTGTCCATGCCTGTGCCCTTGGTGGCAATGTGGCCAGCGGACATTTTGTAGGCAGTGTGCTTTGTTTTTCCCATAGGCCTGCATGTGTTCTTCTTTGTTGTCCATAGCTTCACCCATGGTGGCCATGTGTCCGGCAGCCATTTGTAGTCAGTTTACTTTGCTTTTGCCATAGGTCTACATCTGTTCTTTGTTGTCCATGCCTTCATCCTTGGTGGCCATGTGCCAGGGCAGCCATTTTTTTTCTTTTTTCCCCTGATACGCTTGGGATGATTGCAGTATGTATGTACAGTGATTTGTAGTCATATTTTCCCATAGGATTTCTTATTGTTCCTGAGGAGACAAGAGCAATATATATTTTTTAATTATTTGATTTTTTCTTCACCCCCTGCCATAGGTGTACACCAGCAATAATTTTTGTTAGAGATTATTCAATTTCCCCCCACTACCCCTTGCCTGCCACAAATCATTAGTGCACATCAGCAATAATTCTTTTAAAGGATTATTCAATTTCTCGCTTGCACATCCTGTCTGCCTTAGGCGCACACCAGCAATAATTATTTTAAGGATTATTGCATTGCCCCTTCACCCTTTGCCTGCCTCCGGCCATAGGCGCACACCAGCAATAATGATTTTAAAGATCAATACATTTTCCCACTGCCTGCCACAGGTCATAGGCACACACCAGCAATCATTTTCTTAAGGATCATTCAATTTTCCTTCTGAACCCCCACTTGTCATAGGTGTCTCATAGGTCTTCGAATTGCATAAAGTTAACTTTTCAAACTATATGTTATTGAAATATTATGCTATGGTTTGGGCTGGATACACAATCAATCAATCAATCAATCAATCAGTCATTTGTTAAGGGCACTACATACCCGCGATGGTCTCTAGGCGCTGGCAGGGGAGGTGGGGGTCGCTACTGCTCATACAGCTGGGTCCATAGTGGCCTCCTGAAGGTCAGAAGGTCTTGGGTCTGTTGTAGGTTCAGTGGGAGGGTGTTCCATATCTTGGCGGCGAGGTGGGACAAGGATCTCCCGCAGGTGGTTGTTTTTCGGATGTGCGGGACGGTGGCGAGTGAGAGGTCGGCGGAGGGTAGCTGGCGGTTGGGGGTGTAGAAGGAGAGCAGTCTGTTGAGGTAGGCAGGGCTGGTCTTGTGGAGTGCCTTGTGTGCGTGGATGAGGAGCTTGAAGGATATCCTCTTGTTGATGGGGAGCCAGTGTACGTTTCTCAGGTGGGGGGTGATATGGCCGTGTCGTGGTACATCGAGGATCAGTCGTGCCGAGGCGTTTTGGATGCGTTGTAGTCGATTGATGAGCTTGGTCGAGGCTCCTGCATAGAGGGGGTTTCCGTAGTCGAGTCTGCTGCTGATGAGGGGCTGGGTGTCTGTCTTTCTTGTATCTGTCGGAATCCATCTGTAGATCTTGCAGAGCCTGCAGAGGGTGTTGAAGCAGGAGGAGGAGACGGCGTTGACTTGCTTGGTCATGGATAGCGCCGAGTCGAGGATGATTCCCAGGTTGCGTGTGTGGTCCGTGGAGGTCGGGGCTGCCCCCAGTGCCATTAGCCACCAGGAGTCGTCCCAGGCTCAACGGTTGGAGCCGAAGATGAGGACCTCTGTCTTGTCCGAGTTCAGCTTCAGACGGCTGATCTTCATGCAGTCTGCAACGGCCTTCATTCCTTCATGGAGGTTGGCTTTGGCGGTGATGGGGTCCTTGGTGAGGGAGAGGATCAGTGGAGTGTCGTCGGCGGCGTAGGAGATTATGTTGAAGTCGTGCTGTCGGGCGACATGTGCAAGCGGGGCCATGTAAATGTGAACAGTGTCGGGCTGAGGGAGGATCCTTGAGGTACGCCGCAGATGATCTCGGAACGGGGGGAGGCGGGCGCTCTGGGTTCTGGCGGAGAGGAAGGAGGAGGTCCATTCCAGAGCCTTGTCTCGGATCCCTCCAGTGTGGAGGCGTGCGCGTAGTGTGCGGTGGCAGATGATGTTGAAGGCAGCAGAGAGGTCTAGGAGGATGAGTGCTGCAGTCTCCCGTTGTCTAGCAAGGTCCTGATGTCGACAGTGGTGGCAATGAGGGCGGTCTCTGTGCTGTGGTTGCTGCGGAACCCTGACTTGGAAGGGTCCAGGATTCTGTTCTCTTCGAGGTATCGGGTTAGCTGTCTATTAATGATTTTCTCAATGACCTCGGCTGGGAAGGGGAGCAGAGAGATGGGTCGAAAGTTCTTGAGGTTTCTTGGGTCTGCCTTGGGTTTTTTGAGTAGGGTGTTGATCTCGGCGCGTTTCCAGCTCTCAGGGAAGGTCGCGGTCTCAAGGGAGAGAGTGATGACGTTGTGTAGGTGGGGTGCGATGGAGCTGTTGCTTTGTTGAAGACGTGGTGCGGGAATGGGTCTGACGGTGAGCCGAATTGGATTGTGCTCATGGTCTTGATGGTGTCATCGACGCTCACGCTGGTCTAGGCTAGCAAGGGGATGTGGTTGATGGTGTGCGGAGGTTCTGTTGTGTTGCTGTCTGTTGTGGCTGTCTGGGTGTTGAAGTTGTTGTGGATGTCTGCTATCTTGCAGTGGAAGAAGGTGGCAAGGGAGTCACACAGGGCTTGCAACCGCAGGAGGTCGTTGGTGTTGGAGCTGGGATTGGAGAGTTCCTTCACGATGTTGAAGAGCTTCTTGCTGTCATGTGTGTTGTTTTCAAGGCGGTCTTTGAAGGAGGTCTTCTTGGCAGCCCTGATCAGGTGGTGGTGGTTGCGGACGCGTCCTTGTGTGCTGCGTGGCTGTCCGAAGTTTGTTCACTGTGCCATTTCTTCTCTAGGTTCCGGCAGGCTTGCTTGGAATCTTGGAGTTCTGGGGTGAACCAGCTGGCCCTCTTGCTGGTGTCTCTGTGGGGGGGTTTCTTCAGTGGGCGAGGGTGTTGGCACAGTCCTTGACCCAGCGTCTGAGGTTGTGGGCACAGACGTTTGTGTTGGAGGGTTCGGTGGAGACCAAGGTTTGCATGTAGTTGGTCATCGGTGATTTTGCTCGGCGGGGGATCTGTTGGGTGCGGTGGTGTGTGGTGGGTTTCTGGAAGGTGAAGTGGATGCAGCGTTGGTCCGTCCACAGGAGTTTGGTGGTGTGGCTGACGGAGACGTGCGGGCTTGAGGAGAAGACGGGGTCGAGCATGTGGCCGGTGGAGTGGGTGGGCGTTGTGATGAGTTGTCTCAGTCCGAGGTTGGCGAGGTTATCGATCAGGGCTGTGGAGTTGTCGTTGTTGTTCTCAAGGTGAAAGTTCAGGTCTCCGAGGAGGATGTAGTCGGTGGAGGTCAGGGCGTGCGTGCTGATGAAGTCGGCAATGGAGTCGCTGAACTGGGGGCAGGGTATGGGGGGTCGGTAGACGAGGGTGCCTCTGAGGGTGGAGTTGGGGTCTGTGTAGATCTGGAAATGCATGTGTTCAGCGGTGCTGAGCTCGTCGTCGGTGCGAGTCAAGACCCTGATGCTGTTCTTGTGGACGATGGCGATTCCTCCTCCGACTGCGTTGGTGCTGTCTCTGCGGGTGATTTCGTAGCCGTCTGGGATGGCTATGGCGTTGTCAGATGTGGAGTAGTTGTTCAACCAGGTCTCTGTCATGAAGGCAACGTCTGGGGAGGTTGTGTTGAGCAGGTCCCAGAGCTCCATGGCGTGTTTGCGTGCGGAGCGGGTGTTCAGTAGTATGCATCGGAGGTGGTTGAGGTCTTTCTTGGTGGGTGGTTTGTCGGCTCTGTGGCTGGTGTAGCTGCACTTCCTGCAGGTGAAAGAACCGTGTGTGCGCTTCAGGCGGCCTTGAAGCAGTTGTGGGTCCGTCTGGGGTTGAGAGCGTGCTGAGTGCTGGGGTCGTAGTGGTGGCGGGTGCGGGGGCCAGGGGTTCTGGCTCAGGGCACGGCGTGGGCAGACGCAGACAGGCTTGCTGTGCGCCAGCGGTGAGACCGTGCAGCGGCCGGCAAGTGTGGGGAGTTTAGGAGTGAGGAGCAGCTGGGAGGCAGGAGGCGAGGGCAGCAAATGGGCAGTCAGGGGGGTGGAGCCACAGGGGATGCAGTTGCGGGGACGGTGAGGGTCAACGAAGGAAACAGAAGGCAAAGGGCACAACAATTGAGGGGGAAACGAGTGGCACTGAGGGCAGAAAAGTCACAAAAAGGGCAAAAAGGTCACAAGAATACAGGGGGGAACGAGTGGCACAGAAGGCAAAAAGTTCACAGTAAGGGCAAAAAGGTCACAGAAAATGGGGGGAAATGAGTGGTACAGAGGGCAAAAGGTCACAAGAAAGGGCAGAAATGCCACAAAAAATGGGGGGAAACGAGTGGCACAGAAGGCAGAAAGGTCACAGTATTGCAGGGGCAGCTAAGCAACAGAAGGCAAAAATGGGCAGAGAGACACGGGCCGTGAGGGGAGCAGAAGGAAAAACCAGGCAGAGGGACACAGGGGTAGCGAGGGGAGCAGAAGGGAAATCGGGCAGAGAGACACGGGGGCAGCGAGGGAGAGAACAGGCACAGGCGGTGCTGTGCGGAGAGGGAGCGACCTACCTGGGAGGGTCATGGGCCGCTCTCCTCACCGCGCAGAGGGCGGCCTATATGGGGAGGTGGGAGTGAGGAGCAGCTGGGAGGTGGGAGGTGGTGGCAGCGAATTGGCAGTCAGGGGGGCGGGGACACAGCGGCGAGGGGCGACAAAGAAAACAGAAGGCAAAAGGGCACGACAATTGATGGGGAAATGAGTGGCACAGAGGCAGAAAGGTCCCAGGAAAGGGGAGATAAGGTCTCAAAATATGTGGGGAAATGAGTGGCACAGAGGCAGAAAGGTCCCAAGAAAGGGCAGAAAAGGTCACAAAAATCGGGGGGAAACTAATGGCACAGAGGGCACAAAGATCACAAGAAAGGGTAAAAAGGTCACAAAAAACGGGGGGAAACGAGTGGCACAGAGGCAGAAAGGTCACAAGAAAGAGCAGAAGAGGTCACACAAAACGGGGGGAAACGAGTGGCACAGATGCACAAAGGTCGCAAGAAAGAGCAGAAGAGGTCACAAAAAACTGGAAAAAAAACTGTCCTGAACCAATGAAAAGTGTTATTTTCAGGTCACATGACCAGGGCTTTCATCATTTGGAAACCAAAACTGTTTTGCACCAATAAAAAGTGTTATTTTCAGGTCACATGACCCGACGCGCTTACGCGACGCGCCCCCGGGCGCGCCATGGGGTGCGTCGCGTAAGCACGTCAGATGCTTACGTTGCGGGATCGTATTCGCTCGAGTACTTCCGGGTGCGCTTACGCCGTGCGTATCACGCGGACGGGGCTATGCGATATGTCATGATGTTTTCGTTCGCAGCAATAGCGCTAACGGGACTCTCACCGGTACGAGACCCGGGGCGCACCAGAAAAATGGGCTTTCCAGTGCGCACACCGGGGCACGCACCAGGAGCGCACCAGGGCAAAAAATAAATAAATAAATAGTATTATATAAATATACAATATAGGATTCATTATAAAAAATATTGCATTTCATAGGTTTGAGGCCCCTATATATAGTTAGAAATTAGCATTTAAAAAACTTATGAAATTCACTGAAAAAACCATAGGTTTCACACCAGTTATAGTTAGGAATTAGCATTTAAATAACCTCTTAAATTCACTGAAAAAACCATAGGTTTCACACCAGTTATAGTTAGCTGGAAATTTTACTGACATAAAACCATAGAAATTCCAACGTTATGGTTAGTTGGACTCACTATAACAAGCGCGCCTGCAATGCACTGCTGATGACGTCACATATTACATCACTCATGATATCGTCAGTGACATCACTCATGACATCACTTATGACACCATCCTTGTGACAGAGTGACAGACCTCCGTTTAGTGTAATGTAACCCTTGAAATAGATATTCAAAAATAGAAACTAAAATTTTCAAAAAAATGTAGATACCCATACCAGTTACAACAACTAATTCAGTAATTCCACCATCTATATACACATCCACTCATTTACAAACAGTTCTATATAGTCACTCATACATATTCTCACTCATCATATGTAGTGATACATCTATACATACTGTTATACACCGACAGCCATTCAAAAGTTACTCACACACATACTCACACATGCAAATAAATTATTGAACATCCATTTATTTGTGTATAAAACTATACACACACTACCTCTTTACTTCTAAGGAAACTTACACATACTTACTCTCTTAAACAATCACTTATATAAACATATACTTATTTAAACAGGAACTCTTACAATCTCTTACTCTCACATATACTCACTTATATACATCAAAACTCATATACACTAGATTAAAATATATGTCGTTACTAAAAAACACAATAGTGAGACAGTCATTCACTCACTAACACACAGATATACACACTCATCCACCCATACAGTCCTGCACATATGCTGTCTTCAAAACACATACAGTGAGTCAGTCACCAATCCATGCAGCTACTTATACACAAAGTGAAACACTGATACACATATTTCAATATTTAAAAGTTACTCGCTAATATATGTATTCAATAAAATACACTTAATAAGGCAATTAACCTATCATTTAAAAAAAAAACATCCATTTACACACTTATTTAACCATTTATTCTTCCATCAACCTTTACAAATACAAATATTAAACATATTAATTTTAAAGAAAGACACACATTCACTGGCTGGTGTCATCAGTGATGTCATGAGTGATGTCACTGATGATGTCATGAGTGATGTAATATGTGACGTCATCAGCAGTGCATTGCAGGCGCGCTTGTTATAGTGAGTCCAACCAACTATAACGTTGGAATTTCTATGGTTTTATGTCAGTAAAATTTCCAGCTAGCTATAACTGGTGTGAAACCTATGGTTTTTTCAGTGAATATGTATATATATATATATATATATATATATATATATATATATATATATATATATATATATATATATATGAGAACCAAATCCTGGATTGAAAAGCGAACTCCTTCACCAGGAACGGACCACCACAAACGGTTTCAAGTTTCTTAGTGCAGTTTATTCAAGCCTTCACACAACATGACGCGTTTCAGCCGGGTTACCCCGGCCTTGATCACATGACGTGTCAGGAAAAGACACCACCCATAAATACTATGAAACAATTTAAAACCCTCCCATCTTTCACATGGAGAGGGTAAAAAGACTACCAGTCATTTGTAAAGTGCATAGTGCAATCGCGCAAAAAAAATTCCTATAATTCTGCCCAGAAAAATAGTGGTTCAACAATTCAAATGATACACTGTTAAACAAAATGTACATATTACTGCAAATAATTGGAAAGGAATTTACAGATATATTGTAGTTATAATCCAGAAAAAAATCCGGGGCAAGTGCCCAAATCCTAATCCATAAAGAGGACTACCAATATTGCACAATTTGACAAAATAAATTGATCATAGTAAAAATACCCAATGTGCAAATCGTGAAATGTGGCTATTGATAGCCATATATTAATATTGATTAAAATCAAATGAGAATGGGGATGCATTCATCAAGCAAGTCTTACAGAAGCAAAAAGATACATAAATTTGTTTAGCTTACACCTAATACTATAGTTTCAGATATAGGAGTAAAAAAGGATCAGTTCTTAACACAGTATGAATAAATATATACATATATATGAATAAAATTAAGGCTGTTTCAGTGGGATCATTATTGAATACAACAATACAATTGGTATTTACAGAGATTTGCAGTAGACTGATAACACTCTGCCAGAAAGTCCATTAGTCAAACTAGAACGAACTAGAAGACCAATAAAATAACACAGATAAACAATTATGTTAACATTCATTATAATCAATAAATATAATACCCATAATATAAAACCTAAATTCATATATATACACACACATTCAATTTGCATTAGAAGACCATAATTAATCAAGGATAGACATATCATGAATATAAATCAGATAAAAGAAGATAGGAACCTGATGTTGAGCCCAACATCAAGTATACAGATAATTCAATATTTTTACAAAACCAACAATGCTAGTATCATCATAAGAAATGGGCCAAATCTTCCCCTGTATTGAGGCCATTGGGTATCTTGGTGTTGAGTCTAACTATGTATTGACTCTCTAGCTGGCGAAGTTGCCTCTCTCTATCTCCACCCCGTATTGATTTCGGAACAGAGTCAATTACATAGTATTTAAGGTCCTCCAATTTATTTTGATGCACAAGTTTAAAATGGCGGGCAACCGGATATGATGGATCAGAATTCACGATTGCCCGCAAGTGCTGGAGGATCCTGTTAAACACAGGGAGTTTGGTACTGCCAATATATGAGAGATGACAAGTACATTCCAAAACATATACCGCACAGTCAGTTTTGCAAGTATAATGACCATTGATCTTATTTAGCAAA
This sequence comes from Lissotriton vulgaris, assembly GCF_964263255.1. Classification (NCBI taxonomy): domain Eukaryota; kingdom Metazoa; phylum Chordata; class Amphibia; order Caudata; family Salamandridae; genus Lissotriton; species Lissotriton vulgaris. Next base: position 2,006,009,189 of record NC_141689.1, on the reverse strand, counting down.
CCTGAAAAAGGATCCAAAAAAGACTGTTTGTTTATTCCGAACTTACATGCCCGACAAGAGAAGCATTTTACAAAGCCCCCTTTGTCAGTCAGCCAATTTCTTTTATCAATTACTTCAGGATTAGTTTTAACTAATGCATCTCGCATAGATGGTGCTCTTCTAAAAGTGATAGTGGGCTGATTGAGAAGTTCCGGAGATAAAGTAATGTCAGTGTGTAAGATGGGCCAGTGTCTGCTGACAATTTTCCTAACGGCCTGCTCTTGACTACTAAAAGTAGTAATTAACCTTACTGGTGGTGGGACGGTTATTTCAACAGGATTCGCATCAATTACTTCACTGACCTCTATTGGAACACAAGTATTCAGTTTATCAAGCGCCCATTGTAGATCTTTGGCATTATATCCTCTATTTAATAATCTTTCCTTAGATTCATTTAAACAGATGTCTAAATCCTCTTTCCTATTGCAAATCCTCTCTATCTCTATCACATTTCTCCAATTGACGGGAGCCGCCATCCCTTCATGGCGGCTTCGCAAACGGGCATGGAGCTTCTAGTAATCTGGCTTTCACCACAGCACACAAGAAAACTGCGAAGCCCTCCTGAGTACTTCACTGGCTTTATTATTTTTAGAAAGGGCAGGACATTACCCCTTCATGTTTCGGCCGTGGTTGTAGCCTTGTTTACAGGTTAGGTGCATAACATTAAATCAGTTTTCACATTTGAACACATTACAGTCACGTGACTTGGTATGATACTACTAGTCCCATATTGCACCTTGGTATCAATTGCAGACTACGGTGGTTGTGAAATGTTGCCAATAGTGTTGCATCCCGTAGAAATAATGAAACCTTAGTTGATAACTATGTACCGTGATATGATAGTAATAATACAGCTGCCTAGCGTCCTTGCTTACAGTACATATCCAGGTGCACTGTGCTGTTCACAAAGGAATTGTCAGATAATGAATGAGCAGCAGTTACCTTTGAAAATGGAATCCACAAGATGTGCTGCCCACAATATCCCTAACACTCAAAAAATTCCGGCCAGTGAGTCCCAAATCGGCAAGAGGATACTTCCCTCCTCCTGTACTCCCTTCCGCGCACTGTGCAGAACCTTCGGCAAATCCACTTTGTCAGCACATAGGCGCGTGGGACATGCTCCCCATTTAAATCCATCACATTTCTCCAAATGATGGGAGCCCCATCCCTTCAGGGCGGCTTCGCAAACCGGCATAGAGCTTCCTGTAATCCGGCTTTCACCACAGCACACAAAGAAAACTGCGAAGCCCAACTGAGTACTTCACTGGCTATATTATTTTTAGAAAGGGCAGGACATCACCACTATGCATTTCGGCCATTGGTTGTAGCCTTGTTCAAAGGTGAGGTGGATCACATTAAATCAGTTTTCACATTTGAACACATTACAGTCACGTGACCTGGTATGATACTACCAGTCCCATAGTGCACCTTGGTATCAATTGCAGACTACGGTGGTTGTGAAATGTTGCCAATAGCGTTGCATCCCGTAGAAAGAATTAAACCTTAGTTGAATACTATGTACTGTGATATGATAGTAATAATACAGCTGCATAGCGTCCTTGCTTACAGTACATATCCTGGTGCACTCGGTTGTTCACAAAGGAATTGTCACGTAATGAATGCGCAGCAGTTACCTTTGAAAATGGAATCCACAAGTTGTGCTGTCACAATGTCTCTCACACTCAAAAAATTCAGGCCTGTGAGTATATATATATATATGTATATATATATATATATATATATATATATATATATATATATATTTGCCTCGATTCCTCTCGTCTCCACGTTTCTAGAAAGAAGTCACGGCACCACATCAGTAGATGAATTAAGTTATTTTATTATTATTTCAAACACCATGTGCAATATATATATGACCAAGATCTCTGCCGAGATCGAAACGCAGCTTCTGTTGTTTGCCTGAATAAACCTGCAATACTTTATATTGCATACCTGATGTGGCTCGTCATTCTCTGCACAATCGACAGAAATTCTCGTTGAAAATATTTATATATATATATTTATATATGTATAAAACCTAATGGTGGTAGCCAGTTATTGTTAGGATGCAGTTTCCATAGGAAGAAAATGTTTTCATTTGCCAATAACTTTGGCGGGTTGACAAATCCTCCAAAATTTTTAAAAAACTTGTTTTCTACTCACTACAGGTACTGTTTTGAAAATTTTGGGGTGATCTGTCAAGTGAGGGCCAAGAAAAAGGGGAGTCCCAAAACTAGGGGTGGGCGGAATTTGCGTAATCGTGTTACGCAAATTTCTGCAAAACGGTAAAAAATCTCTACAAACACACAGAATTGCTTGTACGCAAAGCTATTTTACTGTTCGCAATCGCTGTTTGAGTGCTCATGGGGAAATATCTCGCAAACACGCTATTTGAGAATGCGAACAAGCAAAAAAATCCACGAAGACGCGGAACGCAGAATTTTGGGCAAATTACCCAAATTCCGCAAATTCCACGAGCGGAAAGTAATTTACCGCCCAGGCCTACCCAAAACCCGTTTTCCCATTTTAATTTCCATAGGAACTTTAAACACAGCTACAGCCTGAACCGCTGAATGGAATGACACCACATTTGGCAGAAAGGTAGCTGTTGGCCCAGAAAGGGTCCTTTTTGATAAATGTTGGAAATCCATTCAGTAGTTGTGGAGTTATTTGAAGGAATTACAGATATATCACTGTTGACTCAGAGGATCCGTAACCCCTCCCGAGCTCGTGCTGAGATCTGATTGACGACCCAAACCAGGAAGTGCAGGCAGCCATCTTGTGACTTGGCTTTAACCGAATCATAGAAAAAACACAAAACAAAAAAAAGGGGGCAGGCTAGAAACATACTGATCCACTAGTCCTCTTGGAGGGGTCCCCACAGGGACATCGCAGGGTCAAAAAAATATATTTTTTAAATGTTCATCGGTAGTTGTGCTGGAGCCACAAATCCTGATGAAAATATTTGAAAAAAACAAAGTGCCAGATTCCGCACTTCGTTTCTAATCGGCCCCCAGTTGGGCCAGGTGCCTGGGGAATTTAAATAATAAAAGAGGGGGGGACATAGCCCCCCCTCCTGGGGCCTACTGATGCCCTATGGACACCCAACTCTCCGGCTTCTTTATGAAAAAATGTGGGGGAGGCCCGTACGGCCTACCCTGCTGTCCCGGGGACCACCATCTCCTTGGGGCTTTTTTTAAATTATAATTTGGTGAATTTTTTGGACCCGAGAAGCCCCTGGGGGCCACCACCTCTTATGAGCTTTCTCATTACACAAAGGGGGGTACGGATACCCCTGCAGCCCCAGGGGCCACCACCTCCCCTGGGCTTTAATTTTGAATAATCAAGGGGCGGTATGGACACAGTGCACCTGTAGAGAGTGCTACATCCCGGGGGGTTTGTTAATTTCAATGGGGGAGTGTGAGGCACCCCACAGTCCCACAGCCAAACAGACCACCACTTCCTAAGGGCAAAACCAAACAAAGTAGGCGGGCCACAGAGCCTCCCTCCTGGAGCCATACTCGGCTCCTACTATGTCCTGGGGTACCCACCCCTGGGACATAGCTGTTTGCTATGGCTGTGAAGTGTAGTTCCTACATTACCAATAGGCTCTGGGCATTATAATAAAATATCCTATAGATTTGACATGGGACCTAGGTCAGTAGGTCTCAATTGAATATACTAAACCTAATTGTGAGTGCCAGCTAGCTCAGAGGTCACTAGAAACTTTCTCGAATTCACATGAAGGGATTAGTGTCTGACAACTGCATAAACATGGCAACTTTGTTTCCCCAGGACTGGAAAATATCTTCAGAGTCGTAGAAACAATAGATAAGTATTTCACGCAGTCAATCATGCATGCTTTGTTTTTACAGAGTTGCAGAGAATTAGAGAGACGGGCGTTTTCAATAAAAGGTTTATTGAACAGTCTTCTTTCTCATGAAGGAAAGGTGAACGGCTACAATCGTTAGACAGAATGCAAAGTATGATGCGTACAGCGAGAATAGTATTATGAAATAATACTGTAATAGCATTGTATGGTTTCTAAGCCATATAAAAATACATAGATAAATAACATAGACTAAAATACTCAACTGGTGTTTCTAAAATACGCCTTCCCCATTATACCTAACCTAGGTCTAGAATGAGGGAAGAAGTAAATATGGTCTTTAGCATAGGTTTAGTTTTTGCCAAGAATCTACCAAAGGTTTCTCTAGGTTCTAATCAGCTCCATACCTTAGAATGAAGAAGGTCTGGTATCTCTGTCTCGGGACTTGATTTCCCAACACCCCACAAGGTGAGTCAGAAACACTGGAGCTGGATTTCTCAGCAGAGGAGGGCAGCTTCCTGATCAGTGCGTCAGCTGGAGAGTCGGCTTCCTTCGGCACTTGCTGTAGCGAGCTGCGTCGGGCAAGTAGGTCGTCGAACTGCTCCGAACCACCGGGCTTTGCCATCGCAAGTGAAGGTATATTTATATCTTGAAGGTGTTTAGGAATGCCATGTTTGACGTAAAGTCGGGCATATGAACGTCATGAATGAACACCTAAGGAATAGATGCTCATAGTAAAACTAACTGAGTTCTTGGAGAAGTCAATATTCAAGCAATGTGAAGTCCCTAACCGCGTACGCTGGTTTACCCAGAAATCGTTGTGACATTTGGTGAACGGATGGAAGTAGCCATGCCTGTATTTGGGTAGCATGGGCTATGCCTAAATAAGGGCTTGATTTCCATGCCTATATAAGGACAATGTGAATTTTACCTAAAAAAGGGTATGAATCGGGAAAATCCATTCGGAATCTAAAACGCCATACAACACCCACTCAACTTTCTTATGTACGACTTCCACTAAGTTCTAAACACGTTAAACATATCTAAACATGATGTGTTAAAAAACCCACCCAAAACACATAAAAAATGCAATGGTACTGGTTGTACAAAAAAGCGCATTGGTGCTGTACGCAGTCAAAGCAATGTTTCATTCTAAGCATATAGTTGACATTTGTAAATGCTGTCTGAATGACTCACAAAAATAAATTTATGAAATGTCTTGTAAATGCAGAAGAGAAAAACCCAAAACCATTTCATGTCAGAATACATAAACTGTTTAAATGTTGTTTTAATTTGGTAGCGATTGGGTTAGCATTAGCTCAACCTGCATGACAGTGATGGCGGAGCTTAAGACATTCAGTATAACTAGACTCATGGCGGGATCATGTTGAACCATTTCCTCCATATTTTGTGGAACAATTCTGAAGAGCCACAGGATTCAAACAGGGCCTCCTTCTGGGTACCGCACCAATCCACCCCCCTCCTCCACCCCCTCCACAGTAGGTGCAACGGCTTGCGACCAGCACACCGCTATGTCCCTTTTGGCCACGGCCACTGCCGTCCCCAGTTGGCGATTATCAATCCTGGAACTGTCCATGCCATCAAAGATCACCAGCAGCATCCGCAGCAAATATTTCAGGGCAACAATACGATGTTCTCCTGAAGGTGTACGTGTTATTTTGAATGACAACTACCCCGTGATTGAGAGATCTTGTCTTGTTAAAGAGGATATTGCATTAGCTTCACTCCCTAGTACTTTGTGGGCTACTTCAGACACCGATGTAGGGCAAATGGTTATTCCGCCAGTACATATTAGTGTCAAGGAGGGTGCTTCATTGCCACGATTGCCTCAATATAAAATTTCTCGAGAAGGCGAAGAAGCACTTATACGGATTGTGCATGATTGGTTAAAGTGGCCGTTGTGGAGGAAGTTCCTTACAATGTTTGCAACAGTCCTATTCTTCCTATCTTTAAAAAAGACACTGACACTAGGATTTACAGATTCATCGTTGATTTGCGAGAAGTCAACAAGATTGTGGTACCGCAGCGCCCTTTGTTTTCTGACAACATTACTTACCCTAGTTCCTCCAACAGCAACTACATTTTCAGTAATCAATTTGAAGAATGCTTTCGTCTCTATTCCTATTCATCCTGATAGCCGATATTTGTTCGGCTTCACTTTGAACAATCAATCGTATAGATTTTGTAGAATTCCTCAAGGGTACACTGAGAGTCCTAGCATTTACAGTCAAGCATTGAAAAGACAACTTGATTCCTTTACTTTGTCTGAAGGAGTGGCTCTCATACAATATGTTGATGACATCTTGTTGGCAGCAGATACGCCTGAGCAGTGTGAAAAATGTACTTTGTCTCTACTTTTTTTTCTTGCTACACACAACCACAAAGTGCCACGGAAGAAATTGCAATATTGTAGACCGAAGGTAACCTATTTAGGTCACCTTCTGCCTAAGGAGGGTCGTGCACTTACATCAGATTGCATACAAGCAATTTTAGACACACCAGTACCTTCTACTCAGAAAGATGTCCGCGTATTCATTGCTTTGACTTCGTTCTGCAGGCAATATATATTTTAGGATTTATACACATTGTTAAACCCCTGCTAGCGCTTTTGACTAACGACACTCCAATGCCCCTTCCATGGACAGATGAATGTCAGAATGCTTTTCATCAGTTACGTCAAGCTCTTTGTTCTGCACCAGTGTTAGGCACTCCAGATTACACAAAGGCCTTTACACTCTATGTACACGAGAAAGATGGGTGTGCATTGTCGGTTTTAGTACAGACACACAGTGACAAGCAGGGCCCCTGTGCGTAATTTTCAGCAGTTCTTGATCCTGTTGCTCGTGCATTGCCTGGGTGCTTCCGTTCAGTTGCAGCAACAGCTGTGTCCATACGTCAGAGTGAAGGGATAGTTTTGTCACATAAACTGTTGGTGCTAGTACCCCATGAAGTAGATGCCCTTTTGAATCAGACTAAAACGCAGCACTTAACTAGTGCTCGCCTGACAGGATATGAATTGACACTTTTGGCCCCTCACATTACGCTAAAGAGGTGTGTGACTCTAAACCCAGCTACTTTGTTGCCATATCCTGTGACTCATTCTCAATCAAAAGAGCCTCATGATTGTATATTCCTTACTGAGGAACAGACAAAGGGTTGCGTCGATTTGCAAGATACGCCCCTTTCAGATGTAGATGGGGAACTGTGGGTTGATGGGTCCTGTTTGAAGTTACCAGATGGCACGACCTCAGCTGCATATGCAATTACGGCACTTAAGACAGTAGTGGAGACAGCTCGCATACCACTGAAGTCGGCTCAAGAAGCTAAGCTAATAGCTTTAACACGAGCGTGTGAACTTAGCACTGACTTGCGTGTGAACATCTATACAGACAGCCCCTATGCTTTTGGAGTGGCCCATGATTTTGGCCTACTCTGGAAGGAAAGAGGCTTTCTTGCATCCCACGTGATGCAGATAATGCACGGAGAACTAGTGCATAATCTTTGACTGCACTTACATATCCAAAGAAAATTGCTATTATTAAGTGTAGCGCGCTCAAGAAAGTCATTGATAAGATAGGACAAGACAACGCCTTTGCAGATCGCGTAGCTCGTGAGACTGCGATGCAACGAAGCACTACATCCATGTACGTAGTGAAATCCCAAGCTGAAAGTTTGTATGATGCTAGAGATGAAGTATTAGATATACAGAGATCTGCCTCTCTGAAGGAGCTGGAGCAATGGTCTAAAGAAGGAATGTTAGACGATGAGGGCTGTTGGCGTAACAAAGAAAAGGATAAGTGGAAATTGCCGGCTGCTTATTTACAACATATGGTTCAAACGGCACATGGGCAGGCACATGTTGGAGCTCCAGCAATAACAAAATTGCTTACGAAGGTTTGGGAGCATCCTGAAATTGACATCACAGCTAAGAGAGTAGTACAGTCCTGTTTGATCTGTTGGCAGTATAATCCTGGTAAAGGCACACAAACTCCTACAGGAGGATTTGCTACACTGACTGCACCTTTTGAAGTTATGCAGATGGATTTCATCCAACTTGAACGCTGCAATAACTTAAAGTATGTTATAGTGGTGGTATGTGCCTTCAGTAAATGGATAGAGGTATACCCTACAAAGGAAAATGCAGCTCTCACTACAGCAAAGGTGCTTCTAAAGGAGTTTTTTCCCCTAGATATGGTGTTTGCAAACATTTATGGAGTGACAATGGACCTCGTTTTATTGCGCAAGTTGTTGAGCATGTCCTGAAAGGATTAGGGATCAAACAGAAATTCCATGCAGTCTTCCAACCGCAATCAGCAGGATTAGTGGAGAGGTAAAACGCTATACTAAAACTGAAATTAGCGAAAATACTGGCTTCCACGTCTCTGAAATGGCCAGATGCACTACCTCTGGCATTGTTGTCCATAAGATCGGTGCCACATTCACGATCTGGACTTACACCATATGAAGTGGTGTTTGGGAGACCGATGAACATTTGCGGAGTTCCTAAGCCACGCCCCATACATGATGTACCTTGTGTTCTGATGAATGATTATTCGGCACAGTTAACTGACAGTTTGATCTCTATTCATCAACAGATTTGAGAAGCTCTTCCTGACAGATCTACAGGTGAGGTGCACGTTCTCCGGCCTGGAGACCAGGTTATGGCCAGAATATTTGACAGGTCGAACAGCTTGGAGCCGAGGTGGCGAGGACCAGAGCAAGTGCTTTTGGCTACGAGGACAGCAGTTCAAGTGACAAACAGAAAGAATTGGATCCATAGCGCACACTGCAAACGTGAGTCGCCTACCTTGGTGGATCCTGCTGTGCTGACCGACCATCAAGAGATCCTGGATACAGAGAAAAACCAAGCAATCTCACCTGACGAATCTGAGGAAGTGTTCCCGGACCACACGATTTCTGGAGTATTGCGATACCAATTGAGACCACTGAAAGAGACTGCATTGTCGAAAAGGACTGGTTGAACTACCGCCCTGGGTTGGTGAAACAGAGTGCCGATGTGGCAAGGGGGGGGATCAGTCCTGCAAAGTGATACCCGTCTTGACCCTCGGTGAAGAAATCAACGGCTGCCCAGGGATAAGAACTCCAACAGTTTTTTTTTTTTTTTGAGGACGAAGTGATCATGTCTGCCGCGAGATCAAAAGTTGCTAAGATCTGCACTAAGAAAATAATTTGTGCTGTAGGGTTTGTTGGTGCTATGGTGGTTATGGCAGCAATTACCTGGTATGTTGAGAAAGTGGCTCCAGTTCGAGAGCTTTTGATCACCCCTACTCCAGTACCAGTTGAGCACCACTATTTTACGCTTCCCTACCATGAGCAGAAGCATCGACAATCCTACCTGAATAATACATTCATCCAGATGTTGCATCATACGCATAATGCCATGAATACTACAAACTGATGAGTGTGTGGGATGATACCTGCGCACCAAAAGAAAGGAGGTACACCTTTCATTCCTCTTCCATTCTCTCATAATGGTTCTTGTCAAGCATGGTTTGCGCTCTTGTTTGCCTCTGAAAGGGCCAACATTACAGAAATGACAGAAGGACAGATTAATTATCACCTTAATAAAGAATGTTATTCTGATGAGAATGGGTACCCTCAAGCTAGAGGAACAAAATGGGAATGGGAGGAGTACCAACCTGACAATATTTCTATGCCACATGTGTTCACAAATACAAGGACTATGAAGAACAATGGATCTTTTGTAATTTCAGTGACAAGAGCTAAAGCAGACTTATGTATTAGTAGAGTTGGGAGAATTCCAGTGTGGGAGAAGTGAATGTACTGTAATTATGACAATTGAAGCTACCAATAATAGCAGCGGTAATAAGGGATACTACCAACTACCTATGGGGTGGTCTGAGGTCTGCTACATGTCCTTTCTGTTGCCCCCTGTGTTTCTGGCACCTACATCATATCATAAGGACTATAGACTGTACAATGACATTTCCAAGAACAGAAATAAGAGGACAAAAAGTATGGATGAAGTTGACCAAACTGACACCGCTTTGCAACAATATGTCGACTTTCACTTAGGCTTATTCTTTTTCGTGGGTGCTGCATTGAACAGTAGAAAAATAAGGAGATTGACTCGTGTTGTGGAAGCTGTTACCAATCAGACAGCAATGGCACCTGGGAACATTACAGAAGAGCTGCAAGTTGCGAAGATTGTAGCACTCAAGAATCACATGGTACTTGATGTGATTTTGCCTGATCGAGGTGGTGCATGTCATATCATCGGTAGCAGTTGTTGGGTCTTTATACCGAATCCCTCACATTCAGTATATGATGCAATCTCTAAACTGCATAAGATTGCTGCAGAGATTCACCCAGAGTCTGGTACATGGACTTTTTCGAACTGGATGTGGACACTCTTTATTACTTGGGGCTGGAAGCTACTGACTGTTCTATGTATACTACTGGTGATACTCTTTACATGCTGTACATGTATACAATGTGGTCCCATGCTGTGTTCCATTTGCATCACTGCTTGTACACCTGCCTAGAGAAATATTACAGAAATGAAAGCCCAACAAATGCTAAATAAAGAGGTCACTGAACTGATGAGCATCGATGTACAGGATGCAAATCTAGATTACCCCAGATGAGCGAATGTCTTCAGCTAATGCTAAAAGGGTCATATTTTGTAATTTGGCAGCGATTGGGTTAGCATTAGCAGAAGCCATCCTGTATTTAGAGGCTATCTTGTCCGTTTTGTGGAATACATTTTGTATTTCTGGCAGCCATCTTGTTTGCCATGTGCTAACACGGGTGTGCCATGTGCTCTGTCCTACCTTGCTGTTGTCTGCTCTCGAAATCTGCCTAGAGACAGGTTATATGTAGCCTCTTCTGCTTCACACATGCTCAGTTGAGCTTGCAGCTGTCCTTGCAGCTGTCCCTAGTATGTAAATGTCAGGATGTGTTCACCAGTATTAACAACTGTTAGCTCCTCCCACTTGTTGACTGTGCATTTTCTGTATGACCTTATATGTACCTGAAACCTTCTCTTGTACTTGTACTGCCTTCTTTTGAGTCCCTGTGTGGGTATAAAAGGACGAAGCTCCTTCCATTCAGTGTGCTACTTCATACATTGCAAAAGGGTGTTATGTGAATGTAATTCTACCTCATGAGGTTTAATACATTTTGTATTTTGTATTCCAGTTTCTGTGCCAACTTCTTCCTATTGGTCTGAGGACTTGTGCAGAGAAGGGCGAACCCCTTGCACTGGTATGCTTTGCTGAGGCTCACCACCACAATTTGGACAAGGCCAAATATTGTCTCTGGAAGTTTTTCAAAGAATTCTAGTTGTCAATGAATAGTTCTACTTTAAGAAGATTACTTTATGCCAAAAAATGAAAAATACAAATCTGGAAAAAGAAAAAGTTAATCATAAAAAACAGAGTTTCAAAGTTAGAACTTTGTTTTGAAAAATGAAGGGCGAATTCAGAGTCTCTCAGAACACTGTGTGCCGAATCAAAAGTCAGTGTTATTGTTTGGAGAAAACATCAAATCTTCTAAGTCTGTAAAAAAGTAATCTACAATTGTAGGTGACAGTTGGATTACCTCGTTAGGAAGATCAACCGCAAATAGATATGAAGCATCACCGTAAGCATTGGTCGTATTAGCAATGTTCGAAGTGGATGATACCTGCGTGCTGGTCTCCTCACGTACCTCACTGTCAGAATTTTGCGCCTGTGAGATCTCAATGAATGCCGTCATCAGAATTGGTAGCCGCAGGGGACAACACAGTGCATGGGCCGTTACTGGTTCAAGCAAAGTATCAACATCCGTTGGCATGACTGATGGGAGTGTGAGACAGATGTCTAACACGCATTCTTCTCCGCATAGCAGGCAGCGTAGAAAAGGTAAGATGCAATCTTGCCAAAATGGTCTGAATGACAGAAACCATGTAGTATTTAATTCTCTTAAACGAGTTAATCCCAAAATTTGGACAATGCGCTCAAGACACTTCATCGCAGTAGAGTGGGCTTCACGGTGAACTGGGTGTCGCTTGTGGATTGGCTTGCCATATCGAAGCAGTAGTAGCAAAAATAGTATCCCTGCAGCGAGTCCCAAAATGAGAGGCAATCCGCCAAACACAGAGTACACAAAGTTTGGAAATATTCCTAGGACTGCTTCAAAAGGTGCTTACAGTCCAGAAAATACTGGCTTAAATACATGTACAATACCACTCATATCAGACATGTTTAAGAAACGACTTAACATTTCTGAGAAATGTATAGAGCAATTTGTAGTTAAGAGGGCATGTATCTCTGCAGAATTCCTTGCGACTCCCGGTCTGTCTTGGTTTTTGGAAACAATACTTGCATAAAGCAAGTGACCCTGGCTGACACAGTGACTAGATAGGGTAAACCTGGCAACATGCCACAGCAGCTGTGATCGTTCAACATGAGGTAACTTCCATTAGAAAGTTGTCCAAAAATTGTATCAATCACTGCAGCTGGTGAACCTTGCAGTTGCAGGATAAGTTGGTAGAGGAACCATCGCAGGCCCCATGTAAATTAATACCCTGACAAAGGAGAGATCCGCTTAGTGGGTTCTCACAATTTTTACCCCTAATAAACACCTCTCTTCCCCCACCCCAACATCTGTGAGTGTATGGTAATTCCCAGGATGTCTTGATGTATTCTTTACCCAACCTTTAATATGTGCCTGCTGGTATATGTTTTAGGCAATATTGAAAATTGAAAATTGTAACAGGCAGAGCGATTGTTCCGTGTATAATCCATTCAGTGGCTGGTTTTTCAGCGACTTTAAATGACAATCTTTCCAGTTTTTCAATGCTGAGCACAGTGTAGTCTGCTCCCTTCTGTGCCAGTTTGATCTGTTTATCAGTGAGTTTGAATTCTGAAAACAGTGACGTAGTATTGATTAAACGCCAAGGCTCATAGCCTGAACGTAGGTTTTGTTACGTCCAGCCTAATAGCATGATAGAACGTAATTGCAACTGACCATATTGCAACATGACCAAATCCTGTTCCATGATGTCTATGGCAGAGGATACTATGCTGTCCAAAGAATATTTCCTGGACGACAGAGTCATTAAACCATTGTCAACCACAGAGAGAGTTTTCTCTAAATTAATACAATCAATTTCTCGTATTCTTTCTCAGTCTCTGCTTGCGTAATCTTTCATGCTTCATTATAAGCAGCATAGATATCGGCATATATAAAACTTTTATGATGCAGTGTTCTTGGTCCTAGCAAGAATTCCCTAAGATCAGCGCCATCTTTAAGTAAAGATAAGTGTTGTTTTACATTATTAAGTGTAGATCTATGTAACCATTCAAGGCACAGTTTCCCTACACTGTATGTTGTTACTATTCCTGGATGCTGTCTCTGAACATATCTTGGATCTGGCCTAGTGAATGGGAACCCTTGTGTTTTATTCAGGAATCTATCTTGACAGTTGTTTGTGTCTGTGGGCCAGATTAACAATTTTTTCCAATTTGGATCTGTTCTGTTGTGATGCAAAATGGTATGTACGTCGACCTCCCCCTCTGAAGTGTTACTTCTATCAGGTGTAGGTATGGATGGATTTTTTAGGTCTTTTATCTTGGCTAACCCAAGACAAGATGTCTGATGGACAGTGTCATTCAAAAACATAATTTGCTCTGGGATGATGCAGGCTCTAAATAAAGCTTCTATCCCATGCACCTGTCAATCTTTTGTGCCCCAGACACTTTTTGTCTCAATGTTGTCTTTCCAAAAGTCGAAATAGTGAAGACAGTTGAGCATAAAAGGCTGCAGAATAAATGTGTTTGGTATTTGTCAACATACTTTCCATTCCTATCTCATTAACATTTTTTAAGTAAAATTATTCTGGATTAGGAAATATTAAAACCTGAAAAGTATGGAAATTTTCCCAAAAATGTTTTTGAGCTACCCTTTGGTGGTGTAGGACAATGTTCCCATTGGTTATACATCAATACATTTCAAGGGTTTGCAGATTTGGGCAAGAAATGATGACCATAGTGATTATAACAATACATTTGTTCATAATCTGATGAACCTTCTAAGTATTCATGATTTGTAAATACAGCAGACATTTCTATGTCTGACATCATATTATTAACAGTCTCGAAGTCCCAATCATCAGAAAAGGTACTAGATGAAACAAAGTGATTCAAGGAAATCTTGAACTGGTGTGGAATCTTCAACAGCTCCAATGGGCCAAAAATATCATAATCAGTTCTGTCCAAACTATACCCCCTGGTATAGGAACGGCTGTGATGTTCACTGATGACAAGTCTCTTTGTTCATGATGAGATGATTTGTGTGGTTTGAGTAGTAAGTTGATGTTCTTATTTGCTGTGTCCTTTTAAACATATCTTTCATTTATCAGCAGTGCCAAAGTTGTTACCAGAGTGAACCAAAATAGAAAAAAAGCACACCCAACACATTCCAAAGTTCAATCCATGGTGAAACCAGATAAGTCTTTTCCAGGCATTGAAAAAGGTATGTCGCTTGTGCTTTGAAAGTTCTTTTAGCTGGCGTCATTTTATGTTCACTGGGTTCCTCAGAAAACATATCAAAGTTTGTGTGTGTTTTGTACTGCAACATTTTTGCAACAAGAGTTTAAATGTCTGTAATCCAATACTAGACAATATGCATTTTCTTTTTTTTTGTCCGTCCTTATTTACCACCATGGTTTCAAGTGTAGTCACAGGTGGGAATACGAAACATGCTGTCACAGTTTGTAAGACTGGCAGGTATTTAAATGGGGTGGTCTATCAACATCCCTCAGCAATAATGCATCCTCCAGAGGCAAACACAAAGAAACCAGAAAAACCATATAGTGATAGGCGGAAGATACAGCCAATTAGGTACCGGGCTTGCAGCCAAGTAAAGGCTTTGCAGGGAGAATGAACCACAGCTGTAAAATCCTCATACCCAAAGCCAGCCTCTTAGCAAGAACTGTAGCAAAGATTTTATAATCTACATTGAGAATTGAAATTGGTCTATAAGACCCACAGCAAGAGGCTGGCTTCCCAGGTTTCAAGATCAGGGTAATTGATGCACTGTCCCAGGATACAGGGGGACAGAAGCCATCCTGTAGGATTTGATTAAATAAAATGGTAAGAGGAGTTACTATCTCTTGTTCCAAGGCTCTATAAATTTGTGCAGGTAGCCCATCGGGTCCTGCCGCCTTTCCTTTCTTATTACTCTGGATGGCAATCCTGACCTCTACCTCCGAGACACTACTATCAAGGAATGTTTGCTGCTCTACAGAGAGCGACGGTAGAGAAATTCCACTCAACCAAGCCTCAATAGCCTCGGATCGATCTTGTTATCCTCATGATAGATTGATTGAAAGAACTCTCTGAAGGCTCGTCTAATATCTTCATCTGAGGTAAACATAGTATTACTCACAGTGATAGACTGAACATTATTGCGGACCTGATCTGTTTTGGCCTTCTAGGCCAATAGCTTCCCTGCACCCTCACCATACTGGAAATGTGCCAACTTGCTGGCCTCCCATTTCTGCTGAATTCTATGGTTTAAGACCGAGCTCAGTTGACCCTTTAGAGGCAGAAGTTTATTATGCAGCAACTTTAAAATGCAGTCAGGGGAAGCAGCATTAACATCCATGTCAAGTTGTGTTTTAACTATATCTACTTCAATGGAAAGAACTTACCCCTTATACTGTTTTCTGCGATAAGTCACCTTAGAGGTGATGAGGCCCCTCAAAAAAGACTTGAAGGAGTCCCAAACGACTCCAAGTGTCGCTGATCCGATATTAATGCTCATAAAGTTTTGGGCTTCCGTCTTAAGAAACACAGTATAGTCTGGATGTGAAAGTAACGAGCGGTCAAATGACCATCTACTAAGAGAAGGCTTAGGGAACCCCACAAGATCCATAGATACCGCTGAATGATCAGTTAGGTGTATGGGAAGGTAGCTGATACTCTTAACGGAATCCACCATTCTCTGGCTGATTAATATGAAGTCTATTCTAGACTGGTGATGATATTTATAATTCTGGAAAGAGATGCCCTGTTGCTGTCCTCACGTAAGTCTCCAAATATCTACATAACCGTATTGTTTAATAGAATTCAGCAAAAAGGTCCTAGTTTTGGAATGGACTAGGGGGCGACTATTAGGAGCTTTATCTTATACCGGATCCAATACTAAATCAAAGTCCCCCGCCAGGATAATTGGTTCAGGGAAGAACAGTAGATGAGAAAAGATAGCTTCTAAGGTTTAGGGGTCATCTTGGTTAGGCCCGTAATAACCCAAAATTGTATATTGAACCCCAGCAATGATAACCGTGGTAATGACCCACCTGCCACCTTGGTCAACCAACTGGGACATTAGCCTTGCCTTTAGTTGTTTCTTAAAGATAACCGACACCCCTCTGTTATTCATAGTTTGAGATGACGATACCGCAAAGTCAATCCACCTACTCTTCTTGATTAGCGCAAGCATTTCGGTCTGGGTCAAATGGGTCTCCTGGAGTATAATGACCTGCGCATCCGAGTCACGCAAGTACTGCATGATTTTGTCTGCACTAGGTTTGGTGCAGAGGCCATTAACATACCAGGGGATACATTTTAAGCTACCCATAAGAAGTTAACCCAGAATACTCCTAACCACCCATGTAACAGAGAACAGCCAATATCCTGCCCTAACTGTAGAGAGACTTCATTAAATGTTACCTGCTTAATACCATACCCAACAAAACTCAATTTGGAAATGAGGACATTTTTTGATTTTTTCCACAACCCATGCCCCCCCCCACCCCACCCATCCCTTGGAAAACCATTATCTAACCGGCACAAGTCCAGTAGATAGCACCCCAGACCAAGCTCCCGTTAGGCCACCCCGGCACAAACTCAAATTGCTACAGAGTATAAGATATAAACTAAGGCAAGGCCGGGATCACCCCTCATCAATTGGAGAAAAAAAAATGGTGAAATCACATCCTCCCACTAAGATAAATTTGATGAGATATTTAAACACCATCATCCTTATTTTTTATCTTCTTCCCCTTTTTATTCTCTTTCCTTCCCCTTTCTTTTCTTTTCCTTTCTCCTCCTTTTTTTCCTTTTTTACCTTTTTTCCCTTTTCCTTTTTTTCTCTTGTTTCTTTTTTTCCTTCTTTCCCTGCTCTTAACTTATATATTAAATTAGTGAAAAAAGAGTTCTCTTTACCAACATCCACCTGAGAGAAAGAAAAACCTTTTTTTCCCAGGGAAATGCTATTCTTGGAAGCCCTATTCAGAAGAGCCCTTATTACCCTTATTACCTAGATCCAGCAATAACTCATCTGCTGCTTGCACTGATCTGATGTTAAACATTGTGTTATTGTGCATTACTTTTAAAGCGGCAGGAAAGGTGAGTTGTGGGGTCGCGCCTAACTTCCTAAATGCGTCTAACCTCCTGCCAAGCTCCCACTGTTTCTCTAACGTGACCCTGGAGAAGTCAGACCTTATTTGAAAGGTAAATCTTTTCCCAGCCAAGGACTTCTGTTTTAGGGCCAGATTAAGGATTTGTTCCTCAAGGGTGACAATGTGTCTAACAATGACTGAGCCAGCTCCAAGTTCGGCCCCGCAGATACTGCAGATACTGTAGCCAAATCAGGGGAGACCTTTCCATCAAGACCGGGCAATTCTAACACATTGCACCGCGCTGGGCTAGATGGTAACAACCATGACGACACAGGGTCAACGTCTGTAGAAGGACAGTTTGGCTTAGGAGGAGGGGGAACAGGAGCGACAACGGTAGTGGTAGCAATCAATGGACCAGACATATCCCGATCCTCAGTGAGATCTAAAACCTGCGGGACTGCTTTAAAATAGGAGCGAAGCGAAGGAGTAATTTTAGTTCACAAACTAAGCACCGCCTTAAGGTTTTTTGTGGCTTTAGAAGTCCTTGTCTGTTTTGTCTTTACCTCAGTGCATAAATACGAAGAAAGCTTCTTCTTTACTGGGGACTCCACAGGGCTAGTAGCGGACCCCTGACCCGAGGGAGCAGGCTTTCCAAATGTCTTTTTATTTTTCCGCCCACGCTTACTTCTATTTTTTTGATTAGATAAGTGAGGCAACACAAGTAGTGCAGGGGGATGAACAGAGGTACCAGTACCAGTCTTACCATTTTCTCCTATATACACTGCCTCTGATCCCTCCACCGCCATGTCGGGGACCAGCACAGCCTCTTCCAACACCGCCTCGCACTGCTGAGTTACAACGGAGCTGCTGCAGGTAGCACGCACGAGACTTCGTGCCTTCCTACCCCTTCTGAGCTCCAATGTGGCTGAAGACCAAAGCCGCAAGCCCAGCGAGTTTGTTTCTAGCGCAGAAAATGCCAAAACTGCAACCGGAGGACAAAGCAGTGCAGGAGACCCGACATGTGCAAAAAAATGAACACACGGCATGAAGAAGGAAGACAGACTCCAATCAGGAGGAAGGTGACAGTGCGACGCCGAATTCCCCCACAAACCAGCTTCAAACCAGAGTATGCCTACCGGGGGATTGACGCGCTCATCCTCGGAAGATAAAAAACTCACACCTCATTAAGAAATATTGTCAGGGTGGCTTCTGACGGGAGCTCGATCATGGAGCACCGTGGCAGCTTAGCAGGCTGCCCCCATGTTTTCCCCCCGAGATCATGTTGTGCATTAGACGATATGTATTGTCTGGTTTGGAAACAGGAAACAAAGGATTGTTCATTGACGAGGTGCATGTTCCAATCACCCCTTGGTATTCAAGTTGATCTAATATCTCCTTGACCTGTTTTTTAGCTTCTTGCTTAACTGGGTACTGCCTTTGTGCAGTTGGTTGATTTTTCAACTGGACCCTATGGTGAGGAAAATCCTCATCCCATCCTACATGATTCTTATATAATGCAGGAGCCTGGGCTACTGCCCATTTACTGGCATAGGTATATTTTAAATTAATTGGAATGTGGTTGGAGAAAGCTGGCATAATGATGTCTTTACCATGTGGGCACTCCATGACAAATTTTGGTGGCCAGTCTTGTTCAGCTAGAAGAATGTCATAACCTTTAGAGAGTTGCTCCCAAAAGAGTGCTCTTATCTTTCTTGGTATGTCTCCCTCCATCCGGAGTGTTGTTTCATATAACTTGTGTGGAGAACTAACTCTGGTATCTGCCGTTTCAACTTGAATGTATTCATTCAAGTCCAGTGTCTCCAGATGATCCTTCAAGTTCTTGCGAGCTATGGTGACTTCTGCTGCGTTGTCCAACATTTTCTGAGCCCATTCTCTGAGTTGTGTCCTCAAGATCCTCGGCATGTCTGATTTTTAGACCTGCTACTTTCTATCTGGTGGATTGAGTTTTATGAACGTGTTGATCGTCTTTGGACTTCTCGCATTCTTCCTTGCTTTCTGACTGTCCTCCTCTTTTGGATTTCTGTGACAAAGTCTGAAAGGTACGAGAGGAACGTGTATTAGTATCTTGATATCTATCAAGTTTTCTCAAAATATCCCTATTCCTGAGGTTATACCTCCTTTCAGAGGGCTCCTTTTGAGGAGACCTACCTCTGGAATGAGAACGCTTCTCTTTAGAAGTGTGTTTGCTATTTTCCATATTTTTTTTGTAGGAGTAGGAGTGTTTTTAGAAAAGACCTTTAACTGTGTAGTTCTTCTAATCTTTGTATATTATTAAGTAATTGTTCATCCGACATTGCTTCAATGTCAAGGTCAGGTATGTAGTTGGCTAAAGCTAGCCATGTTGCTCCTGGTCTACTTAGTGGACCGAGCCTGGTAATGTGATTTATATTTTTAGGGCGCCTTTAACCCAGAGCGCATGCTCCTGGTAAGTTAGTGGAATTTCAATATCCTTGAAAGGAATGTATTCCGTTGGTGGTTCATCTTCTTTGTAGAAGTGAAACACTCTGTCTGATGATATTCATGTGCCTCTGTCACAAAAACTACCCTACCACTTCTTGATGTTAGGCCACTTTTTATAGGTTTTAAAGTGATGGCTTTCCATAAATTTGTAGGAATGCTTATTGCATCCTCGTCGGTTTCTTGGAAACCTGTTATATCAAAAGCTGCTGGATCAGCCTCAGCTCCACCGTTCGCTGTGTAGTTGCCATTATCCGGCATTTTTTTGACTGAAAGTTTGCAGAGCAAGTTTCAAGGAAACAAAGATTAGGTGCACAATATTTTGGAACACTGTATCCTTCAACGTTGAACAAACCAAAAACTAATACATAGGATTTTCGTCCTACTCGGCTATGGCGGATATTATCCCTTTACCCACTCCTGTCTATTGGAGTATTACGGTAAATGGGGTCTCTGAGAAAAGCACGATTGGGTTACTTTAGTATCTAGCGTTAGGGATCCATGTAGTGTAGATCCCATATTCTCAATAGGCGATGCGCATTGGAATAATATATCTTATAGATTTGACGAAGGACTTAGGTCTCTATAAAATATACTAAACTTAATTGTGAGTGCCAGCTAGCTCAGAGGTCACTAGAAACTTTCTCAAATTCACAAGAAGGGATTAGTTTCTGACAACCGCTTAAACATGACAACTTTGTTTCCCTAGGACTGGAAAATATCTTCAGAGTCGTAGAAATAATAGATAAGTATTTCACTCAGTCAATAGTGCATGCTTCGTTTCTACAGAGTTGCAGAGTAATAGAGAGACCGGCGTTTTCAATGAAAGGTTTATTGAACAGTCTTCTTTCTCATGCAAGAGAGGTGAACTGCTACAATCGTTAGACAGAATGCAGAATGCAAAGTATAATGCGTACAGCAAGAATAGCCTTATGAAATAATACTGTAATAGCATTGTATGGTTTCTAAGCCATAAAAAAATACATACATAAATAACATAGACTAAAATACTCAACTGGTGCTTCTAAAATACGCCTACCCTAATGTACCTAACCTAGGTCTAGTACGAGGGAAGAAGTAAGTATGGTCTTTAGCATAGATTTGGTTTTTGCCAAGAATCTACCAAAGGTTTCTCTAGGTTCTAATCGGCTCTATACCTTAGAAAGAAGGAGGTATGGTATCTCTGCCTCAGGACTCGATGTCCCAACACCCCGCAAGGGGAGTCAGAAACACTGGAGCTGGATTTATCAGCAGAGAAGGGCAGCTTCCTGATCAGTGCGTCAGTTGGAGAGACGGTTTCCTTCGGCACTTGCTGTAGCGAGCTGCGTCGGGCAAGTAGGTCGTCGAACTGCTCTGAACCACTGTGCTTTGCCATAGCAAAAGAAGTTATATTAATACCTTGAAGGTGTTTAGGAATGCCATGTTTGACGTAAAGTCCGGCAAATGAACGTCATGAATGAACCCCTACGGAGCGGATGTTCATTGTAAAGCTAACTGTAGACCTAGGTCTAGTACGAGGGAAGAAGTAAGTATGGTCTTTAGCATAGATTTAGTTTTTGCCAAGAATCTACCAAAGGTTTCTCTAGGTTCTAATCGGCTCCATACCTTAGAAAGAAGGAGGTATGGTATCTCTGCCTCAGGACTCAATTTCCCAACACCCCGCAAGGGGAGTCAGAAACACTGGAGCTGGATTTATCAGCAGAGAAGGGCAGCTTCCTGATCAGTGCGCCAGTTGGAGAGTCGGTTTCCTTCGGGACTTGCTGTAGCGAGCTGCGTCGGGCAAGTAGGTCGTCGAACTGCTCCGAACCACTGTGCTTTGCCATAGCAAGTGAAGTTATATTAATACATTGAAGGTGTTTAGGAATGCCATGTTTGACGTAAAGTCCGGCATATGAACGTCATGAATGAACCCCTAAGGAGCAGATGTTCATTGTAAAGCTAACTGAGTTCTTGGAGAAATCAATATTAAAGCAAGGGGAAGTCCCTAACGGCTTAAGCTGGTTTTCCAAGAAATCGTAGTGATGTTTGGTGAACGAATGGAAGTAGTCATGCCTGTATTTGGGGAGCATGGGCTATGCCTAAATAAGGGCTTGATTTCTATGCCTATATAAGGACAATGTTAATTGTACCTATATAAGGGCATGAATCGGGGAAATCCATTCGGAATCTAAAACGCCATACAACAGTAGGGGCTTGGCAGCTCCCGCCAAGCCATAGAAAACTGTGCTCTCCTTCCAGCAACTGAGAGCATTAAGAATGCTGTTGCTTGCTGGAAGTGGAGCACAATTGCTATTACAGCGAGGGAGCGGCATGTTAGCAGCTCTCTATTTGTATTAGCAATGCCGTCTCCCGCAGGAGGCGGGGAGCCGGCAAGGACCACAGGGGCCTTGAAGCTCCCCCATGAAACCCAACAGAGTGGGTGCCCTGGGCGGGACCAGGAAACCACAATTGAGGCCGGGTATTGGGGTATGGTTTCCCCAGAGCCAAAATTGGCCAGGGAGGGGGGCTGTGCAGTCCCCCTCCCATTATTAAAGTAAACAAAAATTAAAAAAGGCCGGGCCCTGGGGGATGGGATCAAGGGGCCTAAATCAGCCCGGGAGGAGGGCCAAGTGGCCCCCTTCTCCCATTCAAAAAAGGCTTGGCCCCAGGGGATGGGGTCCCTGTGGCCCTAATTGTCCCAGGGATAGGGGGCCATGAGACCCTTCCTGGAATGCATTAAAGAAATGCGGGACGGGCAAGTCACCAGAGGCCCGCCCTCTTTCTCCATCACTCTGCAAACGCGCCCCTGCTGCACTGCTGGTTGGGGAATGAAGTCCCTGAGGATGTGTGGGGCCAACAAACCCTCCTGTTACCTCCAGTAAATCCCACTTTGCGCAATTGCTGAGTGGACTTCGGAGGCCATGCCCCCTTCTGCCACTACTCCACAAATGCGCATCTTGGTGCACTTCTGGCTGGGGAATGAAGTCCTATTGGGAATTCATGTTTCTTGGAACACCAGATGCCCTCCTGTTGCCTCCAGTAAGACCAACATAGCAGGATTCCTGAGAATTGGGTGGAGGCTCGGCCCCCTTTCCCCACCACTCTACAAACAAGACCAGTAGTTTAAAAAAAACATAGAAATTATTTAAAAAAACAAAGGCTAGGGGGACGTTATAGTTAAGAAATAGGATTTGAAAAACCTTAGAGAATCATTTAACAAATCACATGTTACAGGGTCATTATAGATAGGAAATAGAATTAAAAACACCTTTGAAATTCACAGAAAAAAGAAAGTTTACAGGGTTGTTATAGTTAGGCTCAGATTATACTTGCAAAAACCAGTGAAAATCAGCAGTTTTAGTACCCAGAGCTAACTATAACTTATGCTCCCGCAATGCACTGCTTATGATCTCACATATTGCATCACTCATGACATGGTAAGTGACATCACTGATGACATCTCAAATGAAAACAGAACCAGCATGAGATATGGGCTAATTCCTTTAAAAGGCTATACATTTAAGTGGCTAACAGGTTCTATGGAACTGCATTGCCACTTATGTAACTATAAGAAACATCTCCCTCATGTAATATGCCTGTGCCCAGTCTTGAAAAATGTAAGATGCTGCTGGCTGAAACCTTTGTTACGCAAACTCGGCATAAGGCAATGAATCACGGTTATTTGCGCATGTCTGCGTGGTGTAAGCTGCAGCTATCAGCCAAATGTGTGAAATTAATCAAAGAAGCATTAAAACTATTGAACTTACTGTTGGAGAGTGTTCTACTATCTTACACGTCGGAGAGTGCTTAGCCTTTTCATCCATTGGAGTTAGGCTAGATTGGGCTCTTGAATATTTTATTTTCAAACAGCCATGCAGACTATAGCTAAAACTAAAAGGTGCCTGTAGTAAGTTATGGCAGCTTTTTGATCGCTGCAGTATTTTTTGCTAGAGTTCACTAATCACAAATATTATGTTGCTGTCATTGGACATGTAGCAGAGGTGCTCTTTGATTGCTCTGCTGGGTGCATCTTAGTAACAACAAGATATGTATTAACTAGGCCTGGGCAGTAAATTCCATTCGCTCGCGGAGAACGCAAAATTGCCCAAAATTCTGCGTTCCATGACTTCACGAAATTGTTTGCTTGTTCGCGTTCTCAAAATGCGTGTTCATGAGATATTAGCACCTTGTGCACGCAAACAGCTATTGCGAACAGGAAAAAAGCATCGCAAAGAAGCAATTCCGCGTGTTCGCGGAATTTATGCGTGTTCACAGAGATTTTTTACCATTTCACGGAGATTTGCGTAACCCGATTACTCAAATTCCGCCCACCCCTAGTAGTAACCATATTTTTTCTACAACTCTTGGAAGTTCATACATTTGTGTATGGAGTAGGCTGTTATCCCCCTATTTTCTCATTTTTATTTGAGGGCCCTTTACATCCCATGTGGACAAAATCACACCTTGCACCTTAGTGGATCTGATTCTTAATAAAGTTGAGTGTTGCTATAAGTACCAATGGATCAAACTATGATTCGTCTGATGATCAGTTTTATTTGTTACTTTTAGATTGCTGCTTTTTATACACTGAGATGGTTTTAAATAAATTAATACAATAAAAGTTGGATCTATCTGCCTACACATAAGCCACTCTCACAGCAACTCATATACCCACACACCTACTCACACAGCCTTTCACCCATACTGTCAGTCACATAGCCACTCACTAACCCATACAGCTACTCACACACCCACTTATTCACACATACAGCCCCTAACTCACCAATGCTGTCTCTCAACAGAGACACTCACTCACCCATACAACCACTCACACACTCACTCATACACCTATACAATCACTCACACATCTACTCACTCACCTATGCAGCCACTCATACATATACTCACTCTCCAGTACAGCCACACACACACACACAATCAGTTAATCAAGCAGCCACTCAAACAGCCACTCAGACATCTATACACACACACAGTCACTCACCCATGCAGCCACTCACACAACCACTTAGTCACCAATACAGCCTCTCACATATCCTCTCACCCACCTATACAGCCACTCATACATCCACTCACTCCCTAATACAGGCACACACACAGCCACGCACTCATTCAAACAGCTACTCACACACACCTTCTTATTTACCCATACAGCTACTCATATACCCACGTATTCATCTATGCAGACACACACATACCCACTTGCACAACCATACAGCCGCTCACACATGGATACACACAGTCACTCTCATAATATATATTAGAAATAGTATCACTCATTAGAAGTACACAAAGTATATATGTTTAGCACACATAAACCTTTAGTAATTTGAGATGTCCTGAGAGATGTCATCAGTGATATCACTGACCATGTCAAGGGTTTTGTAATATGTGGTGTCATAAGTAATGCATTGCGGGGGCATATGTTATAGTTAGCTCAGGCAACTTTAACTACTGAATTTCACTTGTTTTATATGAGTATAACCTGACCCTAAATATAACGACACTGTAACCCTCGTTTTTTACAGTGAATGTCTATTTTTTTAAATGTTATTTTCTAACTATAACATCCCTATAACCTTTGTTTTTTTCAGTGAATTTCTAAGTTAAAAAAAATATATATTTCTTAACTATGATGTCCCTGTAACATTTGTCTTTTCAGTGAATTTCTAAGGTCTTTTTAATTCTATTTCCTAACTATAACGTTGCTTTAACATTTGGTTTTTTGAGTGAATATGTAAGGTTTTTTAATAATTTTTTCTACCTTATTATTTTTTAAATATATTTTCTAAATATAACGTCCTTGTGACATTTGTTGTTATCAGCTAATTTCTACTGTGTTTTTAGTTCTATTTCCTAAGTATAACATTGCTGTAATCTTTGTATTTTTCAGTGAATTTCTAAGTTTAAAAATATATATATTTCTTAACTATATTTTGCCTGTAACATTTGTTTTTTTAGTGACTTTCTAAGGTCTTTTTAATTCTATTTCCTAAATATAACGTTGCTGTAACATTTGGTTTTTTTAAGTGAATAAGTGAGGTTTTTAATAATATTTCCTAGCTTATTGCTTTTCAAATATGACGTCCTTCTGACATTTGTTATTTTCAGTGAATTTCTACAGTGTTTATAATTCTATTTCCTAAGTATAATATTGCTGTAATCTTTGTTTTCTCCAGTGAATTTCTAAGATTTTAAAAATATTTTTTTCTTGACTTTCATGTGTTTTTTAATCCTATTTCCTAACTATAACGTTCCTGTAACCTTTCTTTTGTGAATGTCTATGCTTTATTAGAGTGGTTGTGAGGTGTGTATAGTAGTATGTTGCTCATATTAATATCATTTTTTTTATTTAGGACTCGTGCACCCGTTGCGACCTGACGAGGTGGAGTCGTAACTCCGACGTAGTTTTGCCAGAACTGAAAAAGAGATATAGACACTTTAAAGGTTTTGTTTAAAATAAGTGGTTCACTAATAAAGTCATAAAGGTAACATATTTGCAGAGGAAAAACATTTTAAAGGCTGTTTTAATACTTTTTTTGGAGTCACGACACCATCGCGAACTGTGCAGGCACGTATTCCCGAAGTAACTGAAGGGTTGCAACTCCAGCGTAGTTTTGGCAGTAGTAAAAGACATTTATAGACATTTCAAAGGTGTTGTTTAAGGAGGGAGATTTACTATTAAAATAATAAGAGTAGTATAAATAGGAGAAAATGCATTTTATTGGTTGTTTTAATACATTTTGGGGAGTGGCAACATCGTCTTGAATTCCATGTGACACAGAAACAAATAGTTTGATAGGTTAGTCTCTCGAAGAGTTGTGGGTCATCAAGAAAGACATCAACGCCCAACTCTATGAGTTCATTGAAGTGAACAATGTCCTGGCCCTCTCCCAGTTCGGGCTACAGAAGTAACCATAGCACTGAGACTGCTCTCCTTGCTGTAACAGATGACATCCGCACACTCCTCGACCAAGGCAAGACTGCTGCCCTCAACCTACTGGACCTCTCAGCTGCCTTCAAGACTGCCTCTCACCACACCCTCTGTGCAAGACTCCACAACACAAGCATTTGCAATGAAGCCCTAGAAAGGATCCGCTCCTTCCTCACCTGCTGAACGCAGAGAGTCAGACATCCATTGGTCAACTCAGAACCAAGAGAGATTAGTTGCATAGAGTGTCAGGAATCCTACCTGAGCCCATTCCCTCTTCAACATCTACATGGCCGCACTTGTAGCCATCATCAGAAGCCACAGGCTCAACATCGTCTCCTACGCCAACAACACTGAGCTGATTCTCTCTTTCACAGACAAACCCACAGCCACCAAGAGCAGCTTCCACAATGGGATAAAGGCAGTCACCTCCTGTATGAAGGACAGCTGCCTCAGCTTAACTCAGACAAGACTGAAGTCCTTATACTGGGCTCCTCCCCCTCCTCCTGGGATGACTCTTGGTGGCCCAGAGCATTCGGAACCCTCCCCACACCCACGGTCTAAGCACCAAAGATCGGCATAATCCTGGACTCTTCTTTCTCAATGAACCGCCAAATCAATGCCGTTTTGTCCCCCTGCTTCCACACATTCCGCCTCCTTTGTAAGATCTTCAAGTAGATCCCCACGAGTCCAGAAAAACAGTCACACATGCGCTCATCAGCAGCAGATTCGACAACGGCAATGTACTCAACACCTGCACCAAACAGAAACTCCCAAAAAACTGCAGACCATCCAGAACACCTCCGCGAGACTCAACCTGAATATCCCATGTTGCAACCTCATCACTGGCCACCTGGGAGACCTTCACTGGCTACATGTCAACAAAAAAATCCCCTTCAAGCTTCTCAAGCACACCTACAAAGCCCTCAGCAATGCCGGACCTGCATACCACAACCACCACCTCTCCTTCTACACTCACACTAGACGTGTCCACTCTGCCCAATTGGTCCTGGCCACCATCCCACAGGCCATGGCTGGAGGATGATCCTTCTCCTACTTTGTTGCTAAGACCTGGAACTCCCTGCCTGTACAGCTGAGTTAATCACCATTGCTTCTCCAATTCAGAAGGAGCTTAAGACTTGGCTCTTCGACTGAACCACAGACCCATCACCTCCAACTGAGCACCTTGAGACCCTCCCAGGTGAATAGTCACACAATATAAGATTACTGATAGCTTTTTTTTGCTGTGTAAGTCACTATTTTTGGCTGACAAAGATGACATCTGCTGCTCTTCAGACTCCAGATGACCATAGCAAATCCTCCCAGGAAGATGAGCCTCTGAGACTGAAAAAAGAAAGCATTGTTCGGAGGTTTTTCTCCATTCCACCTGAAGAAAAAATGGTGAATGCCCACAAAGTAACTTGCACAATTTGAACAAAGGATCTTTCTAGAAGGTCTGAAAAGAAGTAACTGTGTGGGGCTATAAATCTGGGTGCACAGACATAATATCGAGTCCAAAATATCGCTTGGACATAATATCGAGTTGTAAATATAGACTGGACAAAATATCGACAGGACAGAATATAGATAACCAAAATATCGTTTTTAAGGTAAGTGATGTAATATCGACTGTTAAACATATAGAAAGTTAAAATATCGAAGTATATAATATAGATAGTTAAAAATATCGAATTTTTAATAATATCTAATTTTTTATAGTGTATTTTTATGTTATAATATGTGTGAAAAGTATGTATTTATGTTATAATTAATTTTAATTAATGAATTTTGTTTTTATATTTATTGCGCAATTTAATTCTGTAGTGGGTTGTGGGTTTATAGGGGAATAGGGTGGGAAGTAATTTAAATATAATTAATTAAATATGTAAATATATTTATTGATAGTCATTTTTAATTAATTGTTAATTAATTTATACTTGTTAATTAATTGCATTTTAATTGGTAATTAATTTTAATTAATTGATTAATTGGTAATTATGTAAATGTTACTAATTTATTTTCTGTAGTGGGTTGATAAGGAATTGGGTGGGAAGTAATTTAATTATAATTAATTAAATATGTAAAATTATTTATTGATAGTAATTTTTAATTAATCGTTAAAATATTTATATTTGTTATTTAATTAAATTTTAATTGGTAATGAATTTTAATTAATTGATTAATTGGTAATTATGTAAATTTCACTAATTTATTTTCTGGAGCGGGTTGTGGGTTTATAGGGGAATTGGGTGGGTAGTAATTAAATTATAATTAATTAAATATGTAAAATTATTTATTTGTATTTATTTAGAATTAATTATTAATTAAGTATTTATGGGTAATTATAAACATTTTATTTGCCAATTAATTTAATTTAATTGATTAATTGTTAATTATGTTAATTTTAATAATTTATTTTCTGTAGCAGGTTGTGGGTTTAGAGGGGAATAGGGTGGGAAGTAATTTATTAATAATTAATTAAATAATTAAATGAATTTAATTGTATTTAATTGGAGAT
The DNA here is from genome assembly GCF_964263255.1 of Lissotriton vulgaris. Taxonomy (NCBI): domain Eukaryota; kingdom Metazoa; phylum Chordata; class Amphibia; order Caudata; family Salamandridae; genus Lissotriton; species Lissotriton vulgaris. The sequence continues at coordinate 2,005,980,004 of NC_141689.1, read as the reverse complement.
ATTTGCTAAAATAATTTTTAATTATTAAATAATTAATTGGTAATTTTTTATTAATTTGTATTAATTGGTAATCAATAGAAATAATTATTGTTAATTAGTAATTTTAATATATTAATTATTATATTATATTACATTTTTAATTAGTTTTTATTAATTATTAATAGATATTAATTTAGCGACCACTGCGCCTCTGGCCTGGTCGCCCCCCTGCTCCTCTCCGCCTACCTGCTGACAGAGTTCCGACGCCGCCAGCAGCGCCCCAGCCGCCGCTGGGCCGCCCGCTCTGCCGGTCCCGTTCCCGCGCCTCCTGCCTGCGGCCCCGCCCCCCCGCCACTAAGCATGGGCGAATTTTGCGGATCTCGCGTTCGCGAATTTGCGGATTTGCGAACTCGCAATCCGCAAAATCTGCGAATTCTTGCGAATTTGCGGATTTTTTTTTTTTTGTGTTCGCAAGGATTTCTGCCAGTTCGCGAGGGTTTCGTACCAGTTCGCAATTGCGAACTTACATTTCGTCGCGCAACGGTCGCGAATTATGTTGTTTCTACGTCTGGTTCATCATCACAGGTTCCCAGCACCCTCTGTTTCACCACTGCAACCCTCTGTTACATCAATGCCACCCTCTGGTTCATCATTACTGTAGATTATGGGGGGGAAAAGCAAGCACACCATCCCTGCTTCAACTCAGATGAATTAATTTGGGGTTAGTTTATTAATGTGTCACTGTTTTAAAATTCCAGTCTGGCACCTGCTTCCTTATCTGTAATTTTGCTTTCTGTTGCAGTGCATTTTTTTTCCCCAGGACCTTCTTTGTGGCCTACTTGTAGCTATTGTATGAGCCTGCTGTGAGGGTCAGAGCAGGGTCATACAATTGTTGCAACTAGCAACTGAATTCTGGAGGGGCCCCAGTCAGGAAGCACTACCGGGAATTGTTACTAATGATGAGTTTGAACTCTTGCCCCTGCCGAGTGCTTTCACTTTTGAAAAACTCGTTTTTCTGCAATTTCGCGGGGTTCGCGGGGTGCGAACACGCGCAAGATCGGATTCGGAAGCCGCAAATTCGTGCGAATATGCAATTTGTTTTTTTTGCGGCGTGTTAGTTGGCAAGGTTTTGTGCGTTTTTGCGAGCCGCTCGTAGCGCAAGACGCGAAGTTACCCTCGCGGTCGTTCAAGGGCGCAGCCATCTTGTTTGCCTGACGTATTTCCGTTTCCGGGCGCGAAGTGTAATCTCGCAAAGTCCGCGGTTTGCCAGTACAGTCTCGCGCGTGTTCGCAAGGAAAATCTCGCGCGAACTTACCCGCGCGGTCGTGAACGGGCGCGGCCATCTTGTTTCTCATTCATTGCTATGGTTCTGGGCATGGTCTTTGTATCCTCTGTCAATCTCTGCCATCCTTTGCTTGTTTGAAGTTTTTTTTTATCTATTTTACTTATTATATATCCCTCTATTTTTCTAGCCCTATATTTTTGTGTTTACTGCTACTTTTGGTTAATTTTAAACTACTTTTGTAAACTCTTTTCTTTTCTTCTCTTCCCTATTCTATTTTCTTTATTCCTTTCCGCCCAGACCATGGTGAAGGGAGCCGGGAAGCATCCCGAGAAGGGGAAGGGTCCAGCACCCCGTGTCCGGCTCCCGTGCGGGCGTTTGAGGGGGGAGCTAGTGATGCCACGGGAGATCTTTACCCCAGAGGAGGTGGCCCAACTCATTTTTTATGTTCAGCGCCGCCTCCCCAGGACCATCATGGGAGGCGGCAGGATCAGTGCCGGGTACGGGGCCCGGGAGCGCCGGAAGCGGTGGGAGAAGGTGTGCCAGGCCATTTACCACCACTCTCGGGTCTGGCGCACCTACAACCAGGCCACCCACCGCTGGACGGATGTCCTGACCCGTGAGCGAGATCTGCTCGACCTCCTTGGCCTTGAGATCCCCGGGCTTGGTGAGTAGTAGTAGCTATGTCTTTACTACTATGTTTTCTCCTGCTGTGTTATTATATTGCAAATTTTTGTTTTTTACCAAGAGCAATAATGCTGCTCATTACATTGTAGGTACATTTTATTTCAAAATCTTCTGTGCATTTCAGGTACACTGCTCTCCTTCTCAGTAGTGTTGCTACTATGCTTATTTGTTTTAGATTTTGTGTTCATTTCATTGGCCTGTGAAATTATGTATGAGTGTAGTTGAAAGAACTGCGCAATGCTACACACTAAGGTTCAGATTTTTAATTACCGGCGCATCCCTGCAAAGTTGCAGGGATGCGCCAGTAATTGTGCGTCACGCCACCATCACCCATGGTGCGCCGTATTACAATGCGGCGCGCCATGGGCCCAAAACGTCACCAAAGCGTTACGCATCTGTGCCGTAAAGGTGGCGCATTGCTGGAGTTGCGTCGCAACGATGGTGCAGCTCCATCAATTCTCTGGGGTGCCCTATCTCCCCAATGCTGCGTCAAGCCGTACGTCTGCTTCAAGCAGGCGCAGGGTTTGAGTCACGCATCATTGTCCTCAAAGTGACTGATTGAAATCTTGTAGATTTCCCTCAGCCACTTTTAGGATGCGTTCCTGCGCAGGAACGCCCTCCCTTGCGCCGGAACACCCCTATTGGCGCAGGGCTTTACAACGTGATGCATCTCCCAGATGCGTCACGTTGTTAATATACGCCGCACCATTGCGCCTCTTTTGTGCTGTCGCTGCGTCACAAAAGTCACGCAACAATGGAGCAAAAGAGCCGCAAGGGCCTTATAAATCAGCCCCTACAGACTCAAGTCCAGTCCTTCCTTTGTACACATGGCGATAAGAAGAAATAGTGGTGGTGGATTAATAGTTTGAGTATTTTAATGACTGGTGAATGTAGTAGGAAACTTTAGTGTTGTCGCTGATCTTCAATCACGATGGACTTTGGCTGTCACTTTGCGTGCTGCGGACTGCTGCCTGCCAATCCTAGGCAAACCTTTTTAGTACTTTGTTTAGTGAGTTACATAGGGTAGTTTCCAATTCGACGGTCCGCAAATCAAGCAATACTAAAGTAATGACGTAGTCGACCACATGAGATTGGTCAATAATATATCCCGTGGAGTCGTTCCCTATTTGCTATTTCGCAAAAATATTTTGTTACTTTGTTAGTTCTTTTTTAAATGTTTGATTTGGTTGAGAAATAAATATCATCCATGTTTTCTGTTTTTCTTTCTTTCATGTTGTACATCAGCTTCCCCCAGGGGCAAGAGGAGGACACAGGAGGAGGAGGAGGAGGGTGCTGTTGTCGATGCAGGCCAGGACCGGGCAGTCGAGGGCTCCTTTGCTGGCCCCAGTAAGTTTTAATTTTAATTGTACTTATTTTTTCCTAGCGTTCCTCATTCGATTTTTTCTAAATCGTCTTTGATCTTCTTGTAGACAGGATCTAAATTCTTATCCCTATGACTCCGTGTGGTATTACTAGATTATTCTTATTAGTCTGTCTGTGTAGCTAACTAAGATTGCACATTTGGCATTTCCATTGGACTCCCATTCTAGTCAGCAATAGCTCTATGCACTGAGTGTAGTCCTCTGGGATTGTCCATAATGTCTTTTCAAGTATTCTAAATGTTTATGCTTTGACCATTGCCAACAATAAAAAGGTGAATGACCACCACCAAGAAATAATAAGATACTACTTTACTTTTGGTTTGGATAGGACAATCCATTCTACTACTGTTGCAGGGACAAATCTGCACAAACAGAACTATGGACACTAAATAATGCATCGCTTAGCTTATCAATTATAATAGGTGCTGTAACTGTTAGACTTTCCACATACCTCAGTGATAACAGACTTTGTAGTTGAACCCCCAATCTCCTTACTGACTAGATAGTGTGGCAGAGTCATTTAGCTCCCAAAGTCACCGATGGCAGAGGCACGGACTCATGCTTGCAAAAATTCGAAAACCTTTAGCTCATCCACTCTAGTCTGGAGGACCAAAAACCACAGAGTCTATTTAAGTTTAAAAGCTTTATTAAAAGTAAACACATTTATTAAATTCAAGTTTGTCATAAAAGTGAACGTGTAACTGAAAATGGAAAAGTGCTTAGTGCTGACGATTAATTGGACACATTTCTTGTGGTCGAGCCGAGCTCTCACCTGGTTTGAACTTGATCCTGCTCGTGTTCTTAGAAGTCAAGGTTCTGTCTGTTAGGAGAAAAAGTGGTGCGTGTTAAAAAGTAAAAAGCAAACATTCATCAGTTGTGCCAAAAAGTGCAGCAAGACAACAGCCTTCCCTGGAAAAAGGGACATTTTTACTCTAGAGTACACAGTCAAAAATTATTAAATTGTACACTTTTTTTCACATTTCTTTCTTCCTCCTAGACCAAATATTATATAGTAGTGAGTGGTGTATTCTAACATTATTAAATGTACTTTGTAGGTGGAACATCTGGAGACGGGGCCAGCGCGGAGGTGGTGGCATTGGACGAGGAGGACAACTCTGGGGAGGATGCGGTGCAAGTGCCGGAAAAGGACATGCCTGTGAGGGTTCACACGGTGGTGGCGGGCAGAGGTAAGCTATACATTCCTTAGTCATTGAGATTGAAGACTGCAGAGTGTGCTTTCTGCACGGGTGTATTATAAAAAAAGCAGGTAGTAGCCTCCTCTAAATGTACTTCGACTTAGCTGTGAAGTTTTTGGCGAGAAGAATCCCAATCAGATCTGAGGTGAACTTGATGGATGGGATGAACGAAAAGCGAAAGAAGGGTGTAAGTAAGTGTGGAAGCACGAGAAATGTAATGATGACTGGCAAAGAAGAATGATATGTGTTTGCTTGGTCCCCGAGGTGGCTGGGAAGGTAAGAAAATGGTATGGTGCATGGCTGGGTGAATGATGAAGCAAGGATGGGTGGAAGGAGAACAGCCTGGGTGGGTGAGACAGAAACTGTATGTGTGCAATATACTTTGAATGGATGGATGCCTGGATCATTCATGGTACTATCTGACTCTTAGATAGCATATGTGAATCTAGAGAGAGTAGACGGTCACTGGATGAACTAAGTGTTACTTTGAAGAGCATGTAACACCGCACCCGCACGTCCGTTCCAGTGTAGGAAAGGCAAGGAAAAGAAGTTGTAACGTTGTCCAAAGACTACCATGAATAGTAGCAGTAGTTTGTATTGCAACTGCAAGCACAGCATATATCCAGTTATTACGGTGGGCACTCCCTACCTCCCTTAATAACTTTAGTTTAGTAGTAGTACGTCATTCATGTGTGGGGGTATCACTGTTCACTCAATAATAAGCAAAGCACCTAAAGTCATCCCATATGTCATCAAATACATCCCATGTGAAGTGATAGATAATCAGATAATTTAGCTTCTTCATTTTCCTTTTCTAATACTCATTTGCACTGTAGGGTGAAAGCTAAATTAATTAAGCAGTAGCCCTTTTAACAGAGTATTCTCAGTGCCACCCGTAATAGAAAAGTAAGAGCTTCACCACCTGCATGTACTGGACCGGTACAGTAACGCAAGTCTGTCTCACTCACCATGGTGTGCGTCTGTTTTTCTCGGGTGCAAGTTCACTGCGCTGGCATTATGCCGGCTTGCATAAGATAACGTACCAATTTTCCTAAACAAGAGAGAAGAAGAAGAATAAGAGTGGTGTACTGTCATAGTCGACTGTAATAGAAGTCCATAGTGCTCGTAGAATTTGTTCCTTAAACTCCCACTAATGTTAGAGCAAGGATGAAGAAGTCGGAGGTTACATAGATACTGTCCTCAATAGTTATGCACTGTGCTTTCAATTTGCTACTTGTACTGTGACAACTTTCTGCTCAATCATTTTGTGTTAATCTTAAGGAGCATTGGTTACAGACTATGTCTTTCTTTTTTCATGTAGTTGCTCCTTCCAAATCCAAGACACCATCAAGGAGGAAGGAGCTGGCTCGAATGGCCCGGCAACGGAGGCTGGATGCCACTGTTGCTGAATATCGGCGGCTGGTGGCCCTGGAGGAGGAGGAGACGCAGTCTGGAACAACAACAACGTCCACTGGGACAGCTGCCTCCTCCTCCGTGCGGGCTGCCAGCCAGCGCAGTGCTCCAGCGGTACGGAGCCGGGCTACCAAAGCCAAACGCCACCGCCCAGCAGCAAAGAAAGCAGCTGCCCCTCACAGGATTTGCAAGGCACACCGGCGCCGCTTATCCCTCAGACTGTCCTACCTGGAGCAGGAGGTCCATAATTATAAGAACGTGGTGGAGGGCCTCCGCTTCGAACTTGCCACCCTCCGCAAGGAGCATGATGCCCTGGCTGCTAATTCCAACAGCACCCTGCCATAGTGTCCCTTGCCCCTTTTTTAGAGACTTTTGGGGGGTGGGAATTGGGAGTTGTGATTTTTGGGGACTTTTGAAGGACAATCGTTGGGGTTAGGGAGGGTCTTGCGGGAGATTCTTTTGTTAGGGCTATAAAAATATACTTTTTGAAACTTTATCTGACCATACCTGTTTTTTACTGCTTTTGAGTCTGGTGGGTGGGGGTTTAACATAACAGTAAGTTTGTTTTCCTGAATAGTCCTAGGACTTTAGTAGTACTACCGTCAATCAAATCTCTCGTCTCTCCTAATACTCCATTATACTACCTCCAACCAAACGCCTATCTTACCTGTAATTTCTGTTTGCAAGTAGGGCTAGGCCCAGGGCTGGCTCCACGGGAAACAGCAAATAAGGTTGGCAATCCTGGGCGGATAAAATTTCCTCATAGCGGTGGTACTAGTGGTGTGACACAGTGGCAGTTGCTTGCCTATGAAAAAAAGAAAATGAAATCTGGTTTGTCCTCCTGAGCAATACAAAGGTACAATACAGAATATAGCAGGTGACAGAAGTACACTAGAACAGTGCCACGTTGTAGCCTAACAAATGTTAAAGTATAACTAATTCGGTTGAAGTTCTTTGACATTAGCCATGGGTCTTTGTCAAGCAGAGTAAGAATATATCCTCGGATTTCTTCACCAGCCTGTTGCTATCACCTTATCCTCCCCAGCAAGTGTGTGGATTTATTGCTGTAATTTAGTCACACATCAATCAAAACCACACAGCCCGGGGGAAGAGGGTTAGGGTTTGAAAAATGGATGGGTACGGGGGTTTTTGGGAAAGGTTTTGGGAGACAAGAAAAAGTAGCACAGCATGGACGAACAATTGTGAACATAAACAAATCTTTGGGTACAAACCTATCCATCAATCTTTGAAAGTGCATACACTACTGTAACTGCATGCATGTCAGTTAAAAGTAATTAGTACTTTCGACAACTGTGGAAGAAAGAATGCGACAGTACAGGGCGTGGGTGGAAATATTGATAACTATATTCAACATAAGGTCTCTGTAGCCAGATACCTGAGAGCCTTGCTGGTCACTATAAATCCATTCACAACAACACTCAATGGGGTTGGTCTGGAAGGTGTCAGGTTTACTCCCCGTGATCCAGTCGATGCAAATATGGTTCCACCTCCAAATGTCACCAACACCCAGAAGTGTAAACACAGGGTGTTCGAGGCATTAGGCGGGGGAGAAAAATAACAAACTAAAATAAAAAATGTGGGATGGGTAAAGGTAGGGTCAGCAGGGAAAGGATACCTGTAACAGAAGACAAGACAGGCATCAGTGAAGTGCTGTCCTAACATACAAGGGTACTCTCATATAGTCTCACTAAATAGTCTGCAAGTCTCCCGCCTACTCATGGGAAATGTAGTTTCATAGTACGGTAGGCGCTTAGGGGCTGCGTAACCTGACAGAAGGTATAGTAGATAGAAAAGGAGAAATTGCTTTTTTTCTAGGTGTCCCCTCACTCACCAGGGTTGCCCCTTGGTGACATGCTTCATCATTGGGGCCATCCCAGTCCTCTACGGCCTGGGGCGTGCTGCGACTTGCGAATTACGTAGGAGCACTTACAAATGACTATGTGTGGTGCAGATGTGATAGTGGAGTGGACTAAGTGATGTGTTAAGGGATCAATGTAGAAGCAGAGAGAGAGCCAAGAAATGCAGTCACAGTCAGAGAAAAAGGCAAGGGATACTGTATCTATGTGGTTGTAGTGGTCCTGTTGGAAGTGGTAAGTAAGTTGCCCGCAGAAAAAAAATCCTCCTATTAGCGGCACTCCTCCATTGCAGCCGACGCTTCGTCCATCGATGTTGGTCACCAGAAGACACCCTGTCCACTGCCTGCCTGATGCTGAATTGTGGCTCGCTACTGTGAAGCCTGACTCCATCCTTTTTTCCCCATTGCAGAGACTGAAACCCGGCCTGTAATTATTCAACGAAAAACAGGAAGTGATATAATATTACAACACCACTGATAAATAAATATAAGGTATGTAGGCTGTGGAGTGCAAAAAGTCACAATTTGTTTTTCCTAGTAGACAGTACAATGTTTTTGAAAGTGCGTACTCTGAGTCACCTTTTGAAGGATAAATAAGTATGGGCAAATTAATGTATCGGATCTTGCCCCTCAAGCTAGGTGTACTGTAAACTGTGTTTTAGAACAAAATTAGATCTTCCTAGCAGTGCTCCCACCCAGACCCTTACTAAAGCCAGTCGCAAAAATGTAGAAGACCCCCAATCAAATCTCAAAAAACGAGGCCTAGCAGAAAACTGGTGACAAAACTTACTTTGAAAGTAAAAGTAGGCCGAAGTACCCTAATTACCCATTACCCACCGTGGATTGCATTCAAACCACTTGCAAGCAACCAAGCAAAAGTAGCCATAGCCAGCATCGCTCCAAGACTCGAAATCCCCCCCACTCAAACACATGCAATAGAAATACTGCTAACCCTAACGAACCCTAAGTTAAGAATAGTGGCAAAGGCTTTCTTTAACTATGCCAAATCCCCCCTTTCCCACCATGGATTTTCTTCAAATGACTTGCAACCAAAATTACACATTCTCACGAGTGCTCTAAGACCCCAGAACTCAGTTTGAAAAATCTAGAACACCCCGAAACACATGCAATCCTGCTGCTAGGGCTAACCCTAACGAACCCTAAGTTACAAAAAGTGCCAAAACTAAAGGCTTTTCCGCGCGGATTTTGTCCCAACCACTTCTACCCGGTATTAGACCTTCCCAGGAATGCCCCAAGACCCGGCAACCCACCCGCCAAGAAGCGTAACACCCCCAAACAGGCCAAAAGCAAAATCTCATACTTGCAATATTTCTGGGCCTTCGGTCCAAACGCGCTGCGTAGCTAGGCCATAAGTCGGGGTTGGCACGACGGATTTCCTGAAAAGCAAATGCAATCAAGATTAGAGTGTCCCAGCAGTGCTCCCAGACCACGAAACTCACCCGCAAACAGACGGAACCCCCCCTAAGAGCACCTCAAAGGCAAGCAAGTCATCAAAAACACACAAAAAATTCCGCCTGGGATTTGGTCCAAAACACTTTTATCCGGTATTAGAGCTTCCCAGCAATGGCCCCAGAGCCGTCAACCCAGGAGAAAACGAGTAGAAGACCCCCAAACAGCCAAAGAGCAAAAGTACAAAAATGGGGACTTAGTCACTTTTTCACAAATTTCCCAAATCACTCCGCGCACGCTCTGCAGCTAGGCCCTAAGTCCCCTCAGCCACCATGGATTTGCTTCAAACCTCTTGCAAAGTAAAGTATATATAGCCAGCAGTGCTCCCACACCACGAAACTCACCCACAAACACCAGGAAGCCCCCCAAACAGGCCCCCGAAAACGCTACATAGAGCAAAATGTCAGAAATAGCCCAAAAAAAAATCGGCCTGGATTTTGTCCCAACCACTTCTACCCGGTATTAGACCTTCCCAGGAATGCCCCAAGACCCGGCAACCCACCCGCCAAGAAGCATAACACCCCCAAACAGGCCAAAAGCAAAATCTCATACTTGCAATATTTCTGGGCCTTCGGTCCAAACGCGCTGCGTAGCTAGGCCATAAGTCGGGGTTGGCACGACGGATTTCCTGAAAAGCAAATGCAATCAAGATTAGAGTGTCCCAGCAGTGCTCCCAGACCACGAAACTCACCCACAAACACCAGGAAGCCCCCCAAACAGGCCCCCGAAAACGCTACATAGAGCAAAATGTCAGAAATAGCCCAAAAAAAAATCGGCCTGGATTTTGTCCCAACCACTTCTACCCGGTATTAGACCTTCCCAGGAATGCCCCAAGACCCGGCAACCCACCCGCCAAGAAGCATAACACCCCCAAACAGGCCAAAAGCAAAATCTCATACTTGCAATATTTCTGGGCCTTCGGTCCAAACGCGCTGCGTAGCTAGGCCATAAGTCGGGGTTGGCACGACGGATTTCCTGAAAAGCAAATGCAATCAAGATTAGAGTGTCCCAGCAGTGCTCCCAGACCACGAAACTCACCCACAAACACCAGGAAGCCCCCCAAACAGGCCCCCGAAAATGCTACATAGAGCAAAATGTCAGAAATAGCCCAAAAAAAAATCGGCCTGGATTTTGTCCCAACCACTTCTACCCGGTATTAGACCTTCCCAGGAATGCCCCAAGACCCGGCAACCCACCCGCCAAGAAGCATAACACCCCCAAACAGGCCAAAAGCAAAATCTCATACTTGCAATATTTCTGGGCCTTCGGTCCAAACGCGCTGCGTAGCTAGGCCATAAGTCGTGGTTGGCACGACGGATTTCCTGAAAAGCAAATGCAATCAAGATTAGAGTGTCCCAGCAGTGCTCCCAGACCACGAAACTCACCCACAAACACCAGGAAGCCCCCCAAACAGGCCCCCGAAAACGCTACATAGAGCAAAATGTCAGAAATAGCCCAAAAAAAAATCGGCCTGGATTTTGTCCCAACCACTTCTACCCGGTATTAGACCTTCCCAGGAATGCCCCAAGACCCGGCAACCCACCCGCCAAGAAGCATAACACCCCCAAACAGGCCAAAAGCAAAATCTCATACTTGCAATATTTCTGGGCCTTCGGTCCAAACGCGCTGCGTAGCTAGGCCATAAGTCGGGGTTGGCACGACGGATTTCCTGAAAAGCAAATGCAATCAAGATTAGAGTGTCCCAGCAGTGCTCCCAGACCACGAAACTCACCCACAAACACCAGGAAGCCCCCCAAACAGGCCCCCGAAAACGCTACATAGAGCAAAATGTCAGAAATAGCCCAAAAAAAAATCGGCCTGGATTTTGTCCCAACCACTTCTACCCGGTATTAGACCTTCCCAGGAATGCCCCAAGACCCGGCAACCCACCCGCCAAGAAGCATAACACCCCCAAACAGGCCAAAAGCAAAATCTCATACTTGCAATATTTCTGGGCCTTCGGTCCAAACGCGCTGCGTAGCTAGGCCATAAGTCGGGGTTGGCACGACGGATTTCCTGAAAAGCAAATGCAATCAAGATTAGAGTGTCCCAGCAGTGCTCCCAGACCACGAAACTCACCCACAAACACCAGGAAGCCCCCCAAACAGGCCCCCGAAAACGCTACATAGAGCAAAATGTCAGAAATAGCCCAAAAAAAAATCGGCCTGGATTTTGTCCCAACCACTTCTACCCGGTATTAGACCTTCCCAGGAATGCCCCAAGACCCGGCAACCCACCCGCCAAGAAGCATAACACCCCCAAACAGGCCAAAAGCAAAATCTCATACTTGCAATATTTCTGGGCCTTCGGTCCAGACGCGCTGCGTAGCTAGGCCATAAGTCGGGGTTGGCACGACGGATTTCCTGAAAAGCAAATGCAATCAAGATTAGAGTGTCCCAGCAGTGCTCCCAGACCACGAAACTCACCCACAAACACCAGGAAGCCCCCCAAACAGGCCCCCGAAAACGCTACATAGAGCAAAATGTCAGAAATAGCCCAAAAAAAAATCGGCCTGGATTTTGTCCCAACCACTTCTACCCGGTATTAGACCTTCCCAGGAATGCCCCAAGACCCGGCAACCCACCCGCCAAGAAGCATAACACCCCCAAACAGGCCAAAAGCAAAATCTCATACTTGCAATATTTCTGGGCCTTCGGTCCAAACGCGCTGCGTAGCTAGGCCATAAGTCGGGGTTGGCACGACGGATTTCCTGAAAAGCAAATGCAATCAAGATTAGAGTGTCCCAGCAGTGCTCCCAGACCACGAAACTCACCCACAAACACCAGGAAGCCCCCCAAACAGGCCCCCGAAAACGCTACATAGAGCAAAATGTCAGAAATAGCCCAAAAAAAAAATCGGCCTGGATTTTGTCCCAACCACTTCTACCCGGTATTAGACCTTCCCAGGAATGCCCCAAGACCCGGCAACCCACCCGCCAAGAAGCATAACACCCCCAAACAGGCCAAAAGCAAAATCTCATACTTGCAATATTTCTGGGCCTTCGGTCCAAACGCGCTGCGTAGCTAGGCCATAAGTCGGGGTTGGCACGACGGATTTCCTGAAAAGCAAATGCAATCAAGATTAGAGTGTCCCAGCAATGCTCTCAGACCACGAAACTCACCCACAAACAGACGGAACCCCCCCTAAGAGCACCTCAAAGGCAAGCAAGTCATCAAAAACACAAAAAATTTTCCGCCTCGGATTTGGCACAAACCACTTTTAGTGCTTCCCAGCAATGGCCCCAGACCCGTCAACTCACCTGCAAAGAGGTAGAACAACACCCCCACAAGTGCTGAGTCTTTCTTCATTGGGCGTAAACCAGCCCTCTGCTTTGATGGAAATAGGAGTCTGGAGGAGGAGGATAGAGGAGCATGTTCTTCTGAACTTGTGAACCTGAGGAATGCAGACTGCGGCACCTTCAAATAAATTAGCAAACAAGTGAAGACAGTTCTGCTGATGGGCTTGTTTTTGTGATTATCTGATTAAAGTTTGAATTATATTAACTGTGCACAACAAAGAAAGACAGACACACAGGAATAAAAGTGAATAAGGATGAAAAAGAAAGTTATTGATTCGTTGTCTCATTTTCAGGGCTCGAAGTCGGTATCACGGTCCAGGAATAAGAATAAGGCTTCGTCATCATACTCTGCGAATTCAGCCAGGGTGAGGTCAGTGCCACCTGACAGAGTAGAAATTCCCTCATCTATGGTGCTGGCCACCTCCTCTTCATCCGGCACGCTCTCTCGTACTCTTATATCTGGTGGTATGAGGTGCTGATTCATCTTGATCATTGTTAACCTCTCCACATTTTTGGGCGAGAGGCGGCTCCGTTTGGGAGTTACAATCCCACCAGCCGCACTGAAAACCCGTTCAGAAGACACACTTGCGAGTGGGCAAGACAAGTAGTTTAAAGCCAGGTTGGTGAGCTGTGGCCACAATTCTTTTTTCCCATGCCAATACGCCAATGGGTCAGAATTAACATAGACCTCTGTGGAGTCATTCAGATAGTCCTTCACCATCGACTCAAGGTCCTCCTCCAAGGTTCCTCCACTTTGCGTAGCTCTTGCTGTGCCTCTGACCTTTTGAGAACCAAACCCACGCAGAGCTAGCCAATCCTCTTCAGCCTCCAATGTTTCTGTTGTCTTTCGTGCAGATGATCCGGTTGCCGGTGTCTTTAACGGCTGAGAGGTCACTTGTGCCACAGCCACAGGTGCAGAAGTGGATTGTTTTGACTGGGGATGGCCTGCTGATGTACTGCCATTTCCTTCAATTTCCAGCCGTTCTGTTTCAAACTTCTTGGCTGACAAGGCTAGCCAACGTTTGTACTTTGTAACATCTTCATCAGCAAAAGGAAAGAATGCTCTGCCTGCCAGCGCCTTTTTGTAGCGTGGATCCAGAATAGTAGCACAAATGTAATGCTGTTCTGAGTGGATCTTTTTAAGACGTTCATCACCTTGTAGGAGCTCTAATAATTGCTCAGCCAGAAGCAAAGAGTCTTTCTTTTTGTCATCTTTTCGAAACACAGAACACACCTCCTTCAGTTGGTCCTCCAGCATGTACAACAATGGGATAGCTTTTCCCAAATTAGAGTCCTCCTTGCTGACTGCACGTGTGAAGACCTCAAAAGGACGAAGCATGCGTGTTAGGCTTTCAACTATGTTCCATTGCGGCCCACCCATCCTCAGCTCCTCTATACCCTCTTTCAAGAAATATTGATCGAGTTGCGTATACTGCTCATACAGACGCTCAAGCATGTAGAAGGTTGAGTTCCAACGTGTTACCACCTCCTGGATGAGTGCTTTCACTGGCATTTGACATTGATATAGCATGCTCCTCAGCTGCTTGCGGGCCTTAAAAGAATGCCTGAAATGCTTGCAAATTTTTCGGCAGTTCTCCAATACACTGTACGCTGCACTGCGTTTATTACCCAAGAATTTTTGGACAACCAGGTTTATACAGTGCGCCAAACACGGCACTCTGAAATAGTAACCGTCCCTCATGGCCTTAACTATATTGGAGCCATTGTCCGTGGAAACATAACCAACCTTGCGTTTTAGTGGGGACAGACAGTTAAGGACCTTTGTGTTAAAGACATCCAAAATGTTTTCTGCTGTGTGACGTTTCTCCAAACCAAACATGGCTAGTGTTGCATGTTTCCGAGCACCTTTAAAAACAATGTTAGTGTCAACACCTGAGTTTAGCTTTGCTTTAGCCCCTGAAAAAGAGACCCAGTGTGCAGTGATGCACATGTAATCAGCGCCTGCGCCACTGGTCCACATGTCTGTTGTCAGATGTATAGTGTGAACAGCACTCTTCTGCAAAGCTGCCCCAATCACCTTCAGAACATCTTCATGTAGTGCTGGAACCGCAACTCGGGCAAAATAGAACCGGCTAGGAACCTTCCATTTAGGGCAGAGCGCTGTCACTAATTCTAGAAAACCAACCCCTTCTACAAAAGAAAAAGGGAGAAGGTCCAGAGCTAGCATTTTAGCCAGCTTAGTGTTATACAGACGGGTCATTGGGTGGTTGCGTTCATATTGCGCTTCTGTAAACAACATCTTTTTAATGTTGCCCTGGACCAATGATTTACGGGATGATGATGATCTCTTCGACCCAGTTACGCTCGCTGATGAACTTTTCCGCATTGATGTCTCACTCTCTCCCACACTCTTAGTGTGGCTCCCATGGGGTGTGCTGCTGACATGGGAACTGGGTGTAAGTGAAGTGTTTGAATCGTCTTCTTCTACCTCCTCGTCATCAGCAGATGACAAATCAACGTTTTCATTACGTGCAATTCCGGCTTTCTTGACCGCCTCTAGGTGCGGAAACCATTCGACAGCGTGCCTTCTCTCAAGATGACCTCTCTGGCCTCCGGTACCATAGTTAGAACCAAGCTTACCACGACTAAATCGAAGCTTACAAAGGCTACAAATGGCTACGTTTTCCTTTTTTGGGCAAACACTAAAGAAGTCCCAAACTGGAGACTTGAAATGTCTTCGGGGGCCGGAGGAGGCGGCGATACTGGTGGTGGTGGTCCTGCTGCTAATGACAGATGAAGTGGAGGATGTGGATTGCCGAACTTCAGTACGTTTTGCACTTTCACCACCACGAATTGAGGTCGAGGACGAGGTGGGTACCTTCTTGCGAAGAAATATGGAAGCGGTAGGTTTTGGTGTACTACTTAACTCCAAATCTAATGATTCCATTTCCATTGCCTCCTCGCCGACATCATCATCACGCTCAGCAGCTTCTCGGGATAGGGTCAAAATGTCTCTTTGCTGCATGCCCGGTGGGGCTGCAGTGACCTTTGTGATGACTGGCTCGTCGTCATCGTGAGAGGCTTCATCACCAGCAGTATCTGTCACTTCTTGTTGAGCCTCATCACACTCCATAGGTTTGAGTTTTTGGACGACCTTCCTTTTACGCTTAGGTACCGGTGTCAGATCATGGTGTGCCTCTGCCTCACTGTCAGACCGCAGTTGTGGTTCCCAAGACAGATCACTTGCACCAGAACGAGGTGGGCTTGAAGAAGATGTAGACACCCCCCTTGATCTTTTCCTTGCTAGGGATGTGGAAGACAATGAATGATCATCAGGAGGAGTGGCTTCCAATGATACCTCAGCTTCATTGTCGATTTCCAAATGTGCCCCTACTTCGGGAGGAACAACTATTGTGGGCACTTGTGAACGTCCATGCACCTTTGCTTGCGCATCTCCTTTTGCTGCCTCTCCTTCCACATGTACTTGGGCGTGTACTTGCACATGGTGTTGTTGTTGCGGCTGTGGTTGTTCAACACTTGTCAGATGAGTTACAACAACCTGTGTTGATTCAGGGACATTGCTGCTACTTTCTTGCGATGAGCCAACATCACTGGTCGATGGTGATTGGAGAAGTACACTGACTGCCTCTGAAGCACTCAAGGGCTTTGACTTAAGTTGGCGTGGTGGTGGAGGCACTGAACCCAATGGAGCAGGGGTGCTGCTCTCAGGTTGGTCCCCAGCAGATCCTGCTGCTGCAGGCGTACTTTTTTTTTTGCTCCCAAAAAAAGTGGCGGGTGGCACACCAGCCTCCTTGGTAACTTGCTTCTTCTGCTCCTTACTAGCAACTTTCTTGCTAGAGGAGCTACGGAGAACTTTCTTTGGGGGCGGGGCCATCTTCTTCAGAGCAGGTCAGACAGCAGGCCGCAGTTGCACGAATTGTAGAGTTGTCTGAGGCCAGACGTGACGTCGCGTGACGTTATGCTGCACACACACACCGCTGCAGGACTTCTTCCTGGCACTGGTGGTTCTCTTGAGTCTTGTGCACCTAAAAAAAATGGAAGACAGAGGAACATC
This sequence comes from Lissotriton vulgaris, assembly GCF_964263255.1. NCBI lineage: Eukaryota > Metazoa > Chordata > Amphibia > Caudata > Salamandridae > Lissotriton > Lissotriton vulgaris. The sequence goes on along the minus strand of NC_141689.1, from coordinate 2,005,963,385 downwards.
AGTTCAGTTATAGAGCACAAAAAAATCGAAAAACAATGCAAAATCAGCACAATCCCATTCCATCCATGGCCTCCATGATGTTTAAATTCAAGACAGCCCACAGAAAGACTAGGCCCATGCTAGACTCAAATACCCCTGGTGAAAAGGCCACAAGTACAGGCCCAAAAATCGAAAAACACTGCAAAATCAGCACAATCCCATTCAATCCATGGCCTCCATGATGTTTAAATTCAAGACAACCCACAGAAATACTAGGCCCATGCAAGACTCACTACCCCTGGGCATAAATAAAGGTTGAAAAGTAGGCAAAATGGTTGGAGGCCTAACAACAAAGCCTGCATTCAAAATGGCCACTTGCCTGCCAGCACATGGCCAGTGCCTGTAGCTGCACTCAAAATGGCCACCAGCCACATGGCATGTCCCTCCCCATGAACACCCCCAAAAATCGAAAAACACTGCAAAATCAGCACAATCCCATTCCATCCATGGCCTCCATGATGTTTAAATTCAAGACAGCCCACAGAAAGACTAGGCCCATGCTAGACTCAAATACCCCTGGTGAAAAGGCCACAAGTACAGGCCCAAAAATCGAAAAACACTGCAAAATCAGCACAATCCTATTCCATCCATGGCCTCCATGATGTTTAAATTCAAGACAGCCCACAGAAAGACTAGGCCCATGCTAGACTGAAATACCCCTGGTGAAAAGGCCACAAGTACAGGCCCAAAAATCGAAAAACACTGCAAAATCAGCACAATCCCATTCCATCCATGGCCTCCATGATGTTTAAATTCAAGACAGCCCACAGAAAGACTAGGCCCATGCTAGACTCAAATACCCCTGGTGAAAAGGCCACAAGTACAGGCCCAAAAATCGAAAAACACTGCAAAATCAGCACAATCCCATTCCATCCATGGCCTCCATGATGTTTAAATTCAAGACAGCCCACAGAAAGACTAGGCCCATGCTAGACTCAAATACCCCTGGTGAAAAGGCCACAAGTACAGGCCCAAAAATCGAAAAACACTGCAAAATCAGCACAATCCCATTCAATCCATGGCCTCCATGATGTTTAAATTCAAGACAACCCACAGAAATACTAGGCCCATGCAAGACTCACTACCCCTGGGCATAAATAAAGGTTGAAAAGTAGGCAAAATGGTTGGAGGCCTAACAACAAAGCCTGCATTCAAAATGGCCACTTGCCTGCCAGCACATGGCCAGTGCCTGTAGCTGCACTCAAAATGGCCACCAGCCACATGGCATGTCCCTCCCCATGAACACCCCCAAAAATCGAAAAACACTGCAAAATCAGCACAATCCCATTCCATCCATGGCCTCCATGATGTTTAAATTCAAGACAGCCCACAGAAAGACTAGGCCCATGCTAGACTCAAATACCCCTGGTGAAAAGGCCACAAGTACAGGCCCAAAAATCGAAAAACACTGCAAAATCAGCACAATCCCATTCCATCCATGGCCTCCATGATGTTTAAATTCAAGACAGCCCACAGAAAGACTAGGCCCATGCTAGACTCAAATACCCCTGGTGAAAAGGCCACAAGTACAGGCCCAAAAATCGAAAAACACTGCAAAATCAGCACAATCCCATTCCATCCATGGCCTCCATGATGTTTAAATTCAAGACAGCCCACAGAAAGACTAGGCCCATGCTAGACTCAAATACCCCTGGTGAAAAGGCCACAAGTACAGGCCCAAAAATCGAAAAACACTGCAAAATCAGCACAATCCCATTCCATCCATGGCCTCCATGATGTTTAAATTCAAGACAGCCCACAGAAAGACTAGGCCCATGCTAGACTCAAATACCCCTGGTGAAAAGGCCACAAGTACAGGCCCAAAAATCGAAAAACACTGCAAAATCAGCACAATCCCATTCAATCCATGGCCTCCATGATGTTTAAATTCAAGACAACCCACAGAAATACTAGGCCCATGCAAGACTCACTACCCCTGGGCATAAATAAAGGTTGAAAAGTAGGCAAAATGGTTGGAGGCCTAACAACAAAGCCTGCATTCAAAATGGCCACTTGCCTGCCAGCACATGGCCAGTGCCTGTAGCTGCACTCAAAATGGCCACCAGCCACATGGCATGTCCCTCCCCATGAACACCCCCAAAAATCGAAAAACACTGCAAAATCAGCACAATCCCATTCCATCCATGGCCTCCATGATGTTTAAATTCAAGACAGCCCACAGAAAGACTAGGCCCATGCTAGACTCAAATACCCCTGGTGAAAAGGCCACAAGTACAGGCCCAAAAATCGAAAAACACTGCAAAATCAGCACAATCCCATTCAATCCATGGCCTCCATGATGTTTAAATTCAAGACAACCCACAGAAATACTAGGCCCATGCAAGACTCACTACCCCTGGGCATAAATAAAGGTTGAAAAGTAGGCAAAATGGTTGGAGGCCTAACAACAAAGCCTGCATTCAAAATGGCCACTTGCCTGCCAGCACATGGCCAGTGCCTGTAGCTGCACTCAAAATGGCCACCAGCCACATGGCATGTCCCTCCCCATGAACACCCCCAAAAATCGAAAAACACTGCAAAATCAGCACAATCCCATTCCATCCATGGCCTCCATGATGTTTAAATTCAAGACAGCCCACAGAAAGACTAGGCCCATGCTAGACTCAAATACCCCTGGTGAAAAGGCCACAAGTACAGGCCCAAAAATCGAAAAACACTGCAAAATCAGCACAATCCCATTCAATCCATGGCCTCCATGATGTTTAAATTCAAGACAACCCACAGAAATACTAGGCCCATGCAAGACTCACTACCCCTGGGCATAAATAAAGGTTGAAAAGTAGGCAAAATGGTTGGAGGCCTAACAACAAAGCCTGCATTCAAAATGGCCACTTGCCTGCCAGCACATGGCCAGTGCCTGTAGCTGCACTCAAAATGGCCACCAGCCACATGGCATGTCCCTCCCCATGAACACCCCCAAAAATCGAAAAACACTGCAAAATCAGCACAATCCCATTCCATCCATGGCCTCCATGATGTTTAAATTCAAGACAGCCCACAGAAAGACTAGGCCCATGCTAGACTCAAATACCCCTGGTGAAAAGGCCACAAGTACAGGCCCAAAAATCGAAAAACACTGCAAAATCAGCACAATCCCATTCCATCCATGGCCTCCATGATGTTTAAATTCAAGACAGCCCACAGAAAGACTAGGCCCATGCTAGACTCAAATACCCCTGGTGAAAAGGCCACAAGTACAGGCCCAAAAATCGAAAAACACTGCAAAATCAGCACAATCCCATTCCATCCATGGCCTCCATGATGTTTAAATTCAAGACAGCCCACAGAAAGACTAGGCCCATGCACCACTCACTACCCCTGGTCAAGGCCCCAACAACAGGTCAAAAATCGAAAAACACAAAATTTTACAAAAAAAAAAAATCGAAAAACACAGAAAAATCAGCACAATCCCAATTCATCTATGGCCTCCATGATGTTTAAGTTCAAGACAACCCACAGAAAGAATCAGTCCACCCACCACTGAGTACCCCTGGGGAAAAGGCCCCAAAACAGCCCAAAAATCGAAAATCCCAAAATTTTAGTTGCAGCAACTGTAATGCCCCAAACAAACTTACTTGTAAAATTTCTAATCCAACAGTGATCCAAAGAAAGTCAAAAAGGCCTCAAATCCAAAGATCCAGCAGCATCCACAAAAAGTAATCCTTCCAGGTCCACATCCGAATGAAAAGTGACCAGGAGATGGACAAAGCACTGGGAGGAGCCTGCTGAACAGGAACAGGAAGTTGAAGACTATGGGGCACTTCCTTCCTCCCACCCCCCTGCCCCCCTCCCCAAAATGGACTCCTCGCTAAAAAAGTGCAGGCAAATGTCAAACTAAGGAGTTATTCACATAAAAATCATCATTTCTAGAAGGTTTATGCTGCTTGCTGGTGGATTTCTTGTGCAGAATTGCAAATTTATATTTTCGCTCGCCGCATCTCAAATCTCGCAATTGCGAAGTACCGCGAGACGTGATCTCGCCGTACTCGCGTTGACAAACTATCGCTGGCAAGCCGCGATGACGTAATCGCGCTCGCAAATTCCCGCGGGATCACACAGCAAGATCCAAAATGGCGCAGCACTCGCAAACTATCGAAAAAAACAACTCGGCAAACGATGATAAACGCCGCGCGCCGCAAAAATTGTATCACCAACGCCGCGCGCCGCCAAAAAAATCCGCTGCGTGCGAATTTGCGGATTTTGCGGGAAATCCGCAAATCTCGCGGATTGCGGATTTCCCGAAAATCCGCAAAATCCGCGAGCGGAACGGATTTTCCGCCCATGCTTACCCGCCACCCGATTGGTTAACCCCTTCCCGCCTCCCAGCGGACCCGCCCTCCCTGCTCCCCTCTTATGACGCCCCCTCAGCGACCGCGCAGCGGACGCGCGCAGCGGGAGCACCGATTGAGCGCCGAAGGTGCGCCAAAGGTAAGCCCGTCTGCGCCCGTCCGTGCCTGGACCGCGCCCAGTGCCAAGACCCCTGGCCCCCGCAGCTCCCAGCCCACCCGCCGGACGTACGACGCCGCCACCCTCATCGCACTCAACGACGGACGAGTCCCGGGATGCTACCGTGCCACCCCGAGACGCTCCCACGGACCCTTCTGCTGTACCGCCTGCAAGTTCACCTGCATCCGGACCTGCCTCGCACCAGCACCCGCCAAGACGAACACCAGCAGCAACCACCTCAAGTGCATCCTGCTCAACACCCGCTCAGTCCACAGACACGCCATCGAACTCTGGAACCTCATCGACACCACTGCTCCTGACGTTGCCTTCCTCACGGAGACCTGGATGAACGCCTCCTCAGCACCCGACATCGCCATCGCCATCCCAGAGGGCTACAAGATCACCCGGAGGGACCGCACCGCCAACCAGACAGGAGGAGGCATCGCCATCATCCACAGGGACACCATCCGCATCACGACCTACACCGATGACATCCTGACTACCGCCGAACACCTACACTTCCAGATCCACACCGACCCGAAGACCACCCTCAGAGGCACCCTGATCTACCGACCCCCGGGACCACGCACCCAATTCAGCGAGGACATCGCCGACTTCGTCAGCCCGCATGCCCTCCCCTCCGCTGACTACATCCTCCTGGGGGACCTCAACTTCCACCTGGAGAACAACAACGACCGCAACACCACCACCCTGCTCGACAACCTCGCCAACCTCGGACTCAAGCAACTGGTGAACACCCCCACCCACCTCGCCGGACACACACTCGACGCCGTCTTCTCATCCAGCAAAGACATCGCCTTCAGCCACGCCACAGGACTCCACTGGACGGACCACAGCTGCGTCCACTTCACCTTCAGAAGAACGACGACCCACCACCACCAGCAACAGGTCGCCCGCAGAAGCTGGAGCAAGATCACAGCCGACCAGCTCGCCGCTTCCCTGAGCCAGCACCCTCCCGCCAGCTCAGCGAACCCCAGCCAGGCCGCCGACAACCTCTCGAAGTGGATCAGCAACTGCGCGGACCAACTCGCCCCACTGAGGACCCCGCCCAGCAGACCCGGCAGCAAGAAGGCCCCGTGGTTCACTGACGAACTCAAGAGCTCCAAGAAGAACTGCCGAGCCCTCGAGAAAGCCTGGAGAAGGGAGCCAACACCGAACAACATGACCACCCTCAAGCTTGCCACCCGGAAGCATCACCAACTGATCCGCGACACCAAGAAAACTGCATTCAAGGACCGGTTGGATAACAACGCACACAACAGCAAGGAACTCTTCAACATCGTGAAAGAGCTCTCCAACCCCAACGCCGGAAACAACGACATCACCCCATCGCAAGAACTCTGCAACTCCCTCGCCTCCTACTTCCACAACAAGATCGCGGACATACACAACAGCTTCAACACCCAACCGACGAACGCCACGTCCAACTCGACCGAACCACCGCCTCCCACCACCACCCTCCGCGTCCGCATGATGAACTCCATCCACTCCGGATCTCCGACCGACCCCTGCCCTCACCACGTCTTCAACAAGGCCGACGCCGTCATCGCACCCCACCTGCGGGACATCATCAACACCTCCTTCACCACCGCCACCTTCCCTGAGAGCTGGAAGCATGCCGAACTCAGCGCTCTACTCAAGAAACCAACAGCGGACCCCACCGAACTCAAGAATTACCGCCCCATCTCGCTGCTCCCGTTCCCAGCCAAAGTCATCGAGAAGACCGTCAACAAGCAGCTGGCCGCCTTCCTCGAGACAAACGGATCCCTCGACCCCTCACAGTCTGGCTTCCGAGCCAACCACAGCACCGAGACCGCCCTCATCGCTGCCACAGATGACATCCGAACCCTGATGGACAACGGAGAAACAGCGGCCCTCATCCTACTAGACCTCTCCGCGTCCTTCGACACCGTCTGCCACCGCACCCTAGTGCAGCGCCTCAGCAACGTCGGAATCCAGGAGAAGGCGCTGGAATGGATCATCTCCTTCCTCGACGGAAGAACACAGAGAGTCCGTCTACCACCGTACAAGTCAAGTCAAGTCAAGTCAAGTCAAAGAATTTATATAGCGCACTACATACCCAGAGGGTCTCAAGGCGCTTAGGGAGGGAAGGAGGATTACTTGTCAAATATCCACGTTTTAAGTTGCTTTCTGAATGCTAGGTGGTTCTGGGTAAGGCGAAGGTAAGTGGGGAGTGAGTTCCATGTTTTAGCTGCCAGGTATGAGAAGGATCTACCTCCCATGGTGGTCTTGTTGATGCGAGGTACAGTGGCGAGGGCTTGGCTGGAGGAGCGTAGTTGGCGGGAGGGGGTGTAGAAGGACAGTCGTGAATTGAGGCATTCTGGTCCGATATAGTAGAGTGATTTGTGTGCGTGGGTTAGAAGTCGGAAAGTGATCCTCTTATTGACGGGTAGCCAGTGTAGGTTTTTCAGGTGACCAGAGATGTGTTCGTTACACGGGATGTCTAATATGATCCTGGCTGAGGCGTTTTGGATTCGTTGGAGTTTTTTCTGGAGTTTAGCGGTAGTCAGAGGCCACCGAAGTCATCTGCGGCGTCCCCCAAGGATCCTCGCTGAGCCCAACCCTCTTCAACGTCTACATGAGCCCCCTCGCGGCCATCGCACACCAACACAACCTCAACATCATCTCCTACGCCGACGATACCCAGCTCATCCTCTCCCTGACCAACAACCCCGCCGCCGCCAGAGCCAACCTTCACGATGGAATGAAAGAGGTAGCCGAGTGGATGTCGACCAGCCGCCTGAAGCTGAACTCGGACAAGACGGAAGTCCTCATCCTGGGATCCTCGCCCTCCGCCTGGGACGACTCCTGGTGGCCCCCCTCCCTGGGCACCGCACCCAAACCGACAGACCACGCACGCAACCTGGGCTTCATCCTGGACTCCTCCCTCTCCATGACCAAGCAAGTCAACGCCGTCTCCTCGTCATGCTTCAACACCCTGCGCATGCTACGGAAGATCTTCCGGTGGATCCCCACCGAGACCAGGAAGACTGTCACCCAGGCACTCGTCACCAGCCGACTGGACTACGGCAACGCCCTCTACGCCGGAACCACCGCCAAGCTCCAGAAGAGACTCCAACGGATCCAGAACGCCTCAGCCAGACTCATCCTCGACATCCCATGACACAGCCACATCTCCGGACACCTAAAAGACCTGCACTGGCTCCCGGTCAACAAGAGAATCACCTTCCGTCTCCTTACCCACGCACACAAAGCTCTTCACGGCCAAGGCCCGAGCTACCTCAACAACCGCATCAACTTCTACGCTCCCAAACGACACCTCCGATCAGCCAGTCACGCCCTCGCCGCCGTCCCCCGCATCCGAAGAACAACAACAGGAGGAAGGTCCTTCTCCTACCTGGCCGCCAAGACCTGGAACTCCCTCCCGACCGACCTGCGCCTGACCCAAGACCACCTCGCCTTCAGGAAGAAGCTCAAGACCTGGCTGTTCGGGTAGCAGCAGCACCCCCCCCCACCCCTAGCGCCTTGAGACCCTCCGGGTAAGTAGAGCGCTCTATGAATGCCTTTGATTGATTGATTGATTGATTGATATACATTTTTAAATAATATATGAAGTATTTACTATCCCTAATGTTGTATTCTCTGGAGTGGGAATAGTAATTTTAACCCTTACGCTATCCAAAGCTTTCCCTACTGTTGCAGTCTTTGGAGTGGGAATAGTAATTTTAACCCCTAATCTATCCAACGCTTTCCCTACTGTTGCACCCACTGGAGTGGGAATAGTAATTTTAACCCCTACGCTATCCAACACTTTCCCTACTGTTGCACTCTTTGGAGTGGGAATAGTAATTTTAACCCCTACGCTATCCAACGCTTTCCCTACTGTTGCACTCACTCCAGTGGGAATAGTAATTTTAACCCCTACGCTATCCAACGCTTTCCCTACTGTTGCACCCACAGGAGTGGGAATAGTAATTTTAACCCCTACGCTATCCAACGCTTTCCCTACTGTTGCACTCTTTGGAGTGGGAATAGTAATTTTAACCCCTACGCTATCCAACGCTTTCCCTACTGTTGCACCCACTGGAGTGGGAATAGTAATTTTTACCCCTACGCTATCCAACGCTTTCCCTACTGTTGCACTCTTTGGAGTGGGAATAGTAATTTTTACCATTACGCTATCCAACACTTTCCCTACTGTTTCACTCTTTGGAGTGGGAATAGTAATTTAAACCCCTACGCTATCCAATGCTTTCCCTACTGTTGCACCCACTGGAGTGGGAATAGTAATTTTTACCCCTACGCTATCCAACGCTTTCCCTACTGTTGCACTCTTTGGAGTGGGAATAGTAATTTTTACCCTTACGCTATCCAGCGCTTTCTCTACTGTTGCACTCTTTGGAGTGGGAATAGTAATTTTTACCCTTACGCTATCCAACGCTTTCCCTACTGTTGCTCCCACTGGAGTGGGAATAGTAATTTTTACCCCTACGCTATCCAACGCTTTCCCTTCTGTTGCACTCTTTGGAGTGGGAATAGTAATTTTTACCCTTACGCTATCCAACGCTTTCTCTACTGTTGCACTCTTTGGAGTGGGAATAGTAAGTTTTACCCTTACGCTATCCAACGCTTTCCCTACTGTTGCACCCACTGGAGTGGGAATAGTCATTTTTACCCTTACGCTATCCAACGCTTTCCCTACTGTTGCACCCACTGGAGTGGGAATAGTAATTTTTACCCCTACGCTATCCAACGCGTTCCCTTCTGTTGCACTCTTTGGAGTGGGAATAGTAATTTTTACCCTTACGCTATCCAACGCTTTCTCTACTGTTGCACTCTTTGGAGTGGGAATAGTAAGTTTTACCCTTACGCTATCCAACGCTTTCCCTACTGTTGCACCCACTGGAGTGGGAATAGTAATTTTTACTCCTACGCTATCCAACGCTTTCCCTACTGTTGCACCCACTGGAGTGGGAATAGTAATTTTTACCCCTACGCTATCCAACGCTTTCCCTTCTGTTGCACTCTTTGGAGTGGGAATAGTAATTTTTACCCTTACGCTATCCAACGCTTTCTCTACTGTTGCACTCTTTGGAGTGGGAATAGTAAGTTTTACCCTTACGCTATCCAACGCTTTCCCTACTGTTGCACCCACTGGAATGGGAATAGTAATTTTTACCCCTACGCTATCCAACGCTTTCCCTACTGTTGCACCCACTGGAGTGGGAATAATAAATTTTACCTCTACGCTATCCAACGTTTTCCCTACTGTTGCACCCACTGGAGTGGGAATAGTAATTTTAACCCCTACGCTATCCAACGCTTTCCCTACTGTTGCACTCACTGGAGTGGGAATAGTAATTTTAACCCCTACGCTATCCAATGCTTTCCCTATGCTTGCACTCTTTGCAGTGGGAATAGTAATTTTTACACTTTTGTAATTGTACGTTAATAATATTGGCTATTATTTAATTATATTTTGTTACTATATATATATGTTTTAACAAATATGAATTAAACATTTTTTTTAACGTTTCATTAATTATTTAATTATTATAAGTTAATTTAAGTATTTTTAAGTATATTTTAGTAATAGTAATTTTTAATATTAATTTAATTTAACATTGTTTTTAGTAAAGTCGATATTATTAAAAACTATATTTTAGTAAACGATATTTTTAACTCAATATTTTTGTATTACCTGTTTGTAGATAGAAACTCGATATTTTGTCTGTCGATATTTTTTCAACGATATTCTTGATGGTCGATATTCTGTCCCTCAATATTATGTCAGTGATCCATAAATATGATGAAGGGCCTAAGAACAATCCTCTATAAACGTCTCGCAAGAGCAGAAACAGAGATCAAGACCAGCCAGTAGGCAACATCTGCTGGAGACGGTGCACAACCAGGCACCTCATCTGCTCCTGCATTTTCTATATTTTCTCCAGCCAGTGCTCCAGAGTTTGTGGGTGTTTGACCATTTTGTTGAAAATGTAAGGCCATATTGAGCATGGGAGAGCAGTCTTTCCCTGCTCTAGTTGCCAGCATAAACAAATAATGTTATTTTTTTTCCTCAAATTGTTGGTGCAAGTTTTGTGCTTTTGGTTAAGAAGCACTATGTTTCAAACTTTTCTGTCAAGAAACTAAAAAGAAAACACAAAAAAACAAATTGTTAGAAAATGAAAAAAAGAAAAAACTTTAAAAAAAAGAAAAAACAACCGTTCTTGTTAGAACCACCAATTCTGGCTTAAGAATAATTATAGGTTTTATGCATGTTTATAACTGAGTGAATACTTCTTGTTCTGTGTGTTGCTGTATGATTTAGTGTATAAAAAAATTGACTGGGTGTGTGAGTAACTGTATAAGTGAATGAGTGTATGTGTGACTATATGAGTCATGTATGGGTGTGTGAGTGCCTATATGATGATGAGGTGAGTGAATGTGTGTGCATGAGTGCATGGGTGTGTGATTGAGTTTGTGAGTGTCTATATGGCTGTTTGACTGGGTGTGTGAGTGGCTTCATGGGTGAGTGTGTGGGTGTGTGTGGCTGTATGCTGGTGTGAGTGGGTATGTGAGTAGCTGTGTGAGTGAATGGATGCATTAGTAGAGCATGGGTGAGTGAGTGTATGTGGCAGTGGCTGTATGGGTAAGTGAGAGGATATGGGAATGGTCTGTGGGTGAGTGAGTGGGTGCATAAATAGTATATAGATGAGTGAGTGACTGTAGGAGGTGACTTGAAGGCTGAAAATGATGTGTGCTTTCTCTTGTTATGTATAGCAGTCATGCTGAAGCAATGTAATCCTTTGCATCAGCCAACAAACACATTTGTGTGTAAGTGAGTGAGAGGCTGTGTGAGAAGAGTATGAGTTTGTAGGTGTCTCAGTGGCTGTATGGGTGAGTGCATGAAGAGTGCATTGGTGGGTAAATGAGTGCATGAGTGGTCTAAGGGTGATTGAGTGGTTGCATGAGTGTCTATATAGGTGATTAAGTAGGTGCATGACTAGCTGTAAGTGATTGGGTGTGTCAGTGGCTGGATGGGTTTGTAAGGGCCTGTGTGAGTGTACATATGGGTGTGTGAGTAGCTGTATGGGTGTGTGAATAGCTGTCTGGGTGAGTGAGAGGATATATTAGTAGAGTATGGGTGAGTGAATGGGTGTGTCATCGCCATATGAGTACGTAAGTGAGTATGTCAGTGGCTATATGGGTGAGTGTCTACATGTGTCAGTGGCTGTATGGATGAGTTAGTGTGTGTGGGTAAGTGAATGCTTGGGTGAATGCCTGTATAGGTGAGTGAGTGCCTGTATAAGTACATGTTTGGGTGTTAGACTGGGCATGTGAGTGGTTGTATGGGAGAGCGAGTGGGTGTGTTAGTAGGTTATGGGTAAGTGAGTGGGTGTGTTAGTGGCTGTGTGGTTGAGTGAGCACATGTGTGACTGCTTGCATGGGTCAGTGAGTGGTTATGTGAGTATCTGTATAGGTGATTGAGTAGGTGTCTGAGTGGCTGTATGGATAAGTGAGTGAATGTGTGAACACCTGTATGTGTGTAAGTGGATGTGTGAGTGGTTGTATAGGTGAGAGAGTGAGTGGCTGTGAGTATGTGTATGAGTGGATGAATGAGTGGGTATATGAGTGGCTGTATCGATGGGTAAGTGGGGTAAATATGTATGTGAGTGTATGCATGGGTGTGTTAGCAGGTATATGAGTGCATGTATAGATGAGTGAGTGGCTGTGTGAGTGTGTGTATGAGTGGGTGAGTAGGGTGGCAAATGAGTGGCTATATGGATGGTTAAGTGCATGTGTGAGTCAATGTACGAATGAATGAATATGTATGTGAGTGTATGTATGGATAAGTGAGTGAATGTGTGAGTGCCCATATGGGTGTGTTAGTGGATGTATGAGTGGTTGTATGGGGGTATGAGTTCCTGAATGGTGTCTGTATAGGTGAATGGGTGCCTGTGAAAGTTCTTGTATAAGTGTCAGAGTAGGTGTGTGAGTGGTTGTATGGGTGTATGAGTGATTGTATGGGTGAGTGAGTGGTTGTGTTACTGGGTTATAGGTGAATGAGTGACTGAGTGTGTGTGCCAGTTGCTATATGGGTGAGTGAGTACATGTGCGACTGCTTGCATTGGTCAGTGAGTGGTTGTGTGAGTACCTGTGTGGGAAATTGAATGGGTGTCTTAGTGGCTTAATGGATAAGTGAGTGAAAGTGTGAGTGCCTGTATGGGTGTGTAAGTAGTTGTGTGAGAGGTTGCATGGGTGAGTGAGTAGCTATGCAAGTGTGTATATGAGTGGGTGAGTGAGTTGGCATATGAATGGCTGTATGGATGGTTAAGTTCATGATTGTCTTTGTGGGCCTGTGAGTGGGTGTGTGAGTCTCTGAATGGGTTTTAGGTGCATAGGTCTCTAAGTGGGTATGTGAGTGAGTGCATAAATGTCTAAATGGATCTGTGAATGGGTACATGAATTGTAATGAGAAATCCTATCTCATTGTGAAGTTGGATTTCTAGTTATGGTTCTGAAATTGCTACTTTTGGAAAGTTGTCATTTTCCTGCCTTAGCCATGTCGGGCCCGATGTAGGTAATCCCAGATTACCGATTCTCAAATACCGAATCATACCGATTCGGTATTTAAGAACAGGCAAATGGGATGTAGGTAATTTTACAGAAAAAATTCCCGAATCGGTAAGTTTCGGTAATTAACGAATCGGTAAATACCGATTTGGTAATTGCCATTCATTGCTAAGGGCCTGGAGGCCCATAGGAATGAATGCCAATTACCGAATCGGTATTTACCGATTCGGTAAAAGGGGGAAACATTGAAGGGTGGCAGGGTGTCACTGTGACACCCTGTTGCACCCCTCAATTGTGTATGGGTGCACATGTTGCAGACATACATGCCCAAAGGACATGTATGTCTGCAACATGGCACTGTTGGAAAAGCAAAAAAAATGCTTTTTCCAAGGTTTTCATTATTTACCACCAACTTGTAGTTGGTGGTAAATAAGGAATCGTAAAAGGGGAAAAGCACTCATTTGAGTGCTCCCTACATTGCAAAATCGGTAATTTACCGATTCGGTATTTTAAGGAATCGGTAATATACCGATTCCGTAAAATACTGCTTCGGTAAATTACTGAATCAGTAAAATGTCCACCTACATCTCATTTTCCAAATACCGGTCGGTAACGGCCGAAATTACCGAATGTCGGCTGTTACCGACCGGTATTTGCCTACCCACATCTGGCCCGTCGTGCCTGCAGCCTGTCTCTGGGTCACATGACTGGATGTAGTTAGCAGTTGGGTTTTGTGTACTTATTCCTCCTAGACAGCTGCACACACTATAGAGCTTAGGTGTGCCTTGATGGGCCATCAACTGCAGGATTAGAGTATGGAGCTAGTCTCAGCCCTACTTACACTGGAATATACTTTGTCCTGCCTCCACATAAAGGGCTGCATACCCCCTTGTAGTTAGTCTGGAGCCAGGACAGGGAAGGCATGATGCCTGGGGACTTCAAAGGGAAACCTCCAGAAGCTCCTTCCACTTCTCACACACCAACTCTTCAGGAGATACTCTGCTAAGAAGGATTGCAATGCTGCTGAAATGACTGCCACTCTGCTGGACTTCTGCTATAAAGGACTGCTGCCCTTCTGTGCTGACCTGCTGCCTGCTCCTTCCTGCCTGAGTGAGAAGGTTGGACCTGCATCTATCGAAACGCGGAAAACCTGAGTGACTCCCAGGGCCAGTTGGCTGGCCTTCTGACATGAGCCTCAGGGGTAGAAGGCTTCAACCACCTTGAACCCAGCACCTGGACTCTGCCATCTGTGAGTCTATCCTGCAAAGTGGTGCCACCCCAGTCCTGGGCCCATGGAAGTGGGTCTAAGATGCTCTGCCAGCCTCTGTGGATCCAGCTAAACCGATGTATGTCATCTGCTGTGTGGCACAACCCCGAGCAGAATAGATGCAACACCACCTCTTCCTAGATTACCCTGTTGTAAAGACCCACATCACATTACAGCCTGCAGCCTCATCAGAACTGCTGCTGTGCTATGCCTCCTCGCTGCAGGCTCTCTCATCCGTATTCAATGGCAGCCTTGACGACAATGCTGGACTCCGCATCGCAGCTCCTCAGAACTGATACATCACCCGGAATGCGTAATGCATCCTCTACGTTGGACTTCTCATTGGAAGCCCTCACCAACAGGATCCTGGATGACAATGCAGAATCTCACATCGCAGCTGTGGTGCTCCTCGGAACCAATGAATCACATCCCTGTGGCTGCGCAGCGTATCTTCAATACGGACTCTCACAACACTCGCAGACCAGGATTTAAGGTACTTTGTTCAGCTGGCCTAACTGGGGCCCTGTAGCCTTCCTACACTCCATCGTGGCTGGCCTTAACTTGTGACTTTGTCCTGGTCCACCGCGACCAGCTAACCACAATTGGCGCTTTGTGCTTTTAGCCACTATTTTCACTGAAACCTTTAAAATTGAATATTTCTGGTTGTACTGATTTGATTTTTGTTGTTTTGGTCTTGTTTTATTTATTAAATATAACTTTATGTTTTTAATCTGGCACGGGATACTTTTTGAATGGTGTTCTTAACTTTATTACTGTTTGAAGTGTTGCACAAATGCTTTACACATTGCCTCTGAATTAAGCCTGCCATGCTACCAGAGGGTTGTGCACAGGTTAATTTAGGGTTAGTTTGTGCCTCACCCTGACATTGATTTTTTGTTGTTGCTTGACCAGTACTCACACCCCAGTCAACCAACAACCCAACTTCTTACACTAAGCATTCTAGGATTTACAATCAATGCACCTTCACCACAATGTCACTGGTAAGTGGATTCAAACCCAGCACAGCTATTAAGAAAGCAACTATGAATCTTGATATCATTATTATTCATTTACTTTTGCATCAAAACCCTATGTTAAAACATTGATGGAAATAGTTCATACCACGGTGAAACCATGCATGTTTTCTAGATGTTACATTTTCAGTATTTGCCCGATCTTTAAATATGAGTGAAGATGTTCTGTGGGATCTGTCCTGATTCCGGGATAAGTGGTCACTTTAGTGATATAATGCAATAACATGAGGTTTCTACTTTTTAGAAACCTAATTCTGGTATTATTTTCCCCGTTTAAACAAGCATAGGGAATATCTTTAGGGTTGTCGAACATACACAATGTATTCCTCTAAGGTGAGAAATAATTACGATAAAGACATTTAAATGCCAAGTTCTCAAAATGTATTTAAAAAAATAAAAAATAAAAGTACAGCAAACTGTAAAAGGTCTTCTTTTGAGAAAAAGAAGACTAGCCGCACAACATTTATGAACATGATCGCAGTGCGTATGCGAGTGTGCGCCGCAGTTTTTTTCAAGATAAAAGACTAAGGTCGGATATAAACAGATAGAAATATATTAGTATAAATTAAATTATTTGCCGAAATCAAGATATGTAAGTTAAAACTCGTAGTAATCATCATCGATAAAAGGAAAATCCAAGATGGCGAGGCCACAAAACTAGGAAAAAACATTGATATACGCATGGAGTGGGAAAACGAGATGGTGCACAATATTCATGAATAGGATCGTAACGCGCACGCCGTAGTTCATTAAGATAAAAAGATATAGGTCGGATATAAATGGACAGGGATAGATATACATAAACTAATAAAGATATGCAAGATATATAAATATAAAGTAATAAAGAAATGCATGTTAAACTCGTAGCAACTATCAGTAGTAGATGGAAAATTTAAGATGGCGGCTCCACAAAACAAGAAAAAAACATCGATATGGGCATGCGTGGGAAAACGAGATGCAGCACACCTGTGTACCATGAACGATGTTTACACACAGGATAAAAAGGTGCAAAATGTAGATTGACACCATAGCGAGGGAACGAGGTAGAGGCACGGACGAAAAAGAATCCTGGTAAGTGTCCCCGACAGACCCCCTTAATAGAAGCCTGAAGAATCGGTAAATGCGAATTGAAATTTTACCAATGTTACTTTAAGAAGCCTCGACCTATTTATGCCAAAAAGAATTCTTTTAAAAATAAGGGATACTGATGCGGCGGGGCTTAATGGTTCATGGGTATATCTTGAAGTGTAGAATCGGCAAAAGGGTTTTGTAATCCTTCCAGTGTAACCTATGAAATCCTCGGGCTACACATATACATTAAATAAAATCCTTTTTTTCCGTTATCTAAAAAAGGTAACTGCTGTCTCGAGTTCTACCGCGTTATCGGGTTATTTGAAACATCGTAAAATCGTGTGTGGGTGGGTGGTTTTGTGACAACCGGGAACAAAAAGGCTACCGCCGCATCGAGAGCCTATATACTCTCAGCGTATGCTAGATGCTTACGAATGAGTTTTAAACCGCAAATGACTCAATCATGGCATATGGTCGAATAAGAGAAGGGAGTGCGCCTTCTAGTACATAGATATTGCTTAATTATAAAATACGTCTCAACCAAAGGGAAAACAATATTTTCTCCCTGGTATAGGAAGCTAACAAAAATATAAAGCACAGATATAGTTTAAAATATAGTATGTCTCCTCAATACATGTATCATAATATGGGGGATAGAGATCACTAACTCAAAATCCCATTAATATTACCCTACAGAACATATCCGGTTCATGAAAAACGGAAATAGGACGCTATACCTCTTTGTGAAAATTTTAACGCATAATAAGGTAAGAATCCTTTTAATTAAGAAAACCAGACTATAAGCTAGAGATTGGGACAAATAACTGATATGCTATAATATATTCTCAACAGTATACAGTCGCTGAAAAAAAGAAGAGTATATAGGAAACATTAACTAACAGAAAGGAAGGCCGTGTTGTCCCTGGGCAGGTCGCTCAAAGGTAAATCAAAGGTATAAGAGAGAGAAAGATTGAAGTAATCGATATATTGGAAAAAGAATGTAATCTATGTTTCCAATTATCTAGGTCAACCATAATAACAATCAGATTGAAGACAAGTGGGACAGGAATATCAGCCTAAACTACAGATTTCTTCTTACCTCTTTTTCTCATATAAAAGGTAATTTCTTTAAAAATCAGAAGTAGAATATAGGATAAATAAAAGATCAGATATCTGAATATCATCTATTGATCCTACAGGGATTCACCAGTAACAGGAAGTGAATACCCTACCAGAAAAAACTCTTAAGGAATAGAATCATATCCTGGGCTGTAATAATATCGCCTCTCATTCGTTTTGAAGCCAAGGCGAATACTGGGACTTGAGTGAATGATGAGAATGAATGATTGATTTCAGATATGTATGGCCCAACATTAAAATATAACGGAGGGGGAGAAAAGTCTTACTTATATATGAAACCGTTGTGACAATGTTGCAAAACAAAATATGTTTTCTTTTTTAACAAGAGCTACAACAGGGATAGGAAGAATAGGATAACAACGTTCTTATATTAAAAATGTAAACTAGTAATTGAAATGCAAGGAAAAGAGAACTTTTAGAATCCTTTCCTGAAAGTGTTATTCATTATTGTCTTACATATACAGAAAGGAAATTTAGAAATGATGACCCCACCAATTTTGCTGTCCTGAAGAAGGTGTTAATGTATCCGTGAAATAACACCGAAACGCGTCGACGCATGGAAAAATAGAATCCAATAAGAGCCCAACGAAATAGCAGATATACCAAAAGTTTGGATACTGTAATTTCTGTTTTGAAAACAATATGAGGCTATTGGGTCAGTGAAGCACGTTAGTAGGAACTTTTGAACCTACAGGTTAAAAGGGGTTGTTTAATGTGATTCATTATGTACTGTAGAGTTTTGATAATTTAGTGACAGGATAATCTGTGTTTTTATCTATATTTTGTTTTTAATACTGTATGTTTTATGAAATATTTTGAATAATTGTCTCAAATGTGATATATTATGTACGTTTTTTAATAAAATGCTTTTCAGAAAGTTTTCTGAATTTTAAAGAAACAAACACAAACAAATAAAATACAAAGAATGTAAACGTCATATCTTGGTGTTGGTTTGATACATATATAAAAATCCTGTTGCTCCGAAAGTTTGGTGTGTATGAAATCTAAGAGTGTGAAGAAAAGTTTGTGTAGTCCAGGGATTCTTCTTTGACTTTAAGTGGCCACTTTAGCCTGTATAAATACTGAAAACATTCCGAATTCGAGAAAATATCATCATTGACTACAATATAGTTAATTACAGATGAATAGTTCCTTTATGCATAAGTACTCGTTTCTGGATAATCGAAGGTGAAAATGGCCCGTTAATGAAAGAATTGTTTTTCTCATCACATAATGCAAATTCTGTTCATGAGACTAAAGGAATCACGAAAAATAATCTTAGTTATTTTACATTCATTTCACAAGTAGCAAGTACAGGCACACCAGCAAGAAATTGGTTTAAAAAAAGGTATGAGCTTTTGTATTATTTTAATAATCTGAAAAACATTTGAGTACATTTTCTGAAATGCTTTTCTAAGGGGGTATTATCGACTCTCAATTTCTTACTATTATATTTGTACGTTACTTGTATTTGTCACAGTCCATGCACATTCATGCACCAGAGATTATCTGATCAGGAAAATCAGACAGGTCTACCCATGTCTCCCTAATATAGTTGGCAATTCTGTGTCTTAGCAATGTATGTTACGTTCCCCCAACCTTCATAAGAATATTTTTAGCTTGATCCTCACAGATGTAATGACTGAAATAGAGATTTGTAGAGCACTCTACTACCCGAAGGTTTCTAGGCACTGAGATTCTGGCAGGAGAGAAGAAGAGACCTCACAGATAGTCCTGGTAAAGTATCATGTGGATAGGTGTAACGTAAAAGAATTGCTGCATCTATTTGATGAAAAGCCAAGGGGTATATTCACAAGAACGTGTGATAACTACCGCAAGAGTAGGGCAAAGCACCTTTTAACATCGCAGCCTATCGCGGGAAAATAACCCTGTGTCAACGTGGAATTCACAACAAGGCGGTAGCATGCGATAGACACCAGAGAACGCAGCAAATGTGCGTGCGAAAATCAACGCCACGCCACATGAATGCGATACGCGAACGCAAATAAACATGCAATGAGGCCAACCGCAGGACAAAAGTAGCGAAAACCAGCCACTGGCCTGCTAATCCCACGTGTCTGGCGGGACAATGCACCAGAAAAAACTGTGAAAAATACATCAGAAACAAGCCAAAGCATGTAGCAACATGGATGCAACCGGACCCAGCGCAGAGGCCTACTCAAACCCCACAACCCACACAGACCACCAGCAAGGAACAATGGGGTCGGGGAAGGCCAAGCAAAAGAGGGAGAGGAAGATGGGGTGCAGATCGCAGGACAACAAGACCAGCATCACGGAAGTGACAGAACACTACCAGCAACTGACCCACTAGCAGAACACCTGGAATGCAGTCGGAGTGCCGAGGGGGCCAATCCAGTAGGCCAATAGGCGACGGCATGACATGACAACCTAAACCAGGCACCAATCCGCTGCCAACAGGAAGGCAGCAATGGCGGCAGGAGGCGGCAGTCCAGCGCCACCGGAGAAGCTGGAGAAAACTCAGCTCACAGTCATCAGTGTGGAGACGGTGCAAGGAGTAGGGAGTACGGACACAGCTTGAGGGGACCAGACACAACACCAACAGGGAGTGCAACAAACAGGGCCTGGGGTGATGGGGAGATGGGCACAGAGGCACACATGCACGACGAGGCGTAGCACACTGCACACCCACAAACATCCAGGATCATGTCCCAGATCCCCTTGGCACACTGCAACACACACACATAGCACGAACAGCACACCCACATTGACGACAACATGGAACTACGTGCATACCCGACACTGAAGAACAGATGACACAACTGGCTTCGCACATGCACAGAAACATGCCCACTACAGCTGACAGAGCCGGTAACAGTGAAATTGAGTGGGTGACGACAAAGCTACATGTCCAAGCCCCAACCCGCTGCCTCCGGTGACATGTCTGCATCCGATGTACACCACACAATGTAAAGTTGTTGGGCCTAGGGCCCACATGCATACTACAAGACCACAGGGACACACGCAGATATCATGTTGACTGGCTACGGGCACATGCGCCCGGCCCCTTTATTGGCAGGGCCACATGTACAGTGACGCATGTGCTGGATGTGTGTAGGGTGAGTGTGAGCTATTCCTCGTGGGATGTCTGGTGGTGGCAACCACTTGAACATTGAACACCAATGCAAGGAAAACAGAACACACATGCATAACAGAATAAACTGCTGTGCAACATGGAGTGAGCCGGACAAAGTCCAGAATACAGCCAACATGCAAACAGAAGTGTCTGTGAGTTGCAGTGTACTGGGCTTTGGACACTAGAGATGAGCGCGCTCATGTGAAGAAAAAGTCACGGATGTGTCCCTTTGATGCATTCCTAATGCAGATGCAGTGGGTGTGTCAGACCTGCATCATCTTCACCATCAACGTTTAGGGCCCCCAAACTGTTTGAGGTGACATACCAGCGTAACTGCTCCACAGCACAAAACACAATCAGCTACGGACAATGGTCTGCAGTGCACCGAATCAATGGCACCTGGAGTGCTGACCAGGGAATCAGGTGGGTGATGGCATCCACGACAGACCTGAGCAACCATGTAGTCAGTCAGGACCACCCCCTCAACTCTGGCAGATGGCGTTTGGAGGTGGACCTTGCGGTGGTGGCATGTGCCTCCTGCGGCAATGCGTCGACCGGGCCGGTCTGGACTTACTTTGGTGTGTGTGCCGTGGTGGGATGCATTTGGGCCCAGAGGCTGTGTACAACGCAAGGCCAGAGTCATGGCGTTGATGAGCCCAAGGCCCAAGCCTCAGGGTCCAGCCAATGTCTCCGGAGAAGGGGTCCCGGATTTGACCAGCACAGAGTTAATGGCCCCAGATGCACTGCAGCCGGAAGAGTTACCCAGCCACGGGACGGTGACTTGCGGTGCAGTCTGATGGGTCATGCGTTTTGAGCGTGTAACCATCATTGTCTGAGGTGTATGTTTCCAAGTGTTTCGGGGGACAGTGGAAGGTGTCCTCCAGGGCAAGACGCTGAAAGGTTTGATTTTATCAGGAAGCAGCAAACGGAAGAGTAGAATGGGACAGCCCGTTGCCACCACAATTCCGTTTCAGCTACATGGGGTGAAAACTGCCCCCTAGTCCATAGGCTCAGACGCCACCACTGTTCGACCAGGGAGTGTACATGAATGTTGAGGAACAGACTAAGTGGCATCGGGGCTGCGTGGGGATGCAGAGTGTGATGATGCCGGTACTGATATGGACTCCACCATTGCAGAATTATGACTCTGTGACCTACTGGACTGCAGTGTAGGCCGTAGGCAGCGGTCAGCAGTGGCCCACAGCCACGTGTCTTTGGTTTGCGAGGTACAGCGCTAGTAACACCAGGGCAGTTGTCGGTAGTGTACGAACACTTCCGTAACGATGATCCTTTTCTCTCCGCCAAGATGCAAGGCATCATCCTCTTAGGCCTCTCCTTGCATGCAATGATGTGTAATCTGCCTTTGCATACCCGATGTTCAGTTTCAAATATGTGGCCTACTTGAACACAGCCTAGGCCAAGGGCAATTCACTGAGTGTCGCCGGCATAGGTTGGTGGCCCCACCAGACTGCGTAGTTCAGGTTCAGTGGCACCATGTGTTCGGTCACCTCCGTGACTGTGACCCGGCTTTCGTCCGCACTGAGCTGCATCTTCCTCTTACTACCTCCGTGCGTCCACTGGTGTGAACTCAGCGATTCATGATTCGTGACTAGGTGCTGGATGTGAGACCTA
Source organism: Lissotriton vulgaris (assembly GCF_964263255.1). NCBI lineage: Eukaryota > Metazoa > Chordata > Amphibia > Caudata > Salamandridae > Lissotriton > Lissotriton vulgaris. The sequence goes on along the minus strand of NC_141689.1, from coordinate 2,005,941,043 downwards.
CTGGTCCACAGGGTAGTCCTGGTCCATCATCCATGGCTCACCGGATGGTGTTGGACAGGGTTTGTGGCAGCACGGCTCGCCGGATGGCTTTGGACAGGGTTTCTGGCAGGATGTGTCGCAAAATGTGCATATGGCACTATGCCTCACTGATCGAAGGGAGTCTGGTGCTGTGGCCGCTGTCCCAGATTTAGGGTCACTGCCATTCAGGAGACAGGTTACAATTTCACATATGGGACCCACTGCGGTCGCCGGTAGAATATGTTAACGAGTAATGTGGCCCAGCGTTGGGGGGCAGCGGTGGTCTGAAAGGCTGGCCGGGTCGCGGGCCTCGGGCTTGGAGCTGACCTGGCACGTGGTGGGCCCTCCATGACACTCGCCGGTGTCGGATGCAGATTAGTGTGGCCTGGCTGCGTAGGGTTGGCCCTGATGGGTTTGTGGTCCAGCGGGCCGGGGCATGGCAGGCGCACAGGATCTCAGGCAACTCTGCTAACGAAGATGGTGTCAGCCTTGTGGTGGGGTGGGAGGCGCTGCCCTGGCAGAGACTTTGGGCTTTCCGGAAGAGGACAACGCCCAGGGCTATGTGCTTTTTATTCACACCCCTACGCTGGCCTGGCATTCGTGGCCCATCCCACTCTGCTCAAGCTTACGGGTGGGGCGTAACAGGCAACAGTTCTGCATCGACTCCCACTGGCTGGGGTGACATGGTTGCATCCATTGTCCACTATACTTCATTCACCAGAAGTGTATGTCACCATGGATATGGGTGTGTTCTGCATACTGCGGTTTGTTTAGCACAGGGGTCCCCAAACCGGTCCTGGAGGGCCGGATCCATGCCAGATTTTTCAAAAAACTACATGTATCTCAATGGGGATATCCCAAAAATCTGGCATGGATCCGGCCCTCCAGGACCGGTTTGGGGACCCCTGGTTTAGCACTTCACCGCCACTCTTGGCATTGTGTACTTTCCCAATCATGGTTCTACTGCATCCTTCATTAATGCCTGGTTGCCTCCTCTGCCCACATTCATCTATTGTGTGGCTGAAGTGCCATGCCGTAGATTGGTCATGTTCATGGCTTGCCCAGGTTACCAATGTGAGTTGTTCTATCATGTCTGGTGGGTGGGCATGTTGTTGTGCATCTTGATTGTGGACTTGCGATGTGTGCATTGCCAGAGTTGTGGATTGCATGGTTGTGGAGTTGAGGTGAGTGGGGTATTAATTGGGGAGTTGCCAAGGGGCTGTGAATTTCCCTTGGTGCCAGCCTGGGACAGCTGGTTGCTGTTGGACTTTCAGAGGGTGAAGGGACCATGTTGTGTATTTGGAGGCGACATTGGTGAAGGTCCCACGGTGTTCTGATGTTGCCTGCACATTGATGCGTGACGTGTGCTTCCTGTTGCGCTGATTGTGTGCTGTGTCACCAGTGGGCACAGGTGGAACATGTGTCCAGTGGATTGCCCCCTACATGTGTGTGCTATGGCTATGGCGTATGGTCCTCACTTGGTCTCCAGCGGTTCCTGCGCTTTGTTTTGACCGTACGGGGACTGGGGTGCCAGGATGAAGGTAATGTCCAGGACAGGTGTGGGGGTCTTGGATGTGGGTGGGTGTGAGACCCCGCTGACTCTGGCGGGTGTTGTTTGTGGTGTGCCAGAGGCCAACAGGTGGTGTACAGCCAGCAGCTTGGTGTGGGGTGGGATGTTGGTTGTCCACTGTGTTGGTGCAGTTGGCCTGTTGGGCGATGATGGCCAGTATGCGTAGGATGGTTGTTCCTTTCAGCCTGTAGTGGACAGTGACATTGTCAGATGTTGGGCCTGTGAGGCAGGTGCACTTCCTGGGGGGCCACTGTCTTTGTCTGCGGTGCCTCTGTGGTGGTCTCGGGGGTGTGCCGGGTGGGTGTTGTGGCCCTCTGGGTGTCTGGGCTGCATGATAAGTGGCTCAATGGCATCTGTTGCCCTTCCGATGACGCCCTGGGCTGGGCTCCCTATTGTGGAGCAGGCTGCCATCCGAATTTACACCAGGTCAGAGCAGGTGTAAAATTCCTGCTGCTAACGTGCCTTATTGCATGTTTTGTGTTCTTATCGCCGATCTGCCTGATCGTTGTGAATGTTGAGGTGTGGTTTTGTCGCGGCTTTTGTCAAGGGAACATCTACTCTGCATCTTATTAGCGATAGTTGTGGGGGTCCTCTGTGGTGAGGTTTTTTATGGCTGCTATCGCGGCAAAAGTGGTGTTGTGGGCTGTTAGCTTGTGAATGATGGGGTAAATTTATCATGACTTTGGCTGCGATAAAGTGCAGTTAATTGAGGGATAGCTCCTTGTAAATATGCCCCCAAGTTTTTAGAGCCAGGAGGTTGTTTTTCTTTCAACTTGATGGGACTAGACATCCAAAGTTTGGCCGTTCCCACTACGAACCTTCTGCAGCCCCAAGTAGCTTTCTTTATTTTTGGGAATAACCAGATTGGCCAAGGATGCAGACCTTAAATATCTTGATTGCACATACCACTGACAGTATTTCTCAAAGATTCAGGGCTGTCATGTTGCAGTGCCTAAAAAGCAATGCATAGAGATTTGAACTCCACCCGCTTTTTGACCTGGAGCCAGTGGAGTGCAGGTAAAGTGTGGGAGACCGATTGATATTTGGGGCTCTAAATAAGTAGCCTAGCTACTGTATTTTAAATCATCTGTAGTTTATGTAGGGATTTTTTGGGCGCATTCAGAAGTACTCCACTACAATAGTCATTTGTAGAGAAATTAAGTGCAGTGATCACTGCTTTATGCAGATCCAGAGGAATAAAAGGAAAGATTTTTTGGAGAGTTTTAAACATCACAAAACAAATGGAGGTGATGGAATGTACATGTTCTTCAAAGGAGAGCTTATTGTCAAACTGGACTCCCAGATTTTTGACTTTGTTGACGGGTTCGGAAGTGTTCCAAGTTCCTGTGGCCACCAGTTTGGGGGCCAGAACGATGTTTGACTGCTGAATAACAAAAACCTTGATTTTTTCCTAGTTCAGTTTCAAACAATTGTTTGCCATCCACCTACCTATCTGTTGCATCTAGTCATGAAAACAAGAGGCAGTCCTGTCGGGATTTTCTGTTACCGACAACCAGGGCTTTAAGTGGGATGAAAAAACTGGAGGGCCTCTAAAAGTAATTAAGGGTGTGGCTTAAAACACATAGTCTAAAAATCTGTACTTAGCGTAGGGTGCCGCTCGACTTGTATTTTGCTCTTTCTGTCATTGCTTCCAGATATATGACACAACAAGTCAGGACTATTGGCTTTGTCAATGGTTGATAGATGCATAAGATAAATAAGCAGCAACTATGGCTTGCATATAGTATTGAAAAAGCTTCCACATAAAGTTCTGGGTGACACCATGACCATGTTGCTACTCCTGAGTTTCAAAAAGAGAAGGGTAATCCAGAGAGGAAAAGACTCTCTTTCAAGGATTTCCATTCTCTTACAACGCTCACCTGGAACGACCTCATGCCGTAACTTCTCCACTAGTGAGAAGTGAGCAGTGTGAGCACACACACGTTGATGTGCCTGCTGTCACTGCAGTCCAGAAACAAGGGAGCGTGTGTGCCAGGGTACAAAACACAGCCTGATAGCGACCCGTTTCGAGGCCTCCTTTAAAAAACTGCAGAGATCCAGCCCCCTTAGAGCCCTGCCGACACCACAGATGCTGCCTTTGTGACACTGAGAAGTCATCAGGCCCACTGTTCCTTAACTTAGCTCTACATCCTAATCTGATGCAAGTTCTTCTTCCTCTGAGACATCGGAGAACAATTCTGGCATCTCATGCTAAGTAACTGAGTCACTTGTGAATAAGCTCTCTTCTGATTATTTGTTTCCTGGAAATGTTGCACATGCTACGGGTCATTTTAGGTAAACATAAATGCACCTGTGTCTAACAAAATAAGTATTTGTATTAGCTACAGTGCATGTTAAACAGGACATGGGCTGAAACAGATTACCAGAGTTGGCTGACATGGCGGTAGAAAGGGACTTGATTCCATTAGAGCAAGCATGTGTTGGGTGCGACATTCTGCACTACACAAATGTTCTATACTTGTTCAACTAGTAATGGAATCCACCAGGCACTAGGGAATTAATTGTGTTGCTGCTTTGCCACCTTTGGACAGAGTGATTTTCTGGGAAAGGCTGAGGAATTTGGACACTAGTGGCCATATGTATCAAGCAAAATTTAATTCGCAAAACGCCGAAATTCTCAGAATTTCAGCATTTTCGAATGCAATTTTGCCAAATGGTATGTATTAAGGCAAAATAAGGAATCGCAAAATTTGCGATTCCTTATTTTGCAATTCCATTTAAGGAATCGCAAATTTTGCGATTCCTTAAATGCAATGTAAGAAGCACCAAAAAATTGCAATTTGGCCTTAAGGAATCGCGAATTACCAACAACTTCAAGTTGGTGGTAATTTGCGATTTCTTCGAAAAAAATTTTTTTTGCATTTTACAAAATGCAATGTGAAGCACATACATGCCCTTAGGGCATGTATGTGCGCCACATGTACACCCATGCTTATTTCAGGGGTGCAACAGGGTGTCCTTTTGACACCCCTGCACCCTTGAAATTGCATTCTCAATTTGCGATTCGCGGACGACACGCAGCTGGTGGTCTCCATGACTCAGGAAGCCGCTCCTTCGGCTCCAGGCGGGCTTAGAGAGTGCCTTGAGGAAGTGAAGACCTGGATGTCCCTTTCTTCGTTAAAACTGAATGAGGACAAAACTGAGCTGATGCTCCTGGGCTCCCCAGACCCCAGTATTCCTCCCTCTTTGTGGCCACCCCGTCTGGGCCCCCCACCCACTCCCAAAAACAGCATCAAAAGCCTTGGAGTGTGGCTGGACAGATCCCTGTCCTTTAATATACAGTCCACAAAACTTTCAGCCACTTGCTTTGGCATCATGAAGATGCTGAAAAGAATCCTCCCCCTCCTTCCCTGGGATGCCAAACAAACTGCCGTACAAGGCTTAATTCAATCACGACTCGACTTCAACAATATACTTTATCTTGGCGCCCCCGAATCTACCCTCAGAAGGCTCCAGATAGTTCAAAACTGCGCAGCGCGCATTCTACTAGACCTCTCCCGCAGACAGTCAGTGAGAGCAGGCTTGATTACCCTCCACTGGCTACCGGTGCGACAGAGGGTCCTGTTTAAAGCCATGTGCACTGCGCACCAGGCCTTCTGGAACACTGGCCCCAAAATACTCAAGACTTAATTACCCATTATGTGCCCAACAGAAGCCTCCGCTCCAGTCAAACATTTCTCGCAAAAACCCCCAAAATAAAAAGATCCAGATCCGGAGGCAGGACCTTCTCATACAACGGTGCCAGGGCCTGGAAAGCCCTCCCACTGCACCTTAGAGCTAATCCCAACCTCTCAACCTTCCGTAGACAACTAAAGACCTATTTATTTCATCCAGTCTAGTTAATTTCACCCCTAAATTCTCTTTCGGGGCCTGCTGTAGGTATTCGGTTCTCCTAGCGCTTGGACGCCTCCGGGCAGCAATTCGCGCTATACAAATGTACATCCTATCCTATCCTATCCTAATTGCTAATCGCAAATCGCAAATTGAGAATGTCTTCCCAGTCATTCCTATGGGCCTCTAGGCCCATAGGAATGAATGGGGAGGTATTCCTTAATTGCGAATTGCAATTTGCGATTCGCAATTAAAGAATATATAGGATTTGCAAAATGTATTGCAAATCCTACATACATAGCATTTTGCGATTCTCAAATAGCGATTCGCAAAGAATCGCTATTTGAGAATCGCAAAATGACTTTTGGATACATATGGCCCTAGATGATCTATTATATAGCTTAGTTGACATTGACTTGCAGTCAGGCCAAGAACACTTATGGTAGTACATTGATTTAATTCCGAAGTAACAAGATTGGTCATTGACGTGCTCGCCGACAGGAGGAACAAGGTGGCTGGACAATGCCTGGCAAGGTTGAGCGGGTAGTGTGTAGTGCAGGGGAGCCTATGCACAGCCCTAGAGTATGTTGGCCTCTAACACACAGCATTTAATTATTAGAAATAATTTATTCCATGGCATTTTGTGGAGCAATAAATACATATTTAAAGGGAAAAATTAACTCAAAATTCTTCCACTGCAGCTGTGTACATGAGGTGGTCGGCCACAAATATTCAGAGGTCAACTTTCAAAAAACATTTCAGGTCGAATTTATATGAGCTACCAAGTCATTCAACCAGGGGTGATGATTTGTCATGCACTGGTATATTCCCCAGGATACATTATTAAATGTAATATTTAGTTTTGTCAACTTTTCCTATGAGTTTGTGTTGACAAATGTCACTAATTTAATCTTCTCCTAAAAAATAATCTATAAATATAAAAACGAATGTATGTCTGTCTGTTTGTTCTTTAAGCATTACTACACCATTCATCCGATCGGCATGAAACTCAGAAAAAAGCCAGGAAGAGTTTCGCAGCGGTCGAAGCGCCTTGGGACCCTCCGGGTAAGTAGTGCGCTATATAAATGCCTATACATACATACATACATACAGAGTGCAGAGAATTCTTGATTATACTGGTCAGTACAGCATTCAATACTCAGCTATGCTAATACTTTTGCAATTTGACCTTTGGCTTGACAGCAGTGCTAGTCCTATATTCTTAGCCTTTCTAAACACTATGAGGGACTTGCCTGGGGTTCATACAAACAATCACAGAGCATGCACGCTGAACAGGGCGTATACATAATGCAGTCTTTAATGTGTTGTGACCATTATCTAATTGATTTTATAGTGCATGAATGTATACAACCCTGTCCCTTCTTCTATCACCCAAAGTTCCCACTATGGAACAATCATGACACATAGTTTACCTGCTACTATTGAAAATAAATCTCTGCCGCACACATATACAGCTGGTAGATTGTAAAAACTAATTTAATGATCTTTTTCAGAAGTTCTAGTCCTTGTGCAAAGGTCTGCTTTCTTCAAAACTTCAGGTGCCTCACTATAGCCTTTAATCCTATACTGTCCCACCAAGTGTGGCAGATGGAGAATTGAAAATAAATGGAAAAAACCTAAGCACCAAGAAGACAATTGAGACTACGCGTAAGCACATAAGCTCTATAAAATAAACATTCATCCTAAATGCTAAAAAAAAACCTTTTGGGTGAATTCCCCACACTGTTCAACCTGGTGTTGATTACAGCCAACTTACCGAGGTCTTGATTGCATGATTATTTCAGGATGGCTCTTTATCCACCAAGCTTAAAGGCAGTCATCATATGTCTGCTCAAGAAAACAGCCACGATCCAGCCACGCTCAACAGCTTCATGCCTACTACCAATACACCACTCATGACAAAAATCATAGAGAAAATAGTTCTCCATTAGCTCCAAAGACGTCTGAACACTGCCTTTCCATTTTTCAAACACGGTTTTCCCCACATCATGGGACAGAGTGGGCGTTGTTACAGTTATCGGGATGTCCCCTCGAGATAAGCAGATGAGAGAAAGACCTGCATTCAGGTCATGGTCAACCTGGCCGCAGTATCAGTGCATTGAATCATCGGATACTGTTTGACATGTCTGTAAAGGTGGCCCAAACTGGGCCTTTGTCTGCAATGTTATTGTAAGTCCTTTGCACAGCATGGACATCAGAGTGTGTTTATTGGTCATATCTGTAAAGATGTTTCCAAAAGTGGCACCCTGCAATGTTTACTTCCATGCCAGGACCTGTTTATTATCTATATGGCCCCTCTGTTTCATCAGATCACCGACTGTGATGTGGAAGTACAGTCGTATGCAAGTGACATAAAATTGCATATTCAGAACATCAAGAACAACCCCAATTCATCTTATGCTCTGCAGGACCTCTTATTCAGGATCAAAAGTTGAATGTATTAGAGCGAACTTCAGTTGAACTGTGGTAAAACAGAGCTCATCATCTTTGAATTAGATAGAAAAAACTCTCAGATATACCAATGCACCAATGATATAAACCTGGGGTTTACTTTAGATAATGGTATGGCATTAAAGCCGCAAATAGACAGCGCTGCAGGAAATTGCTTCCATCAGCTCCGAAAATTAAAATTGATTTTCCCCAAAAAACGGTTCCGTAGTCAGAGTAATTATTTAATTGAGGCTGGATTACTCTAATGACCATTATAGCAGACTACTAGACACCCTATTAGCATGGCATCAGAGGGTCTGAAATGCAACTATGTTCTGCATCTTACATCTCAAGCGGAGGGGTCAAGATTCAGAGGAAAGAAAGTTACTACATTGATTCCCATTCACCAACAGGATAAGATTCAAATTGTCTTTCTGGATGTACAGATGTTATTATCAGTCTGGACCCTTGCATTAACCTTAGTTTCAGTATTTATTTTCTGAGGCAGGCTCTGTATTGTCCCCCATTGGCCATTTCCAGATACAAACTCGCTAAGGGATAGAAAGTTCATAGCAGGAACTGTTCTATATAACTCTCTCGCTCAACAGTTCAGAGTCTGCCAACATATACTAGTCTTTAGGGTGCCCTAAAACCTGTCTCTTGTACTTGACCCTCGCTGCAGGGTCACCCCCAAACTTTTTGCCTTTGCCCTCCACTTTTTGCTGAAATTTGTTTTTGTTGGCCTTAGGAGTCTGTGCGCTTTACCACTGCTGACTTGGCTTCCACCCTATTGGCATATTCAATGTGCTTATAAGTCCCTCATAGAGTGGGATACCATATTCCCAGGGTCTGTAAATTAAAAAACTACTAGTGGTCACGCAGTACTTATTGTGCCACCCACTTAAGTACCCCCTAAAATATGTCCCAGGCCTAAAATTGCAGCCTCAATGCAGTTTGAAACTGGCAATTCGACTTGGCAATATAGCCCCCTTGCCAAGCCTTAAACCCCCCTTTTCTTGCATATATGTCACATCCAAGGTAGGCCCCAGATAGCCCACATGGCTGGGTGCATTGTGAATAAAAGGTTGAACATATACTTTTAGGTTTTACATATCCTGGTAGTGAAAAACTCCTAAATTTGCTTTTCATTACAGTGAGGCCTACCTCTCCCATAGGATAACTTTGGGCTGCTTTATTATGTATAATAAGCTCAAACTTTTGATTGGGAACAGGTAAGCATTTCATGTTAGGTAACTGAGAATGTATGATCAACCTAGAAAACCTATGGGTCTGACTTCTGATTCATGTATCAGGAAAAGAGCTATGGTCTCGAAATTGTGAGAGTACCAGCTCAAGGCGTCATCCAGAAGATGGTTGTCCCTGTGTTAGCAAAATAAACACCCATGTTGGATTCCCATCAATATCATGTATGATCAATATTCTCATGTGGTCCTCCGTCCTGGGTACAGTGTCTCTAGATCATTGAGACAAAGTAGTACCGTCTGTGGACACATGGTTCACACATGCCAACACAAGGAACAGTCATAAGGATCTGGTCAGACGGGTAGGTGCAGTGCAACAAAGGAAAGTGTGTGAAAAGTTAAAATAGGATAGAGAATCTCATTCCAACTTTATTCTACCAAGACCTCTTCCTAATTAAAAACTAAGAACAGCGCAAAACTATACTACTGCAGTTTAACAAATATCTGCATAGGGGCCGACATGTTTCTGCCTAAGCGGGAGTATGACCCAAGGCTTTCATCAGGGCCTCTGTTCTCTCAATAGTGCGACTGCAAAAAATGTGTTGGTGCAAAACTCAAAACAATAACGATAATTATGTGATATTTCAGTAAAGGATATGAGTCTCCAAATACTGTGGCTTCACTCCTCCATGACACCTGGTAAATTTGTTAGATCTGTGGAGGAAGAGACAAAACATAGCACAGGAAAAACCATCTATAAGCAAGTTATTTGCCTTGAATATATGTCTAGATACAATACATATAATCACTCACCCAGGGTGCCCGGGGAAGAGACCTCACCTCGTCCTGGTCCTGGCTCAGGCGTAGTGAGACCCCGCTCTGTAAGAGGAAAGCACACCGGAGTTGAATGTAGGCTGCGGGAAAAAATTAATCCACTGCAGACCTCATTCATATCTGTACCAGTGAGAGTTGCTCCCCTTTCTTAAAAGAACTTGTATTGCTGCTCTCCCACTAACTGGGACCTCAACCCACTGAAACCCCCTTAGTTGCTCCCCACATCTATGGGTAAGTGGGGGGTATATAGGGGATGACTAAACTTCCCAAGAAAGTAATCAGTAGCTATCTGTGTAATTACCACAGAGCTTTCTCCTGCTGGAGTTAATCAGAAACTGCAACATAAAAAGAGAAGAAAAGAGGAAGCCCCATGTGGAGCTCCTTACCTGTCCGGCGTTGTCCCTGGCAATAGCTGAGACAGGGGGAGGCACCGAGCTAGGCTCAAGCCGTCCTTTAGATAGTCACCTGATGGTCTCTCCGCCAATCCGATATGACAGCAAGTTCCCAGCGCTGTCCTTTTAGCCTGGAGCTCAATAGATAAATAGTGTCCAGCTTCTCAATTGTGGGAGACAATAAATGCCGAAATGTGAGTATATTAAATGTGGACACTGGAGCAGAAACTTCCACAAGGAGCTCACAATCTGTTTGGCATCGACATCGCGTAATCTCGCGATATTTCGGAACTACAGAATGACGTCATGGTGTCCATGTTTGTAGTCCGTTTATTTCAAAATCGGATTTGACTCCGGAAACTTGTACCCCTATGTTCAGTGTCAAGGTCGTTTGCACATAAGTGGAGTGTGCATGTAAAGAGGGGTCCGCTAATTAGGAAGAAGAGAATTAGAGAATTAGCGCAAACCGGACCGCGCCGAAAAAACGGTTCGCGCTGGTCTGATTACCATCATGAGTAGCCTCCAAAATGTTCCCTGAGCGCAGGCGAGCTTAGTTAGCTCCGTGGACCTCAACAGATGTGTCCCAAACAGTGAAAGTACCTGGCATAACTGTGATCTCGTGAGAAGAGGAAGAACTACAGAATGACATCATAGATGTCTGTCCTGTAGTTCAGACCCTCTTATTAAAGGGACAGCCAGTGAAGTTAGAGGCTATGAGTGTCACTGACACAGAGATCATACTTAAAGGTAATACAGGGGGGAAAAAGGACATGTCACTTCTATCTCTTATCGTTTGGTCCTATGTTAAGGTATATAAGGACTTGGAAATCCTTCGTATTGGTTAGTAAGAAGACTCAGGTGGCAGTAAAGGGGACCTAGGAATAAGCCTAGTATATCTCTACCTCCCCTAGAGTCCCTATTAAGGATGTAGATGTGACAACACATCTCCATCTTTCTCAAAGGAATTGTGTCACCTTTCCGTGGTATCAATGTATAGTTGCAAAGACCATTAAGTACTCAGTGCGGCCGATGTATGATGCCGGAAGTCTATACAAGTCTGTGTTTCTGCGTTTTTAATAAAAAATGTCAGACAGATAACAGATACCCCATACGTTCATTTCAGGCTCAGCCAGGGGATGTCGTCGTTCAAACCCAGTACATCTGTGCGTAGTTTGAACACCCATCTTTGCTCCTTTCGAAACAGAAAACTGGTCACGTCAGTGATGTGCGATGGTACAAAGGGTTTTTCGAGTACAGTCTATGTGAAGTCTGTTTCTCCATGGTTCTTCTCCAGAAAGTGTCGTGTCAACTTGGATATGTTCTTCTTGCACCGGAAAGTGCTTTTGTGCTCTAACATGCGTGTCTTTACTTTCCTAGTCGTCATGCCGATGTACTTTTCATTGCAAGGGCATGTGATCTGATAGATTAGATTCTCACTAATGCAATTAGAGAATTGACGCAATTCCCATGGTCTAGTGGTTCCGATGTCTAGGCTGGTGACACTATGAGTCAAAGCACACATTGTACAGGTCCCACATGGGTGGTGCCCTTTGATTGCAGGTAGATCCCACAACGTTCCTATTTGTCTCTTGACTTGTTCTTGCGGACGAGTATGTACTAAACGATCTCTCAAACTGCTGGCTCTCTTGAACGCAAAAAGGGGATATTCTATCTTCTCCTTTCCGCTGTTGAGTATCCGCCAATGTCGTCTTATAATTTTCTGTACGCTGTTAGACTTGGTGTTGAAGGTGCTAACCATGGTTAACCGGTCTTTCAGAGGTTCTCTCGTGGAGGCTTCAAGCAATGCTTCTCTGTTGTTATTCGCCGCTCGTTTCCAAGAGCGCTTTATCAGTTTCTTGGGGTAATGCCTTTGTGTCAGTTGTTGGGAAAGAGCACAGGCATGGGTATTGAAAGTTTCTGTGGTTGAACAATTACGTCTAAGACGTAAGAACTGGCCCACAGGCAAGTTGTCTCGCAAGGATTTGGGATGTTGAATGCACAAAATGACTTCTTACGGTTCACCATTGAGACCAGCAAGGACAGACTCGCTTTTCTGGATCTCTCCATTTACACCACTCCCCAGGGTCTAGAAACGGAACTTTATCGTAAGCCCATGGCAAGGAACTCACTTCTTCTATACGAAAGTCAACATCCCAAATCCTTGCGAGACAACTTGCCTGTGGGCCAGTTCTTACGTCTTAGACGTAATTGTTCAACCACAGAAACTTTCAATACCCATGCCTGTGCTCTTTCACAACAACTGACACAAAGGCATTACCCCAAGAAACTGATAAAGCGCTCTTGGAAACGAGCGGCGAATAACAACAGAGAAGCATTGCTTGAAGCCTCCACGAGAGAACCTCTGAAAGACCGGTTAACCATGGTTAGCACCTTCAACACCAAGTCTAACAGCGTACAGAAAATTATAAGACGACATTGGCGGATACTCAACAGCGGAAAGGAGAAGATAGAATATCCCCTTTTTGCGTTCAAGAGAGCCAGCAGTTTGAGAGATCGTTTAGTACACACTCGTCCGCAAGAACAAGTCAAGAGACAAAAAGGAACGTTGTGGGATCTACCTGCAATCAAAGGGCACCACCCATGTGGGACCTGTACAATGTGTGCTTTGACTCATAGTGTCACCAGCCTAGACATCGGAACCACTAGACCATGGGAATTGCGTCAATTCTCTAATTGCAATAGTGAGAATCTAATCTATCAGATCACATGCCCTTGCAATGAAAAGTACATCGGCATGACGACTAGGAAAGTAAAGACACGCATGTTAGAGCACAAAAGCACTTTCCGGTGCAAGAAGAACATATCCAAGTTGACACGACACTTTCTGGAGAAGAACCATGGAGAAACAGACTTCACATGGACTGTACTCGAAAAACCCTTTGTACCATCGCACATCACTGACGTGACCAGTTTTCTGTGTCGAAAGGAGGAAAGATGGGTGTTCAAACTACGCACAGATGTACAGGGTTTGAACGACGACATCCCCTGGCTGAGCCTGAAATGAACGTATGGGGTATCTGTTATCTGTCTTACATTTTTTATTAAAAACGCCGAAACACAGACTTGTATAGAATTCCGGCATCATACATCAGCCGCACTATTACTCGTATTCTGGCTACAACCGCTTGGTTTTCTGAGCAGGGAATGCACTACACCGAGTACTTAATGGTCTTTGCAACTATACATTGATACCACGGAAAGGTGACACAATTCCTTTGAGAAAGATGGAGATGTGTTGTCACATCTACATCCTTAATAGGGACTCTAGGGGAGGTAGAGATATACTAGGCTTATTCCTAGGTCCCCTTTACTGCCACCTGAGTCTTCTTACTAACCAATACGAAGGATTTCCAAGTCCTTATATACCTTAACATAGGACCAAACGATAAGAAATAGAAGTGACATGTCCTTTTTCCCCCCTGTATTACCTTTAAGTATGATCTCTGTGTCAGTGACACTCATAGCCTCTAACTTCACTGGCTGTCCCTTTAAGAAGAGGGTCTGAACTACAGGACAGACATCTATGATGTCATTCTGTAGTTCTTCCTCTTCTCACGAGATCACAGTTATGCCAGGTACTTTCACTGTTTGGGACACATCTGTTGAGGTCCACGGAGCTAACTAAGCTCGCCTGCACTTAGGGAACATTTTGGAGGCTACTCATGATGGTAATCAGACCAGCGCGACCCGTTTTTTCGGCGCGGTCCGGTTTGCGCTAATTCTCTAATTCTCTTCTTCCTAATTAGCGGACCCCTCTTTACATGCACACTCCACTTATGTGCAAACAACCTTGACACTGAACATAGGGGTACAAGTTTCCGGAGTCAAATCCGATTTTGAAATAAACGGACTACAAACATGGACGCCATGACGTCATTCTGTAGTTCCGAAATATTGCGAGATTACGCGATGTCGATGCCAAACAGATTGTGAGCTCCTTGTGGAAGTTTCTGCTCCAGTGTCCACATTTAATATACTCACATTTCGGCATTTATTGTCTCCCACAATTGAGAAGCTGGACACTATTTATCTATTGAGCTCCAGGCTAAAAGGACAGCGCTTGGAACTTGCTGTCATATCGGATTGGCGGAGAGACCATCAGGTGACTATCTAAAGGAGGGCTTGAGCCTAGCTCGGTGCTCCCCCCTGTCTCAGCTATTGCCAGAGACAACGCCGGACAGGTAAGGAGCTCCACATGGGGCTTCCTCTTTTCTTCTCTTTTTATGTTGCAGTTTCTGATTAACTCCAGCAGGAGAAAGCTCTGTGGTAATTACACAGATAGCTACTGATTACTTTCTTGGGAAGTTTAGTCATCCCCTATATACCCCCCACTTACCCATAGATGTGGGGAGCAACTAAGGGGGTTTCAGTGGGTTGAGGTCCCAGTTAGTGGGAGAGCAGCAATACAAGTTCTTTTAAGAAAGGGGAGCAACTCTCACTGGTACAGATATGAATGAGGTCTGCAGTGGATTAATTTTTCCCGCAGCCTACATTCAACTCCGGTGTGCTTTCCTCTTACAGAGCGGGGTCTCACTACGCCTGAGCCAGGACCAGGACGAGGTGAGGTCTCTTCCCCGGGCACCCTGGGTGAGTGATTATATGTACTGTATCTAGACATATATTCAAGGCAAATAACTTGCTTATAGATGGTTTTTCCTGTGCTATGTTTTGTCTCTTCCTCCACAGATCTAACAAATTTACCGGGTGTCATGGGGGAGTGAAGCCACAGTATTTGGAGACTCATATCCTTTACTGAAATATCACATAATTATCGTTATTGTTTTGAGTTTTGCACCAACACATTTTTTGCAGTCGCACTATTGAGAGAACAGAGGCCCTGATGAAAGCCTTGGGTCATACTCCCGCTTAGGCAGAAACATGTCGGCCCCTATGCAGATATTTGTTAAACTGCAGTAGTATAGTTTTGCGCTGTTCTTAGTTTTTAATTAGGAAGAGGTCTTGGTAGAATAAAGTTGGAATGAGATTCTCTATCCTATTTTAACTTTTCACACACTTTCCTTTGTTGCACTGCACCTACCCGTCTGACCAGATCCTTATGACTGTTCCTTGTGTTGGCATGTGTGAACCATGTGTCCACAGATGGTACTACTTTGTCTCAATGATCTAGAGACACTGTACCCAGGACGGAGGACCACATGAGAATATTGGTCATACATGATATTGATGGGAATCCAACATGGGTGTTTATTTTGCTAACACAGGGACAACCATCTTCTGGATGACGCCTTGAGCTGGTACTCTCAAAATTTCGAGACCATAGCTCTTTTCCTGATACATGAATCAGAAGTCAGACCCATAGGTTTTCTAGGTTGATCGTATTCTGTTATACAGGGGATACAACCTATGCATGGTCTCTAAATATCCCTTAGGCCCACCCCAATGATGTGTTTATATATAAACTGAGAATGTATACCAATTAAAAATCTTATTTAATGGTAAAGTGAGATATTAAGTTACATTTTTAGAAATGCCACTTTTAAAAAGTTCAATAACTGACAAGGGGTTGGGTCCATTTAATGTCAGCAAGAGAGTTTGTGTCATGGAGTAAACAGCATCAGGAAGAACTCTAAGACGCTAAATAAAGTGTTAAAAAAATGAGACAGAAAGCATTTATTACTGAGGAAAAACAGACAAAGTGTACTGCCAACAACTGCACTAAAAAAACAAGATAGAAGGCATTTATCACTGAAAAAACAGACGCTCTGCACTGCCAACAACTGCATCAGAAAGATCTAAGAGCAGATTCATACGACATACACTGCACTTGGCGCTCAGTGAATCCACAATGCTCCATGCCTTGACCTGAATAGAACAATTTCAAAAAAGAAAAACAGGCATATAGAATTCTGCCACAGGACACTATTAAAACTCATTTCTCTACAGTTCCTAGTCCTAAAGAGAACCCCTATTAAATGCTGGGTTTGACATGCATCAGCAGCTTAATACCTAGCGAGCGTGCTTATGCTAAAGATAGTCTGACAGGGAATGATTGGTGTAAAATAAATTGATTTGTCCGATCTCTGTATGAGGCCTTAAACTAAAGTAAAGGTTAAGTTGACACTTCTGTGTCATAATTCAATAAAGCTGGGGCTGAGTAGGGCCATTCTACCTTGTGCTCCTTTGGTTGCTTTCAAATTCAGAACTGGTACATTTAATGTTACATGTTTTTGTCATATGTTTTTAAGTCGCGCACATTAATTCATATAATTTTTAATGCATTGATGTTTACTGGATGTGGGATATGTAATGTATGATTTTGAATTCTGTTACATGAAGATATTTCTCCTCTGTCACTGACAGTTGTATGTGGAATGGATAATTTTTTATTTTTTTTTAATTTTTGGAAGACCTTTATTGACAAGAGGTTACACATACAATCCAGCACGCAGCCCGAAGGCTCACAAATGGAGTACATATCAATAAGTCGAGTCTTTAAGGATCAATTACAGAAGTACTGCGGTCTAATTTTCAAATTAAAAGTCTGAAGGATAAATGGCATCAGGATATCGTAAAGCAACACATTGGTCCCGGCCTTATGGAATCAGGAGAGAACAGTATACAATAGAGGACATCGCCAGAACCACATCTCGCCACAGTTGAGAGTCTTCATGGAAGAAGCACAAATCGGGAAGCATAGCGAACAGCAATCACTTATCAAATCACAGTGTCCCACCCTAAGGAGGCCAAGATCCATAACCAAGTCACAAAATGACACATTGCGTGAAACTCCCCAATCGCGCTAAACCCCAATCCCCAATGAAGAATAAGGTATATAAAAAGAAAGGAAATAAGAAAGAAGATAGAGGGCCATAGAAACACAGAAGAACATAAAACACATCCCATCCCCCAACCCCCCACCCTGCATACCAGCGGAAGGCCACGGCCCACCCCCCCCATAGGCATGCCTGTCGCCCCAAGAAGAACCCCAAAAGTGGGAAAGAACGGAGGAGGGCCGTAGCACCAGCCCCTTGTACACCCCCAACCCCAGAAGCATAAGCCCACTTAAAAGGAACGTGGGCATCAATGTACGGTCATCCCAACCACCCAAGGTCTCCAGTGCAAACAATGTTCCGCTTCGGCACCAAGGTCACGAAAAAGTGTCGTAGACAGGCAATGGTCAGCCCTGGCCAGTCCGAGAAAAAGTCAGCAATCCTCCCCAAGTGTACACAGGTGATGGCAATAAATCAACAGTACCAGAAGGGGCCACACAGGTTCGCAGCAAAGACCAGAGTAATGACTCAGGAGCGTTCTCCCGGGATGTAACCATATTCCGCAAGAAGGCAAGGCGATGGCAATCAGTAAATAAGGCAGCCGGCAGGAGAGCAAAAAGAGTAGCAAAGACGCAGTCCCGGTTATCGTGCTCCCTGGTATCGTCATCATGCAGCACACACGCCTGGGAATCCTCGGCTGCAGCAACCTGGGAGAAATCGGGCTCACGTTCCTCAGTGCACACAGCTGTGCCCAAGTGTTCCATGGCAGGAGAGGTGGTGAGCTGCGAGGTCTGCACATTCGCCCGTAGTTCTTGCAAGTCAATGCACCAGTCACGGAGGGCCAGCCAAACATCTTTCACCGTAAGCGCCATTTTCTCACTTCCAACGCCCCAGAACAAAGAAAATCCGTCTCAGCGGCAGCCCGGCTTCAACGAACAATGCGCGGTGTTCAAAGGAGTCGGGAAGAGTCACACACAAACCCCCGTGGAGGCATTTCGGCCAGAGTCCGGTCCAGGCAAGCTGTTCTGCCTTCAGAATTACCTCCCCAAAGACGCCGGTACCGGCCGGGAACTTGCGCCGTAGAAGTCAATGGCCCGTTGCCGCGAGTTATCCAGGGGCTACGGCAAAGAGTAGTTTCGGTTTCACCACTCGGGCCACCGGACCATCATGGCCGATCGAGGCCGTTGTTTACTCATTGCGGGGCGGCTGCAGCGTAACCCAAGGTCCCGGCTCACAGCAGAGAGCGAAGGCCAGAAACTTCAAGACGACGATGCTCGGTCGTCAGAGGCGGTACGAGGACCGGAGTCACACGGTCGGGCTCCGCCGCAGTTCCGCTGCACTGGACCGCGGCTGGGGTGCAGGATCGTAGACAGGATAGTGTTGGAGGTGAGGGCGAGCTGCGGAGCCGGGCTTCCATGCGGCCATTTTGGCCGCCGTCTTGGCTCCTCCGGAATGGATAATTTTTGATGTGCAGTGTGAAAATTACAGGGTGATCACAATAATTAAATTGTGTGATCACAAACCGAAATCATTGTTTTGCTGAAACAGAGTCAGCACTAGCGCTTATTTGTTACTTTTAGAAAGATGGCATTTTCCTGCTCTAGATATTTGGTGTCTGCACCCTGTCCTAGGTCACATGACTGGGTGTATTTGGCAGTTTGACTTGTATATTCCTCCCAGAACAGCTAAACAATAGAGGCATTAGTTGGGCCTGGATGGGCCATCAACTGGCAGGATGGGTGACTGAGCTGGGCACAGACCACTTGCAACTGAATAGGCTGTGCTCTGCCTTTCCACAAAGGACTTGTCACTCCTGAATTTGTTATGTAACCAGCTTAGAGCCAGGGCTGGGGAGTCAGAAAACGTCAAGCAGTTCTCTAGAAATTTCTCTCACTTCAAAGGAGGCACATGGTATAAAAATAGGACCCTCAGACTCTCTCTTCAGTGCACATCTAGACATATGGAAGACTCAAAAGAAGGACTTCTGTGTTGCTTTGATGCAAGAAGGACAGCCACCCTGCTGCCCTCCTGCCTGAATGAGTATGACTGAACCTGCATTTTGAACTCAGGATCACCAGAGTTACCTCAAGGGCTAGGCCTGAGCAGAATATTTAATTCTGCTGGTGAAATCAGAGGAATTTGGTGATTCCAAGATACCCGTGTAATTCAGAATTATTTTGAAAGTCTGCCTCTCCGTCCGCAGGATTAATCTGCAGTAGTTATCAGTTTCTCAGAAACATAAGCTTAATCTGCAGTGGTTTTTACACATAGAGGGACTTCTCCCACTTGCTGCCCTGTTTAGAAAAAAGCACTCTCTGCAGGCTCACCCCTCAGTGACCTTTGCAGTAGTTGCTGCAGAGTATGTAAGAGCACTCAGGGGTATGCACTGCAGTGATTTTTAAACAGGACAGAAATATGGTGCAACCTTCTATGTTTAAAAACAGTGTTTTTTCAAACATAGAGGAAAGACTGCCACTCTACTGCCCTGCTGCCCTGCTTCTCTCCTGCCTGAGTGAGAAGGACTGGAACTTCATCTTGAACCCAGGAACATCAGAGTGACTCCAAGGACTAGTTGGCTGGCCTCCTGATCAGAGCCTAAGGGACAGAACAGGCTCTAACAACCTTGAACCCAAAACCAGGACTCTGCTTGCTGTGAGTCATGTCCCCCATGTTGTGCCACCCCAGTCCTGGACCCTTGGATGTGGCTCTGAAGGTGCTCTGACAGCCTATCTGTAGTCGCAGCCGAACCAATGCAGCGCAATGCACAGCCTTGCCGAACTCTGCATCGGAACTAAAATGAACTTGTCACTTTGTCTCGATCTAGCACAACCAGAGAACTACAGCTGACCCTTTGTGTTCTTTTGTGCTACTTTCACTTACATCTTTAAAATTGCCTATCTCTGGTTCTACTGATTGGAATGTGTTGATTTGGTCGTAATTATTTATAAAAAATGACAATTTTTACTAAATTGTTGAGGGAATTTTCTTTAGTTTTGTTTCACTTTATTAGTGTTGGAATTGCTGCATGAATACTTTACTCATTGCCTCTAAGTTGAGCCTGACTGCTCTGTGCCAAGCTACCAGAGGGCAGGGCACAGTTTCATTTAGGGTTTGCTTGTGATTTCACCTTGCCAAGGATTATAATTGCTGCTTGAGTAGGGTATCACTCCCCCTCAACCAGTAACCCAATTTCCTCACCTTCCCAATGTAGACTTTTCTAAAAGACTGCCGTCAAAAGAATTCTACTGCTGAGCACCTTATAGGTATCATTGTTTATTCATTAATTATGCTACATTTGTTAAAACGTGTCTGGTTAGTATCTTCAGCCAAAGGAGATTGACCTATAATCAGTTTCTGTAAGAGTTCTTTCTAAAATAATCTTTTAAAACAGGTTTCGATTTAATGTATGAGCACACACTATTGCAGAGCTATCTATACCTTTCCATGGCATTATTATATAGTATAACTTGGGGGTGTATTGAGTATTAACACACCTGTCCTTTGTTCCTCTGCGGCACTCTGGTATCCTAGAAGAGGCCAAAGATGCTTGTGTTCCCTTCTGGAACATGGATTGTGCTGGCTCTAAATGTGTGCTCGGGTGATCTCTAGGGGGCACACCTCAAATGCATGGGAGGGTGGTCTCATGCCAATAAAAGAATCAGGTGCACCCAAACCACATTACATAGCCCTGCTCAGGCTCAAAGAGGCTTTCAGCAGGTATGCTGACCTTCAGTGTCTTCTGAGGGTGCCATTTTGGAAGGAGCCACAGTTATCCCCGGGAACCCCACGGGCATTCTCCAGCAGGCGGTGCAGTCATTCAATGCACCTGCCTGTAGGGTAATCACTACCCCTTTTTAAAACCCGGCTTCTGTCTGTAGTGAGAGGTGGACAAATGGCTTTCAAACAGTCTGTCTGCTTATCACAGTGCAGGTATGAGTTTGTGTATGCACTGTGAACCGTGCATTTGCTGTGATGGAGCACACTGTCCCATTCTGCACACAACTAAGGGTAAATTGGAAGACAGTGCACCCTCTCTGTGAAGCAGCCTCTGATGTACTAACTCTCAGGCGATGCAAGAGATTAAATAACCAGAGCCACCTTTACCAATGTCCTGCTTCTGTGTGAGAAAGGCAGGTGACAACAGCCAAACAACCCCCCTGGGGTTGCAAATTCTCTGCAATACCAGTACAGTGGTTGCAGCCATAGGTAGATTCTGGTTATGGGACTTCTGCCTAAAAACTGAACATATCCCATTTGTAATTTCCTTTTAAAGGGCAGGGGAAGACAGCTCTGCCATCTGCCGCAGCAGTAGCATGGGTACATTGTAGATTGTGACAGATCTCGAAGGCAGTTTAACATTGACAGTCAACCACCACTATGAGCTGTATCTACTGTATATTAGGCCACCATGTAGACTATGGTGGTCTGTTAAACCTTTCAGCCTTAGGGTGATCTTCCCTGAAACGTTTTGTCTGTTTGTATCACTTTTTTCTAATTTGTTTTTGTTAACACAAGGAGATGATGACGGAGCACTGACCTTTTTCAGACACTCACCCCAAGTCACAGATCTGGGTTGAATCCATCATTGTTCTTTAGCTCACCTCGCCACACCAATTCATACCCAGCCTTATGCAAATCAGTCTTGACCCAGTTCCTCATAGGAACAGTCCACCCCAACTGCAAAGCCAGGTCTTTCCTGCACTGGAAACAAGCATCTTTAGACCGGTTTTGGGTTTATATCCCTCATCAGCCATGTTAACTTGAATCCAGTGGCAAAGTGAGCAAGGGACCCCTATCTGGGTATTCCCTGCCAAATGTGGGCGAACAAAGCAAATACAAGGAGATCATGGACGAACCGCAGAAACTTTTCAGACACTCACTCCCAGTCACAGATCTCAGTTGAATCCATCATCGTTCTTTAGCTCACTTCGCTACCCCAGTTCAGACCCAGCCATGATGATCGATTAAACCCAAATCTGAGACTGGGGGTGAGTGTCTGAAAAGTTTTAGCACTCCGTCCATTATCTTATTGTGTTTGCTATCATCGCCCTAAGTGGCCAGGGTATGCCCAGATATTGGCCCCTTGCTCAATTTGCCACTGGATTCAAGCTAGCCTGGCTGATAAGGGGTGAAACCCTGAAACTGGTCCCAGGATGCTTGTTTCCACTTGCCCATCTAAACAGCCAAACACAAATGGGAGATTAGGTGAGCCTGACGGGACATTCACATCCTGTTGGGTCATCCTGCGGCAGGATGGAAGGGAGGATCTGACACTTACACCTGAATGGGCTGTGTCCTGCTCACACATACAGTGTTGCTTAACCCCCTGGAGGGTGTCTGGAGCCAGGGCAGGAAGGCAGTACCTCTGCAATTCAAAGCCCCTCTTTGAAGTCACCCCCACTTCAAGGGCACGATTGGGTGTAAGAACTGGACTTTTGACCCTGCCTACTCAATACACTTCTGGGCCTGTGGATAATCTGCCAGGAAGAAGGACTGCTGTGCTGCTGAAGGGCTGCCACTCTGAGAGATTTTTGTTCTGGAAGAACTGCTTTTCTGCTGTGCAGACCTGCCTGCTGCCCTCTTTGCTTGAGTGAGAAAGACCAGACCTACCCCATTTGAACCCAGACTGACTCCAAGGGATTGTCTGCTTCCTTCCTGTTTTGAAGTCTCAGGGACATCAGAGACTTCCAGCAACACTACAACAGCACCTGGGCTCTGCCATCTATGAGCCCTACCCTGCCAAGTGGTGCCAATCCAGTCCTGGGCCCTTGGAAGCCGGTTTTTCTGTGCTGAACCAGCAAAATCCACACTTTGCAAAAATTGCACGGGTTGGAGCCGACTGATCTCCTTCGACGTCTCAGCGCTCGAGGACATCATATCGCCAGCTGCACGGCTTGACGATGATGCATCAGCTTCAGTGAGAAGGGATCAATGATGATGAATCTCTGTTAGACCTTGCATCTTTAGGGTGGTCTTCTACTGGATGTTTTGCCTCCACGGTTTGCTGATTCTTTTCGTTGACCTTAGGACTCTGAGCACTTTACCACTGCTAACCAATGCTAAAGTGCATGTGCTTCTCCCCTAAACATGATGACATTGGTGTATACCTGATTGGCATACTTGTTGCACTAGTCAGTCCCTTGTAAAGTAGTATATCATATACCCAGGTCCTGTACTTCAAATCTTACTAGTGGCATGCAGCACTGATTGTGTCACCCACAGAAGTTGCCTTTCAAAACTGTCTCAGGCCTGCCGCTGCAGTGGCTGTTTGTTCAGTTTACGGCACTTCGACTTGGTGTTTTAAAACTAATTTCAAAGCCTTAAACTCCTCATTTATTACATATACGTCATTCCTAAGGGAGGCCCTAAGTAACCCTAAGGGCAGGGTGCCATGTGAGTAAAAGGTGAATTTGTATGCTTTGTATGTCCTGGTAGTGACAAACAGCCTATTTAGTTTTTCACTACTCTGAGACCAACCCCTCTCATAGGCCTGCATCGGGAATTTCCTGATACACTTTTAGGCTGTAATTCCTGATCAAAGATGAGTAGCTTTTTCATTTTTCATATGTTTGGAATGGTATTGATAAATCCACGAAGGAATCAGTCAACAAAGAAACTGAACCTCAGAGGACAGCAGTAAAGTTCATTGTGCTAATCCTAAATTGTATTCACAAGCATCACTGCAGGCTGACCGGGTCCTTGACAAAACAAAACAGAACTTGACTACAATGTTGCAGTTCTGAATGTCTTTAATTTGAACTTGAGTATAAAATGAACCCGCAGCTTTGATCTAACAAGCTCAAAGTGCAAACGAGAGGCCTTAACATAAACTTTATCGGTCATAAAACAACTCTTTAACGCATTTAAAAACTGACAAAAACCAGAACCCAGAAAACAAACTTACCTTTAAGTCAGAAAGATTGTTTACCAACACAACTCATATTATACCGTATTATTGCCCTGAAGAAAATCCCTTGAGTAAAACAGGGATTTCAAACGCGTCAGCACTTTCCTTTTTCTTCCACCTTGATGGAGACTGATTAAATTGATCTCAGAATCTGTAGAGGGAACATGAACATTGAATTATCTCCACAGATCCCGAATATTCACCTCAAGGATAGCAACTCTACAAAAGAGGAAACATATTGGGTTCAAGGCGAGTGCTCCTTAATAGAATAGATGTATATATTACAAACTAGTGTTTTTTTATAATTGTTAGTATGATTCACACAGGCACTGAATTTAAGTATAATTGTTTTGATTTACACAGGTACTGAACTTAAGCACAATTGTTTTATTTGACGAAATGTACTGTTTATGAATGTCTCATATTTTGACTATTTGAAAATCAGCACAGAGCAATATTGATTTGAAAGTGTATCACCACATGTTTTCAGACTTATAAAATTGTAGAAATGTTTCCTTAAAAAATGTATAAATCATGACGAAATAATGTAGCCAGGACCAAGGATTATACATATTGGTCCCATGTCTGCTGAAATAAGTTGCAGCAAAAGAAAAATGGTTGCTGGGTTCTATTTTTTGTAAAACTTTCTAAAAGGTGACATTTCTCTGTACTTAGTGTTTTTTGTGCCTGATAACCTGTCTCTAATACACGTCTGGGTTGGGGGACATTTACACTTTGTGCATTCCCTCTAGGTAGCCACAAACACTGGAAGGGGAGGCCCATTGCATTCTGAGCACTCACCTGCAATTTGATGGGTCTTCCTGAGCAGGGAGGAATGGGAGGAGCTGACACTTTTACTTCAGGTAGTGTCCTGTCCACAATCAGAGCACTGATTAACCCCACCCGGGTTAGCCTTGTGGACTGGACTGGGTTGAAAGGGATCTTTTTGTACTTAAAAGAGTTCTGCTAAAGTAACCTCCTACTTTTGGGTATAAGAATTGGGTCTCTGACCCCCTAAGTTCAGACATTTCTGGATCTTGAATCTCTTTTAAAAGGACTGCTGTGCTGATTAAAGGACTCAACTAGACTGCGTTTCTGGAAGGACTGCTTTTCTGCTAGTTGCCCTGCTGCCTGCTGCCTGTTGCCCCCTGACTCTGCTGGAAAGTCTCTGCCTTCCCTCCAAATGATCTCCAAGAGCTTGTTAGCTTGCTTCCTGTTCTGAATTCTCAGGACACAAAAGACTTCCTCCAATTTTGATGGTGCTGATGTACTCTGCCTTCTGTGAGTCCTCCACTTGCCTGAGGTGCCCCCTCCAAGCTCTGGGCCTCAAAAGTGGGTTATGCAGCGGTTTTTGTAAAAAAAACAACGCATTGCATCAACTGCATGAGATATTCCGCTACATTGCTCTCTGATGTCACTGCAGAGGCTGCCCAATGACAGTGGTTTCACAGCCTTCGCAGCTTAATAATGTCTCTCTGTGCAGGTCGATGATAATGCTTTGCATTCACTTCAATGAAGCTCGACGATGACGCAGAATCCCCTTTGCACAGCTTGACGATGATGCAGTAGACTATCAAAATTGACGAAAGTTCCAGCCACGGTATTTCTTCAGTGAGACCAACCTGGGTCCTGTAGCCAGCCTGCCGTCAATCGAGGTTAGCCTGAACTTTGGCTTTGCATAGGTCCATCGCGACCTCAAGTAACCTTTTGACCGCTAGTGACTTCTAAGCACTATTTTTGCATTTAATCTTTAAAATTGTATATCTCGACTTCTACTGATTGGTTTTTTTTAATGTTGGCCTCATTATGCTCAGATAATTATTCTCTGCTTTTCTTTTTGTGGTGTATTCGTTGTTACTCTTTGTGTATGTGTGTGTGTGTGTGTGTGTGTGTTTTGCACAAATACTTTACACAATGCCTTTGCAGATAAGCCTGACAGCTCTGTGGCAAGCTAACAGAGGGTGAGCAAAGCTTATCTTACTGTGCATCTAGCTTATCCTGACTACTGTGGTGGTTCTTGCCTTGCCTGGCTGCATACCTCAGCCAACCAGGAATCCCATTTCTAACACTGGTGATGAGCAGAAACGATGGGCCTTGTGTTTATATAAATACTATATAGTAACTCATTGTTCACTACAACTTCATACTGAGACCGATTCAAGCCTTTTTCAATTTTTCCTGTTCTGACATCTTTAGATTTTTCCAAAGTCCTTCTGTCCAAGTCAAAATTTTCTCTACAACGTCTGTCGTCCTACCTGCAAGATGGAATTTGAGCTGGCCAACCTGGAAGCATATACAGTGGCTCAGCGCAAGCGGTTCTGCCAGGAGAAAGGGGTGTTCCACAAGGGAAATGCCAAGAAGCCATTGCTTCAGAAAACCTTGAGAGCATGGGTAGAGACCCACCCAGACAGAAAGGGGGATGAGGATGGATCTGGTACTGATGAAGGATCAGAATGGGACCTAACAGAGGGTCTTGACATGCAGCCTACAGGGGGGATGCACATTTCCTCCCATGACTGGTAGTCCACTCTAAAGCAGGCAGAAGGGTGTCTTCTGGAAGACTGCCCTCATAAGAGCTAACAGGAAGGAGGGAGGAGTGGAAACTAAGGCTAAAGCTTGCCAAGATGAAAAAGGGGCAAAGAGCAGACCCTTGCCCTTGCTAAGTTTGTAAAGGAGCAAGCTCTTGGAAAGAAGAGGCTAGCCAAAGAGGAAAGAAAGAGGGCCAATGAGCTAAGCCTCAGACAGCTGGATATCAGAGCCCTCCAAGTGCGTTCCAGTAACAGCAATATTGGTGGCACAATACCTGCAGTGTCTGTGCATGAGACCAGATTCCTTATCCCTAAGGATATGGTGCCCAGTAACAATGTGGGAGATGACATAGATAAATGGTTGGCAGCCTAAAAAGTGGCTTTGAAAGTACACAGAGATCCTGAGGAGTGCTTTGCCAGCATATGACCATGGTGGACAGCTACAAGCTGCTTACAGTAGAGGTGGGGGACCATACCAACTACAATGCCATGAAAACCATTTTAGTCAGGAAGTTTGGGTTGACACCTGGAAGTATAGACCAGCGACGGCTCGTGGAGGGAGTTACGGTGGGGCAGGAGGGTGGGGAGGGGGAGGGGCAGGGTGGAGGTTGCTAAAAACCGGCATATGGATAATTGCAGGTAAGTAAACAATTTAATTAATAAAACGAATTTCGTAGCTCGCACTGCATTGCATTTTGCGATGCAAGGCGCACTACGAAATTCGTTTTATTAATTAAATTATTTACTTACCTGCAATTATCCATATGCCGGTTTTTAGCAACCTCCACCCTGCCCCTCCCCCTCCCCACCCTCCTGCCCCACCGTAACTCCCTCCACGAGCCGTCGCTGGTATAGACAATGATTCAGGGCTTGTCACAAACACTCACAAACGTAGGTGAATATTCTGGATTATGCTGGTAAGGCACTGAAGGGCTGGGTGAGGAGCAGCAAAGTTAATGATTATGAAGGGCTGTACAACTTGTCGTTGAAATAGCACATTCTTGACACTTGTTTTCCAGAGCTGCACCAACAACTGGTTGATAGCAAACTTACTGACGCCAGGAAACTTGCTGCGGAGGTGGACCTCTGGGTCAGCATAAGAGTGTTCAAAAAGATATCTTGGGGGACTCCTAAAAGGGAGGTCAGGGTCCCAACCAGAAGAAGCAGGGAGGAGATAAAGAGACAGTTCTCTAAAGGCCCTCAAAACAACTCACAGGGGTCAGGTTCACATTCTCAGTCTGGCCACCAGTAGAAAACTTACCCTGAAAAAGATCAGGAGCCCAAGCACATCAAGTGCTATGAGTGCTACGAGTATGGGCACTAATAGGGGGGTCTAAAGTGTCCAAAAAGAGCAACATCTACCACAGGATGAAAGAAGGAAGAAAGATTCCAGGGATGGCTAGCATAGTGCTGGGGGAAGGGTTTGTCCCAGTTAATGGGGAGAGTTTACAGGGGTTACCCTAGAAACTCTGAGTGGCAGTAAGATGGTTCCTAAGATCCATGTGTTCACAAATACTACAAAGTATAGGCAATGTGTCTCCTTCAATGGGCACGGTGTTGAGGCTCTAAGGGATGCAGCATCCATTATGAATATGATATGGAGTCTACTCGTTTCCCCAGCGCAGGTAATTCCTAATGCATTCAACCAGGTTGTGGTGGTTGACAACAGAGAGGGACACTATCCTGTAGCCCTGGTTCCATTGAGTCTGAAAGTTGCATTGAGCCCAGCTATGCCTGTAGACTTTTTGTTAGGTAATCATCTGGTGCACACTACCTGGAAGGAAGTGGAGCTTAAGGCTTGTGTGGAGATCTTAGGGTTACACAAGTGGATTTGTGCCACAACAGGGTCCATGGTTGCTGGGAAGGGAGACAAGAATGGCTTTAGCCTGGAACAATGGCTCAGCCAGCTGCTAAGAAGACGAAAGGCAGAGGGCCCCTGAATGTACTTCCAGTGAGATAGATAGAGGACCTGCAGTGACCACCCCAGAGTCCACTGAAGGTTAAATTGCTTCCCTTGGTGACCTGCCTGAGCTTGCTGGATGGCATGTGGAAGGAGGGCCCACCAAGAAGGAGTTCTGTAGGACACCAAGGGAGTGCCCAATCCTTGTGGGCATGTTTAACAGGCTGAAGCTAAAGCAGCAGGTGATGCTTCTAGTAGTCACCACATTTAGTCGAGAAGTGTGGCTCACTGGTTAGAGGAGGCATACCCTGAAGCAGAGGTCAGACCCGGGACCAGAGTTCAATTCCCGGCAAGGCAGGGTCTTGAGCCCAATTGTCCACGGACTCGATAATTCTCGCTTCGGTGCCCACTCTAATCATGGGTTCACACTCTGCAACTCTGGGCATTAAGCTTGCTTAATCTCCACAACCCCCCCCCCCCGCGGCGGGATGCCTGGCTTTCACCTTGGGGATGCCCAGTATGGGTTATCTCACAGGGAAAAGCCAGGACGGGTTCCCAAGGCAAGCGCCGGGATGCCCTAGGGTAAGTTGAGCGCTATATAAGAACACACATACATACATACATACATACATACATACATTTACTGGCAGGACAACTTCCTGTACAGTTAGCCTAGGGCTCCTGGGCATGGGATATCAAGGGCCCTGGTGGTACTGTGATGCTACAGGGCATTCCTACTGGAACTGGCTCACAAGATTCCCCTGACACTCACCTGCATTCTGATGGGTCTTACTGGGCACGCAGCAATGGGAGGACCTGACACCTATACGTCAAAAGGTAGTGTTCTGTCCACAAACAGAGCACTGATTTACCCCACCCCCACCTGGGTTAGCCTGGTGGACAGGACTCGCTTCAAAGGGATCTTTGTGTACATCAAGGAGTTCCTATGAAGTCACCCCCTACATCATAGGCACTTTGGGTATAAGTACTGGGTCTCTGATCTGCCTATATTTGTCTCTGACCCCCTAACTTCACACACTTCTGGATTTTGTACTGAACCTCTATCAAAAGGAGTGATGTGCTGCTTAAAGGACTCCACTAGACTGATTTTCTGGTAGGACTGCTTTTCTGTGTGTTGCCCTGCTGCTCAATAACTCTGCAGGAAACACTCTGCCTTCCCTCCAAGTGATCTCCAAGGGCTTGCTGGCTTGCCTCCTGTTTCTGATGTCTCAGGGATACAAAATACTTCATACTATTCTGCTGGTGCATCGGTACTCTGCCTTCTGTGAGTCCTACCCTTGCTTGTGGTGCCTCCTCCAAGCTCTAGGTCTCAGAAGTGGGTTCTTCAGCTGTTTTCAACAAAAACCAATTCATTGCATCATTTGAATGAGAAATTCTCCTGCATGGCCCTTAGCTGTTGATGCAGAGGCTGCACAACAACAGTGGTTCCACAGCAATCGTGGCTCGGCAACGACACTCTGCACGGCTCGGCGATGCATTTAATTCACTTCAACTGAGCTCAACAATGTCGCAGGACCCCCTTTGAATGACTCAATGATGAACCAGTAGACTCTCGACATCAACAAAAGCTCCATCCAAGGTATTTTTTCAGCGGTACCTGTCTGGGTTTTGTAGGCAGCCTGCCGTCCATTGTGGTCAGCCTGAACTTTGGATTTGCACTGACCCTCAAGACCTCAAGTAACATTTTGACCAATAGTGACTTCTAAGCACTTTTTCTGCATTTGATCTTTAACAAATCATATCTTGTCTTCTAATGATTGGATTTTTGTCATTTTCACCTCTTTTTGCTCAGATAAATATTCTCTATTTTTCTAAACCTGTATGGAGTCTTTGCATGGTATATTCATTGTGTTACTGTGTGTGTGTCTGTTCGTTGCACAAAGGCTTTACACAATGCCTTTATAGATAAACCTGACTGCTCTGTGACAAGCTACCAGATGCTGAGCACAGGTTATCTTACGGTTTATCTAGCATGCCCTGACTAGATTGACGGATCCTGCCTGGCATGGGTGCATATGTCTGCCAACCATGAATCCCATTTTTAACACTCTTGGACTGCACTAATTGGTACGGACGCATTGCCTTCATCTTAAGGGATGGAGACCAATGCATTGCCCCCTCAGCTCCTCGCATGAGACCATTGACGTCGACGCATCCTCCATCCTAGGTACTTTTTCAACGGGTTAAGGGTTTCTCGAAGTTTTATATAGTGCGAATGTTAGATTTGAGGATCTCTAGTTGGCACTAGTAGGTACTTGTGACAAATAGGGACCCTTGTCTCTACTCAGGGTAAGGGGGTACACTCCTAAAATGACTCCTGCTCACCCCCTTGGTAGCTTGGCATGAGCAGACAGGCTTATCTCAGAGGCAGTGTGTAAAGCATTTGTGACCACATACAGTAACTCAGTGACAACACTACAGATGGACACCACACAGTTGTATATTAAAAATAAGTATTCTTTATATAGATTTAACACGAGACCACAAATGACAAAAATACACAATACTATACTTAAAAATGGTAGTTTTAGCTTAGTTCAGTTCAGTTCTTAAGATACGACACTTTGCGTCAGTGTACTTTACGATGCGTTGTGCTTCCATAACAAGTAATGTTGCAGCGATGGAAAATGCGTCAAAGTTCCGGTGCGAGGAGTCTCGGTTCGATGCATCAGCTGCAGCGGTGACACCCTTGCTCAGCAATGCGATGGCAACAGGCTTGGCTGCGACACTCTTCTTCGATGTTGCGAGAAGCTTCCGCACAATGTGACAACTACAGCGCTGACATTCACTATACGACGGCAGCAGCTCCGACAGCGGCGCGCTTCTCCAGGGATGCAAGGCACTTTCCTCGATGCAGTGCAATACGACAGCTACAGCGCCGACATCCATGATGCGACGGCAGCAACAGCGACGGCAACACGCTTCTCCTTCATTGGGAGACTCTTCTCCTGATGCGGTGCAATACGACAGCTACAGCAGCAGCACCCTCCCTTGGAGTTGCGACGGCAGCAGCAGCGACATGCTTACTATTCGTTGCGAGACGCTTCTCTCGATGGGGTACAATACGACAGCTACAGCGCCGGCATTCACGAGGCGACGGCAGCAGCAGCGACGGTGACATCCTTCCTCCTCATTGAGTCACGCTTCCAGCTCCTTGCGACATGCAGTTCCTCAGAAGGCCCAAAACAGCAGCAGGCACTTCCAAAGAACTCTGGGGAGCTGGGGGGGGGGGTGAAGTCTCTTGTCCCTGAGACTTCAGCAGGTGGCAAGCTCTTTTCCAAGCCCTTGGAGATCCTTCACAAGTTGAAAGTAAAGCACACAAAGTTCTTTCTCCTCTCTTTGGCAGTCAGGCAACCACTGCAGACCAATCCCCTAAGCAGCACTTCAGCTTAGGAATAGTCTCTCCTCAGTTTCTTCAGGTTCCTCTCCTCAGCAGAGGTTTCTTCTTGTAGTCCAAAAATGATCTAATTTCTTGGGATCAGGGTCCAAATATTTATATCCCAAACTCCTTTGTTCTCTGAGGGGAGAGGGGCCTTTGCCTAGTCCAAACCAGTTCCGAAGCACTCTGTTTACAAGACTCCTTCTTTCCTTTCACGGTGCAGGGCAGAAACATCAGATGCCCCACAGGAGGTGGAGCCAGCATTTTGGAGGGAACACAGCCCTGGAGCACTTTGTTGACATCATTCCTTCTCTTCTTTCACAGTGCAGTGCAGAAACATCAGTCGCACCCCAGGAGGTGGAGCCAGCATTGTGGAAGGCAGGCACAGCCCTATTCAAGGTTCAGGTGAAACTCCTCCCACCCATCTAGATGCAGATCTCTCTATTCACCACTGGGCTGACTTATTCTGTCTCTTGGAATCTCCCAGCCCTGTCACTCAAACTCCAGACAAGGAATACACAACCTAGCAGAGGCAGGTATTTGGACAATTAGACAAGAAAATACCTACTTTCTAAAAGTGGTATTTTCAAACACAGAATGTTTAAACCAACTTCACTAAAAGATGCATTTTATCATTCTGAGTCCAGGCATACTAAACTCGAATTTCCACCATGTTCTCTGAGTCAGTTAGGATTATAGAATGTAATAATCTAACTGCCCATTCTGGCCTATGGAGAACAGGTCGCCTTGCAATAGTGAAAAACGAAAATGGCTGCAATTCACTAGTAGGACATGCCACACACATCAGGGCTTGTCCTACCTTATATTTACAATGCACCCTGCCCTTGGGCCTACCATAGGGGTACCTGATATGAAGAAAAGGGAAGGTTTAGGGACTGGCAAGTGGGTGCACTTGCCCAGTCAGCATGACAGTACCAGACTGCACGCAGGCTCTGCAATGGCAGACCTTAGACACATTTTACAAGGCTGCTTCTGTGGGTGGCACAACCAGTGCTGCAGGCACACCTGCAGCATTTGGATTTACACACCCTGGGCTCACTCAGTGCACTATACTAGGGTCTGACAAGTAAACCAAACCAGTAAATCATGGAATCACTAATTAATACCTTCATTTACAGTAGGGAGCACTTGCACTGTGGCACTGGACAGCAGTGGCACAGTGCCCAAAGCATCTAACATAACATAACATAACATGTGTATTTGTAAAGCGCACGTTCACCACTACGGGTATCTTGGCGCTGAATAACAGATGTTTGTTGTTACCCAACTCAATGGTACTCATTTTATCGACCTCAGTTGGATGAAAGGCTGAGTGGACCCGCCGGGATTTGAACCTGTGACCATGAGGTCGAACACAGGCCCCTGGAGTAGACGCATTAGTCCACTGAGCCACCAGACCCGGCTCTAACACCAGCAAAAACACATGAGGCAACAGAAAAAATGGAAGGGAGACCCACGCCAATGGTGCCAGGTCTAACAGCGAACTTGGCCCAAAACCAGGTATCAGAGCGTTTTACATGAGCACCAGCTGTGTTACATGAGGACACATTCATTTTTGTTTAGGCATGGGGAGATTAAGTGATTTACCCAGAATCACAGGATGTTGAACGTCGCTGCCAAGACTCAAACCCAGTTCCCCAGAGTTGAAGTCCATCGCCCTAACCGTTAGGCTACATCCTCTCCCCAAGGTTGGTCCCTCTATCTGACTTGCACACCATCGCGGGCACCCTGAACTTTCAGATTTGACCCGATCAAGCACCAGATAGACCTAGTTGGCATTTTATGTTTCTAAGCACTATATTTTAGTTTATTCTTAAAAATGAATAACTCCAGTTCTACTTATAGGATTTTGGTTGTTTTGGTTATGTTTTATTCATTAAATAATCTTCATGTTTCTAACCTGGTGTGAATTTGTTTTCTGTAGTGTTTTCACTGTTGTTGCTGTTTTAAGTGTTGCACAAATACTTTACACATTTCCTCTTAAGAACCCTGCTCTGTTCTAGTCTACCAAATGGTGAGAACAGGTTAATTTAGGGTGTGTATCTGACTTACCCTAACTTGGATTGTGATCCCTACTTGGAGAGGGTGCATACCTCTGCCAACTAGAGACCCAATTTCTACATGGTTGGTCATTGTCTCTTAATGGCTGGGAGAAAACACTTAGCAATTTAAGGCCCGTAAAATGCAGGTGTGGGACATGATGTGTTAGCTGAGGTCTGAGGTTATTCATAATTCCCTCTGTAGTGATTTTCATTATCTACCTTTATTTGATTAGGGTAACTATTGGTTTGTCAGTATGTTTGGACAGAGTCTATTTTCAACAGGCAAATGTGTGTTTCATCTTCTGCACACTTGAATCAAGTTCCATAACAATTTATTCCATCTTATGCTGCTTTTGTATAAGTGCATCACACGAAGAGCCTTCTCTGGAAGAGTCCTTCTCTTTCTTTGGTTGCTGTGCAGTCCCTTTCATCACCAGCTGGTTTATTAGGCTCTGGGTTCCAGGCTACAACTTAGGAATGCCTCTCTGCACCCTACAGAGCCCAGTGAACAAACAGCAGAGAAGTTGGTAAGAACACAGACTTTTGCTTTGTTTTTTTAATCTTTAAAACTGCTGTTTTTCTACCCATGACTGTTTGAATTTAATCTCTTCGACTGTGTGCAATTGATACTGTTTAAAACTATCTTTTTGCTTGTGACTGTTTGAATGGAACTTTTGGTGTCTGTCCTATTTCCCCCTGTACTGTGCTTAGGTGTGCAGGGGCAAGCCCCCAGGGGCCCTCTCCTTTTGGTGCTTTTAAAAGTTTAAAAGGCAAACTACACCCTCATAGGCTAAGAAGAACTTGTTTATGAGACAGTTGAGTCTGCTTTAAGGTTTAATATTGTGTTTGGAAAGTACATGAACCCACATTTTTGGCTACCAAAAAGGGGTTTGTTGAAGTGCACGAAAAACAGTTTTTAAGTGGCTTAGATTTGGGCCTACCATAAACTAGGATCAGAAAAGTGTGAATGGAGCCTGTCTGTAGCCACGGAGATTATTTTCTTCAGGAGCAGCTCACTGCCCCTTGGCCATCAGCCTGGGCCTTCCTGATTGGCCCTTTAGCTCCCAAGCAAAACGGAGGCCTTTCCCACACCTGCAGTATCCCTTAAGGTGTGGGCAGGGCACTCAAGACAGTCACCTGCATCTTGTAGCCCCAGCCTCTCTGTGCCCTACAGAGTCCAGTAAAACAACAGCAAAGAGGGCTGTAAGAGCACAGACTTGTGCTGTGTTTTTGAATATTTAAAAATGCTGTTTTCCTACGCTTGACTGTTTGAATTTACTCTGTTGTCCTGTGTGCAATTTGTTCAGTTAAAAACTGCATATTTTTGTTTGTGACTGTTTGAATTTAACTCTTGCTTTCTGTGAATTTGATACTGTTTATAATGCTGTTTTTCTACCCGGGCCAGTTTGAAAATCTGTCCTAGTTTTCCCTTGATTGCACTTAGGCATGCAGGAGCAACCCCCCAGATCTCCCTCTTTTTGGGTCTTTTAAAAGTTAAAAGGTCAGACTACACCCTCTGAGGCAAAGCAGAGTGTGTTTATGAGACTGCTGAATCTGCTTTAAGGTTTAAAACTATGTTTGTAAAGAGTATGTAACCCTTGTTTTTGGCTAGAAAAGGGAATTTGTTGAAGACCAGGAAAAGCAGGATTTACGTGGCTTAGATTTGGGCCTCTCTGCAGCGTGAACCAGTGTCAGCAAAGTGGGGATTGAGCCTGTCTGTATCAAAAGCGATTCTATTCTTCAGGAGCAGCTCACAGCCCCCTGGCCATCAGTCTGTGCTGGAGGTCACACCCTCCTTATATAAGTTTACTATTGGACGTTAAATCTGTGCTCTGATTCGTCCCTGGGTTTAGAGTTTCTTTTGGGCTTAGGGTTAGGTTTCGGAATGACTGATAGGTCTGGTGCTCTGATTGGTCCCTGAGGCTAGGGTTTCTATTGGACTTAGGGATTAGGGTTTGATTTCTGATTGACTACTAGGACATGGGCTGCGTTTGGCTACAGGGGCTTGGTCTCCTATTGGTTTTAGGGATTAGGGCTAGTGTTGTGATTATTAGGGTTAGGGCTAGGGTTACCATTGGCTGAAGGTATTACCTGACCTGCGGATAGTTAAGCTTAGCGTCACAGTTCTCAGCCAGCCTGAGTAGCTATTCCTCATTCCATAAAAGCCTGCCCTCCAACCCATGCACCAGCACCTGTATATGTAGAATTATGTATGTAGATGTCTAGGTACTCCTGTACACTTGCATCTGGTTTGGTATACATGTGTTTTCAACTGTATTTGGTTTCAGTGCGCACATTATATTGATTTCAGTATTAGGTACTTGTACGAGGTAAAAATGTTGCTTACTACACCTTGTACCACACCCCGTAGCTTCCAGTCAGCCACTGTGCCTTGTTGCCACTGTTTACTGAGAGAGTTGCTGAGATCTCCCAGACCGCAGTAACTCTCAGCAGCCATCTTGAGTGTGGTTTACCCAAATAAACCACACCCAAGCGTCCAGAGACCACTTTACCTCGAGACTCTCCGTGAAGCAACACCCTGAGCATCAGAGAAGCACCGAAGACACACACCTACTTGCAGTGAAGCTTTCCAGCAGTCGCTATAATCCTCCAGCTTCAGAAGTAAGTTCACACCACTCAGCCTTCCTGAAACCTGATAAAAAGAAAAAACAATTCAAAGTTGCAAAGGTACCCAATTCAAGTAAGCGCAAGCCACAGTGCCTGTTTAATCAGCGTAAAGCTACGTTTGCATAACGCAGAAGGCTCTATCTAGTCTTTGCACTTGATTTGATTTTGTATTTGAATTAACCCCGGGCGGAGCACTCTGCTCCGCCCACCGAGTGTGTGGAGATTTGCCCACTCAGCGTTTTGCAGAGGACGAGGAGAAGGCAAATCTCTGCACACTCCACAGCAGAGCGGAGTTGGCCAGCCTACGCCTCCACTCCCCGTTAACAAGTAATTCAACATTAATTAAAAATAAATTTAAAGCCACTTAATATCTGTGCTGCGGCGTCCCCGGACTGCCCTCCTCCTCTTCCTTGCCATCACAGTAATCCTTGAGAAAACTGCGCATGTGCACACGCATGCGCATTTGAAATGCGTGGGCTCGCGCGCATGCACAGATTACTGAAATGGCAAGGAACAGGAGGAGGGCAGCCCGGGGACACCGCAGTACAGAGATCAGTTGTTTTAAATTTACTTTTAATTAATGTTGAATTACTTGTTAATAGGGGGGGGTAGAGGCGGGTGGCATAGCGGAGCGGAGCAGAGTTCCATGGAGCCTGTTCGCAACTCCGATTACCTCCGCATAGCCCCGCTACACCCACTACGCCGAGGGTTAATTAGAATACACTTGTATATATGGCATAAGTGAACATAACTTAATACCTGAAAACATGTGGAGAAGTGGCTATAGCTTGGTGCTTGAGTTATTTACTTTTTGGACATGGAGTTTGGGACATTTGATTGGTCCGTGCCCATGAATATTGAGAACGAGAGGCACATTTCACCTAATAATATGTAGGTCAAGTGCCTGCAAATCTTGAGAACAAGAAGCACTTTTAATCTAATGATCTGTGGGTCAAGAACACAGAGGAACTCGAGAAGCATTGGACCATCTGCATAAAGGTGAAAGACATTAACAATACGTGCACCGCAATAGTGTATTGTGTAACACCATTTGAATATCAACAGGAACTGCATGAGCAATAACCTTGGGTGTAATACACATGTTTGTTTTATTCTTAGACTTACATTCACACATCCATAACCTCTCCCCATCTTCCTTATGGTAATTTACATCACAGGCAGAAATGTTGGGTACATGGAGCTGGGCCCCTAATGTCTCTGCAAAGCTGGCAGTGTGGGCTGTCAGGTAAGCACCGCTTTGTTACAATCGGACAGTTAGGGGTCAGGTTATCTCTTCCTGCGCTTAGAGGCTAAGGGCGAACAGGACAAGAACAGTTGCCTGTTTGAGCCTGTTCAGTACTGATCAGCCCTAGGGCCAGAAATGCTGCACATTTCCATTCATGAGCAAGCACCCTAACCGATCCACATCCACAAACCTATTGACACACTTGCAGCAAATGCACTCCTCTCATTTACTACAAACATACACTGACCACAATTCACCCTCTCTACAACAAAAAACCACCACAAACCCCACTTATACACCCTTCTACCCAAACTACCACAAAATGACACCTTCATTCACACATAAAAACACTCTTGCCTATACCACTAATAAATCCACACATGACCAACATAACTCAAATCCACACTATACCTAACTATCTCCCATCCAGACACACATTCCCTGCCAATACAAAGCACCAGCTGTACCCTCTGCTTACTCCTAACAGGTCCCTTTCTGTCACTCAGCATTCCACAATTTCATCCACTAACACCCTCCTCCTCTTTTTACCAAATAAACACAACCAAACAAGCTTTACATTCCACTCTACACATATTACCTCTTCCAGTGATCACACCTCACACTCTGAACTCTTGACCATCACCTCTCACACAACACATACACTCTTTTCCAAAACACATCACCACCCCTTTACCTTTCAGTTTCCACTCATCAACAATACTTTAAACACAAATACTTCTCAGAAACCAACTACATCATCTCCTCTCACTACTCCTCAAAATTAAAACAACACACACACCAGCACAACAAAATCTCCCGCTACCTCCTAATAATTTCCATCACAAACTAGAAACATACACCCACTCCCACCCTCCTGTCTTCACAAATAATACACACCCTAAGCTTTCCCACTTCCCCGACACCTAACACATATACAGCAACACAGCAACTCTCTTTCAACCGCCTCCCATCCATTGGACAATTTAGAACCTACAACATGACCCCCATGCTGCACCACCACCCCTAACTCATACACCTTCCACCCTAAACAGATGCAAACAAAATAAACAACATGCCACTCTTCACAACTTTGCATTTCTATGTCTGCTAAATAGCAAGGATACTCTACAAAAACAACACACCTCACCAACTCACTCTCAACCACCATCTCCACCGCCACACACACACTCAGACCCATCAAAATACCTTCTTAGCCAGCTGGATGAGGAATACGATACAGAAAAGCTACACTATTGCTATCCTCAAACAGCTCATACCAGTATTAAGAACACACCTGCTACAAGTCCACAAAATACTGCTCACTCTTCTGCAAAACATAATCACACCATCACCAAAACACATTCTCTAAACTGCCTACTAATAAATGATTGATCACTCTCTGAAAACAAGCATTGCTTCTACGACCTTCTCACTGACACACAACCTGACTTACGCTTCATAACTGGATCATGGATAGTAGATGACATGGCTCCAGTGTTGCATGAACCCATTCCTCTAGGCCAGGGTTACTCATAGTACGGCCCGCCGGCCGCTGACGGCCCGCCCAGCCTTAATTGGTGTATTAAATGGAGGGGTTCAACCCATGTAGTCAGAGGGACCTGGGTAATATGTTTAGGATATATAGAGGGGTCCCTGACTAAACAACACAGCACTTACAAAACATTACTTAATTACTCGAATAAAACACAAATGATGGTGACCAGTGTTTTTATTATCACTGTACCAGCGCAAAACATGTATTAATTTCACGATTGATGGTGCAATATACAAAATTCAAAGAGCGCCCACAAGGGAGGGGGGGGGGGGGAAAGTGCAAGGGGAAGGGGTTAGTTTTAAAGAAATGTAGTTAACTTCACTAATCAAAAAGATTCATTAGGCACCAATGCACAATTGTATAGCATTATTCTTGATCCATACTGTTGAGATCAAGGGAACACACATGTAGAACAACAGGACATATCACATACAACAGAAGCTCCCGTGATGATTATCATTATCAAATTTGGGTTGAGGAGTTCTTGAAGGTAGATGGTGGTCTACGTTTCGACCCAAAGATGTAGGATACTTGATCCTTACTCGCGGGTCTTCATCAGGACGTGGGGGGAGGTGGAGGAAACAGGGGTGGGGCTGTGTCCTAGGTTAGAAAAGGAGAAAAGCTAAATTACTACCAACGGTCTCACAAGAGTCCCGACATAATTAGATTACAGGCCAAAGGGCCTGTGAATAAAGGCATTAAAAAACATGCTTCAAAGGAACTAAAAGGGACTTAGGAAGGAGGTTGAAAGGCAACTGAGGACAAAGTGCAGTATGCTTGGATGACCCGACACACTGAGTAGCCTGGGCAGCCGCCCAGGGGAGCGTGTGAAAGGGGGTCTGAAAAAACCTGTGTCACTAAACGGTGGTCTCGTGAAAACGGCCACTGCACTAGCAGTAACATGGCCTAGTTTGGGATTAACATATGAAAAAGTGATTGAGGAATTGGGGCATTATTCACCTGGTTGTCGGCGTCTGGACAGAATAAATTGATTATAGGATTGTAGCCGCTTTACTGGGGACGCGGGCGTCCGTCTGTAAATACATCAAATGAAACAACAGGACATCAGGGGATTGCAGGGTGGGTTTAGGCAGAGAAAGTGTCACACATATTACTTTAGTGCAAAACACTCACCCAGGGAGATAAAAACTTCAGACTCTCACGAAGGTGCGGTCACGGCACGTCACCTCGGTAATTGGAGTGAGATTCTTGAAACGCGTCCAAGGCGTGGATCGCGCACAACGGACCGCCATCTGAAAAAACGGGTTCACGGCTCATTAGGGGTGACCAGTGCGATTAGCCTGAAAAAACTAAAGCGCCGGTGCTAGCAAGCGGACTCACCCGTGGTCGGTCAACGAGAGAGTGAACGCGTCTCGAACGGGAAACCAGGAAGTGTTGCCTTGGTAACCCAGTCAGATTTTTATAACCTCCTAGAGGAAAGACTGGAGGCCGTTGCAAGGTTACCGGGAGAAACAAATCTCGGGAAAAGAGTGCAGACCCGCGGATTTTTTTCTTACAGGGTCGAGGGGAGTGTTAGCTTGGTAACCCAGTCCGATTTAGAAGAAAGACTGGAGGCCGTTGCTAGGTTACCAGGAGAAACAAATCACGGGGAGTGAGTGCAGACCCATGAATTTAGCCAAAAGGGGTTGAGGGGGCAATATTGATGATTTACAATGGGATTAAACCTATTACGAACCCGAAGGGTCCCTGGAAACATTGGTCTCCACAGAAAAAAGTGCGCGATTTTAGAGCTTATTGCATGCATGAATGAAGGTCGTAGTTACAGGCATGGCCAAACATGAAATTACGGTGAGAACATCATGGGATCCATTGGAATGTACCACATTGTATACTCATAGATTGCCATGTTACTAAACATCTGCTCAATATAACTTCAAATGAAGGCGTGGACCTGCCACACAAGGCGGTCAAACGCACCTCGGTTTGCAATTGGAAGTACATAAAATCATCGGGTCTTTTCAAAGGTGTACCATAGATCAGCAATTGTTATCCTAAAAAGGCAGACATAGTCTAGTGCCCCATTAAACACACTCGAGACATTCAAACAACTTGTGGTGGCGTGGACCAACCACACATGGTAGTCATAAACGCCTAACGGTCAACATTAGAGTGCGTGTCCTTAACATATGCATAGTTCGATTGTCTACAGCCTCTATGGTGTAAAAGGGTAAAGGGTGGACTTACCAAACATGGTAGTCATACGCCTTAGGGTCAGAAAGAGAACCTCAGGAAAAGATAGGGTAGGTTTTAAGCAAGCTAGTACGGTGTAGTATAGACAGATCAAAGTGTGACAGTAAGGAAAAATCACAACGTGGCCATTTGCGCAAAGCTGCTCTCCGATTCATTCAAACCCCTGGTCACGGAGTCAAAGAAACGGATCCATTTGATCTCCCTCACATTTAGGATGGGTGCGATGTTGCCACCCCTTGGGCCCAGTCGGACCTGTTCCAGGATTATCCACTTTAGGCTTTCCGGAAGGTGATTGTGAGTGTTACA
Organism: Lissotriton vulgaris; assembly: GCF_964263255.1. NCBI lineage: Eukaryota > Metazoa > Chordata > Amphibia > Caudata > Salamandridae > Lissotriton > Lissotriton vulgaris. The sequence goes on along the minus strand of NC_141689.1, from coordinate 2,005,899,228 downwards.
GTGTTCAACCAACGGGGCTCCTGTAACCTTGCATCTCACCCGACTGCAGTGTTGTAGAAAACGTACTTTCGCACGCTGCTGGGTTTGCCCCACATATACCTGGTCACAAGGGCATATTATACAATATACCACATTTGTAGAGTTACAGTTGGTATGTGACTTGAGTCGTACTTGTTGTTGCTTATGGGTAAATATCTTAGTCTGAATTGTCAACGGGCAGGCTTTGCAAGACCCACACCGGAAATGTCCCACAATCGGCGGCATGTTCCACAGGGTTGTGATTGTTGATGCGGCTGGGTTGGGGAGAAAAGAGCGTACCACATGGTCACGGATATTCCTAGCCTTTTTAAAGGCATGCAGGGGTGGGGAGCTGATGTTAAGATCCTCCGAAATCAGATTCCAATATTTATTGACAGTTTTCTTTATCCTGTTGCTCTTTGTGGAAAAAGTTGTCACACAGATCATGCGATCGTCATTCTTATTTTGTCTCTCTCCTGGTTCCAGAAGGGTCTCTCTGGGGTTGAACCATGCTCTCTTCATGGCTTTCTTAACCAAGCGTCTGGGGTATCCACGGTCGAGTAATCTGCCCATCAAAATTGAGGATTGATCCATATAGTCCTCCTTTCTGCTACAGTTTCGGCGAATCCGCAAAAACTGGCCAAAGGGGAGGTTATCCCGGAGGCCCCTGGGGTGGTGACTGGAGTACAGCAGGAGGGAATTTCTCTCCGTAGCTTTCCTGAAGAGATTCGTTTTTAGGGTTTCATTCTCCACAAAAATTGTTAAGTCCAAGAAATCAATGGATTTTTTATCAAATTTCATTGTGAACTTTATGTCAGGGGATCTATCATTGAGCCAGATGAAAAAATTGTTGATATCTTCCTCAGATCCTGACCAGATACAGACCACGTCGTCTATGTATCTCATCCATAGGTTTATTCGGGATCTGAAAGGATTGGCGTTGGTGAGTATAAAGGTGTCTTCGTACATTGCCATGAAAATTATGGCCAAATCCGGAGCAAAAGCCGCCCCCATCGCCACACCCTTAGTCTGGAGATAAAAGCAGTTCCGAAAGATGAAGAAATTTCTCATCATTGCAATCTTGAGCAATAGAATGATGAATGATGTTGGTACTTGAACCGGTGCCTCACGTTTGTCAAGCGCAATCGACATTGCGGCCAGGGCCTCCTCCTGGGGTATACTTGTGTATAATGACACAATGTCACATGTTACCAGGAGGTCTCGTGTAGAATCAAAACAATGTCCATCGATCAGATTGATCGTTTGAGTGGTATCCCTGAGGTACGTAGTTGTGGCCTCCGCCAATGGTTTAAGAAAAAAAATCTATGTACCTAGAAAGAGGTTCCAAAAGCGAGCCACATCCCGATACGATAGGACGTCCCGGGGGCTTTTGGAGATCCTTGTGGACTTTAGGTAACGTGTAGATGGTGGGAAGGCGTGGATGTTTTTGATTCAAGTACTGAAATTCGTGTTCCGAAAGGAACCCTTGTTGTAAGCCATCTTGGGTAACCCTCAGGATTTCAGACATTATGCTTTGTGATGGATCACCGCCCAATTGTCTATAGCTGATCCCATCATTTAGCTGTCGTAGAATTTCATTGGTGTAGTTGTCCTGGTCCTGTATAACAATCGCCCCACCCTTGTCCGCGGACTTGACCACTATTCCGCTGTTGTCCCGCAGGGACTTCAATGCACATTTCTCCGCTTTGCTGGTATTATATTTGGCGAAATTGTTGTCTTCGAGGATGATCTGTACATCACGTAGTACAAGACTTTCATACGCCAAGATGCGTTGAGTCATGGCAAACGTGGATGGTACAAACGTCGACGGTGGCCTCAAGTTGGTGGTTGAAGAGGCTTGTTGGGAAGGTTTGTCCTTGAAGAAATATCAAAGTCTTATCTTCCTGAAAAATTTGTGAAGTTCGACCACAGTGTTGAATGCATCCGGTATAGAGGTAGGAACAAAGGATAAACCCCGGCTTAGTACTTTTGTTTCATTCTCCTGGAGGGTGTAGTTCGAGATGTTAATCACAGGGGAAGTAACCTCTACCACCTGTAGTTCTTCCGGCGTGTGGATCTCTCCCCGTGTTCCTCCTGGGGGAAACTCACTTGCTTCGTGCCTCTCCCTCTCGGAGGGTCCCACTCCTGGCCAGAGTTGGGTTGGCCCCTGCCAGGGCCCCTGCTCCAATTGTTCCCTCTGCCCCGTGGCGGTCTCCATCCTCCCTGTCCTAAAAAAGGCGGTTGGTAGGAAGGTCCGTAGGAGTCCTGGTATCCGTATGTGCCACTGGGGCCAGAACGTGCTGGCCCCAGTGGCACATACGGATACCAGGACTCCTACGGACCTTCCTACCAACCGCCTTTTTTAGGACAGGGAGGATGGAGACCGCCACGGGGCAGAGGGAACAATTGGAGCAGGGGCCCTGGCAGGGGCCAACCCAACTCTGGCCAGGAGTGGGACCCTCCGAGAGGGAGAGGCACGAAGCAAGTGAGTTTCCCCCAGGAGGAACACGGGGAGAGATCCACACGCCGGAAGAACTACAGGTGGTAGAGGTTACTTCCCCTGTGATTAACATCTCGAACTACACCCTCCAGGAGAATGAAACAAAAGTACTAAGCCGGGGTTTATCCTTTGTTCCTACCTCTATACCGGATGCATTCAACACTGTGGTCGAACTTCACAAATTTTTCAGGAAGATAAGACTTCGATATTTCTTCAAGGACAAACCTTCCCAACAAGCCTCTTCAACCACCAACTTGAGGCCACCGTCGACGTTTGTACCATCCACGTTTGCCATGACTCAACGCATCTTGGCGTATGAAAGTCTTGTACTACGTGATGTACAGATCATCCTCGAAGACAACAATTTCGCCAAATATAATACCAGCAAAGCGGAGAAATGTGCATTGAAGTCCCTGCGGGACAACAGCGGAATAGTGGTCAAGCCCGCGGACAAGGGTGGGGCGATTGTTATACAGGACCAGGACAACTACACCAATGAAATTCTACGACAGCTAAATGATGGGATCAGCTATAGACAATTGGGCGGTGATCCATCACAAAGCATAATGTCTGAAATCCTGAGGGTTACCCAAGATGGCTTACAACAAGGGTTCCTTTCGGAACACGAATTTCAGTACTTGAATCAAAAACATCCACGCCTTCCCACCATCTACACGTTACCTAAAGTCCACAAGGATCTCCAAAAGCCCCCGGGACGTCCTATCGTATCGGGATGTGGCTCGCTTTTGGAACCTCTTTCTAGGTACATAGATTTTTTTCTTAAACCATTGCCGGAGGCCACAACTACGTACCTCAGGGATACCACTCAAACGATCAATCTGATCGATGGACATTGTTTTGATTCTACACGAGACCTCCTGGTAACATGTGACATTGTGTCATTATACACAAGTATACCCCAGGAGGAGGCCCTGGCCGCAATGTCGATTGCGCTTGACAAACGTGAGGCACCGGTTCAAGTACCAACATCATTCATCATTCTATTGCTCAAGATTGCAATGATGAGAAATTTCTTCATCTTTCGGAACTGCTTTTATCTCCAGACTAAGGGTGTGGCGATGGGGGCGGCTTTTGCTCCGGATTTGGCCATAATTTTCATGGCAATGTACGAAGACACCTTTATACTCACCAACGCCAATCCTTTCAGATCCCGAATAAACCTATGGATGAGATACATAGACGACGTGGTCTGTATCTGGTCAGGATCTGAGGAAGATATCAACAATTTTTTCATCTGGCTCAATGATAGATCCCCTGACATAAAGTTCACAATGAAATTTGATAAAAAATCCATTGATTTCTTGGACTTAACAATTTTTGTGGAGAATGAAACCCTAAAAACGAATCTCTTCAGGAAAGCTACGGAGAGAAATTCCCTCCTGCTGTACTCCAGTCACCACCCCAGGGGCCTCCGGGATAACCTCCCCTTTGGCCAGTTTTTGCGGATTCGCCGAAACTGTAGCAGAAAGGAGGACTATATGGATCAATCCTCAATTTTGATGGGCAGATTACTCGACCGTGGATACCCCAGACGCTTGGTTAAGAAAGCCATGAAGAGAGCATGGTTCAACCCCAGAGAGACCCTTCTGGAACCAGGAGAGAGACAAAATAAGAATGACGATCGCATGATCTGTGTGACAACTTTTTCCACAAAGAGCAACAGGATAAAGAAAACTGTCAATAAATATTGGAATCTGATTTCGGAGGATCTTAACATCAGCTCCCCACCCCTGCATGCCTTTAAAAAGGCTAGGAATATCCGTGACCATGTGGTACGCTCTTTTCTCCCCAACCCAGCCGCATCAACAATCACAACCCTGTGGAACATGCCGCCGATTGTGGGACATTTCCGGTGTGGGTCTTGCAAAGCCTGCCCGTTGACAATTCAGACTAAGATATTTACCCATAAGCAACAACAAGTACGACTCAAGTAACATACCAACTGTAACTCTACAAATGTGGTATATTGTATAATATGCCCTTGTGACCAGGTATATGTGGGGCAAACCCAGCAGCGTGCGAAAGTACGTTTTCTACAACACTGCAGTCGGGTGAGATGCAAGGTTACAGGAGCCCCGTTGGTTGAACACTGTAACACTCACAATCACCTTCCGGAAAGCCTAAAGTGGATAATCCTGGAACAGGTCCGACTGGGCCCAAGGGGTGGCAACATCGCACCCATCCTAAATGTGAGGGAGATCAAATGGATCCGTTTCTTTGACTCCGTGACCAGGGGTTTGAATGAATCGGAGAGCAGCTTTGCGCAAATGGCCACGTTGTGATTTTTCCTTACTGTCACACTTTGATCTGTCTATACTACACCGTACTAGCTTGCTTAAAACCTACCCTATCTTTTCCTGAGGTTCTCTTTCTGACCCTAAGGCGTATGACTACCATGTTTGGTAAGTCCACCCTTTACCCTTTTACACCATAGAGGCTGTAGACAATCGAACTATGCATATGTTAAGGACACGCACTCTAATGTTGACCGTTAGGCGTTTATGACTACCATGTGTGGTTGGTCCACGCCACCACAAGTTGTTTGAATGTCTCGAGTGTGTTTAATGGGGCACTAGACTATGTCTGCCTTTTTAGGATAACAATTGCTGATCTATGGTACACCTTTGAAAAGACCCGATGATTTTATGTACTTCCAATTGCAAACCGAGGTGCGTTTGACCGCCTTGTGTGGCAGGTCCACGCCTTCATTTGAAGTTATATTGAGCAGATGTTTAGTAACATGGCAATCTATGAGTATACAATGTGGTACATTCCAATGGATCCCATGATGTTCTCACCGTAATTTCATGTTTGGCCATGCCTGTAACTACGACCTTCATTCATGCATGCAATAAGCTCTAAAATCGCGCACTTTTTTCTGTGGAGACCAATGTTTCCAGGGACCCTTCGGGTTCGTAATAGGTTTAATCCCATTGTAAATCATCAATATTGCCCCCTCAACCCCTTTTGGCTAAATTCATGGGTCTGCACTCACTCCCCGTGATTTGTTTCTCCTGGTAACCTAACAACGGCCTCCAGTCTTTCTTCTAAATCGGACTGGGTTACCAAGCTAACACTCCCCTCGACCCTGTAAGAAAAAAATCCGCGGGTCTGCACTCTTTTCCCGAGATTTGTTTCTCCCGGTAACCTAGCAACGGCCTCCAGTCTTTCCTCTAGGAGGTTATAAAAATCTGACTGGGTTACCAAGGCAACACTTCCTGGTTTCCCGTTCGAGACGCGTTCACTCTCTCGTTGACCGACCACGGGTGAGTCCGCTTGCTAGCACCGGCGCTTTAGTTTTTTCAGGCTAATCGCACTGGTCACCCCTAATGAGCCGTGAACCCGTTTTTTCAGATGGCGGTCCGTTGTGCGCGATCCACGCCTTGGACGCGTTTCAAGAATCTCACTCCAATTACCGAGGTGACGTGCCGTGACCGCACCTTCGTGAGAGTCTGAAGTTTTTATCTCCCTGGGTGAGTGTTTTGCACTAAAGTAATATGTGTGACACTTTCTCTGCCTAAACCCACCCTGCAATCCCCTGATGTCCTGTTGTTTCATTTGATGTATTTACAGACGGACGCCCGCGTCCCCAGTAAAGCGGCTACAATCCTATAATCAATTTATTCTGTCCAGACGCCGACAACCAGGTGAATAATGCCCCAATTCCTCAATCACTTTTTCATATGTTAATCCCAAACTAGGCCATGTTACTGCTAGTGCGGTGGCCGTTTTCACGAGACCACCGTTTAGTGACACGGGTTTTTTCAGACCCCCTTTCACATGCTCCCCTGGGCGGCTGCCCAGGCTACTCAGTGTGTCGGGTCATCCAAGCATACTGCACTTTGTCCTCAGTTGCCTTTCAACCTCCTTCCTAAGTCCCTTTTAGATCCTTTGAAGCATGTTTTTTAATGCCTTTATTCACAGGCCCTTTGGCCTGTAATCTAATTATGTCGGGACTCTTGTGAGACCGTTGGTAGTAATTTAGCTTTTCTCCTTTTCTAACCTAGGACACAGCCCCACCCCTGTTTCCTCCACCTCCCCCCACGTCCTGATGAAGACCCGCGAGTAAGGATCAAGTATCCTACATCTTTGGGTCGAAACGTAGACCACCATCTACCTTCAAGAACTCCTCAACCCAAATTTGATAATGATAATCATCACGGGAGCTTCTGTTGTATGTGATATGTCCTGTTGTTCTACATGTGTGTTCCCTTGATCTCAACAGTATGGATCAAGAATAATGCTATACAATTGTGCATTGGTGCCTAATGAATCTTTTTGATTAGTGAAGTTAACTAAATTTCTTTAAAACTAACCCCTTCCCCTTGCACTTTTCCCCCCTCCCTTGTGGGCGCTCTTTGAATTTTGTATATTGCACCATCAATCGTGAAATTAATACATGTTTTGCGCTGGTACAGTGATAATAAAAACACTGGTCACCATCATTTGTGTTTTATTCGAGTAATTAAGTAATGTTTTGTAAGTGCTGTGTTGTTTAGTCAGGGACCCCTCTATATATCCAGCCTTAATTGGTGGCCTGCGGACCTTGCGGCCATACCAGTCCTTCATGTAAAGTTTAAACAGAGAAGATGGCCGCAGGCGCACACGTTGTGAATACGTATTCAATACGTATTCACAGCGTTTGCTCCTGCGACCATCTTCTCTGCTTATGCTTGCCTCTGATTGGCCTTAGCCTCTGGGACGTCACACCCGGCACCTGGCGCGAAGCACAAGCCCTTTAAAAGTCAGCTGTATCTAGTGCTTTTACAGCTGACTTTTAAATGTCCTGTTAAGAAGCTGCCTGTGTCCGTGACTATATCCTCGCAGCCCACAGCCCCGGAGAATCTTACTGCAGCCGGAAAACCTGTGTTGTTGTTTACATACCCTGGTCCTGGCTGGGGTGCCGCGCTGTCCTCCTCTGAAACTGCGCCCCCTGCCCCCCTCCCCTTGTGATCTCTCCGGGCCTGCAGCTGGTTCGCGAATTTCTGAAGCCGAGCCCCTAGCTGCACGCAGTTAATACCATTGGGCCCCGACTTTAAAATCTCATTCAACTCCTCCAGCAATGGATGTTGAATTCTTATGGTGATCCGGGCGTAATGTGTATTAGCAGCGTGTCTGGCGAGAAAGGAAGAAATGCAACTGATATCAAAGTCCTCGGGTGACGTTTGTGCCGCTTTCAATGGACATTAATTACCGTAACACACAGGCTGTCACCACTGCTTTTGTTAATTGCTACTCGGGGTGTCATTTACTGTGTGAAATACGGTTGGACAAAAGAAGAGGAAGAAACCTGTATTTTCACCACCCCTGTAAATCCGAAGGTACGTTATTTGTTATTTGCGTTATTCCAGAGTGAAATACTTGTAATTGAAATTGATCCGAGTAGCCAAATATGCAATATGTTAGGGAGAGTTGCACCCGGCCAGGGCAGGAGATAGCACATGTATGGCACACAGGAGGAGATATTAAAATATGTTGCAGACCAGCATTCTGTTTCCAGTCCGGTATAATCACCCCTTCCATGCGCTTTAAATGTTTTACATTTCTATTTGTTAGACTGAGACCTTGCCACCCCCGTAAACACTTATCTGGATAGGGGGCTTTGTTAAATAGTTATTACATGATTGTGTAGAACTGATTAAGTTGTGCATTGTGTGATATACTAACAAGCTGGTGTGGCCTAACGGCTAGAGCGGTCGACCTCCAGGCTAAGCAACCACGTTCGAGTCTCGGCTGAGAAGCTCAAAATATTGTTATTCTGGGCAAATTACTTAATCTCCTGTGCTTAACAAAATGAATGTTTCCCTCTGTGAGGCAACTGGTGTTCGTGTAAAGCGCTCTGATACCTTCGGGTCGAGTTAGTGCTATAGAAAACTCCCTAAAAAAAAGCTATCTCTCGCTCTCCTTTGCTCCACTTAATGCACAAGTGCTTATATAAGAGTGATGAGATACAATATGAACAGCCAATCACACACAACCCCAAATACTCCCCATATAGGTCAAAGCATACACCCTCGCCCTTTCAACCAAACATATAAATGCCTTATATTTGCTACCTTTCACATCAAATCTCATTGACATATAATAACATAACAAGATCAAAGGTCTGGTAAAACCACACATTCTCCAAGGGCCTCACTACAAACCTACAGGCTCCAGACTAAGCAAAGCCAATGAAGAGGTATACACACCATCCACAGTGCACTTCAGTGCCTCGTTAGTGGTATGAAGTGCTGTATGTGTGTATATATATATATATATATATATCTATATTACCTACTGGCGGTCGCCAGTAGGTATATATAGTTAGGATTTTTTCTCTATGGGACTTTTGAAAATTCTATATCTAATAACTTTGGCGTTTGTGGACGGAATCGGCTGAAATTTTCAGGAAAATGGCACATTTTGTTTCTGAGCAGCCCCTGAAAATTTGGGGGGTTTTGTCAAGGGGGGGCCGAGAAAAAAGGGGGGTCCCAAAACGCGTTTTTCCCATTCATTTTTCCATAGGGCGTTTGGCCTCACTTTTAGCTCGAACGGCTGAATGGATTTGCACGAAACTTGGCAAAGTTGTAGGGACTGTTAGCCCAATGTGCCTTTGCTGGGTCTCAATATATGTGCTCCAGTGGATTTTGAGAAATTAACGTTTTAAAAAACAGATATATCTGTGACAGCGTCCCGGGTAGCGATCCGGTTCGCGTTCTTTTCGCGTTACGGAACTTTGCGAAGTGAAGCTGATTGGCTCTCCGGTGTCTGTCAACATTCTAAACAGTCCGGAACGGCCGCCATCTTGTCTCTCAGTAGGATCGAGAGACAAGAGGAGGAGAAAAACGAAGGGGGAATTTAATGAAAGGGGGAAAGGTAGACCCCTCTTGACCCCCTAGGAATGATGTTGGAGTTATTAAAGGGTCCCGTGGGGCAAATAAAAAAAATTTGATTATTCGCGGTAGAAGCGCTTTCCGGTTCGCGAACCGGTAGCGAAACGGGAATTCGCCATTTTGTGTTTCGTTTTAATTAAATTACAAGATGGAGGAAAAACAATGTGAGAAATGGGTATAAGGGGGTACGGGAGACGTATCCTGACCCCCTATGTTTTCTGAGGGTGGCTGAGGATGCTCATATATGTTGATACATGTCTTCCAGCGGCTGCGCGTGAGCGGAATTTTTTTTTGCTGCGTGACGTCTGTTAACGTTCGATTCGAAGGAAATCAGGAAGTGTTGACCGCCATTTTGTCACTGCGAGTAAATATATTGTTAAAAATAATTGTTATAAATGAATTCGTATTGATAAACATTGTTTGCGCCATTTTGCCTTTTTTCCAATGCCACACTTTTTTCGTGCACGGCAGCCATTTTAGATGCTTTGACCCGACCCACTTTCTTCACGCCGCCGATCCTCAGCATGGTTCCCCACCCTCGCAAGCATCTCCTCCACGCACTGGTCACCCCCGCTCTCTCTCTCATGCATGGGCCATAAACCTCCCCCCATCCGCGCTGCTCTTCCCTGAGAATCACACCCTGTGCCCGCCCGACACCTCCCTTTCACCCTATTCACTACCGCACCCTCTGGGGGTACGGGAGACGTATCTTGACCCCCTATGTTTTCTGAGGGTGGCTGAGGATGCTCATATATGTTGATACATGTCTTCCAGCGGCTGCGCGTGAGCGGATTTTTATTTTTTTGCTGCATGACGTCTGTTAACGTTCGATTCGAAGGAAATCAGGAAGTGTTGACCGCCATTTTGTCACTGCGAGTAAATATATTGTTAAAAATAATTGTTATAAATTAATCCGTATTGATAAACATTGTCTGCGCCATCTTGCCTTTTTTCCAATGCCACACTTTTGTCGTGCACGGCAGCCATTTTAGATGCCTTGACCAGACCCACTCTCTGCACGCCGTCGATCCTCAGCATGGCTCCCCACCCTCGCAAGCATCTCCCCCACGCACTGGTCACCCCCGCTCTCTCTCTCATGCATGGGCCATAAACCTCCCCCCATCTGCGCTGCTATTCCCTGAGAATCACACCCTGTGCCCGCCCGACACCTCCCTTTCACCCTATTCACTACCGTACCCTCTGACACTCCTCTTCCTCTGTGTCTGATTGTCCAGGCCGGTCCCAGGCTATCACTTAGCCCTGCGGATGTAGTTTATGGCCCCAACTGTAAAGAATCACCCTTCTTCAAAGGAGTTACACAGTAGATCAAGGCCCCCACCCCATGAGATCCGTCACACCACACGCGTTCCTACTATCTGATAACGATCCTGTATTGTGATTGGGGAGGGGATTCTCACTGTGAGGGTGTGTGGGATCGAGCCTGAAGCGGAAGATTCCAGGGAGGCCTTTTTGTACATTAAAGTCTTCACAATTATGTGTCACATTAAAAATATATAGCACTCCAACAAAGTAGTAGGATTATAACACTTTAATAACTTATAAATATATACAACGCTCCAACAAAGTAAACACGTTAAAAAAAAACATTTTAAACAAAGCAACAATGGGCTGATGTGAGGTGGCCTCAGTAGCGCTCCTTTGTGCGAATAGTCCGAAGGCAGCACAACACGCTGAGATTTGGACGGCACCCAGGTGATGTCCAGTAAGTGGTCGCACTGGTCTTGGCATCCTACAATGCTGCCCCAAAAAATGGCGTGGGGGGGGAGGCGGAACGAACAGGCCTCCCCCGCCTCCCCAGCTGGAGGCTCCTCTGCTGCAGTGGGGAGCCCCTTTACCGTTTCAGTCGCCATTCAGCTGTTTACCGCCCGCTTTTGCTGCACTGTGCCTCATCCGCCATTCAGCTGAGTTGCGCCCGCTCTTGCGGCGACAGCGTCTCGCCCACCATCCAGTTGAGTCGCGCCCGCTCTTGCGGCTACAGCGTCTCGCCCACCATCCAGTTGAATTGCGCCCACTCTTGCGGTGCAGCGATAGGCGGCTACCACAGGACTCTTAAAATGGCGGCCGGCTCTTCGGATTTGGGCCTGGTCCACTAAAATGGCCCTGGGACACATTTGAACTCGGACATTTGCCTGCTAGGGCTTGGGCCTCATTCTCGAAAGCGTCCCCTCAGCCTTGAAGATTCTGCAAAAGTCATCGGGCCCCCGACTCCCGCAGGCTTCTGGTGGGGAGCGGCTGCCATGATTGCTTGCGGAATGGCCACGACGGAGCCACGAGATGGTGGTGCTCTCATGCTGACGCCAGCTTCAGTCTGAAACATCCAGAAACACTGTAGACTACCAATTCGATGACTTCCGGTGGAGCCCCAACGTGACCCGGTAGGGAAGAACTTGCCCTCCCCTCTTTTGACTGATGGTTCTTGTTGCCTGTCCCCTCTGTTGTTATCTAACAGAACCTTTTTGGATTGCCGAGTGAGAAAAAAAAAGGTGGGGCTTTTATCATTTGGGGAAAAAAAATGTTTCAATCCAATGAAAAGTGGTATTTTTAGGTCATATGATCAAGCCTTCCATTATTAGGAAACCAAAAGTAAAATGAACCAATGAAAAGTTTTATAAACAAGTCACATGACCTGTTATGCGGCTTTGGGCTATAAAAAGCCTACAAAATCCGTTGGCCTGTGAGGCGGCGTCAGTAGCGGACCGATGTGCGAATAGGCCGAAGGCAGCACAACGCGCCGAGATCCGGATGGCACCAAGGTGGTGTCCAGCAAGTTGCACTGGTGTGGCCATCCTACAATGCTGCGCCGAAAGTCGGCGTGGGGAGCCCGGGGGGGGGGGAGGCGGTGCGAACTGGCCTCTCCCGCCTCCCCAGGTGGAGGCACCTCATCTGCAGTGCGGCGCCTCTTACCGTTTCACTCACCGTCCAGTTGAGTTGCGCCCGCACTTGCTGCTACAGTAGGCCGAAGGTAGCACAACGCGCCGAGATCCGGATGGCACCGAGGTGGTGTCCAGCAAGTTTCACTGGTGTGGCCATCCTACAATGCTGCGCCGAAAGACGGCGTGGGGTGCCCGGGGGGGTGTGGGGGAGGCGGCGCAAACGGGCCTCTCCCACCTCCCCAGGTGGAGGCACCTCATCTGCAGTGGGGCGCCTCTTAGCGTTTCACTCGCCGTCCAGCTGAGTTGCGGTCACTCTTGCTGCTACAGTAGGCTGAAGGCAGCACAACGAGCCGAGATCCGGATGGCACTGAGGTGGTGTCCAGCAAGTTTCACTGGTGTGGCCATCCTACAATGCTGCGCCGAAAGACGGCGTGGGGTGCCCGGGAGGGGGGGGAAGGCGGCGCAAACGGGCCTCTCCCACCTCCCCAGGTGGAGGCACCTCATCTGCAGTGGGGCGCCTCTTAGCGTTTCACTCGCCTTCCAGCTGAGTTCCGCCCGCTCTTGCGGCACAGTGGCTCACCCCCCATCCAGCTGAGTTCCGCCCGCTCTTGCGGTACAGTGCCTCACCCGCCATCCAGCTGAATTGCGCCCGCTCTTGCGGCTACAGCGTCTCGCCCACCATCCAGCTGAATTGCGCCCACTCTTGCGGTGCAGCGATAGGCGGCTGCAACAGGACTCTCAAAATGGCGGCCGGCTCTTTGGATTTGGGCCTGGTCCACTAAAATGGCCCTGGGACACCTTGGAACTCGGACGCTTGCCTGCTAGGGCATGGGCCCCATTCACGAAAGCGTCCCCTCTTTTGACTGATGGTTCTTGTTGCCTATCTCTTCTGTTGTCATTTAACAGAACCTTTTTGGACTGCCGAAAGGGGTTCTGGTCCGACCGCTGGTTGGTGGAGACATTTTGACTATATCCTGGACCTGCCCGGCCTCGCCCAAAATGGCGCCGGTATAAATGGGACTCGCAACTCCTTGTTCTGTACTGGTTGCCCAGCCTTGATATCACGAGATACGTATGCAGTTTTGAAGCACATGGCGGGCGGGGACGGGTACTGAATGAACATTTGGACATCCCTATTGATATTAAGTTCTGATGTGTTATTGATTACTGTACTATTGAAAGTTCAAATTAACGTCACCCATGGTACTTGCCCGCAAATGTATATCTAGATAATTTTATTGTAACTGGCCCTGTTGTACTTTACTTATAAAATTTACGTCCACCGATTCCGCAACAGTTAGACACCTTAGTTCTTCCAACCTAATGGCCCGCCCGTTACGTTCTTCTACAGTGTAAATGTCCCCTCATCATATACGATTCCAGTTTGCTCCGTGGCCGGCCCACGTGGTTATAGGCCCGTATTTGTATACTGACATTTTCACAATAAAGGTTTTTAAAACAAAACATGGTAGTGGTACCTAGATTGGTAAAGTTTTGAATAATAGTCACTGTTTTCGAATCAGTAAAAGGCAAGTGATATAAAGCAGCCCGATTACATGATGGTTAAAAGGTACAATACGCAGGAATGCTGTAAAGATAAATGGTCAAGGGCTGTTGTGTTTTCCACTCCTGCAACATAAAGTGATCGATAAGAATCCGATATTCAGGCCTATCAGCGACTAAGACAGCAGGTCGAGCCTCTTTTGCTCAACGGCTCCCTCATGGGACGAAGAAACGCCCTTTTTCCCGAAATAGGAATATTTTACTTGCAGCACAGTTGTAAATTTCCCGGGAAAATACATTAGCCTGGAACATTGTTAGTGATAAACTGTAAATGTATCTGAGTCCTTTGCTTTACAAGTCAGAGTGAGAAAAAAAAAGGTGGGGCTTTCATCATTTGGGAAAAAAAAATGTTTCTAAACCAATGAAAAGTGTTATTTTTAGGTCATATGACCAAGCCTTCCATCATTAGGAAACCAAAAGTAAAATGAATCAATGAAAAGTTTTATAAACAAGTCACATGACCTGTTATGCGGCTTTGGGCTATAAAAAGCCTACAAAATCTGTTGGCCTGTGAGGCGGCGTCAGTAGTGGACCGATGTGCGAATAGGCCGAAGGCAGCAAAACGCGCCGAGATCCGGATGGCACCGAGGTGGTGTCCAGCAAGTTGCTGCACTGGTGTGGCCATCCTACAATGCTGCGCCGAAAGACGGCGTGGGGGCGCCTCGGGGGGGGGAGGCGGCGCGAACAGGCCTCTCCCGCCTCCCCAGGTGGAGGCTCCTCAGCTGCAGTGGGGCCCCCCTTGGCGTTTCACTCGCTATCTAGCTGAGTTGCGTCCGCTCTTGCGGCACAGTGCTTCACCCGCCATCCAGCTGAGTTCCGCCCGCTCTTGCGGCACAGTGCCTCACCCGCCATCCAGCTGAGTTCCGCCCGCTCTTACGGCACAGTGCCTCACCCACCATCCAGCTGAATTGCGCCCGCTCTTGCGGCACAGTGCCTCACCCGCCATCCAGCTGAATTGCGCCCGCTCTTGCGGGACAGTGCCTCACCCGCCATCCAGCTGAGTTCCGCCCGCTCTTGCGGCACAGTGCCTCACCCGCCATCCAGCTGAGTTCCGCCCGCTCTTACGGCACAGTGCCTCATCCATCCAGCTGAATTGCGCCCGCTCTTGCGGCACAGTGCCTCACCCGCCATCCAGCTGAATTGCGCCCGCTCTTGCGGGACAGTGCCTCACCCTCCATCCAGCTGAGTTGTGCCCGCTCTTGCGGCACAGCGTATCGCCCTCCATCCAGCTGAATTGCGCCCACTCTTGCGGTGCAGCGATAGGCGGCTGCAACAGGACTCTCAAAATGGCGGCCGGCTCTTTGGATTTGGGCCTGGTCCACTAAAATGGCCCTGGGACACCTTGGAACTCGGACGCTTGCCTGCTAGGGCATGGGCCCCATTCCCGAAAGCGTCCCCTCAGCCATGAAGATTCTACAAAAGTCACAGGGGCCCCCGACTCCCGCAGGCTTCCGATGGGGAGCGGCTGCCATGATTGCTTGCGGAATGGCCATGACGGAGCCACGAGATGGTGGTGTTCTCATGCTGACGCCAGCTTCAGTCTGAAACATCCAGAAACACTGTAGACTACCAATTCGATCAGTTCCGATGGAGCCCCAACGTGACCCGGTAGGGAAGAACTTGCCCTCCCATCTTTTGACTGATGGTTCTTGTTAGCTATCTCTTCTGTTGTCATTTAACGGAACCTTTTTTGACTGCCGTAAGGTGTTCTGGTCCGACCGCTGGTTGGTGGAGACATTTTGACTATATCCTGGACCTGCCCGGCCTCGTCCAAAATGGCACCGGTATAAATGGGACTCGTAACTCTTTGTTGTGTACTGGTTGCCCAGCCTTGATATCACGAGATACGTATGCAGTTTTGAAGCACATGGCGGGCGGGAACGAGTACTGATTGAACATTTGGACATCCCTATTGATATTAAGTTCTGATGTGTTATTGATTACCGTACTATTGAAAGTTCGAATTAATGTCACCCATGGTACTTGCCCGCAAATGTATATTTAGATAATTTTATTGTAACTGGCCCTGTCGTACTTTAATTATAAAATGTACGTCCACCGATTCCGCAACTGTTAGACACCTTAGTTCTTGCAACCTAATGGCCCGCCCGTTACGTTCTTCTACAGTGTAAATGTCCCCTCATCATATACGATTACAGTTTGCTCCGTGGCCGGCCCACGTGGTGATAGGCCCGTATTTGTATACTGACATTTTCACAATAAAGGTTTTTAAAACAAAGCATGGTAGTAGTACCTAGATTGGTAAAGTTTTGAATAATAGCCACTGTTTTCGAATCAGTAAAAGGCAAGTGAAATAAAGCAGCCCGATTACATGACGGTTAAAAGGTATAATAGGCAGGTAAGCAGTAAAGATAAATGGTCAAGGGCTGTTGTGTTTTCCACTCCTGCAACATAAAGTGATCGATAAGAATCCGATATTCAGGCCTATCAGCGACTAAGACAGCAGGCCGAGCCTCTTTTGCTCAACGGCTCCCTCATGGGACGAAGAAACGCCCTTTTTCTCTAAATAGGAATATTTTACTTGCAGGACAGTTGTAAATTTCCCGGGAAAATACATTAGCCTGGAACATTGTTAGTGATAAACTGAAAATGCATCTGGGTCCTTTGCTTTACAAGTCAGAGTGAGAAAAAAAAAGGTGGGGCTTTCATCATTTGGGAAAAAAAAAATGTTCTAAACCAATGAAAAGTGTTATTTTTAGGTCATATGACCAAGCCTTCCATCATTAGGAAACCAAACGTAAAATGAACCAATGAAAAGTTTTATTAACAGGTCACATGACCTGTTATGCTTACGTTACGCGCTCCGCGCCGCGCTTCCGGGAAGCTGCGCTTCGCGCCTCACGCACCGGAGCACTTCCGGGTGCGCTAACGCGGCGCGTCATATGACGCATTACGCGACAATGCAGGTCCAGAATATAGTCAAAATGTCTCCACCAACCAGCGGTCGGAACAGAACCCCTTTCAGCCGTCCAAAATGTTCTGTTAAATGACAACAGAAGGGACAGGCAACAAGAACCATCAGTCAAAGAGGGGAGGGCTAGTTCTTCTCTACCGGGTCACGTTGGGGCTCCACCGGAACTGATCAAATTGGTAGTCTACAGTGTTTCTGGATGTTTCAGACTGAAGCTGGCGTCAGCATGAGAACACCACCATCTCGTGGCTCCGTCGTGGCCATTCCGCGAGCAATCATGGCAGTCGCTCCCCACCGAAGTCTGCGGGAGTCGGGGGCCCCGGTGACTCTTGTAGAATCTTCAAGGCTGAGGGGACGCTTTTGGGAATGGGGCCCATGCCCTAGCAGTCAAGCGTCCGAGTTCCAGGGTTGCCCCGAGCCATCCTTGCAGGCCAGGCCCAAGTCTGTGGAGCCGACCGCCATTTTGTGAGCTCCGTGGCAGCCGCCTGTCGCTGTACCGCAAGATTGGGTGCAATTCCGTTGGATGGCGAGTGAGACGCTGTAATAGCAAGAGCAGGCGCAATTCAGCTGGCCGAGCGAGGCACTGTGTCGCAAGAGCGGGCGCAAGTCAGCTGGCCGAGTGAAGCGCTGGGGTGTAGCTGAGAAACCTCCACCTGGGGAGGTGGGGGAGGCTCGTTCGCGCCGCCTCTCCCTTCTAGTGCACCCCACGCCGTCTCCTGGCGCAGGTATATGTGATGGTCGGATCAGGGCACCGCAGGATGTGTCTTCAGGTCAAACGGATTGTGGGACAAGGTGTGGAGCAGGTGCAATTCAGCTGGCCGAGCGAGGCACTGTGCCGCAAGAGCGGGCGCAAGTCAGCTGGCCGAGTGAAGCGCTGGGGTGTAGCTGAGAAACCTCCACCTGGGGAGGTGGGGGAGGCTCGTTCGCGCCGCCTCTCCCTTCTAGTGCACCCCACGCCGTCTCCTGGCGCCGGTATATGTGATGGTCGGACTAGGGCACCGCAGGACGTGTCTTCAGGTCAAACGGATTGTGGGACAAGGTCCAGAATGGAAGAGTCACCAAAAGGCAAAAAGTTCCGCCTGACCCCGGGAGCCGGCCGCCTATGTCGGGGGCGATCTCAGGCCACACCAGGGCAACAAGACTTGGGGAGGGGGCAGGAGCCAAGCGCCCCCTCCGAGTCCGCGCCACCACACCGCCCCTCGGGGGCCTCCGTCAAGCGGTTCAGGGAGGCACCGCATCACATTGCTTTCCAAAGCAGTCAGGTCATCAAACAGCCCCCACTTACTTTGAGAATAGTGAAGCTGCAGCAGGTGCAAATGAGCTTCAGACAGTGTTACAAGCGCTGCTCGGAACACTCAACTATGGCACCCAACATCCAGGACTTATGCCATTTGTGCAAGGCAGTGACATCGAAGCATCTCAGGGTCCAAGCAACATACCATATCCAGAGTCCTTCCTACAGCCTCTGCCTTCCTTCTTACCTAGTTATGGTTCTTTCAGTCCCACTCCAGGCTTTTAGTCTGTGGATGGAAAACCATGAACCTACACTCACCTATGAAAATCTTACTATTGATGTTTGACTGAGGCCAAGGAGATCAGAGTGCATGTCTGTGTAAGGTGATGAACCTCTGGGGAGATGATGTTACGTTTAAACGTAGCCCCTGAGTGCTTAGTTCGCTTCTGTTCTCTGTCACTGTTGTTGATTTTGAGCCCCAAATACAAAGGCTTGTTGTTGCTTGTGAATCCCCAAGTGTATATTTGCCCATACTGATCCATCTCGTAGGCCACAGAGTAGTCGGGGAGAAATCCCGGGAATGGCGGTATGCATTTGGATCGATGTTGCAGCAGGCTGCCATGTAAATAGTTATTTAATAAAACGTTTTACCCTGTTACTTTGCTGGTGTGTTGTATATATTTATAATATTTGCATAGGGTTTGTCGTTATTTTGGGCGGGGTGGGCGGCAGAGCCGAGCTGTCTTGCAGCCATCATGGTGTCGAGCTGAGTTCCTCTCACTAGTTTCGTATTTCTCATGAGGGGTTGTTCCTAATGTTTCTATTTTAGCGAGGTCAAAAAGAGATCCCATTAGTGGCCTACTGATTTTGCTTGATTCCTTTTGTTTTTTTAACGATTTTTCACTATCTGCAAAGACTAAACAGAGTATTGCGACTCTGTGCTTGTTTGTAAATAGCGAATGAACCAAAGAGAACCAATTCTTAAACAGTAAATGCTTGGATAACAATCAATCAATTGGAGAGGGAAGCAGGCACGACGCATTACAACGGGGGCAAAGGCCTGCGTTCCCTACCCTTCACTATCTGCAAAGAGAGAATACTCCTAAAAGAAAAGAGGGGGAGGGGGCAGCGTTCAAAGCACATCAGCGTGCATAAACACGAAAATGTTTTTACCTACCACGTACTTCACATTTTAAAGCTTTTGATATTTGCTATTAAAAAACCATTGAAATTCACTGAAAAAACCATAGGTTATAGACCATATATAGTTAGGAATTAGCATTTACAAAACCTTGAAAATTCACTGAAAAAACCATGAGTTATAGACCATATATAGTTAGGAATTAGCATTTACAAAACCTTATTTTACTCACACAAAACCATTGAAATTTCATATATAGTTAGTTGCACTAACTATATATCGCGCACCCGCAATCCACTGCTGATGATGTCACATATTACATCATTCATGACATGGTCAGTGACATCACTGATGACATCACTGATGACATCTCAAATGACATCACTGATGACATCACTGATGACATCTCAAATGACATCACTGATGACATCTCAAATGACATCACTGATGACATCTCAAATGACATCACTGATGACATCACTGATGACATAACAAATGACATCACTGATGACATCTCATTTGATATCAATGGTCACATCACTGATGATATCATTCATGTGACAATACAATACATCTCCTCACACTTTAATATAACCTCTGTTACATCCAGTGTAAAATTCAGAATATAATTTTTTAAACCATTGACACACCAATACTAGTTACTACATACGCACTCACTGATTCCTATGTCTACACACACATTCACTCATTCACCCATACAATCATTCATACATACAATCACTCATCTTTACAACACTATCATATGCACTCATACACCTATACAGACACTCACACTCTGCCACTCATCCATGGAGTTACTCACACACCTAGTCAGTCCTGTAAAGAATCAATCACACTTCCATTTTCAAATCAATACAGTTAAACATAGACTACCTTACATTTTCAAACATATACTAACACATACTTACTCTCTTATACAATCATTGATACAAGAACACATTGATCTGCACAGAGTCACACATCTCCCAACCAGCCACACACACACTCAGTCTCCCATACAAATACTTGGACAATCAATCAATAACCCATATAGTTACTCATATAGCTACTGATCAACACATGCAGCAGTTTACAGAACAACAGACATAATGATGCACAAATTAAGACAGTTTAGTCACTAACCCATGCACTCAGTGAGACACATTTAATCACTCACTCACTCATACAGTCAGTCATGCACCTACTAAATCCTTCATCCAGACACTTATACATCCACTCATTCTTCAATATGTAAGACATATTTTAACTTTACAGAAACAGACAGTCACTGGATGTTGTCATCAGTGATGTCATCAGTGATGTCATTTGAGATGTCATCAGTGATCTCATCAGTGATGTCACTGACCATGTCATGAATGATGTAATATGTGACATCATCAGCAGTGGATTGCGGGTGCGCGATATATAGTTAGTGCAACTAACTATATATGAAATTTCAATGGTTTTGTGTGAGTAAAATAAGGTTTTGTAAATGCTAATTCCTAACTATATATGGTCTATAACTCATGGTTTTTTCAGTGAATTTTCAAGGTTTTGTAAATGCTAATTCCTAACTATATATGGTCTATAACCTATGGTTTTTTCAGTGAATATATATATATATATATATATATATATATATATATATATATATATATATATATATATATATATATATATATATATATATATATATCCAAGTTCCTTTGAAAAAGTTCAGAAGTACGCTCTCAGGAAAGTGAGTCAGAAACCACATATGCAGGAACACAGGTTTATTCCACACAACGCGCTTCGCCTTACGGCTTGATCACGTGTAGAAAAACAACAGACCAAACACAGTGATAAAGTTTTTTGCGAACATAGAAGAAGGACCAACATAGAATACATGTAAATGGTGGCCATCTTAAGCTAGTCAAATACTGTAAGAAACACAGCTGTATTTACAAAGTGTACACCAGACAAATGATGAGTAACGCTGAGTCAAAGTTATTTAAAAAAATCTAAGTCTGACGAATTAATCAGTAAATCAAATGCAAAAGCGCAAAACTGATAGTGTAAAACAGTGACCACTCCAGTAAAAATCCAACACCCACTAATGTAGTTGGGTAAGTTATTTGGCAAGTGCCTAAACAGATAGCAAACCAAGTTTTCATCTTGAATAATAAGACAAAATTAATTGTACTGACTCTAGTGGTAGTTGCGTTAATGTTCATATGTACACCTTAAAAAATTGTTCTCAGGGCAACACAATTGTTCCAGTACACCCACAGTCATAATGGCAGGAGAAAACAAAGATGTCCTCTATCCACCAAAAACACAAACAAAAACAATGCTGGCCAGTGCCAGAACAAAAACAATGCTGGCCAGTGCCAGACAAAAACAATGCTGGCCAGTATATATATATTTACAGTACAATACTACCAATGCTATGGAGGGACAGGCTTGTGCCGGTGCAAAGATTAATTCTTACTTTTTGCCCACATGCACTGGGGCTGTAAAGAGCGTTCCCATAAAGGTTGCAATTAACACTAATGATGCTGACCTGTCTTTAGTGAGGTGAAAGGATGGTCATTGGGATCGAGAGATCCCCACCCCCCATCCCAGGCCTAAACAAATAAGTGATTAAAAATGCGGCCAGACCAGTCAAAGGAACCAAGAGGGAAACATTTCATGAACCTTGGCTCTGTTGGTTCCAGTCCAATCCTTCTTTTCTGTTGAACACATTTTATTAAAGGGGGTGGGGTTAGCTAGCATACGTGGATTACCTGATGACATCCTCTAAGAATCCAGGTACTGTAAAGAGCAACTGTGCACTATAAAATAGACCCAGAGTGGAGATTCAAAAAGCCCCGCAGAACTCATTGCCCATTAGGGCTGGGATATCATCTCTCTTTCTCCCCACCTGCCTCTCATGCCATTGTAGTAATGTTAGATCAAAACAGGAACTCACATATGACAAATGGGAGTGGTGTCACAGACATTATTGCAGTAATATTAGTGAGCTACTGCTGTGTTACAATATTGAAAACACTGTTACTAGCCATGATTATAAAATGTAAACACATCAAGAATTTTGGCTAGTGCACCTGTGCATTTTCAGTGACTGGGCCAAAGACGTCAGCAAGCTGTCAATTCATTGCAATCTTGCCAAGGCTAGACCTTTTGGCTTTGCTAAGGCTTGCTTCCTTCTTTGTACTTTCAGCTAGCTGGAGATATTTAAGAAACTGTAACTGGGCAAGGAAATGCCAAACAAATACTAAACATTGGGATGTTTTGCTCTTTTTGGCCACACCTGACTCTGCTCACTGGCCCAATCTTCTGGTTATTCCCGCCCTCTGAATCCCAGCCCGCTCTACTAACCCCTCTAGCCCTGCCCCTAATGACCCCGACCCCCAATGACCCCGCCCCCATCGGTGCGGCCCTCTGCCACAAACCACACTTTAAATTTTGCCCCCGAGAGAAAGTTTGTGAGTACCCATGCTCTAGGCTAACACACTATGACACACAAATGTGTAGGGAAAAGAGGAGGTGGCCTAGCTGTAGTATTCAAGCAAATATTAAATATCACCAAGGGCGACAACATCTCCATACAATGTTGTAAGGCCTTCTTCATCAGATGCAACCCTACACCATCTTCCTCCTATAGCTTCCTAATCCTTTACAGAGCTCCACCTAGCAATGCAACATCCCCAGACACACTTCTAAACATACGTTCCAACCGATAACACTGCACTCCAACCTTTGCATTCTTAGTGACCTAAACATTTGCTTTGGCAAACCCAATATGCCCCAACCGAAAACAATCATTATTGGCCTAGACGCACTGAACCTACTTCATATCATCCACAAACCCATACACACCGCTGGACACATTCTAGGTGTCATTTTTGTAAGTACAGAACTAGTTACCTTTCAAACGATTACTCAAGTCACATGGTCAGACCAACATTTGCTTGCTTTCCAACTAAAACAACACAAAGTAACACACCTAAAACCACCTCACATGCATCCACCTATTGACAGTGGAACAACCTCAATTTTGAACACTTAGAAATACAACTAACATCCAATACATATCTAGGCACACTAAATTTCGTTTAAAAACTAAAATAAGTGGCTACAGGAAGCTTTTGCTATCATAATACCACTAAGAACAACAAAACGGGACAAAAGAAAACAGGCACCTTGGAGAAATATAGAGCTAGCTAAAAGAGATAAAACAGCAAATTAGAAAGCTGTAACACACCTGGCTCCAAACAAATACCAATCAAGACAAACTTTGCCTACAGAAACTTAACAGATTATACAAGTCAACAATCAAAAAAGCTAAAAAAAAGATACTCTTCTGACATAATTCAAAATGCTAAATTTGGAAATAAAGAATTCTATAAAATTCTCACCGAATTTCATAAACCAAATTGCCTAGAAGAAACTCACTCCATTACTCAAGAATGCACAGAGAAACTGGCAAATCATTACACAACCAAAGCAGACATGTTGGACTCCTATGTAAAACAAAGGAAAACCACCAGCACTAACCTTTTTCCAAAAAAACCTCAAGGAGTAGACTAACCCAGCCTCAACAATCCTTCCAACAAATATCATGCAATGAATTTATGGATCTGATCAAAGCAAGTAGGCCTGCCAGCAGCGTTTCTGGCCCATCTCCACCACAAACCTTCAACAACATCCTTCTAACAACCTCTGATACCATACCAGTAAGAAACAAAATCAATAATTCCTTAACTAAAGAAGACCTATAAAAAAGTTATACATACGCCCATTACTAAAGAAAACAAACCTGGACCCGCTTAACCCTGACAACAACAGACTGATTACAAATGGCCCTTTCCTGGACAAACTGTTAGAAAGAGCAGCAGTCTCCCAGATGTCACACTTCATTGAAGATAATTCCAGACTTCCAGACTTCCAAACATGATTCTTTCCAGGAAGAGGGACTGTTGACCAGAACGGGGTTGCTGCAGTACTTCTCATGGATCGCTCAACAGCCTTTGACAAAGTTGACCATGACACTCTAATCCAAAGACTCCACGAAGCCGGCATGGATGGGAATGCTCTTGGCTGGATCTCATCCTACCTTAAAAATAGAACAAATGTCATCCATACCTCCCTGTCTTAGCCAAACTGTACAACACAAAAGCAGGGTCCCTCAAGGCTCTATCATCTCATGCATGCTTTGCAACACCTACATGAAGTCATTACCGGCACTGAGCAATGAATTTCACCTCAAATGCTATAACTATACAGAAGCAAAAAGAACAATTGATGGACAGAATGCAGAACAATATCATACATTTACCCCAGTACAGAGATTTGGGCCTAAATCAATCGTGTTTTTGCTCACCATGCCATTTCAGTTTGGACCCAGCCATATACAAATCAGTCTTGACCCTGTTCCCAATGAGAGCAGTCCATCCCTAACTACCAGGCCAGGTCCTCCCTGGACTGGATTCAAGCATCCTAGGACCGGTTTCGGGCTTTCAGCCCTCTGGTAGCTTGACTTCTGTGGCATGGAGAGCACGGGACCCAAGTCAAGGCATACCCATCCTACTCGGGGTGACAAATGCATAAAGAACCATTGATGGACAAGATGCAGAACAATGTCATTCATTCACCCAGTACAGAGATCTGGGCCTAAATCCATCGTTTTTTTGCTCACCATGCCATTCCAGTTTGGCATCAGCCACATGCACATCAGTCTTGACCCTGCACCCAATGGGAACAGTCCAGCACGAACTGCCAGGCCAGGTCCTCCCTGGACTGGAAACAAGCATCCTAAGACCGGTTATGGGCTTTCAGCCCTCATCAGCCAGGGTAGCTTGACTCCAGTGGCATGGAGAGCAGGGGACCCACGTCTAGGCATACCCGTCCAACTCGGGGTGACAAATGAAAAAAAACAATTGATGGACCGAATGCAGAACAATATCTAACATTCACCCCAGTACAGAGATCTGGGCCGAAATCCATTGGTTTCAAGCCATCCTGGCTGATGAGGGGTGAAACTCTGAAACCGGTCCTAGGATGCTTGTTTCCGGTCCAGGGAGGACCAGGCTTAGAAGTTCGGGCTGCACTGTTCCCATGAGGCACAGGGTCAAAACTGATTTGCATATGGCCAGGTCTAAACTTGGGTGGCATGGTGAGCAAAAGAATGATGGATTCAACCCAGATTTCTTGACTTTGGGTGAATGTTTTGATTTGTTCTGCATTCCGTCCATCAATTGTGGGTCTTTTGCTTCCTCGCCCGATGTGCGCCGGGTATGGACAGACCTGGGTCCCGGGCTCACTGTGCCACTGAATTCAAGCTATCCTGGCTGAAGAGGGGTGAAACCCCGAAACCGGTCCTAGGATGCTTGTTTCTGGTCCAGGGAGGACCCGGCTTAGCAGTTCGGGCTTGACTGTTCCCATGAGGCACAGGGTCAAGACTGATTTGCATATGGGCAGGTCTAAACTGGGGTGGCATGGTGAGCAAAAGAATTGATGAATTTAACCCAGATCTCTTGACTGGAGGTGAATGTTTTGATTTGTTCTGCATTACGTCCATCAATTATGTGTCTTTTGCTTCCTCCCCCTAAGTGCACCGGGTATGCCCAGACGTGGGTCCCGGGCTCACTGTGCCACTGGATTCAAGCTATCATGGCTGAAGAGGGTTGAAACCCTGAAACAGTCCTAGGATGGTTGTTTCCGGTCCAGGGAGGACCTGGTTTAGCAGTTCGGGCTGGACTGTTCCCATGAGAGACTGATTTGCATATGGCCAGGTCTAAACTGGATGGCATGGTGAGCAAAAGAATGATAGATTTAACCCAGATGTCTTGACTGGGGTGAATGTTTTGATTTGTTCTGCATTCCGTCCATCAATTGTGTGTCTTTTTATAACTATACAGAAGGCATACATATACTTCTTAAACTATAAATACCCAAAGACATCGTAAACTCACAAATGTTCAGTTGCCTAAGAGCCGTTGATCGGTGGATGACATGGAGCCATCTCAATGTAAATGCTTCCAAAACAGAAATACTCACATGTGGCGCTTTAGAAAAATTATGTCACACTTGCCGTCCAACGATCTGGGAACACCACCTAATGTATTTAAAGAAGGAAGAAACCTCGGAATTACCATGGACTCCAAGCTATCAATGAATGCCCAAGTGGACAAACTAGCAAGATCACGATTCATTACTATAAAATCTCTGCAGCACACCTTTACCCACATGAGATTTTCACACAAGGTCCAGGCTACTTTCTCTCTTGTACTGTCTAAACTCGAATATGCCAATAGTCTCTACCACAAATCGTTATTAACAACTATGAAAAGACTACAACGGAATCCGAACTCTGCTGCCAGACTACTCTTACATGTAAAGCCACAAACCCACATCTACTCTGACTTGCAGGCCCTACATTGGTTCCCGGTTTCCAGAAGATCCACATTCAAGCTGCTTTGTATCACCCACAAAGTGATACATGAAACAGGGTCGGTCTTCATCAAGAAAAAAATTGCCAAATACATTCAACAAAGGAACGCCCGCTCTAGATTGGCACCTTGCCTAAAAATCCCATAATAAAAGAAAATAAACATAGGTGGCACTTACTTCTCTGTTAAAACAGCCAAACTATGGAACTATTTACCCCTAAAGACAAGATCCATTGATAACTATCTAATCTTCAGAAGACTACTCAAAAGAGTTGGCTCTTCCCCATATAACCACCATACTCAAACAGAAATGTACAGCATATTCCTGTATATATGAGCATTTATTTGGATTATATGTATGTATCTAGATATGTGTATTCCTTTGTATAAATGTATGTAATATTTATGTTGATAAATAGATAGATATTTGTTAGGTCTGCTTAACAAATGTGCATATTATCGATGGTTATGTTATTCTGTGTTTAACTGGTATAAAGGTCACTGCATAAATAAGTAAATGTTTATCATATCTATTTATCTACAGTTGCTTCACTATTGAATTATTAAAAGTAAAAAAGGAATTATGAAGACAAATAAATTTGTTTAAAGTACAGCAAATCTTGAAAGTCTGAGTTTAATAAATACAACTTAAATCTAGATATATTACCTTTCTTATAAATATATACCTTCCATGTACTTAGATATCTATATTTATTTCTTTACTCCGTACTCAGCATCTCTCATGCACTACCCTATATCTCGCCCTACAGCACTCTCATTATATCCTCTACCTCCACTCTCTGGCTCATTCCAAACCCCATTCTATGACTATGATCCCCAAAATAACCATTTCTAGACTCTCCCTTCCTCTACCGCTCCTTGCATCATTTCAAACCGCTTTCACTATTCAGATATCCCTAACAAGCCTTTCTAAGCCCTCACATCAGGTGTTTCCCCTAGACTCATCTGATACCACATCTTTCTCCCTAATCCACTTCTAGAGACTCTTCCCCCTCCATCTCTCCTTTACTCATCCCAAATGTCTCCTACTGCTTTTTCTCCTAATGAACACTTCCAAGACCCTTTCCATTCCTTTTCTATCCCTCCACTATCCTTTTCAATCCAACTAACAGACTCACATAACCACTACTCGAAATTAATTTAATATTTCCCTATACTAATTCACCACTCACCCTTTTTGAGTTCCGGAGTGGTGTGCTTCTCACCGCAAAGAGCTTTGACGCCTCGTCAGGGGTATTAAGCTCCATATAAATGCAATTACAATTACTGCCTTTCATTCAGTTCTCAAACCCTGTGGGCAGCTTCAGGTGCCACCTGCTTTGGTGCCTTCTACCCAGGTATGTCTCAGACCCTGACATTTTCACGCCACAACATAACTGAAGCTAGGGCACTCACAGACTACTATCGCTCCAAAAAGATACGTAATGCAAGCAGCCACCCCACCACACACTGCACCGAGTTGGGGTCCTCTCACTATACCTCGTACCCTTGCAGTTAACAACTGTTACATGATGTTCCTCAGTTGTTCCCAAGCTTTTCCTAGGGCCAAGTCGGTTTGTCCCATGTCTCTTTTATAAGCAGAAATAATAGTACAAAATACATAATGTTCTGTTAACAGTACTATGGCCGCAGCTGTTCCACTCACTGGACAAAAAAAATCCAACAAATCTGTAAAAAGTACGGGAACTGCAGAGGGACAAAACGCAAAGACGGTATCAGAGTATTAAAGGACAAGCATAGGTGGAGACTAACAGGAGACTTGGAATGCTGCATCTAGCATGGATATGGGCGCAATCGGCATGCCTGTTGGACGTTATCTGCGATCTATATCAAACTACGTGTTATAAACACTTCTGAAGTATGATTATTTTGGCAGTCACGGAAAAGACGTTTCAATTCCAGCCTAAAAGCAGCAGGAGCAGAGCCAATGAAAGGAAATTCCAGCGTGTGAACCTTTTGGGTGGAACGGCTGCTCGCTTGCCAGTTCTCTGGTTCCTTTGTCACTCATTTCCACCCCCACTCCCCCGGAGTACGCGCACACCTTTCTGCTGACTTTTTCCAACGCTTCTATTGTCAGGAAGGCACCTCCCCATTACAAGGGGACATTGATTGCATCTTAGGCAGAGAATTGCGTTGCGGTGTTTTAAAAATAGAAAAGATCCCAAAGAAACGCAACAAAAGCCCTCAGGTTATCCTGACCACACCTGTGAAGTGCACGCTGCGCTGGGGGGGAGGGCGGAATTCGAACACCTCTGAGCTGTCTGCTAATAACAGCCCAATTGGCAGGCATCCTTTGTGTGAAACAGTATACATCATTAACAAGGAAAAGAAAACAAAAAAACGCATGCCAACAATAACAGCAGGGGTTGTGCCAATCGCTTATATTCCGCACCAGACAGAAGCAAGCCCCATAGCTTGGTCACAGTCACCGAAGCTGAGAGGGGACTCACCGACAATGGCTCTGCTCAACAAAGTGGGGCTTCAAGGCTGTGGGATATTCTTGCCTCTCTTTGGATGGGTTTTGTCTTGCACGGCTACCTGGGTCCCGCTGTGGAAGAACTTGAACTTAGATTTGAATGAATTGGAAATGTGGAACATGGGACTCTGGCAGGTGTGCATCTTCCAAGAAGAAGGCCCCATGGAATGCAAGGACTACAACTCTTTCTTGGCTCTGCCGCCGGAGCTGAGGATTTCCAGGGTGCTCATGTCCCTGTCCAACGTGCTGGGGTTGCTGGGTCTCGTCTTCGCGATCTGTGGCCTGGACTGCCTGACGTGCGGAGGAGAAGGCACCAAGAAGCGCCTGCTGCTTCTCGCAGCGGTCACCTTTTACTGCGCTGGACTCACCACTCTTTTTCCAGTCTCTTGGGTGGCGTACATCGCAGTCAAGGAATTTTGGGATGAAGACACTCCCGAGCTGGTGCCCAGATGGGAGTTTGGCGAAGCGATGTTCATGGGCTGGTTTGGAGGCGTCTTTCTCATTCTAGGTGGCATGTTGCTCACGTGCTCTGCTTGCTGCGATCGCGCGCAGCCACAGTCGGCGCATTATACCCCCACACAGCAACGAGTGCAATATGTATATGTGGAACCTAAAAACGGTGACCTGAGAATTTAAGACTCCTGTAGGGACCAGCACAACATCTCAGTGTTCTTGCAACACTGGGTCCAAAATGTGCGCACCGGATTCCAGCACATCCAATGAAACATACCTTGGACCCTGCAAGCGCCCGGATACCCGCTCGTGTGATCAGCAGCGCTATACAAATCAACTGATTTATGGATTGTTGAGAATACCTGGTGTGTAGGGAATTATCCGACGTCGCTGAACTGTACTGTTACGTGTGTTGCACAAAGACTTCAAGAACCTTCATTCCGCTCACAGAGCGGTTTGATGGGCTGGACTTTTAGCAGGAATGACGATTCCCCTTGGCTCTACCTAGGCTTACATCATGCAGCACTACAGCTTATATTTGTTTTCACAGAATAGCCCGGTCTTTACATACAGTGGTATCCCGGAACACAATGCTCTACTAACGTCCTGAATTGTAATGTGCCCGTATCCGGGCTGCTTTATGCAAAATAATGTTATTCTGAATCTGCAAAATGATGTTTAACCATTGTAAAATGTACTTGACGCACTGATGAGAGAGTGTTTGTCTGTAGCCTGTTTTAAGGACACAAGCCCTCTAAATGAATGTATGTCTATTATATTTAAAAAGTAGAACGTTGTTGCCACTCCCTTCTAGGTTTCCAATTTACTGTTCATGATACTTCGGATAGTGTGATGACCGTTAACATTTGCTGGCCAACTTTGACTTTTCGCACAATATTGCCCAACGCTCAGCAGTCAGACTGGGTGGGCTCTGGTGTGGGATACACGGAGAACGCCTACATCATAGTTTATACTTCAGTTCCCAGAAGAATGCGCTTACAATGATGGCTTCCTTAGTCTTCCGCCATTTTGGTTTGTTCAGCTCTGCTAACATTATTTAGCACGCATTACTTAGCGTTCACCAATCACGTCGTCATTAGGTGCTTTGTGCGGCAGACGCTGGGCTGTCATTGCGAGTTTCGCAACAAAGGTGCGAAACTCGCATTGACCAAAGAGGGCCAGTAGACAGTTTCGAGGCTGATGTGGTTTTGGAGGACGTGTGGTGCCCCAAAGGCAGTGCTCAGTAAAAGGATTGGGTCTTGCAACAATCAACCAACCCTCTTTGTGTGTGGAATCAGCCCACCCGAAGACAGTACCGACCTCGAAAAAAAGTTTAACTCTACGAATATATTATGTTGCTCTGTTATACATAACATATATTTCGTGAGAGCAATCGTCAGTTGCTGTAATGGGGTGACATGTACTTATGGTTATACACTGTAAGATCCATTGTGCTTTAACATTGCATAACCTGTAACTTACGAATTGGTGAAAAAGTTTATATCTATCTAAATGCCTGAAAGACGCACATTTTCTAGGAGAATCCTAATTTCCCCCCTTATTCGCTATTAAATCCGTTGGGAAGTGGTTGCCAAATGTACTTATAAATAAAAGTGTTTTATGAATGAGATCTGAATTGTGCACGTTGTCTGTTGGTCTGTAAATCGATTTTATTTGTCAGAAAAAGTAGAGAATTAATTAAAAAGCCATCAAAGTGTTATTCTAAATAGTTTTCAATATTTGTACACACCATCCTAGGGTTTCTTTAACTCCTTTGAACTTGTCAACTGCTACTAACAATTCAATTTTAAGAACTCATAAACACATTTGTAAGCTATGGCAACTTTTTAAACGCTCTTCTAAGAGTCAGCTCTGTAGTTAATCAGTTAATGACAATGATGAACTTAACATTGGCAGGTGCAACATTCTCATGTGCAAGCTGATTAAGGTGACTTTGTGTTTATCCAAAGGACATTTTAACAAATGTCTGAATGTGTTTATTGTATGGGTGATCTACAACAGCCTTCCTTGCAAAGCAGTGGATCTAATGCACTTACATATTTGCAAACAGCAATTGCAGAAGTTAGAAAATACCAAAACCGGTGGCAAATTGAAAGGGCGCCATGTACCAGAGGCTGTCAGGACGGTGATAATGGGAGGCGATGTGCATTGGTGTGCCCAAATTTAACAACATTTGTGTACAGTGACGTGATGACAGAAAAGACGACCAGGTACCGTTCTGCTTATTTGCCATATGTTGCTGGGCACTTTCATTGCCCCCCTCGAGAGCCCCATTTATCTTGAAAGCACCTGCTACAGAGTTCTTTGTGCGTCCAACAGCTGCAGGCAACAATGAATATGACAAGATATCTCTGGTGCTTAAAATACTGCTGGAGAGAGTTGGAAGTTTTGCCTAGTGGCAGTTTAAACTCGTCAATAAAGTGGCACAGAGGGTTGATGTGCCTGCTGCAAAGACCTTGTGGACATGCATTTTATGTGGATCACTCAGTACTTACTGCTTTTGTCACAGAGATCCTTTTGTTACTTGCAGTTCATAAGTTGCAGCTGTAATATAGCACCATATACTGTGAACTGTCATCAAAGAGCTGCATGCAAACTCCATGGTATAGGTTAGACTGTTAAGTTTTTCCCGTCTTCAGTTTCCTATTGTTAAAAAAAATGCTAAAAAAGGTTACTTTGGGTAGAAATACATTTTTATTACCAAAGCCTGCCACTGTAGTACATTTTAAATCCTGAGGCAGTGCTTCTCCAGATCAAAGACAAAATATACTGTCTATTAGTATCGGTGACCTGTGACTCTTACACCTTGTAATGCTCATAGTCTTATCCAGGGCTTTAAGTGGGATGAAAAAACTGGGGGGTCTCTCAAAGGGGCATGGTCAATATAATTAAGGGCGTGGCTTAAAAACATGCAAGTTAAAATCTGTGTTTAGCACAGTGTGCCGCCCGACTTGCATTTTGCTGTTCCTGTCATTGCGTCCATATATATGATACAACAAGTAACATCATACCTACGAGTCAGGACTATTGACTTTGTCAATGGTTATTAGTTGCATAAGACAAATAAGCAGCAAATATGGCTTGTATATAATATTGAAAAAGCTTCGACTTAAAATCCTGGTGACACCACAACAATGTTGCTGTTCCTGAGTTTCAAAAAGAGAATGGACATACAGAGAGAAAATTACTCTTTAAAGGATTTCCCTTCCTCTACAATGCTCATCAGGCACACATGAATGTGCTTGCTGTCACTGCAGTCCACGAAAAAATGGACCGCCTGTGCCAGGGCACAAAACAGAGCCCGATAGAGACTCGATTTGAGGCCCCCTTAAAAAAACTGCCAGTCCTCAGACCTGGTGAGACCCGGCCCACGTAAAGCCCTGGTCTTATGTAACATTTCTTATAGACTGATTTGTTTTCAAGCAAGCCGGGCCGACGATGGCTGAAATGCCAGAAACCGGTCCCTGGAAGCTTGTTTCCTTCCCAGTGTAAGAATTGGCTTGGTAGTTTGGTTTGCCCTGTTCCCATCATGCACTGGGACAGGAACAGAGTAATTTGCATATAGCCAGGTTCTGAGCTGGGATGGTGCAGTGAGCTAAAAAACGGTGTTGGATCTAGCACTGATATCTTGACTGGGTGAGAGTATTCTGCTTAATTCAGAAACTCTGTCCATCACCACCCCTTGTTGTTAAACATATGATTTGTTGGCTCAGTATGTGTGTGTGTGTAGTAAAGTGCTCTGGCACTATACACTGGCAGGAGTAGCGCTACAAAACAAATTAAATGCATGTGGGAGAGGGGCTGTGAAGAGATGGGGGCACTGGTGGAGCGCGATAGTGAGGGAATATTTTGGAGGACGAGATTTATTTGGCGGGAGGGCCACCAACAGTGATTGTCGCTCTGGGCACCACCAGCGCAAAAGTTAGCCCTGATTGAGTATTCACACTCTCCCCCCTCTCACACTTCCCAAAGTAATGGGTATGTGCTACTTATGTAATCCATCTCACACATCTGTATGCACTTTAGGATCCTGCACTTGTAGTGGTCTCAAAAAAGTGGGGGAGTGCAGGTGGGGGCCACTCAAGTGTCCAAAGGGAGTGTCTGAACTTACGACCTACAAGCCACCACACAATAACTATACAACTTTGAGGACACTCACCCAACTGATGTATCATCATAATCTCTGTAGCAATGCTTAGAACACCTTACCCTGTAGAAGGGTGAGTCAAAGACAAACCTTGAGGGTGAAATACAGTAGAGCATTTCCATAATTCACGGGATACATTTACATACAGTACAGTTGACTAAGAGATAATCAACATATTTATTAGCTATAATGAAAACTTCACTTGGCACTGTCAGCATGTACTCACAAGGACCAGACCCGGAGGCTGAAGGCTAAAGTCCTGCTGAAGACAGTGCACCTCTCTCCTGGACATATTATTTCTTTTCTCTTGAGAAACAAACAGCTCAACAACCATCATCTGAAGGTAGTGCTGGAAATAATAAAACTGTACTCTGGGAACCCAGAAATTGCGGGTATATTGGTGGCAGAAGGCGGATAGAGTCATAAGGAGCAGGCCAATGACAGTTGGTCTATAGATAATCTATACGAAGTTCAAACAAACCAATTAGCAGCAAGGGAGAAACGACCTTACAGATGTGATTTTAAGGCTCACTTATATTTTCACAAACAGACGATATTTCAAGGGATCTCGAGATTGTCACCTTTTTGCAATGATATATTTAACAGGGTATAAAAGTGAACAGATATTGAAGGTGGCTCATTTCACTTACGGGAGAGATTTATGAGTAACCTCTGAAAACCATACGCATAGTTTTGAATCACTGCATAATTTAGAAGGTTGAAGTGTCTACTGCTGAGATGTAAATGCAATACGAAGATGTCTAGTGCTCAGCGGGTTCATCGTTTTGATGCAGAAATTCTTATTTAACTACAAGTCACAAATAACAACCAGGTAAAACAGCTCAGTGAATATATAACCCCGTAAATCATACTTTTGACTCCCTGCAGGGTTTAACTCAATGTGCTGTTATTTAAAATACGTCTGGTGGACAATAGCACATACTTATTATTAAGTATAAAGTAAAATCAGTTTGTGTCTCAGATATATAAAGGGTTATTCATTTTAAACGCAGGCTAACCCGACGTTCCCACAGTGCAAACATTCGTGAATACCCACAGAGCTGGAGTAAAAGCATTCAAATCTATCTCGATCTCTTGCCAACGTGTGAAATGACACCCGCGTGTAGCTTTGTTTGGCTGCCAAGGCTAGCGGCCAGGATCAAGATGTATTTCTTTGAAATTCAACCTCCTAACCAGTATTCAGACAAAAGGAATGACTGATTCTAAAGTGAGGCATTTACTGCCCTGGAAAGAAAAATAAAGACCATCCACTGCATAAGGGAATGGGAATAGAATCTGTCCCAGTGTTAGCACATTGCATCGGACACATTTCCCATGTCGACCCCAGGATATTAACTTCCAAAATAATGTCAAGGTAAGCATCTAAAGGAAAGTATAGGGCTGACTTTCTTAATTCACCATCTACTTGGCAATATGATTATGGAGTAAATGTAAGAACAGGTCAATACTAATAATTCCATATTTTGATAGATCTCCCGGGGCCTAAATCACAAACCCTCCAGCGAGTTCGTTTCTAAACTTAGTAAGAAACTCGTCGGAGAGGAATAGAAATACCCCAAATATTCAAGACGGTATGCCTGCATGCCCTGCCATATTTGGATAAAGTGTATGTGAGCCCTGCCCTACTTTTGGCAACCAGGAAGTAAAACAATGCCAGTATGTAAGTGGCAGTGCCCATGTGTGAAATGCTTTTGCATTCCTATCAGAGACTGGGTATGCATTGAGCAAAGTACAGCATTAATGCCTAGAACTCTGGTCCGGTACCTGCTTCCAGTTCAAGAAGAGCTGCCGGAACCAGAATCCAACTGGTATCCTTTTTTTTTTTTTTTTTTTTGTTTAAATGTTTTTATTCATAGTATTACATTTATCCCCCCCCCCCCCCCCCCCACCCCGATCCCCCGAATGACAGACAGGTAAACATACGCACATTAACGTCATGAGCATTACATTGTTTTTTCCCTTTTGTTTTAACCCATCATTCCATAAACCAGGCTTAAGAGCAAAATTCTATATACATTACATCCTTATATGTACATTCGATTATGTTTGTGAATCCCGCCATAGTGTAAGAGGGGTCCAGATTTTCATACCCTTTTTATATCGTTGTTTACCTTTTCGTTGGTAAATGGCTATCTCAATATTATGTACCGCCAATAGCCTAGCTAACCACTGTTGGAAAGAGGGAGCTAACGGGTCGAGCCAAGCGGAAGCTAGGCATAACCGCAGTACAGCCATCGCTACGAATATGAACTCTTGGCCACTTTCAATGTTATCTGGTTCGTCTGCCCCAAGTACCATTGCCTCTTTTGACAAAATCACCTCTCTATGAAGAATAGATGATAAGAACCTCTCTATGTCTTGCTTTAAAGGAATTAGCCCAGGGCAAGAGGCAAAGATATGTATGGAATCGGATTTAGATAAGTTGCATCTCGGGCAACAGGTCCCTTTGCCGGTTCCCCATTTTGCAATCTTGTCAGGTGTATAATAAAGAAAAAAACAGGTTTTGTAGAATTGTGCCTGAAGTTTAGTGGAGATCAAAATAGTTTGAGCTAGTTGATAGGTGTATAGAAAGCCTTTGTTTGAAATCTCAAGTTTGCTTTGCCACTTCATTGATGTTTTATCTAGGTCGTCCGGGAATATGGCTAACAGCAGCGCATAAACTCCACCTATAGAATGATTTTTAGAGTGTATGATCATCTCTACTAGGGTAGATTCTTCCCCCAATGTCCTAGCCCCCAGTTTGCGAGTTATAAAGTCCCTGATTTGGAGGTATTTAAAGAAATCTCTCCAATCTAAGCTATATTCTTCCTTCAAAGCTTCAAAAGATTTAATCCCCTGTGTTGTAAACATGTCCCCTAATTGTGTAATTCCTGTTCTATGCCATTTGCTCACACAATTATCCTTGAAAACCATTGGTGGGAGAATTGGATTGTTCCATATCGGTGTGTAATGTGAGATTTGTCCTATTCCTAGTGCTTCTCTTACGGCCTTCCAAACTTTAAAGCAGCTATAGAGAGTCTTAAATTTGACCTTCTTGTGATAACTGTCATGAATATGCCTCCATAGATAACCATTACTAGAGTTTCCAACGAGTAGCTGGAAAATTGATACTGTATGATCTTCTGTGTTATCTCCCTCTTGTAGTAGTTCCTTACTGTAAAGTAGTACACATGACCAGTAATATCTTCTCAGATTAGGAAGAGCTAGCCCACCTCTATCTTTAGGAAGGGTGAGATATTTATATGCCCGCCGGGGTTGTGCATATGCCCATATAAATTTTGAGAATGTACGTTCCATTGAGGTAAGCCACTGGTTAGAGAATTCCAAGCAAATTGCCCTGAATAAGTATAATATTTTTGGGAAAAACACCAGTTTGATTGCGTTTGCTCTCCCAATGATGGACAGATGAAGGTTATCTAGGCGTCG
The DNA here is from genome assembly GCF_964263255.1 of Lissotriton vulgaris. Taxonomy (NCBI): domain Eukaryota; kingdom Metazoa; phylum Chordata; class Amphibia; order Caudata; family Salamandridae; genus Lissotriton; species Lissotriton vulgaris. Next base: position 2,005,862,052 of record NC_141689.1, on the reverse strand, counting down.
TAAGTCCTTATGCATTGAGTTCAGCATTGGCTTGACATTAATATCCACAACTTCCTCCAGGTTTGAGGAGATGGTAACCCCCAGGTAAGTTGCTCCCTTTACTACTCTAGGATCATCCATCACAATTTTATGATTTAAAACAATTTGTGTCTTCCCCTGATTGAGTGCATAGCCAGAGACAGCTCCAAATTTTACCGCCTCGGCCTCAATGTTCAGCATTGCACCTACAGGATCTGGGGTGACTATAGCAATATCGTCAGCATATGCTAGCGTTTTTGTAGCGTGTCCCTGAGATATGATAGGTGCAATGTTGTCGTTTTTTTCCAGGTAGCGAATAAAAGAGTCTATATATATTGCAAAGAGCAATGGCGAGCAAGGGCAGCCTTGGCGAGTACCTCTAGATATAAGAAATTCCTTGGTTAAACTTCCATTAATGGACACTACAGCCTTTGGATTAACATACATTTTTTGTGTAGCCTGAATAAACCATGTTCGAAATCCCATCATAGCCATTGCTTTCCAGAGAAACTGCCAGGAGACCCTATCAAAGGCCTTCTCTGCATCCAGAAGGATTAGGGCCATAGGGTCTCCTGCAGTCCCTGTTCCATCAAAAAGCGTGATAACCCTCTGAATATGATTTATTGTTGACCTCCCGGGGACAAAACCATGTTGGCTACTTGCTACTAATTTTTGTATAATTGGTGCTACCCGGTTTGCCAAAATTTTTGAATATATTTTGGAGTCGGCATTTAAAAGAGTTATAGGGCGGTACGACCCCAAGAGTTCAGGGGGTTTCCCTTTTTTGACAAAGATCACAATTTTAGCCCTGGACCAGGAGCTAGGTGGTTGACCCCCAGAGAAAATATGTATGATCAAGTCAATCAGTATAAGCTTGATTTGATCTATAAATGTACTATAGAACTCTGAGGGGATGCTATCAAGTCCTGTTTCCTTCCCTTTCGGGAGGCTTTTGACAGCCGTTAGCATCTCCTCCATACTAGGAGTTTCCTCTAGAGTCTGCTGTACGTTTTCCTCAAGGCTGCCACTTTCGCAGTTCTTTAGGTAATTTTCCATTTCAACTATGTCCCCACTGCCATCTTCTGAATATAGCTCTGTGTAAAACCGACAGAAGGCTTCCCTAATTAATTCTGGGTCTTTTAGTTTTCCTTCCACTGGATCTTTAATCTCCCTAATTATGTTAACATTAGTTTGTTGCCGCATTCGCATCGCTAGTTGATGACCCACTTGTTCATTTACTTCATATACTAGTTCTTTTCGTGCAGTGGCTTTCCGAATGGCTTTGTCTGTAAAGATATTAGTAATTGCTGCTTTAGCAACTGCTACTTGGGCTAAGCTATGCGAGATATCCACAGTTGGATCACCATTGCTGGTGGCTCTAACAAGACCTACTTCTGCTATCGTGACCTTATCCTGTAACCTCCGTATCTCCTCCTTCTCCTGCTTGTTTGATCTAAGTGAGAATAGCATGGTCTCGCCCCGAATTCCGGCTTTTAAAGCATCCCATACAATTTCTATTGAAGTGCTGTTAATATTCTCTACTAGAAATTTGGGGATCCAATCTTTCATATGGAGACAATATTGGGAGTCATTCAATAGGGCTTTTTCAAATGTCCAAGGTGTTGGTTCTAGTTTAGCCGATCTATTAGTTAAAGTACAAAATAGGGGATTATGATCTGATAATATACGGGGCAGTTTCACAATTTGACAGTCATGACTAAGCGAGTTTGATATAAGCATATAGTCTAATCTGGCGTGTGTATGGTGGGGGTTAGAGTAATAAGTGTAGCCTAAATCACTACTATTAGTATTAGAAGTCTGCCAGCTGTCCACAAGCCCATGTGCTAAGCAAAGATTCTTAATAGCACGAAATACCTTTGGTTTTCGGCCTTTATAAACCCAGTCGTCCTTCAGAGACCAATCGGACGGGAGATTTATGTTGAGATCCCCACAAACCAGGAGCGGAAGAGACCAGTGTGAAAGTTCGTTAGAGACCTCGTCAATGACCCCAGGATCGTCTAGGTTGCTCCCATAAATAGCACAGAGTGTCATTTTTTGGCCTGTTTGATAGTTGCATTCGGTGATAGCCCAGCGGCCAAACTTGTCAGTTTTGGATTTACTAAAAACATAACCCCTTGCTTTAGCCAAGATGGCAACCCCCGTGTCTTAGCCCCTTGTGAGGTAGCACACACCAATGTATACCCTAATGTATTCAAAATATGGCTCTGTGCTCCTTCAATATGAGTCTCTTGCATGCATACAATATTTGCTCCCCAATTTTGTAGACCAATTGCCACTGTTTGTCTCTTTTTAAGATCGTTCAGACCACATACATTTAAAGATATTATTTTTATCCTGGCCATACTACCAATGAAAGAGTACCACAGCTGTTGATCCCTTCCTTCAAGTTTCCTCTAAACCTTGTGTGCGTTCCCCTATTCTTTTTTGACCTAGATTTTGATAGCCTGTCTGTCAGTCCCATTCTTCCATTCTCCCCCCCCACCCCAGGACCCACCCTCCCGCCCCCCACCCCCCACCAACCTTGGAGGTTACCTGGCTGCATCGCCAGGGGTGTAGCGTCCGTCCAGAAAGCCCCACCGCGCCCCCCCTGAGCCCTCCCCGCATGCATAGAATTTTTTTTTTTTGGGCAAAAAAGAGTAATTAAAGACAAAACATAAGCGCCAGGCTATACCTGTTCTAGCAATCTATAGTCCTATGATTCATATTCTCAAATTCTAGTTTGTTGGCTTTAGCAGCTGTCTTGACAGGGTTTTTGGCTCTATTTAGCAGTGATATAGACTTTAATCTTGCTCACATCTAGGATATGTATTCTTAGCTTGTGTTGGCCCTTTTAAGCCCTTTCTTCCAGACCTAGAAGAGGCCATCTATTGCCTATTGGCTTTGGCCTGTCATTATTTCTTATAGTAGAGGTTGGATCCTGTGGTCCTGACTTTATATTACACATTGGTATGGTTTATGTAGGTACTCTGACAGAGCTAAGGGTTATTTCATCCTTCTCAGGCGTATAGGCCCAGAACTAGAGGGACTCCATCTTGATGGAGCTGAGAGGCTTCGAGGGTAAAGGTAAAGTTTATAGTTAAAGCTGTTGTTCGCCCTAAGCGAACCGGAGAGAACCGGCCAGAGCTGAATCTAATCAGGAAGTGTTCCTGGGCTCAGGTCTCTAGACGAAACAAGCAGCTGGTCACTGTGGGAGCATCTAGCGCAAGGAGCCTGGTGCATGGGATTGGTGGGAGGAAGCTGCTGGCTGGAACTTTCCATGAGGAAACAGCATTCTATATCAGTGAAGTTCAGAGGCGGAGTCAGGGAGTTGAGCTGGAGTGGTAGAAGAGAGAGGAGTTGTTGGAAGAGCAGAGAGAGAGAGCTGAGCTGAAGTTGCAGTTAGTTGAATTGGAGGAGCAGAGAGTGTTGGTAGAGTTGGAGGAGTGGAATTGCAGGAGGAGAAGAGACAGAAAATGCTTGGAACAGAGAGAAGACAAACAGACAGTCAGTGAGCTGGAACTGAAGGAAGCAGTCAGAAGCAGTTACTTATCAGGAGGAGTTGTGAATAGCTGGAGTCTGAAGTAATGCCTTTTAGAAGAGACTGAAGTTATATCGTGGATTAACCTGTGGGAGCAGCTGGAGTTAATTGGACATTGGCACAGAGACTATACCCAGAATGAACAAGCTAGTGGAATGAACAGTATCAGAGTGGCAGAAACTATTAGATTGAAGCTGGAAGGTGGAGAGAGTCCGTGGGGGAGAGAAATCCAGTGCAAAGTGATCAGCGCAGACGTGTATCCAAGAGTGCAGGAGAGAGAGAGAGTCTGAGATGAGCCAAGACACAGATGAGAGAGGAGCCCAGATGACAGCTAGAGCAAGACTTCACACTCCCAAGGTGATTTCGTTCCTTAATATTGTCCTTATTCCCTAGGCTATTGTATGTCTAATCTTTTACCTTTCAGCGGTGTGTTAAAAGTTCCTGTTACCCCGCAGATAAATTGTATGTCTAATCCTTTTCTTTCAGCGGTGTGTTAAAGTTACTGCTAGTTATAGAGACCCCATAGATTTATGTATGTGTATTGTATCATTGTTACAATAAAACACCCCATTTCTTAGTGAACTAGTGTGGTGTATATCTTTGTCCCCATACAGTGAAGGTAACTTTATTTCCTAGTCAGGTATTACTGTTTGAACAGATGTTACCCCTGATCAGGTAAGTAATAGTGAATAATTAGGGAGATAGGAGACCTGCAACTAAGGGATAAAGTGTATACATATTGACCAATTTCTATTATTGTAGTAGCAAACCCTTAGTGAATAGAGAGAGAGACTTCCCAACATAGAGAGACAGAGAGCTGAAGGTATTCATAGGAAAGTGGTCGTCATTGCTAAGTGGCGTTAATGAGAGCGCTGGGGAGGAGAACAGCGTGGAGGTTCGCCAGATTGTGAACCGTGTGTAAATGAGAGCACCTAAGACAGAGGGGTGTGTAGGTTCGCCAGATTGTGAACCGTGTGTAAATGAGAGCACTGGGGCTGCAGACCCATGTGTGTAATGAGAACACCAGGGAGGACACTGGTGTGTAATGAGATCGTCTCTAGAGAAAGAGGCGTTAATGAGAACACTGACTGAGGTTGGTGTGTAATGGTAGATAATCAGAACTGCCCCAGGGTAGATTAGTCTGGACCCATGTGGTCGCGAGACTATAAGGTATGAGTGTGGTGTAGGGCATAGATATCTTTAGTAATCAGTGAGTATTCTTAGTATCCCTATAGATTTAGTGGTGTTTCTGATAATATGAGCTTGTATATTGCGAGTTCCCCATCCTCAGGTAGGTACCCAGGTGCCTGGATAGATGGTCCTGGGGAGGGATGTGGTTACGTTCCGGCTGGGTTAGAGGGGCCCCTAGGGGCTGATCCCATCTGGTCCAAAAATCCTGTCGGTACAGCAGCCTAATACTATTTCTACTAAAGTTAAGAAGAGAATGGAATAAATTAAGAATAAGGCATGGAAAAGTAAATTCAAACACAAAAAGATTAACATGTCACTTTCAGAATGCCTTCAGCCGAGACAAAGACCCTTGTGCCTAAAAAGAATAAGGGAAGGAAAAAGGAGAAGAAAAGAAAATAAATAGAAGAATTCCTAATTCATTTGCCTTAATCTCCTGTTCGAACACAATAATATTAACGCTTTTCCTGAGCTGAGATTTCATCAAGATATGCTCTAGCTTGTATCTCGGAGACAAAGCTACGGGTGGTCCCATTAAAGATGACATCCAGTCTGGCTGGGTTTTGCAAGTACACAGTAGCCCCCAGTTTCTGTAGGGGATCAAAAAACTGCCTTAATTTCCACCTTCTCTTGACCGTGGCGTGCGCAAGATCTGGTCGGGCGAAGAAGGTGAAGCCTTCAAATGACTTTTTACAGTTAGGTCTTGCCAGATCAAATAGGGCATCTCGGAGAAGAGAGTTGCCGAGGAACACCAGCATAGCCCGAGGGTGTTGTTGTGAGGTCTGTGCTCGTTTGTTGAGAAACAGAGGAAATCGGTGGGCCCTTTGTACTTCTCTGTCCCAGTCCCAGTCCTTCAGCTCGGGAAAAGTTTCCCTGAGAAGGGAGATCATAAACTTCCTAGGGTCATCCTTCTCGATTCCCTCGGGGACCCCTAGAAATCTGAGATTGTTCCGTCTCTGTTTGTTTTCCTGTTGTTCCATCTTCCACAGCAGATCATTAACAGCGCATTCCTGTTCCTTGCTGGATTTCTGGAGCTTGCTGGCATCTTCCTCGAGTTGATCCATCCTTGCTTCAACTGAAGCCACGCAATCCGCAATTACAGCACAGGTCTTTCCCACCTTCTGGACTCCCCCCTGTAATTTGTTAACGTATAGGCGCGATCCTCGGCTATCAATTTTGACCTCAGCTTGAAAGCTCTTGATGGACTGTAAAATGGCCGCTAAAGGAAGTTCTTGGGTGGGCTCCTGTTGTGGGCTCTCACTACCAGCAGTAACCCCCAAATTGGGATGAGGTGACCCAGAACCAGAACTAGACAGGACTGTAAGTCTTGTCTCCTCACAGTCCCATCCCAAGTCAGTGTCATCATCACTGTTGGAGGAATGGTCGTCCTTAGACCTGTGCCTTCTCCTATGTCTCCCCCTCCTAGCTCTCTCGTTAGACCACCTGTTCTTAGGGGGATCGGTATTTGAATTCTTTGAACTCTTTGTACTCTTTAAACCGTTACGCCATCTACTACCCGCTTCGCCCCCACCGGAATCCGAGACACCAATGTCAGAAGACTCCGAGTCCTCGATCATAGAGCAGAATTCTTCCAGAGCCTCTGGTGGGTTTGGCACACCGATAGAGCCCAAGTGAACAAAGTTGTGAGGGTCGAGGGGAGCCATTACAGGGATTGGGTTTTCATTCAGAATATTATTCACGGTATCCCCCTGGTCTAACCCTGCAGCCACACCCTCAGACAAATCCCCTTGTTGTTTTGTGAGCGTGAGCATAGTAGTAGCGGTTTCCTTTGTTTTCCCAGTTTCCTCATTTAATGACCTTGCAGTTGGCCCTTCCTTGTGAATTTCCTCTGCCTGGGTATCATTTCCAATTTTTACATACGCTATTTGTTCAGATGTGGTGAAGTTTGCAATTATTTGTAACTGTGCCCCATTGGAGTTCTTAATGAGGCCTGCTTGACCATTTTCGGAAGACATCGGTTTCATGGGTTCTAGTACAATGTCTTCAGAACCCAAAGTATCATCTTTTTTAACCTTTGCTCCTAGGGGTTCGGTCTTTTTCCCCCCTCGTTGTAAATTTCGGGCAGAGGCTCCCTTCAGAGAGCTGGGGATTGAGTTGACCTTCCCACCGCGTCCCCCCTTACCCGTCATGTAGACCTTCTTAGCTCCAAACAACAGGAGCGCTACCCCAATGCAGACACTTTTCTGAGGCTGCCAGTGAAGAAATCCGATTTGTGTCCCGATCTGTGTGTGTTCTCCATGCCTCGCCTAGATCGCGGGGCTGACTCTGGATCCGGGCAGGGTTTGCGCAGGGCAGCGGTAATCGGTGGAGCCAGAGAGATGCAGAGACGTGAAGCTCCTTGCGGTAAAGGCTTCCGACGCTCTTTCAGCTGAGAAACATCCAGGGTGATAGAAGGAAACCTCAGTGGCATCTCGTGCATTCTTCAGCTGTCATCTATAATCGGGCCGCTACAGTGTTGCAAGGTTAGCCATTACAATCGGCGTTTCATGCGTTTCATGTGCTTCGTGCGGAGAGGCTCAGCAGTGCCCTACGGCAAGATCAGCTGAACGCCATCTTGCCTCCGTCGCCTGTCAGTTGATACCCCTGTCAGTTGATTCCCCTGATGAATCCAACTGGTATCCACTGAGAGAATGCATGGATTTCACCTCTCAAAGCAAACAATTTTGTTAAGTGGTACATGTTATATTTGTACCATTGACCTGCACTGAGAGAGGGCTAGTCCTGGGAGCTTCATTGTGCATGAGAACTGCCTCACAGCAGTTTCCCTAGGGCTGATTTCATATACGCTACCTTGTGTAGCACTTCAAAAAGACCAGAATTTTTGAAGAAGAGGACTGTGGCTGTAGTTCTAAAGTAGCAAGCTTTACGATCCAACTCTCAAATCTGAGACACGGGATGTGTGTGTCGGCGTTTATGTGTGTTTGTGTAAAATATGCTATTAACTTGTTTCCATTTCTATAATAAGAGGTGATTTCTGTACTATGGCATGGGTTCACCGCCCTCCACCCAATTAGCATCCTCCATCACATTTTTGTTGGAGTCTGGTGGCATAGTGAAATAATAAATATCCCATTGTAATGACTATCAGAGCCTGACTTCATGAAACTCGCTAGGAGTGAGGGTCAGGTAGCCAGACAGTTTTAGGCATGCTACAGGTCAATTGAGCATGATAGGGGAGCAGATGAAGCCACTACAAAAAGGATATCCCCTGTAGAGACCCTCATTGCTATAGAGAAAGTGTTAGGCACGTGGGCCGTGGTTTCAATCCAACCTTGAGTGTTGTGTGAGGAATGTCTAGCAGAGGCTGCATGTAATTCTACAGCAGTTACTTAATACTTTCCCACCTATTGCAGGGTGAGCTGTGATTTGCAAGTCTCACTGGTCCTATTCCAACTCTGACATGATGGAAAGTGGTGTGGTCGCCCTACCTGCCTCACCACTGCTCAGAAGGTTCGGCACTGCGCAGCGCGGCACTACTTGGCACAACACTGTGTAGCACTGCTTCACCCATAGCTCAACACAATGTTACTCTGGAGAACTGGCAGCAGTGTGTGACCGGAAATAGGGAACAGATGACTTATGGTCGGATTACTCTTTTGACAGCAGGTTGGAGTCGGCAACCGTGGCTTAGTTGCCAGTTTTCTCATAAAGAAAATATTTGCCTGTGCTTGGCAAACCGCTATCCTGATCAACATGACCACCCTAGTATTAGATGCAATAATTCCGCAGTGTACACCAGACACATAATTGACTATTACAACTTCTGACATAGGTAGGTAGGTAATAAGCTTATTTGTTCAATTAATTAAGATCGTTACAAAAATAGACATCACATAGCATAAGACCCAGTTAAAAATACAGAAGCGTTTCACTAATCATATAAGAGGTTTACGCTTTATAACTTGCATGTTAATAAAATATACCATTATCTAAAAGCACTCGATAAAAATGCCTTGTATATAAAAAGAATAAGATAGAAAAAAGGAATATCATGCATGTGAGCGCATTCTTATTAGTTCCAGCGAATAATAATTCGTAATGCACAGGGATTTCTTCCTAATCCAAGTGATGTTTCAGCCATTAGTCCGCACGTCCTCTTCTGCAGTGTCTGGCTCCTAGGTGGCCACAGGACTTCTTTGGCCTTAGGACCTTGCCATATTGCAGGTGTCCTTCCACTGAATGCCCCGCGTGTTGCATGAGGGATCCATTACAGCAGCGTCAAAGAGTGCGAACTGCTGCTTGTGGGAGCGGGGTTACTGGTGAAGAAGCTAAGGTGATGTTCAGGCATGTTTTGCTTCTGTAGCTATACGTGTCTTAAACAGATTAAACAGGCCGGGGGTTGTTCATACGGAGTCTGTGCCCTGGTGTTACAAAGGATGACCTTTTAGCAAATTTTTGATTGAAGCTATATATTTGCAAATTTTTGCCAACTCTGGTGGAATCTCCAAGCAATAAAGTAGCTGTTTGGCCTCCCTGTAGGTGCGTGCCCCATGTGCTGAGTTGAAAAGGGCCCAGCAGATGCATATTAGACGGTCCAGTGTTAACTCCCTTAACTGACTTAGTGCTAGATTACGGGTCTGGAGGACCGCCAAAACCGCAGTGGTGCCGCAGTCACTACTGCACCGAGTTCTGGCCGCCGAATTACAACTTCAGCAATCCCACCACCATGGGACCGTAGCAATTGCCCGGGATCGGCAATCCTTGGTTGTGGCGTGACAGTATGAGGCCGTAATATGCTGGGCGGATCCGCTATAGCCCGCCAAGCATATTACGAGTTTCTTTACTGGCAGCGGTCTCTTGGCGGTGTTCATGCCATGAAACTGCTGGCGGTGAGGAAACTAAAGGGGTCCTACAGGGCCGCCTAATGACTCAGGCCATGGGAATCCATGCAGGGGGGAACATGGTGTGCTCCCCTGTCTGCATGCATGACCAGTTACGGCGTAGCATGGACTATACAGTACATGCCGAGCAGGAACTTGCTTTGGCATTCCCATTGCGGTGCCTTTTTCAAATGCACTGCTGTGGAAACATCAAAGGGCTTCCTGCTAGACAACGAGAAAACTCATATTCTGGCAGGCGGGCAGCGGTCTAGTTTGGTGGTGCAGGAGCAGGACGGTGGTGTGCTGCCCCACTCCCGCACTGCCAAACTCTTAATTAGGCTCATAGTCTGCATGGACCAGTCATAGCAAGTGATTCCCAGCTTCCATTTAGATCTTTTATTGGAAAAGCCGTGAGTCCTGCATATTCTTTAGCGTTGTCTTCACTAGTGCACTTTTCAGGTAAGACTGAACGGGCTTGTCTCAGTACAAGTTTGTCATTACTTTGATCTTGGATTTTGACTCTTCTATGGTATTAATGTCTTCCTGCCTAGAGAACACCCTGACTTGTTATTTCAATGTGATTTTTAATGGAGTCTGGGAATTGAGAAGTTTTCCCAGTTCTCCGAGGCCAGGTTTAGTTTAGAGCGAGCCCCTGACAACTAATCTGACCAGGGATTCTTCCTAGTTGTATATATGTCCCTCAAAACCTCTTTCATTGTGTGAGCCATTGAAACACAAACTTTGTGATGGTACTGGACCATGGATGCCATAATCTAAAAAGATTGTTTGCAAAGGCCGAACTCTAGGCGTACTGGAGAATTTAGAATATTTGAAGGTATATGGAAGACACGCTTATAGACTCAGCCTTGTGCCTTCTCTGTGGTAGCAATTAAGGACCCAGGAAAAGCAAGTTGGCCATAGCTGATGGTTGGGAAGAGTTTTACTCTTATTACCCTCTCTATTGCCTTTGTAGATGGGCTGTGCAAATTGTAGTGCAGTTAGCACAAAGTGTAGGTCACAGTTTTTCCTTTCTATTCCATATCAAGTCAAGTCAAGTCAGGAAATTTGTATAGCGCGCTACATACCCAGGAGGGTCTCAAGGCGCTTGAGGAAGGGTGGGGAATTACTTGTCGAATATCCACGTTTTGAGTTGCTTTCTGAATGCTAGGTGGTTCTGGGTAAGGCGAAGGTGATTGGGAAGTGAGTTCCAGGTTTTAGCTGCTAGGTAGGAGAAGGATCTACCTCCCATGGTGGTTTTGTTGATGCGAGGTACAGTGGCAAGGGCTTGGTTGGAGGATCGTAGTTGGCGGGAGGGGATGTAGAAGGACAGTCGCGTGTTGAGGCATTCGGGTCCAATTTCGTAAAGTGCTTTGTGTGCGTGGGTTAGGAGCCGGAAAGTAATCCTCTTATTGACGGGAAGCCAGTGGAGGTTTTTCAGGTGACCAGAGATGTGTTCATTACGCGGGATGCCTAATATGAGCCTGGCTGAAGCATTCTGGATGCGTTGGAGTTTTTTCAGGAGTTTTGCGGTGGTACCGGGCTATAGGGTGTTTCCGTAGTCCAGGCGGCTCGTGACCACTGCGTGGGTGACCGTTTTTCTAGTTTCGGTGGGGATCCAGCGAAATGTTTTTTTGAGCATTCGAAGAATGTTGAAGCAAGATGAAGAAACGACGTTGACTTGTCTGTTCATCGAGAGTGAGGAATCCAGGATGACGCCCAGGTTCCGTGCGTGGTCCGTCGGGATGGGTGCTTTTCCAAGGGCCTCTGCCCACCAAGAGTCATCCCAGGCGGAGGGAGAGGTGCCTAGGATGAGGACTTCGGTTTTGTCTGAGTTCAAATTCAGACGGCTGTGCTTCATCCATTCGGCTACTTCTTTCATTCCTTCATGCAGGTTGGTTTTGGCAGTGTTAGGGTCTCTGGTGAGTGATAGGATCAGTTGGGTGTCATCGGCGTAGGAGATGATGTTGAGGTTGTGTTGGCGTGCGATGACCGCGAGGGGGCTCATGTATACGTTGAAGAGGGTGGGGCTGAGTGAAGATCCTTGTGGTACGCCGCAGATGACTTCAGTGGCCTCTGACTTGAATGGTGGAAGGCGGACTCTCTGGGTTCTTCCGGTGGGGAACGAAGTGATCCATTCCAGTGCTTTTCCTTGGATTCCGACGTTTTTGAGGCGCTGTAAAAGGGTGCTATGACAGACTGTGTCGAAGGCTGCGGAGAGGTCGAGGAGGATGAGGGCGACTGTGTCTCCATTGTCCAGTAGAGTTCGAATGTCGTCTGTTGCTGCGATGAGGGCGGTTTCGGTGCTGTGTTTGACTCGGAAGCCGGACTGTGAGGGGTCGAGGGATTTGTTGGTTTCGAGGAAGGCGGCGAGTTGGTTGTTGACCGCTTTCTCGATGACTTTGGCCGGGAATGGAAGAAGCGAGATAGGGCGGTAGTTATTGAGTTCGGTGGGGTCAGCTGTAGGTTTCTTCAGGAGGGCGCTGAGTTCGGCATGTTTCCAACTTTCCGGGAAGGTTGCGGAACTGAAGGAGCAGTTGATGACGTCTCGGAGGTGCGGTGCTATAATGGAGTCTGCTTTGTTAAAGATGTGGTGAGGGAATGGGTCTGTGGGGGATCCTGAGTGGATGGAGTTCATCAGACGGATGGTGTCCTCAGTGGAGATTGGGTTCCAGTCATTGAGGATGTTCGAGGGGGGTGGGGGTCCTGCGGAGGGTTGGGTGGGTTGGTCTTCGGGTCGGTTGTCGAAGCTGTTGTGGATGTCTGCAATTTTGTTGTGGAAGAATGAGGCTAGTGAGTCGCAGAGGGCTTGAGAGGGGGTGATGTCGTTGGAGTTGGCTGAGGGGTTGGTAAACTCTTTGACGATGTTGAATAATTCCTTGCTGTTGTGGGCGTTGTTATCTAGTCGGTCTTTGAATGCGGCTTTCTTGGCGGACCGGATAAGTTGGTGGTGTATGCGGGTGGCGTTTTTGAATGCGTCCTTGGTGCTGGTGTTTGGGTCTTTTTTCCAGGCCTTCTCAAGGGAGCGACAGAGTTTCTTGGATTTCTTAAGATCATCGTTGAACCAGGAGGCCTTCTTGCTGTTTAGTTTGAAATGTCGTTTTTTCAGTGGTGCTAGGATATCGGCGCTGTTGGATAACCATAGGGTGAGGTTAGTGGCTGCTTGGTCGGGGTTTGAGGGGTGGGTAGGGGGGTTTTGAAGAAGCGATGAGGAGATCTGGTCGATGGTGATTTTGTTCCAGTTTCTACGCAGAGTGGGTTGAGGATGGTTGTTGGTAGGGGTCTTGTTGTAGGTAAAGTGAACGCAGCTGTGGTCCGTCCAATGGAGAGTTGTGGCGTGGCTGAAGGAGACATGTTTGCTGGAGGTGAAGATAGGGTCGAGTGTGTGACCTGCGATGTGGGTGGGGGTAGTGACAAGTTGTTTAAGTCCGAGGTTGACGAGGTTGTCCAAAAGGGTGGTGGTGTTGCGGTCGTTGTTATTTTCAAGGTGAAAGTTGAGGTCACCCAAAAGGATGTAGTCCTCGGAGGGGAGCGCGTGTGGGGTGATGAAGTCTGTGATGTCTTCACTAAATTGTGCGCGGGGTCCTGGTGGCCTGTAGAGGAGGGTGCCTCTGAGTGTGGTCTTGGGGTCGATGTGGATCTGGTTTTGAATTTCTGTTACTTGTGAACCACGCACAGAGGTAATTGTATTTTGGGGCAATCTTCAATCAATCAATCAATCATAGTATTTGTATAGCGCGCTACTCACCCGGAGGGTCTCAAGGCGCTTGGGGAGGGGGGGTCTGCTACTGCTCGAACAGCCAGGTCTTGAGCTGCTTCCTGAAGGCGAGGTGGTCCTGGGTCAGGCGGAGGTGGGTCGGGAGGGAGGGAGTTCCAGATCTTGATCTTCATGTTGCCTAATCTACATTGCAGCTTCTTACATGGCTGATCTTAATAATATTATGCAACTCAATGGTGATCATGGTATCAACTTGCAATGATGACTGGCTGAATAACTACTGATTCAGTTAAAACATGACACTGCTGAGTGCCAAGCGAGTGAAATGCAGCGTAGATCAGTTCTGCTTGTAAATCTGCAGCTGGAGATGTCAAGGCAGATGTTGGTAAAATTGTGGAATGCAACTTGACCCCTTTGATACATAAAACAAAGATAGAGTTTGGGAAAAGGAACAATTTAAGACATTGCTAATTAGGATAGGAGTAACATTATCAAAATTATGTTCCTACCCAAAATGTTATTTTTGTTTTGGGCCATTCCCCTTGAGGTGGGAAACAACTGGTTCAAGGAATTGGATGGGAGGCTAACACAATGCCTTTGGGCATATGCTAAACCTAGGAGGGTGTTAAAATTGATGACTCTCACGAGAGATCGAGGTGGCTTGGCAGTCCGAAATCTTAAATTATACAACTGGGCCTCAGCAATACAACAACTGACCATCCTTTTGCAAGTGGAGCAATTAGGGTCTGGGGGTATAATACTCTGTCGATATATGAACTATTACTTGGGGAAAAAGCCTGGCGGTGTCTGTTTCGACAGATTGAGTTTGGTTATTTCAAGAGAGTCCGATTTAAGACATTGGAGTCTGCCTTTCGCATATGGGCAAAGGTTTGAAAAATAGTGAGTATTGGTCGTTTTAACTTTTATACACCTCTGCATTGTAACTTTATCTTATGCAGGATTGTTTGGGACTCATTTGTTAACAGATGTTTCATAGAGGGGCCAACAATTCTGGGGACTTTGTTTCCATAGGTGCGGTAAACACATTTGAGGTTATACAGCAGAAATGTAAGCTTGAGCATAAGACATTTTTTAGAATACTTAGAGATTTTGATATTTTGAGGAAAAAAGTAGGGGGTTGGTGGGGTTTTTAAGGTAGAAATTGTCGAGATCGTTATTGATGGGTTTACTTCAATTGGAACCCTATATCGTGTTTTGAACAGCTTGATGCAGGACGACATGGATAAACATGCAAAAGATAGGAAGATAAGATATATGCACAAGCTAATGATTTGGCTAATTCACTTGATGGGGCCCAATTTTATTTAATATCCTCTAATTTACAGGCTCAACATTTTAAAACCTGCTTTAATTTGTATATAACCCCAGGGAAAATAGCAAAGTGGGGGGGGGGGGAGGAGGGGGGGATCAATGGGCACAAGGTGCCCAAAATGCAGCGAGTACGGGGCAGATCTGGTACATATGCTGGCTGGATGCCCAGTATTGGGGGTCTTAAAGAAGAAATAACTGAGTTTTTGGTAAATAGATTGGGTGTGCAAATAGCTTTATCTCCCCAATTGGTGTTTTTAGGGGTTCATAATGAAGTAGTATCTATTAAAGCTCAGTCTTCATATGTTAGTCGCAGTGGCAGTATTGAGGCGATGCTTAACAACTGCCTGGCTCGACCTTACCCCCCCCCCGCCCCCTTCTTTGTTTCATCAATGGCTGGCGCGTCGTCAGCTATTTCTCATTTGGAAAAAGCTGTGTATTTAGGGAAATGCAAGATTGCCAGTAAAAATATGGCTAAAGTATGGAGTGACTGGATTTTCTTAAAAATTGCTGGGAAATATTCTAATCATTTTTTTGCATTGGTAATTGTGGCCCAGCAAGGGGTGGGGTCTAAGGCATGAATTCTGTATTTATTGACAACTGTACATGTCACTTTATGTCTGTTTTTTTCTGGAAAATAAGTGGGGTTTTATCTTTTGTTTTTTTCTCTCCTTTGTTCCTGATGAATTATGCATGCTTTTACTGGTGCAATTGGATTTACTTGTAACTCCCTTGTGTGTAGCACGTATGTGTTATGTGCTATATTAACAATCAACCACAGATATTTGGTTAACCCTCATGGCACACTGTGTTCAATCTGTGTAGAAGTGTTCAGAGAAAGCCAAATTCCTCAAGATACTTTACATCCCTTCAAATATTAATACCCTCATACAGATTGCCTTTATCTGTATCAAAAGTCTCACAGTCACCAAACCTACATTGAGAAATCAAATTGATATGTGTAGAATAGTGGGCACTCTAAATAGTGTTTCCTCTATGGAGAGAGTTTCCTCTGTACCACGCTGTTTGCAGACAGTGAAACTCTAAGAAATACACCACCGAGTATTAAAAGGTACCAAGAACAGGGTACACTCCATGCAATACTTTTAAAAAAAGACACTATTAACTTACATCAAATACCTAAGGTCTGAAGGTGCTTACGATTATACTCCCTTTAGCATTCATTATGTGTTGACATTTTTACTGATAGCCCATCTTCTGAAGCACATGCACATAGGTTAGTACTTAGTGCACACACTTGTCTATATTATGTAGAAATTGTCATACTGAGATGATTCTGTCAATAACTCAAGGTTGCTTACAACACTTAGTATTTACTTTGTTAAATCTTTGCCATATTGCACACTTTTCTGCAGAACCCAAAAATGTGCTTGGAACATAATGGAAACAAGTCATCAACTGTCATCGACACACAGGGCTACTCCTCAATACAAAGATGTTTAATGTGTTCATTACCTTTACACGCCTATGATGCATTGTAAGCACACTTATACTCATTACCTGGACTCAGGCTGGACATAATCCGGTAGAACAGTATTATGGTAGCTACCCGCACCTAATGTAAACTATGAAACAAACTAACACACTCATTGGATGATGTTATCAGTGATATCATCGATGATGTCATTTGAGATGTCATCAGTGATGTCATGGAACAGTATTATCATTACTCCACAGTTTCTAAACATGGGTGGGGACGTGTGCGGTATGAGGAACAGCGTTCTGACAGGACCCACATTCCATCCTGCATCGTGATACAGTATTTTGTTTTAACTCCGTCATATAACCATCCGGGCCATGTATATATTTATATATATTTTCGCTCTTAGACTACATGCTCACGGCTTGGTCACTTTCTTTGTTACTAGATACTTTTGGAACATTTTACACATTGTATTCTACACAACACGGTAGCGTGTTTTTATACTTATTGATATGTTATTTCTGTTCATTTCAGGTTCACGCAACCAGGCCCTTATTAAGGAGGCCTTGACAGGACGCAGTATTATGTGCCTGATTACCACGCTTCCTTGTGGATGACATTATTGAGCATCCACACACTGCGCTCTTCATCCTACACTTACTAACAATTGGGGAACCAATGACCCTGGCTCTCAATCCGGTTTCAATCCATTAATGGTATTTATTGAAACGCCAATCATGATGCACACTCTTTTAATCTAGGATTAGATACTCTTCAAGCCTATTAGCATATTTTCTGTTCTGGTTGATAGTGTGTTGCCGGATTGGCTATCCTAATTCAGGTATTCCACTTTTATTGATCAGTCAACATTCAATCCCGTCTTTCTACTTTTCGCCCTTTTGAAGCTAGTTATAGATTTTTTATTATTTACCATAGTTTTAATTTTTACATTGTTTTTGCACTTTCACCAATGTGCATTAACTGCCAAAGTTTTTTTTGCATAAGTGTCTTTTACTGAAATCCATACCCAGGTCACCCCTTGCAGTAAAAGCTTCAATCAAGGTCCTAGTATACCATATAACTTTGAGCACGACATTTAGTGGTCAACACTAGGGCACCACCAAGGGTACTAATGTATGTTAGCGAGCATGTTAACAAGCATTTTTAGTCCAGTGGAGGTTGTCTTATGTAATGTGTTCACCCCGGTACATGGCTATGTGGTTCTTGTCTATAGTCTTGTATGTCCTTTTTATAAACTTTTGTTTTTGTCTTCCAACCTTTGATTTGAGTTGTATCACTGTATAACATTGTGTCAATCTTCATGCATGTATATATTTATGTTATTTGTGTATTGTAATTTTTCAGCCGTGAAGAAGTTCATTCCTTAATGAACGAAATGCGTTGGCTGGAGTTCATGCTGTCTGATGACGTTTAAAATAAAGGATTGCTTTATATAAAGGAATTGGTCAGTCTTACTCATTGCAAAAGACACTTTTGGGAGTGCACCACTTCACGCTTGTACGATGTCATGGAACATGTCATGAACAATGTGTTCAAATCAAGGGCAGCCTATAGGGGATTTTCATCGTCCTTAGCCTCGCATAGAGGGACTGCCATATTTTTGAGTAAAAATCTTCATGTTGACTATGTCAATTCTGGTAAAGATCAACAGGGGCGGTGGTGTTGGGTGACCTGTTCATTTAGAGAAAGACACAGACCGTTGACTTTTGTTAGTTTTTATGCACCTGTGGAAGACAGTCCTAAAGCATATGAGGAGCTGTGTCAATAATTGGTGCAGGTTCCAGGTGATAAAATTGTAGGGGGCATTTCAATATTTTAATGAACCCCCAATTAGACTCCTCAGTGCTGGGGAAAAACAGACAAAACCTAAGTCTTTGCAAAATTATGCTGCAATATTAGATCTAGGCGACTCCTGGCGAGCAGCATTTCCTTCTAAAGTTAAATACACATGTTGGTCAGAGCGGTTTTATTCTTCATCTCAGATTGATTTTTGGGGGATTTCTCAGTGTTTAAATTTTTTCCAGCATACATTTTTCTACAATGGATTTTCTGATCACGCAATGCTGGTACTGGAAATTAACTTTGGGGCAGGTATGAGACTCCCTAAGCGTTGGATTCTAAATAAATAATACTTTAATGAGGAGGATTGAGTGAAATCTATGGGGTCGGAGTTTAAAGAGTTTTTAATCCAAAATAATCAGTCCGCCGCCATAAATATAGTCTGGGACTTACTTAAGGCCTTTGTTCGGGTTTTAATAATTGGAAAGGATGCAATAATCTCAAAAAAGCTAGATTAGATAAGGTAGAATTGGAAGATAAGATCCAGGTATTCCATGATGCATTTTTGCACAATCCCTCTGCTTTGATTAAAACTCAGCTTGACCAGGCTAAACGGGTTCTGAGTTCCTTTTATTACACCCAAAGCGAAACCATCTATCAACGAGATTATCAAAAGACGTATGAGGAGAGCAATTTCACGAGTAGACTCCTGGCGTGGCAGGCCAGAGAGCAGGCGGTGGCAAATCAAATTAAAGAACTAACTTGCCCCCTGACTGCCCTGTCTACAGAAGACCCGGTGAAAATTGGGGATATAATGCTCAATCATTATACGTCTATTTAAGGTAAAGTTCAGACGGTGGATGGCCATTTATTAGAAAAGTTTCTCCATGATAATCCGTTACCAACACTCTCGGAAATGGAGAAATTATCTATGGTTAATCCGTTCTCTCTGAAAGAGTTGGAGGAAGTCGTCCAAAGCCTACCTGGCGGTAAGGCCTGTGGCCCGGAGGGACTTCCTTCTGAATTTTATAAAGTCTTTCTTGGTTTCTGACTGTTTTCTTCAATTGATTAATTCTATGTTAGAAGGAGTGGTAGTCCCAGAATCCTTTAGACAGGGGAAAATAGGGAGTTTTGCGAAGAAGGGTAAGAATGGGAGGAACCCTAATTCCTATCACCCAATAACATTACTGAACTCGGACTACAAAATCGTCACCAAACTCTTATCACTTAGGTTTAATAAATATGCAGCAAATTTGATCCATTCACACCAAAATGGTATTATCGCTGGCAGACAATTAGCCACTAATACTCATTTTTTGACAGAGGCTCTGGATTATTTTGACACACAGAGGATACCAGCTTTAGTTTATTATTAGACGCCGAAAAGGCTTTTGACCTCGTGGTTTGGGAGACATTGTTTACAATACTGCAGCATTTTGGCATTCCATCACAGATTATACTTTTGATTCGTAATCTGTATGCTGATGCGGTAGCCAATGTAGTTATTAATACGGCTGTGGCAGGGTCGTTGAAAATTAAATGAGGTACAAGGCAAGGTTGCCCTCTATCGCCAGTTTTGTTTGCATTTTATATCGAGCCTTTGGCGTTAGCCATTCGGAACTGTGCTGAGATATGCCCCCCAATTCCATCAATGCCAAAACTAAAATTATGTGCAGATGACATCATGCTTATAATTACGCCAAGAATTGAGGTCCAAGCTAAAGTCTTCGAGTTTTTTTAAGACTTTGAGGCGTTAGGTGGCTATCGTATCAATAAAGGGAAGACCGAAGTATTACAATGTGGGAGGGTAGCTTTAGATCTGCACCCTGATATTTTAGCCTTTGTCAAATGTAGTCTAAAAAGATATTTAGGGGTATTTTTTACAGAATCTGTTCATGATTTATATCAATAGAATTGGCAGTGTTGTTACTATGGAGAATATACACATAATACGTATTCTCAACCACGCAAATTATCGAGTGTCAAGTCTAAACACAGCGTTTCTGTGTCATAGTTTCTATACCGCCCCAGTGGGCTATGGACATCGTGATATGAAGTATATGTCAACAATATTTGCCATTACATTTTATGCCTTAAAATTGGAAATATGGTTATAATAACATAGTGCATTACGTAATGCATTTTCAAGTAAGTATATTCTACTAGATTGACAAACAAAGCCCCAGTGGGCACATCCAATTATATACTTCAAGGAGTGGCACACGATAATTTGCGTGGTTGAGAATATGTATTATGTGTATATTGTCCATAGTAACAACACTGCCAATTACAACACTGTTCTTGGAGAAGCGGCCAATCACAAGCAAGGTCACATTTACCATCGCAGCGATCATAACAAGGTGTTTTCTGTGTCAAATATTAGATTTGAGTCGTAATTATTGATATTACCGTAACGAACATATATCTGGTAATATAACAGGATTGTTTGTACATGATTTTCATTATTTTGTGAATTCACGTAAAAATGTATTTTGCCTAAAGTAACACAATGACAATGTTTATGCAATGTTAATGTGTCTGTTACCATGCAAATAAGTACGTTTGGTGAAGTTCAACTATGTTCGTTACATTACAAAATGTCCGCCACTTTGCGAATTGATTTCTATGCACGTGGGTGTTGTGGGTTTTAAAAATGGCTGGCAGCACATTTGAGGCGAGCGTGATCAAGCCTTAAGTGGTGAAACGCGTCGTGAGACCTTTTCGTCTGCTTGAATAAAAATACCATCACAGAAGCTCTGGGTGTCCGGCACTTCTTCTTGAATACAGAGAAAATTTGGATATATATATATATATATATATATATATATATATATATATATATGTGTGTGCATACATATATATATATATATATTCACTGAAAAAACCATAGGTTTCACACCAGTTATAGTTAGCTGGAAATTTTACTGACATAAAACCCTTGAAATTCCAACGTTATAGTTAGTTGGACTCACTATGACAAGCGCGCCTGCAATGCACTGCTGATGACGTCACATATTACATCACTCATGACATCGTCAGTGACATCACTCATGACACCAGCCAGTGAATGTGTGTCTTTCTGAAAAATTAATATGTTTTATATATGTATTTGTAAAGGTTGATGGAAGAATAAATGGTTAAATAACTGTGTAAATGGATGTTTTTTTTTTTTTAAATGATTGAATAACTGCCTTATTAAGTGTATTTTATTAAATACATATATTAGCGAGTAACTTTTAAATATTAAAATATATGTATCAGTGTTTCACTTTGTGTATAAGTAGCTGCATGGGTTGGTGACTGACTCACTGTTTGTATGTGTTTTGAAAACAGTATATGTGCAGGACTGTATGGGTGGATGAGTGTGTATATGTGTGTGTTAGTGAGTGAATGACTGTCTCACTATTGTCTTTATTAGTAACGACATATATTTTAATCTAGTGTATGTGAATTTTGATGTATATAAGTGAGTATATGTGAGAGTAAGAGATTGTAAGAGTTCCTGTTTAAATAAGTATGTGTTTCTATAAGTGATTGTTTAAGAGAGTAAGTATGTGTAAGTTTCCTTAGAAGTAAGGAGGTAGTGTGTGTATAGTTGTATATGCAAATAAATGGATGTTCAATAGTTTATTTGCATGTGTGAGTATGTGTGTGAGTAACTTTTTGTTGACTGTCTGTGTATAACCGATGTATAGATGTATCACTACATATGAAGAGTGAGTATATGTATGAGTGACTATATAGAACTGTTGGTGAATGAGTTGATGTGTATATAGATGGTGGAATTACTGAATTGGTTGTTGTAACTGGTATGGGTATCTCCATTTTTTTGAAAATGTTACTTTCTATTTTTGAATATGTGTTTCAAGGGTTACATTACACTAAAAGGAGGTCTGTCACTATGTCACAAGGATGGTGTCATAAGTGATGTCATGAGTGATGTCACTGACGATGATGTCATGAGTGATGTAATATGTGACATCATCAGCAGTGCATTGCAGGCGCGCTTGTTATAGCTAGTCCAACTAACTATAACGTTGGAATTTCAATGGTTTTGTGTCAGTAAAATTTCCAGCTAACTATAACTGGTGTGAAACCTATGTTTTTTTCAGTGAATTTAATAGGTTTTTTAAATACTAATTCCTAACTATAACTGGTGTAAAACCTATGTTTTTTTTGTGAATTGCATAGGTTTTTTTAAATGCTAATTCCTCACTATATATAGGGCCTCAAACCTATGAAATGTAATATTTTTTATAATGAATCTTATATTGTATATTTATATATTACTATTTTTTAAATGTTAATTTTTTTTTGCCCTGGAGCGCTCCCAGTGCGCGCCCCGGTGAGCGCACCGGAAAGCGCAGTTTTCCGGCGCGCCCCGGGGCGCACACCGGTGAGCGTCCAGTTAGCGCTATTGCCGCGAACAAAAACATCATCGTGACGTATCAAGTAGCCGCGTCTGCGTGATACACACGGCATAAGCGCACTCGGAAGCACTCGAGCGAATACGATCTCGCAACGTAAGCATCCGACGTGCTTACGCGACACGCCCCGGGGCGCGCCTCCGGGCGAGCCCGGAGGCGTGTAGCGTAAGCGCGTCAGGTCATGTGACCTGAAAATAACACTTTTTTTTGGTGCAGAACAGTTTTGGTTTCCAAATGATGAACGCCCAGGTCATGTGACCTGAAAATAACACTTTTCATTGGTTCAGGACAGTTTTTCTTTCCAAATGATGAAAGACCCCACCTTTTTTCCTTATTCTGACTATGTCCTTTGACTGATGAAGACCTATTTGGAGATCTGTGACTAATATTCTGTACTTTAAAATGGCTACAGTAGCAGCAGCAGCTGGAGCATCTGCACCACCACCACCACCAAGAGGACCACCACAACACCACAGTGGTGGTGGAGAAGAAGAAGAGGAGGAGGAGAAGGGGAGTACGACATTCCTACCAGAAGACAATAACCCATGTAGGCCAAAGCAGCACATTGTATGGGAGTTTTTTTCTATCCCAGAAGGCAAGAAGAAAGTGAATGCGCCAAAGGTGACTTGCCAAATCTGTGGCATTGAACTTTCAAGGGGGAACCCTAATAAGAAATACTCATTTGGCAATAACACCATGATTCGGCACATGCAACGCAAGCATCTCAACAACTATGCTTCGGCAGAGGTGAGAGAACTGGTCAGCAACCCTCCCCAATCTTCACCCAGCACCTCCAAACGAAAGCAGCCCACTCCATCGGGACCAGAGACAAGGGAGATGTCCCCAAACATACAACCACAGCTTGGGGAATACAAGATCTCTTGTATATTTTGTGGTAAGACCATCACCTATGGTAAGCAAAGCATAAAGCTCATCAACCGTGCTGGTGACAACCACAATTGCCCCAAAAAAAAAAAATTTTCCTGATTTTTTTTTTGCTCCAGTTGAGCCGTTTACAATTCCCTGTTTTTTGTTTCTCCCCATAAAAATAACAAAAAAAATATAAAATAGTTCATAAAAGCCAAAAAAAGTACAAAATGTTCAAAAAAACATTAAAAAAATATAAAACAACAAAAAGAAGAAAAAAACAGTTCTTTTTAGAACTACCTCCAATTTATAAAAAAAGGCTAAATTTTTTAAAAACTCTGTCATTCTTTTTTTGCCCATGGTATGCTCCCCGGTCTGCTCCCCAGTGCGCGTACCAGGCGCTCCCCCCGCGCAAATCGAAAAAAAATAAATGTTTTGTCCCGCGGGGCCCTTTTATAGTCCCCACATCAAACCTAGGGGGTCAGGGAGGTCTACTCTGCCCCCTTATGGTCATTTCCCCCTTTGTTTTTGCCACCTCTTGTGTCTGGATCCTACCGAGACACAAGATGGCGGCCGCTCCGGACTGTTTGGAATGTTGAAAGACAGCCGAGAGCCAATCAGCTTTCCAAGCACGAACTCACGTAGCGCACTGGTTAGCGCCCCGGTGCGCGTACCGTGGCGCGCTTATAGATATATATATTTATTTGAACCTAAATTACTCAAAATCCACTGGAGCACATATCTTGAGAATAGCAAAGGCACATCGGGCTACCAGTCCCTACAATTTTGCCAAGTTTCGTGGAAATCAATTCAGCCGTTCGGGCTAAAAGTGAGGTCGACCGCCCTATGGAAATTAACATGGGGAAAACACGTTTTGGGACTCCCCTTTTTTCTTGGCCCCCGCTTGACAAATCCCCCCCAAACTTCCAGGGAAGGACCAGAGCGCCGCAAGGCAAATTTGAGGAAATTTTCAGGCAGATTCCTTAACCGGCGCCAAAGTTATTCACAATAGAATGTTGCGATTTCCCTATTGAAAATAATCCTAACTATAACGACCAACTGGCGACCGCCAGTAGGTAATATATATATATATATATATATATATACTGAAAAAAAACATAGGTTTCAGGGATGTTATAGTTAGAAACTAGCATTTAAAAAACCTTAGAAATGCACTGAAAAAAACCATATGTTTCTGGGACGTTATAGTTAGTTGGACATTTCACTCGTACAAAACCAGAGAAATTCCGCCATTATAGTTAGTAGAGATAACTATATCTCGCGCCCTCGCAATGCACTGCTGATGACGTCACACAATACATCACTCATGACATGGTCAGTGACATCACTCATGATATCTCAAATGACATCACTGATGACATCATCCAGTAAATGTGTGTTTCTTTAAAGATTATAAATGTTATATATATATGTGTAAATATATATATATTTTCACAATGTGATCCTTTTGACTCCACGCGCTCAGTTACTGGTTCTCTGCATAGGGGCCGGATCCTGGCCCAATACAACAATTTTACACCAAAGGATGCGGCACTCAAGATTTGGATTTTACTTGTAGTTTATTTCAGCTTCAAGCTCGGACCAACGCGTTTCATCCTGACACAGGCTTTGTTCCCGGTAAGTGAGCTGTTGTCTTGTCTACTATTTATCTCACTCTGCTATTAAGATGCATCATGGGACTAGTAGTGTTTGATATATACATTGTATGCATTCTTTCGTGAATTTCTGTGGGATTTTTTCAGTGTTTTTCAGTGAATTACTAAGGTGTTGTTTTTAAAACAAAAACAGATTTGTTATTAATCAACCAGTACTTGTAGAGCGTGGCCTATCACCTGTGAGGGTATCA
Organism: Lissotriton vulgaris; assembly: GCF_964263255.1. Classification (NCBI taxonomy): domain Eukaryota; kingdom Metazoa; phylum Chordata; class Amphibia; order Caudata; family Salamandridae; genus Lissotriton; species Lissotriton vulgaris. The sequence continues at coordinate 2,005,837,018 of NC_141689.1, read as the reverse complement.
AGGTGCAGGGTTGCTGTGCTTAGTCAAAAAGCCATGTCTTGAATCTCTTCCTGAAGTCCGTCAGCAAGAATGATGTTCACAGGTGGAGAGGGTGGATGTTCCCAGACTTGACGGTGAGGATGGTGAAGGAACAGCCTCTGCTTTGGCTCTGGCAGATTCACTCTCTCTAACAAAAGAGAGGGACCCCAATGCCCAAAAGGGTAGGGTACCAGACGACAAATTGTCAAATAAGAATTCCCTTTTGGGTGCAGCTTTATATATTAAACACACTTTCTGGCCATACAACTCATTCATACAAGAGCAAAAAGGAAAGATTAAATACAAAAAGACAATTTATTAAATCACAGATTTGTTAAAAGATGCTTATCTTCTCTTGACATCAGATACAGTGAAATATTAAACGAAATTTTTCATTAATACAATTTATACACTTTAAAAACTTATTACAGTACACGTGGGAAACAAAAGCCAAAGGAATTGATGAATCCAATTAGCATGAGGTAAGTACATTAGTGACACATATAATCCAACTCTGATATTCGATTTAATTTTTTCACCAGAGTTGTTATCACAGACCTTAAAGTACTTCAACTCAAACAAAACAAGGGGCATTGACGCGTTCTTCAGGATACAATAGTCGAATCCCACAAACTATTTAATATATCTGAAATGCAAGAAAAGATGTCTTAAATAGGCAATTTTTCAGCCTTTTATCTTAAATATAACAATAAACAGTAAACAGTTCCTATTTTCTTTAAGAAAACGTATCCTAAATGCTCCATTTCGACAAATTTTATTTCCACCATTCATACTGACATAACACCATGATCAACAATTCGCATTATCATCGTAGATACCAGGAGCTTTCTTAGCAGACCAAATATCTTGTGCATTGATGAACATTATGCATTTACTTGTATGCATTTACATGTTTGGCATATCTAGGTATTGTGCAGTGTCTATCTAGAGAAAGCCCTTTCCCCACTGCATATTATAGCTGATGTAACTTGTACTGTAAATGGGCTAATAGTTACCTCATACGGGGACAACAAACACTTCCTATAAATCCGGATATACGTATAGATGCCGCTAAGGTGGCTATCTTACTGTGAAAAAAAAAAGGAATAGTAACCCAAAAAGTTATCTCAAAAGTATTTACCGATTCGGTAATTGCCATTGATTCCTATGGGCCTTGGGGCCGTATAGTATTCGGTGGTAACTAACGAATATTTAAGGGCCTGTGGCACTGTTTTCAAAACAAAGAAGTGTAAACAAAAGTGAACACAAAAGGGAAGAGGTGTGAGAAACAGAGAGAAGTAAGTGCACTGGAGGAAGTGGAGTGCCAATAAATGAAGGTTTACTAACAGGTAAGAAATGGATAACAGAGTGAAGGAAGGAGAATAAGATCAAACCTTACAAAATAAAGAAAGAGGGAAACTGATTTGGGTAAAGAGGAGGAGTATTAGAAAGAGAGAGCAAAGAAGAATAACTGTAAGGGAGAGACATGTAGAGAGAGAGGGAGCAAGGGACTGAGAAAGAGTGAGGCAGTTATTCTGTCACAATAAGAGAGTGATAACAAACTTATTTTTGATTCTCATACTTACCTTATAAATAATGAAAACTTAAACACTGATGCGAAAAAAGTTTTTTATTTCTTATACTTACCTACTAAGATATAAAAAAAATTAAAGAAATTATTTAAAAAAAATATAGTACCTGTAAAACACAAGAACCAAATAAATTATAATACATACAATGTATATTTCACAATACAAGAGAGAATGAAGGAGATTAAGAGTCAAGAAAGATAGATGGCACAGGTAGAGAGTAAGATGGTGCAGGCAGAGAGTGAGCTAGAACAAGTAGAGGGTGAGATGGTGCAAGCAGAGGGTAAGATGGCACACACACAGAAACATGGAACAGGCAAAGGAAGACATAGCACAATCAAAAGAGAGATGGCGAATGAGCGTGAGACAAGGGGAGTGAGGACACAGAGGGAGTGAAGGAAAGAGTGAGAGAAGAGGACTGAGTGAGGGAGCAAAGAAAGACAAGTGATGGAGTGTGGGTGAGTTAAAGAGAGTGAGTGTAAGGGAAGGGCAGTGAGACAGTGAAGGGACAGAGGAAGTAAGGCTAACAGAGAGACAGTGAAGAAAGAGAAGTGAGGATGTCAGAATTCAAAGGGAGTGATAGAAGGAGTAAGTGAAGTGGAGTAAGGTGATTGAGGGAAGGTTAATGAGTAAGGGAGCAAACTAAGGAAAGAGAGGTGAAGGGTAGTAAATCAGATGAACTGAGAAAAGGTAAGTGAGGGAAACAAGAAAGGAGAAGGGGAGTGAAGGATAGGAATAAAGGGTACTGAGGGAAGCAGCCTAACGAAACAAGGGTGAGGTGAGTGAGAGAAGAACAGTGAAGTTGAAGAAAGACAAATGATAGGGGGTGGATAAAGTCGAGTGAGCGTGAGACAATGGGAGTGAGTGATTGACTACACAGGGAGAGAAGGAAGGAGTAATAGAAGGAGACTCAGTGAGAGATCAAAGAACGGAAAATGAGGTAGTGTAGGTGAGGGAAAAGGAGTGACAGAATGAGGTGATGGAGAGAGTCACACTAAGAGACAGGGAGCGATGGAAGGATAGACAAAAATAAAAATAAAAAAGTTTTTTGGGTCAGTCGTACTTACCTTATAAATGAAATATCTGTGGAAACGAAAAAACAAATCAGTTATAATACATTATTCACAACACAAGAGACAAAGCAGGAGAAAAAGGAAAGAGGAGTTAGGGAAGGGAAATGAGGGAGAGGGAAGGGGGAATTAGTGCAGGTGCGTTAACAACAGTGAGTCTAAGAGAGAGGAAGTGATGGAAGAGCACAGAGAAAGTAAGAGGACACAGGGAGTTTTGTAAAGGTGTGTTTGAAGTGCAGTTTGGTGAGTGACAGAAGGGGAATTAGTGAGTGAGCAAAGAAAGGAAAGAGAGGTGAAGGGGAGTGAAACAGAGGGACTGACTTAACATGAGTGGGTGAGAAGACTAAGAAGAAGGGCAGTGAAGTATAGGGAATGAGGATAAGTGAGGGAAGCACAATAAAGGGACATGGGTGACTTAGGGTCAAAAAATGACAGTAAGTTTGATGAAACAGAGGTGATAGAGGTTCAATAAAGGCAAGTGAGCATGAGACAAGAAGAGTGAAAGAGTGAGGAAATAGAGGGAGTGAAGGAAAGAGTGAGAGAAGGGGACTGAGTGAAGGAGCAAAAAAAGTCAGTGAAAAAATGTGGATGAGTTAAAAAGGAGTTAACATAAGAGTACGGGAGTGAGAAACTGAAGGGATGAAAGCAGTGAGGTTAAGAGAACGGCAGTAAGGGAAGGATAGAGAGAAACAGAAATAAAAAAGTAATGAAAATGTATTTTTTATTAGTCGTACTTACCTTATAAATGTAATATCTGTGGAAGAGAGTAAACAAATAAGTTAAAATATATATTTCACAATACAAAATGCAAATTAACTTGTACAACATGTTATATGGTTTATTTTTGCTGTTCTCAGAATATATTGATTTTCACTAAAAACAGTGAGTTCAATACTATTCATCATATCACAGCGGGCAATAAAAAACACAATCAAAATGATTGTGTTTAAAAAAAAACATAAAACTTAGAAAAAACATATCTTAAATGTTTTCTTCCAAACAGCAATTTCTAAGATACAGTATCTCATTATTATACTCTCAAACTAAAGTGATATAGAAACATATATTAACCACGTTTACCCGAAATACGTATTCTTCATTTACATACCTTTCCACATGGCCAAGTGGTATACAGAAAGTCCTCTTTTTGGAAATTACTTAATAGTAGTTTTAAACTTCCATTTACCCAACTTTCTGAATGAAAAGTCCAACATCTATTTCATCATCTAACAATAATTATATTTGCACCTCTGACTTACTCTTGATTAACATTTCCTATAATACTGATATCACTCACTATGTGATACACTTACACTACCTCTATGACAACTACCAGTTTACTAATTATCTTGATCACTTTCACTCACAAACTAATTTTGAACAACACACTTACTTTTATTAACTGCTCCAATCTTCATTGTCCAATTACTTTCACTAAAATTTCGGTTCTAACTAGGTAAGAATTTGTTAAGTCAAAAGGTAAACATTGTTTGAAAATCAATTGAGTATTATTACAAACTTATGTAAAACATATATTATCAACATTTACCCGAGAAACTAATTTTTCATTGATATACTTTCCCACATGGCCAAATAGTACGTAAAAATTTCTTGGTTTGGAAAATACTTAATAATACTCTTGACCTTCTATTTCCCGACCTTCTGCATGAAAAGCTCCAACGTCTTTCGTAACACCTAACAATATTTATATCTCCACCCAAGGATGTGTTTCATGTCCATAAAACCTTAAACAACCAGTAGACTATCAGAATCTGAACATCATATAGTATCCTGATGACTAACTTTTATTAATTGCTTCAATCTTTCTAGGCCAATTACTTTTCCTAAAATTTAGGTTGTAAAAACACTAGGTAAGAATTTTTTAAGGCAAACGTTTTTGGAAAGTCAAAACAGTATCCTTACAATAGGTCCAGCCTTCTTGACATTTTAAATAAGCTGTATAATGTCCAGATGTTGTTGAAGGACCATCATGGAAAATAATTGCTACTGTTACAAAGGTTCTCCCTGAAATTGATAATTGAGAAGCCACAACATTTTTAATTAAAGTTGTTAATTTTGTTCCATCAGGTGTACATCGTTGGAACATTAAAATTACGTACTGTCCATAACTTTGTATAAATAATGTTGATAGCATTGCAGAGTTACATTGGGCACAAACCATGTTTTGATCAGCTGCTCTAACTAGATTATTAAAAGACACTGATTTGCAGTCTGGTAAAGTCAAATATATAAATATTTCAGTATCTACTGTTGTACTACTTGAAAAGGAACAATTATCGCAGACATGTTGCCATTTATAAGAAAGGCCAAAAAGATTTTCAACATCTATACCTTCCTCTTGCAATACAACAAGCATGTACATTAGAAATTCCTGACATTCTTGCTGAATATCCTGAGAAAATGGAGTTATACCAGAACATATGTCTAAATCATTTCGAATATCAGAAACACTTTCTATATTTGTTTTATCACTGCTACATTTCTCAAACACAGTATTAAACAAACAAAAAAAACGTTGATCCCGATTTTTAACAATCTGTTCTTGCAAACTTTGGAGAAAAAAACAACATTAAGCTCTACATTAGCATAGCAGTTGACACCAGACTGTTCTCAAACTGAAATCCAACAATATCTTCAACAGAATCCTCTTTGTTTCTGCTTACAATTACTGGTTCATCTACTTTTCTTTTTTTTTTTTTTGGCACAGCCTTGCTAAAATTTTTCTCATTTCTTCTTTTTCGGCCTACCACTCGCTTTTCAAATAGAGGATATTGAGGTAAATTTGGAGCATATTCTCTACTTAACCTATTATATTCCTTTACACAATTTAGATCTGCACTAATCTTTGTCTCATCAAAATCAATCAAGTACAATCCATATAAAGTTCTGACTCGAGATAAAGCAACATATGCCATACCCTCCTTGAAGACAGAACTTCCAATATTCATCAAAGCCCTATCTATCTATGAATAGTTACTGAATATGACAAAGAAACAGGAAACTGTTTTCGGCGGCCATATAAATCTTTCACAAGCAAAAATCGAACAGAACAACGACTAAACTGTTGTACTTCTTCAATTCCATCAAATTTAATTTTCAAAAATTCAATTCCATCTCTATTTCGGTAATTCACAAAATCAACAACATGACCCATTGCTCCATTTACTAAACCTCTTTCCACATTTAAATTCAGTCGTAAAATTATACGACAATTTAAACATACATATACAGGTACATGCATCAAACTCGGCATTTGCGATTCCTTAATTGCGATTTTTAAGGAATCGCAATTAAGGAATTGCAAATGCCTATGCATCAAGAAATCGCTAAATAAATTGCGATTTCTTAGAATTCCTTAATTGCGATTAGCATTTTGCGAATCGCAATTAAGGAATCCCTTCCCATTCATTCCTATGGGCCTAGAGGCCCATAGGAATGAATGGGAAGACAATCTCAATTTGCGATTCGCAATTAGCTAATCGCAAATTGAGATTGCGATTTCAAGGGTGCAGGGGTGTCCAAAGGACACCCTGTTGCACCCCTGAAATCAAACAATGCACATATGTTGTGTACACACATGCCCTAAGGGCATGTGTGTGCACAACATGAAAGTTAAAAAAATGCAAAAAATTGCTTTTTTCTAACATTTCGCAAAATTACCATGAGGTCCAACCTCATGGTAATTTTTTCTCTCTAATTGCGAATTCGCAATTTTTTTTAGTTTCATGCATTGCTTTTGAGGAATCGCAAATTTGCGATTCCTTAAAAGCAATCGCACTTGAAAAAATCGCTAAAATAGCGATTTTTTCACTTTTCAGTTGATGCATCCCAAATAGTGATTTGGGAATCGCAAACGGCCGAATTTTGCGATTCGCACCGTTTGCGATTCCCAAATCGCTTGATGCATGTGCCTGATAGAGTCTTTTCAAAACCAGCAGTTTTAGAAATTGTCTTCTCTAAAGAATCCAACTTTGATTTCAACTTTTCTGACAAAACAATCGTAACTCCTTCATGCTCTATTTTATCAATAGCTTCCAGTTTCACAATCTCTTGATTTTCTTACTCTAACATTTTGTTGTTGAAGACTGAACATTGTCGAAGAGTTGGCATCAAGCATATTACAGTTTTGTTTTCAGCAATTTTCTGATAAGTAATCTCTGGGAGAATATTTTCCTTTGGAAACAAATTTGAAATTAATCGTGACTGTAAAGCTTCTTTGCCATGTTCAGTTACTTTTCCAGTTCTTACATCTTGTAGAATATTTTCATAATCTTCATCCTTTGCCTGTCGCATGTTTTAAAGCAGTTCTGCATATTTAAAATATAACCAGATATTCACATTTCCAATGCTTCCTAGGCACTTTCTTGTATCTTCATGCGTAAGCATCTTAAACACTGGTTGTCCTTTCACTGGAGTTAGCTGCAGTAGATCTCCAAAGACAATGATGTGTTTGCCTCCAAAATACACATCATACTCTGTTTTAGGAATTTGTTGCATTCCTAAATGCACAAAAGCAAGCATCACATTTGAAACCATGCTTACCTCATCAATGATAAGAAGTTTAATTTTCTTCAGGACTCTACCAACTTCACAACAAGCTTCTCCAGATAGCTTGTGGTATTGTAATTTATTATCATGCTCTACTGGCAGCATCAATAAACGGTGTAAAGTAATCCCTTTAATGTTATGTGCTGCCAACCCAGTTAGAGCAGTAACAACACAAGACAGTGATGACTCTGTTCTTTTCTGCAGATAAGTTGCAATTGATTTAATCAGAAAACTTTTCCCAGTTCCGGCTTCTCCACTCACATACAGTCGGACAGGTTCAAATGACGTACATGAGCACTCTTTTTTATCATGACGAAAAACCATGCTCAGCTGTTCTGTGACTTCATCCTATAGTTTTTTTCTGCTCCACGTTTAGTTGATTTTCCAAATCTTCTAAATTAACTACATCCTCCTGAGCTTGTTCCATGGCTCTTTCCACCTCTTCCATGGCAGTGGCAGCTTCATTTTGGATAATTGGTCCTCCTAGTAGATCCTGACTCAATGAAACAGAACTTTGACTGTCTTGAGAACTGTCTCTAGCAATCTCTGCTGCAATGGTAGCTTCTTGTTGTATTTCATCGTTCAACATTTGCAAATAATTTGAAAAAGCAGGACATTCTATGGTCCCCTTGGTTGCATTGAAAGAATCCTCAAAACTGAGAAAATCTCCAAGGTGTTCCTTTTCTGAACGCCATGGCTTAAAGAGTTGCAAAAGAGCTAAATAGTAAAATTCCCTTTTATCAGGAGATTCGCTACTCAATTTACGATGATTAATCAAATGTCCGTTTCTTTGTTTCACCAGACATCCTTCACATCCAATTACAGCATATACTCCTTTATTGATATCTTCTGTCATATTCCTCTTAAAAGTATAGCTTTGCAGTACTTCATAGAGACAAACATTCTCAAGATGACTACTTCTATTTGGATAATATGTATCCAACATGTTTGTCTTCAAATTATCTGTACTGTTTGGTTGATACTCCGCCAAATACTCAATTTCTTGTGCAGACTTCAAAACTCGGTTTCGTGTTGCAGCAAGACCTAGACTCACCCAAAGGATGGATCTCGATTTGGCATACAGACTTGCTGATGATAACTGATCTGAACATTCATATGCTCCAATTTCTCGATGCGACAACATCTTCAGACTGTAACTGTATAATTTCTTACTTAGGCTCTTTTCATGCGAATTTTCTGATTTTGTGATGTAAGATGTTACATATCGAGCCACAGCAATAGATTTTTGAGCAACATATTGAATATCCATGTTAGCATTCCACATGGACAAAATGACTGGGTTGTAGTCATTTATGTATTTGGACTCTTCATTTCTTTTCAAGTTGTACGTATTTTTCTGTGATTTTCTTGTTACAGTATGTCGCAGTGAAGACATAAAATTGTTCACTCTTCCTTTAGATAATACTGGTCGTGGAAATCCAGAACGACATTTTGTGTAGAACTTCTCCTTGGATTTGAACTTTCGACGACAGTACTTTCCACAGCGATGGGTTTGAAAGCGTAAGACTTGATGTCGTAAATTGTCTTCTTCTGTACTTTTCGGAACAACACATGTGGAATATTGTTCAATGAAACTCATCACTGTGTCATCTTAATCTGTCCCAAATTTGGGAGCATCTTTGATCCATAGCAGCATATGTATGTGAGGAGCACCTCTTGCTTGATACTCCTTTCTACAAAAGAAATCCAAAACCTCTCCAAGTGGAGGATTTTTTGTTTGTGATGAAAGTCATCATAGCTTCAAATCGATGATTAAAATACCTACAAACATTAACTGGATCCAAAGAGCACAGTTCTCCAGGTGTCTTGAATTCTATATTTTCTATGTTTCCATTTGCCTCTCGAAGAAATTCAAGTAAGTCTTCCCAGGCATAATCAGCACAGCTAAGAATGAGGAACCATGTAGGAGTTCCTAGGTTTCTTAGCATACATTTCAATTCCCCATGACGATGGTAGCAATACTTATTCGTACCACGCTGACATGCCATGAGATTGATTAGGTGAGATTCCAAAATACTGTCTTCCACTTGGACTTTATCTATAAAGTCCCTTGCCGAAACATTTTGAAGATGTACTCCAGATTTCAGTATATGGTTCACAGCATAAGATAGTCCAGAGAAGTCACTCTCAAACAGAAGATGAAACAAATATGGAATGCATTGACGAAATCTTGGATCTTCTGCATATAATCTTAAAGTCCGGTATTCCGACGCAGGAATTTGAACAGGTCGGTCATCAGATCTTCCACCTTGACCTGTTGGAAACAATTGAGGAAAACAACGAGCTTCCAAGCTTTCTTCCCATACACTTATGGGACTTCCTTTGGCCTCTTTCATTTGGAACAACTCAATAGCATTCCCCATTACTTCTTTGGAATGTAGAGGATTAACACTATAATGCTCATAAATCTGTTCACTTCTAGACACATCTACTTTTTCAATCTGTCCAGCTGATGAATCACTGTCCTTTTCTACAGTTGTTTCCTCTTCTCCTACACATACATTTTTGTAGTACTGATTGTTTTTTACTAAATACAACGTTGCCTTTTTGACTTTCCTAACATCCACTAATTCTTGCCAGATTTTCTTACTCTTTGTAGGAACGCCATTAACTAGAATAACTAGAGGTTCCTCTTCCACTTTTTCTACGCCAATGGTGTCAATATTTTTCTTTAAATCTAAAGGCAAATAAACAACTCTTCCCTTTAATCCTCTCTGTAAATCTTAAGGAGGCAACTTCCCTGTCTTAGGCTCCATGCGAATAATAGCCTGAAAAGGATGCACACATTGAATCAGAATACACTCCTAGGTATTTAAACCCATCAATTCAGACGGAATCTTTACCAACTCAAGATTATTATGTAAAGCTCTAGCAGGCATTCTATTTTCATTTAATTTATTATAACAATATTTACAAATACATAGATCAGAACTCAAATCAAAACAATTCTCAGCCAACAAATAAGTTGCAAAATCCTTCCATTCATTATTATTTTCCATTTCACTTTTAACATATAAATCACCTAACCAAGTCTGATTCTTATAATGAGTTCGTCGACAACACACACAAGAAAAATTTAGCCTTTCACTTGAAATGACCTCAAACTTTGTAATTTCATGATCAAAATTTTGAGTACTTACAATCTGTACATTCTCTACCACATTACTTTCTATTACTGTATCATTTTCGGCAGTGTCCTCTTTTTCACCAAAGTAACAAAACTCTATTTCTTCACAAATCTTCATCACATCTAATTCAGATCCATGCAAAAGAGCACTGTTTAACTGTTTTAGCTTAAGTGCTGGACTTTTTGCATAATACAACCTTCTCACTATTTTCCTCACTTTAGTTTGATGCACTCCTAACATCCTAAATTAGTCAAAAGTACTCTGACATACTTTTCTAGAAAGACAAGCCAGTGAATGACCATGCAAACCTGTTTTTTCCCTAAGCCTGCAAGGATCTAAGTCTTGCAACATCTTAAACTTTTGTTTTAGACTTTTCTTAATATATGTACGTAAGAAATTGCAAAACAAATTAATAGAATCCTGTCGCACACTACAAATACTACTACAATTCCAAGTATACACCGGAGCCTTAGGACATCTCCCTGAAACTTCATCAGCTAACACCTCATCTGCATTTCTAGGCACAATTTTTTCTTTTTCAACTGGACTACCGTCCTTCACCTCATATGCTCGACCACTGGTGTCAACTGCATGCACCAAAACATTACCTTGAAAGTAACTCTCTTCATTAAAAAATGGTTCACAACTTGAGCTATGCTTCCATTCTACCGAAAAAACGTCACAAAAATTAGTCCGATTAATTACTCTTTTCCACTTACATTTTGATATCAAATCATTGATTGCCTTAACTAGTGTACAAACTCTATTGATTGCTAAAATATACAGCTTTCTCTTCACTTCAAAAGCCTGATCAACAAACTTTTCTATTCTTTTCTTTTTCTTGTAAAAAGCTGTTTTCCTATTATATTTCTTAAGATTTTTTAATAAATTCAAAACTACTCTGTTACGAAACATTCGTCTACGAATGTCAATAAACTGATTTGTCTTACGATTACCAGACACACTATGATCTCCTCATACCGTTATATCATTTTTTGGTGACCTCTGCTTTTTCTTTGTATTTACACTTAGTTTTTTTTTCGTAGAAACACTTTCTTGACTTTTTCTGCATTTTAACAATTTCCTTAAGAAAATCCTTGGTTTGCTTACCAGGAGCATTTTTTCTTTTCTCTGAAGATTGTCCTTTGCATGAATCTACTAATTGAGTCCTCTTGGTCGATAAAGCTTTCTTATAAATCTTTTTTGGCGGTCTTTCGTAGGCATAATCTATTATGACTCTGTAGATATTTACAATTTGTTGAAAAGAAAAATGTGACATATTATAGACCACTACTAACATAGCACATAGCAATTACATTAACTAAACATTATAAACACTAGTTCACATCTCTCTTTGTGTGTCTCATATCACTCTCTGCCTGCACCATCTCCCTCTTTGCATGCTCATCTCACTCTCTCCTTCCACCATCTCTCTGTTTGTATGTGTGTGTCATCTCAATCTCTGCCTACACCATCTGTCTGTTTGTGTGTATTTGTCATCTCACTCTCTGTGCCTAAAACGATTTACCATGCTAAATGTTTTTTTGCAGAAATGACTGGCTTTAAGATTTTTGACAAGCATCACACTGAGTGTGTATGTGAATTAAGACATTATATTTTCATCTTTTTCCATAATGTTAGCTGTGTGTGCTCACAGTTTGTATCTTTTACCTTACAGGGGAGACTTCTTTTTAAAGTGTTTCTCATGCTTGGATTCAATGCTGGTATAGAGATAGTGCTAATGGTTTCATTGGGCTTGTAAATATGCTCCTTTTTTACAAGTGCTTTGCGCTACCTTTAACATGGATGCAAGCAGTGAATGTATGGAGATGGATAGAATTAGCAGATATAAAACAATATGAAATGCTGTGAGAGATGCGTAAAGGATTTTACTAATGGCATCAATTGAGATACAATATACAAAAAAGAGGGGCATATTTGATATTCCAGATCAGAGAATCAGGCCTTGTATAAAGAAGTAGGCATTCTTCGGAGGGAGGTAGCAGGACTTTCCTGAGTAAGCACTGGGGGGGTTCCCTATATAAAGCCTGCTACGTTGCCTCCTCCGGTATCCACAACGTACACTACTCCGCTAGGTGCAGAAGGGGGTGGGTTTTATGTAACGCAGCCAGCAACATCCTCTCCCACTGACCCTGCTCAGACGGTACATATAATTCAGAACATGGGAATACCATTGGCTCCTCCTAAACGGTTCTTTGGGGATGCACGTAAATTCGAAACTTTCCTGAATCAGTGCAGGTTACATTACTTATGTAAACCCGGAGTATTTCAGGATGACTCTGCCAAGACTGCCTTTATGATGTCCTATATGGGAGGGAACGCTGCAAGTTGGACGATACCCTTACTAGAAAGAAATGACCCAGTATTGCGTAGTTTTTCTGATTTCTGTTTGGAGCTTCGAAAACCTTTCGATAGGAAATCCTACATGCTGACTTTAGACAGGGAGTTGATTACCCTGAGGCAGGGAACACAAGATCTTCTATCATATATTACCACCTTTAATAGGTTAGTGGTAGAAACCGAATGGCCTCCTGCAAAAAGAATTTCCTTGTTCTATCAAGGATTAAGGGGGGAACTAAAGGACGTCCTGTCTCAAGTGGTCCAACTTCCCAATACCTGTGAAGAATTGATAGATCTAACTGTTCAGTTAGATCATCGTCTCTTAGAACGAAAAGGGGACAGAAATAGAGGGGGTGGTCGATACTTTTTTCCCCGAGTTAGGAGCCCTGCTGATGAACATCCTAAGGTAACTGAAGGTGCTGAACCTATGCAGATAGGAGGTATTCGAGGTCCCCTTTCACAGGAAGAAAGAGACAAAAGATGAAGACTGAAACAGTGCATATATTGTGGAAAAGGAGGACACTTCATTAAGGATTGTAGAGCCTGAAATGCAGTACCTGGAAAACCTTTTGTTCCCCGTGTCCAAGCCAGTATCCAAGCACGTGAGCCGGCGGAAAACTGACGAACCCAAATCAGGAAGAGATCTCTGCCTTGGGTTACCATTCTTCAACGATCTCGCCAGTGATTGCTAATACTTTGCATCCAGCTGTGGACCATATGAATTTGAAGGTCACACTCTGGATTACTTCTCACGATTCCTTAAATATCGATGCATTGTTGGCTTCCGGGGCAACCGGTAATTACATCGATCAAGAATATGCAATGAAGATCGGGATTGTTTGCATAAAGAAGGAAAGGCCTGAGTTGGTCAAAGTGGTTGATGGAACTGTTTTGTCTTCAGGCCCTGTGTCATACCATACTCGTTCTCTTTTGATGCAGACCAGTGTAAACCATCAGGAATATATTCAGTTTGATGTTATTGATGCACCTCAATTTCAACTTATCCTGGGCATGCCTTGGTTGACACTTCACGATCCTCAGGTCAGCTGGGCAGCTCGCACCATTACATTGTCCTCAGAATATTGCAAAGAGCATTGCATTCAAGACTCATTTAGTACCAGCTCCACTGGTATCAATCCTTCTGTATGTCTGGCTTCATCCTGTTCTCTGGAGCGGTATTGTTGTGCTACCATCCTTCCTATGGAGTACTGCGAATTTGCTCCTGTGTTCGATAAACAAAAGGCTACCCGTTTGCCTCCGCATCGGGTATATGACTGCCGGATAGAACTGGAACCTGGGGCTGACATTCCGTGCAGCAGAGTCTATGCTCTGACAGAAAAGGAAATGGAGTATTTGAAGAATTATATTGAGGAAAACCTTTCCACAGGTTTTATTCGACATTCGACATCTCCAGCTTCCTCGCCCATGTTCTTTATTCCGAAGAAGGATTGTGCAGAATTGAGACCCTGCATCGATTACAGAGCCATCAATCGTGTGACCATAAAAAAACGGTATCCTCTCCCCTTAATTCCAGTGCTCATGGTTCAACTGAAGGGAGCCCGATATTTTACCAAGCTTGACCTTCGCGGAGCCTACCATCTGGTGCGGGTTAAAAAAGGGGATGAGTGGAAAACGGTGTTTCGGACCAAGTTCGGGCTGTTTGAATATCGGGTGATGCCTTTTGGGCTATGCAATGCCCCTGCCGCTTTTCAGTATTTTATGGACGAGGTGCTGCGGGGATGTCTGGAAACCTTCTGTGTCGTATATATCGACAACATTTTGGTTTATTCATCAACTCTGGCAGAGCATGTAACACATGTCAAAACCGTGCTTGGAAGATTGCAGCAATATACGCTTTATGCAAAACTCGAGAAGTGCTTATTTCATGCGCAGGAGGTGTCATTTCTTGGCTATGTGATTAATGCCCAAGGCTTCCAGATGGATAGCAGCAAAGTCAAAGCCATAACAGAGTGGTGTACCCCCCAGAATGTCAAAGCGGTACAGAGCTTTCTCAGTTTTTCCAATTACTACCGAAGATTCATTAAGGATTTTTCAAAGATCATACATCCCATCTCTTGTCTTTTGCGAAAGAACGTTCCTTTTGTCTGGAGTGAGGAGGCAGACAAGTCGTTCAGGTATCTCAAAGAACGTTTCACACAGGCACCTATTCTCCGTCATCCTGATTCCCAGATCCCCTTTGTATTGGAAACCGATGCATCCCAATATGCAGTTGGAGGGTTTCTGTCACAACGTCATCCTGTGTCAGGTCAATTACATCCGGTTGCCTTTTTCTCAAAGAAACTCACTCCTTGTGAGGTCAATTATTCTGTTTCCGATAAGGAGCTCTTGGCCATAAAGAGAGCCTGCGAGGAATGGCGTCACTACCTCTTGGGAGCTGTGCATACCATTGAAATATATACTGACCACAGGAACTTGTTGTTTTTAAAAACTGCCAAGGCCCTGACTCCCCGGCAATTAAGGTGGACCCTGTTTTTTTCTGATTTTGACTTTGTTATTAAGTACAAACCAGGACCCCAAAATGGGAAGGCGGATGCTCTATCCCGTATTGGTGAAACAAGAGAACAGAGAGAGATCGAAGACTTGGAATCTCCCTTGATACTTACGGAGGTGGAAGAGCCTTCACTGTCAGTTGCCTTGTTAACTTCTCATGAATTTCTGGAAGACGTACGAGGTGCTGTAGCAGAGATGGATGTCCTTGAATGGATACAGGAGGATCCTGAACATCGTTCAGAAAAAGACAACCTTGCATATCATCACACTGCCATTTACGTTCCGACTGATACTCTTCGGGAACAAGTATTGGCTTGGATCCACGATTCCCCCTTGGGTGGACATCTCGGAATCTATAAAACTATTGCCAGTTTGGAGCGTTCTTTTTGGTGGCCTCAACTCCGTGAAGATGTTCGGTTGTATATTAAGAACTGCGCTATTTGCGTGCAAGGAAAATCTCTCCACATAAAACCTGTTGGACTCCTTCAACCACTATCTATCCCTCCTCAACCTTGGCACACAGTGTCCATGGACTTTATAGTTGAAATGCCACCCTGTGACGGAAAAACAGTGATCCTCGTTGTGGTTGACCATTTGACAAAAATGGGGCATTTCATACCTTTGGTTGGCTTACCGACTTCAGCAGAACTGGCGGCAGTATTCCTTCAACACATAGTGAGAGCTCATGGTATTCCTTGTGTACTGATTACGGATCGGGGATCCCAGTTCACGTCTCGGTTTTGGAGGGCTCTTTGCAAGATCTTGGATATTGATGCCCGTCTGTCCTCCAGCTACCACCCTCAGACAGATGGAAAGACGGAACGCTTGAACCAGACACTGGAACAGTACCTCAGGTGTTTTACTCAGCAGAACAGATTGGAGTGGACTACGTTGATATGGATGGCTGAATTTGCCTACAATAATGCCCAACATTCCACTTTGGGTTGCTCCCCTTTTTTCTGTTTACACGGCTACCACCCCAACTCACTACCCTTTGATATGCCTGTTCGTTCCCCTGTGCCTAGCATACATGAACATCACGCACACTTAAGGGCAGTACTGATTGCAGCCAAGCATAGTTTGGCTGCCGCACAGTCCTCTCAAAAACAATTTGCTGATAGGCACAGAACAGAGGAACCAAACTACAGGGTGGGGGATAAGGTTTGGCTCTCTACAAAAAATCTCCATATCAAAGGGGTATCTAAATTAAAACCTAAATATGTGGGTCCCTATAGTATAGTGGAGGTCATTAACTCTGTGGCAATGAAGCTTTCCCTTCCGGCGTCTTGGCAAATTCATCCTGTGTTTCATGTTTCTCTTCTCCAACCTTGTCTTCCTGGTATGAGACTACAGGAGAAACCTCTTCCAATTGAAGTTGATGGTGAGGAGGAATATGAGGTTCAGTCCATCCTTGATTCCCGTATGTTGAGGGGTAGAGTCCAGTATCTGGTGGAATGGAAGGGATATGGGCCTGAGGAAAGGACGTGGGAACCTGTGAATAACCTGCATTGTCCTGAGCTGGTGGACAACTTTCATGCTATGCATCCAGGCAAACCAGGTCAACCACCGGGACTGCAGTCCTCGAGAGGGGGTTCTGTAGCGATTTCTTGGCGCATTAAGAAACATCTTCACTGTTATCCTGAGAAAAGCGCAATATTGAAGAAAAAATGCACAAAACTACATGTCTCAGCATCCCTAGGGTTGACACTGGTGAAGAAAGAAGGCGGTGCATACTTAAGGGCCGCTCAGAGAACAAGAAAGTGCTTGTCAATTTTCCCTCGAGGTGTTGGAATGGCGGATGGTGCTCCCCGCCGGAGTTCAGCTTGAAGAAAGAAGAAAAGCTGTATTCCAGTGTGTAAATTCATCGAACTTTGTTTCCTGGAGGACTTCGAAAAACCTGTTTATTGCCAGGTATTCGTGTTAGAGGAAGCTTCACGAGGATAGTAATCTTGCGTGAAAATTTAACGGTTCCGAGCAGCCGCTGTACTTTTAACGCAAGAGACGCGTTTAAAAGGGCATGCGAGATATCAGTGAAAGTGTTTTTCAGAGGCGCGCCTGAAGCAAAGACACCTTCTGTTCTAACGCTTTTCCTAGTGACAAGTTCTATGCAGAATTGAAAGACTATTTTCCCCGTGGCTGGCCTTTTTGTTTATCTTCACTAGACTGTACCTGATAAAGACGAAGTTTGTGAAACGAGAAAAGCTTCAGCAACGCCGAGATTTGTTTAGTGTGGTATGAAGAAATACCACTAAAGAAGAAAGGAGTGCTGTTAGCCTAGTATGCAGATTAATGACTGTTAATGGTTGGAATCATTAGAAGAGTTACATTTCTGAAGTGATTGTAATCTGTGGAATCATTCTGCTCCTGAATACATATATAGAGCAGAGAGTATTATCAAAGAGACAGCTTGTGAGCTAAGGTGTGCAAAACTTTGGGGTCTTCGCTGACGGCTGGCCAGGACCACGAGTGATACACCGAAACCACAGCTACTTTATTATTTTTTCCCTTTCCCTTTTTCCCTGGGGGCACGAATTCACGTAGAGGTATCTATCTAGCCTCTGTGGGGGGTCGTGTTTCAGGGGACTAGGGGGCTTACATCACACATCGTCTCCGCTTGGCGTCTGGAAAAGGTTAGTGGCTATTTTACTATTCTTGAGCTACAGCCAATCCTGATAATATGCCTCTCTTTTTTGTATATTCTATCTCAATTTATGCCATTAGTAAAATCCTTTACGCATCTTTCACAGCATTTCATATTCTTATCAGTGTGCCAATTTTATTACTCTGCATGCATTTTCTGCTTGCACCCATGTCAAACATTGCACAAGGGGCTTGTAAATATGCCTCTCTTTTTTGTATATTCTATCTCAATTTATGCCATTAGTAAAATCCTTTACGCATCTCTCACAGAATTTCATATTCTTATCAGTGTGCCAATTTTATTACTCTGCATGCATTTTCTGCTTGCACCCATGTCAAACATTGCGCAAGGGGCTTGTAAATATGCCCCTCTTTATCTCAATTGATGCCATTAGTGAAATCCTTTATGCATCTCCCACACCATTTCATATTGTTTTCTATCTGCTATTCCTATCCCTCTCCATACATTCACTGCTTGCACCCATGTTAAAGGTTGCGCAAGGCGCTTCTAAAAAAGGAGCATATTTACAAGTCAAATGAAACCGTTACACTATCTCTATACCAGCATTGAATCCCAGCATGAAAAACAATTTATAAAGATGTCTACCCTATAAGCTAAAAGATATAAACTGTAAGCACACACAGCTAACATTATGGAAAAAGATGAAAATATAATTCCTTAATTCACATACACACACAGTGTGACCCTTGTGAAAAATATTATAGCCACACATTTCAGCAAAAATCATTCAGCATGGTAAATCGATTTAGACACAGAACACAGTCCATTTCAATATGCACTATATTACATTGCTGAAACCTAACTCATTTCAAAATGTAATTTCTAATATGCATCATTCATTTTTTCCCAGCATTACATACTAACATAAGACACAATCCAAATTAATTAAAAATACCCTAAAAGCTTAGAGATGCAAACCGTCAGAAAATACAGTTAACATTATGGAAAAAGGTGAAAATATAGGGGCATATTATCAAGGGGGTTTATCTCCGCTTTTTTGGCTTTAAAAGCCAAGAAAGCGGAGATAAAATTATCTCCCTATTACCAAGCTGTCGCTAACACCAGTTAGCGACAGCTAGTAGGAGATAGCGACCATCTTGGGCCCCACTTTGCATGTCAGTGATATTTATCACTAATGAGATGCAAAGTGGGCGTGCCAAGATGTTAGAGACTGAAAACAGTCGCTAACATCGCTATCTCCTATTACCAACTTTTGGAGATATTCGCGCTAAGCGGGAATATCTCCAAAAGCTAACACCTGCCCTGAGCAGTTCTTAGCCATGTTATCCAATGGGAGGTGGATAACATGGCTAAGAGCATTTGCTCGATAATGCATGAATATCGCTGACTTTTCAGCGATATTCATGCATTTCGGCCGTTTTTTATCGCATTTGCGATAAACCTTGTTAATAGCAAGGTTTATCTGCGATAAAAATCGCCGATGTGCGGCGATAATTTTTGTCTCTAAACAAGTTAGAGACAAAAATTATCGCTAGTTGTTGGTAATATGCCCCATAATTCCTTAAGTCACACAGACACTCACTGTGATCCTTGTCAAAAATCTTTAAGCCACACATTGTATCAAAAAACATTTACCATGGTAAATCATTTTACACACAGAGCACAACCCATTTAAATGAACACTACACTACAATGCAGAAACCTGACTCATTTTCAAAATACAACAGTAATGAAGCCCAATATGCTTGTTATGCTTCCCAATACTGCAAACAGCACGCTCTCTATATTACTCACCTTTAAAATCGCTTTTGAAAATATAGTACAGTGTCAAACACACAGCAGATTTTCCTAAGCAGAATCTCTGAAATGCAGCTCATACACTGTAACCAGAAATGGCACACTTTCCCACTCATTCTTCACACATATCTCAGGTCGTAACCAATGAAATGTCTTCCCACACTATTTCAAAACTAAACTAACATTTCAATTGGCTCTACATTCCAACACTTTCAAACTCACATAATATTCACCTATCCCCCTAGTGCTCATTCAACCTGTTACCATGGTAACTCCCACCTAAGAAGGACACAGGTAAAAAGTTCATCATACTATGTTGCAAATTAATCCAGCAAGATTCTTTGACCTACAACAGCTAATCATGTGCAATGTTCCTTTCAATGACCTTTTCTGAACCATTAGAATTGCTTCTTTTAAAAACAAAACTATGCACCCTAATATGTTGTGCTGCATTTTCAAAAAGCACCAATCATTTCTTAAATTTGAAGTGCAGTGAATGTCATCCTCTTTTTTTCTAAACTGCAAGCTTTACAAATGCCATTTCATTTACAGCCCTCATCTGAGTACAACCAGATCTACCTTAGTACTCCTTACAAATTAACAACTCACCTTCTAGAAAACTGTTGAACAGTAAATTCAGTGTCAATCTCACAACTCAGAAGTATACCTCAAACACTAAAATCTCAAAATGACTGTTTCCCTCTCATTTCTCATACATATTCACATACCAAGCCAATCACATTTCATCACACACAAAATCAAAACCAAAGTAACATTTTAATTGGTTCTAATTCTCAACACTTTCAAACTCACATAATGTTCAACCTACCCCCAATGCTCTCTACCAATTACCATACTAACTCTCCACAAAACACCTACCTAAACCCAAAGGTGAAAGAGTCATCACTCAATGTTGCAATCAACCAACATCAAAACACTGAAACTTATTTTAATGTATTTAATTTTTTTAATTTTTTAATTTTTTTCAACCTTCGGGGTCCTTTACAGACCCCATGACAAAACCTAGGGGG
This sequence comes from Lissotriton vulgaris, assembly GCF_964263255.1. Classification (NCBI taxonomy): domain Eukaryota; kingdom Metazoa; phylum Chordata; class Amphibia; order Caudata; family Salamandridae; genus Lissotriton; species Lissotriton vulgaris. The sequence goes on along the minus strand of NC_141689.1, from coordinate 2,005,816,300 downwards.
CTCAGGAATCTCTACCCTGCCTCCTTGTCAACTATTACACTTCTGTTTACAACCACTATCATCTGCCAAAAAAACAAGATGGCGGACAACACTTCCTCATTTCGACTGACTGGAATATTGACAGACGTCCAACAGCCAATCAGAATTCCGCGTGCGCACGCTAAGGTCCGCGCACGTGCAAGGACAGTGCAAGGATGGTGCAAGCCCGTGCGCGCACCGTGTCCCGCCTATAGATATATAATTTGAAAAAAGTCGATTTTCTCAACAATTACTTAAGGGATTTTCACCAAATATACAAAAGGCACTTCTGCATACCAGGCTCTACCATTTTGCCAAGTTTGCAGTAATTCCATTCAGCCGTTCGGGCTGTAGCTGTGTCTAAAGGTCCTATGGAAAATTGCATCAGACTCAATTTCACATTCAATTTTCTCAAAAACTACTGGAGGGATTTACACCAAACATACAAAAGGCACTGCTGCATACCAGTCCCTACCATTTTGCCAAATCTGGTGTAATTCCCTTCAGCCATTCGAGCTGTAGCCTTGTCAGAATGTCCCTATGGAAATTAACATGGGGAAAACACGTTTTGGGACCCCCCTTTTTTTTCGGCCCCCGCTTGATGAATCCCCCCAAAACTTTCAGGGAAGGAGCGGAGCACAGCAAGGGAAAATTACAGGCAGATCCCTCAATCGGCGCCAAAGTTATTCCCAATAGAATGTTCAGAATTTCCTATGGTAACTAGGTCCTAACTATATATACCTACTGGCGACCGCCAGTAGGTAATACATATATATATATATGACATATTTTAGCTTTACAGAAACATACAGTCACTCGATGTTGTCATCAGTGATGTCATTTGAGATGTCATCAGTGATGTCATTTGAGATGTCATCAGTGATGTCATCAGTGATGTCACTGACCATGTCATGAATGTTGTAATATGTGACCTGATCAGCAGTGGATTGCGGGTGCGCGATATATAGTTAGTGGAACTAACTATATATGAAATTTCAATGGTTTTGTGTGAGTAAAATAAGGTTTTGTAAATGCTAATTCCTAACTATACATGGTCTATAACCCATGGTTTTTTCATTGAATTTTCAAGGTTTTGTAAATGCTAATTCCTAACTATATATGGTCTATAACCTATGGCTTTTTCAGTGAATTTCAATGGTTTTTTAATAATCAAAAGCTTTAAAATGTCAAGTACGTGGTAGGTAAAAACATTTTCGTGTTTATGCATGCTGATGTGCTTTGAACGCTCCCCCCCCTCTTTTCTTTTAGGAGTATTCTCTCTTTGCAGATAGTGAAGGGTAGGTAACGCAGGCCTTTGCCCCCGTTGTAATCCGTCGTGCCTGCTTCCCTCTCCATTTGATTGATTGTTATCCAAGCATTTACTGTTTTGGAATTGGTTCTCTTTGGTTCATTCTCTATTTATAAAGAAGCACAGAGTCGCAATACTCTGTTTAGTCTTTGCAGATAGTGAAAAATCGTTAAAAAAACAAAAGGAATCAAGCAAAATCAGTAGGCTACTAATGGGATCTCTTTTTGACCTCGCTAAAATAGAAGCATTAGGAACAACCCCTCATAAGAAATACGAAGCTAGTGAGAGGAACTGAGCTCGACACCATGATGGCTGCAAGACAGCTCGGCTCCGCCGCCCACCCCGCCCAAAATAACGACAAACCCTATGCAAATATTATAAATATATACAACACACCAGCAAAGTAACAGGGTAAAACATTTTATTAAATAACTATTTACATGGCAGCCTGCTGCAACATCGATCCAAATGCATGCCGCCATTCCCGGGATTTCTCCTACCCCCTCCTCAAGTCTTGTTGCCCTGATGTGGCCTAAGATCGCCCCCGACTTAGGCGGCCGGCTCCTGGGGTCAGGCGGAACTTTTTGCCTTTTAGTGACTCTTCCATTCTGGACCTTGTCCCACAATCCGTTTGACCTGAAGACACGTCCTGCGGTGTACTAGTCCGATCATCACATATTCCTGCACCCGGAGACGGCGTGGGGTGCACTAGAAGGGAGAGGCGGCGCGAACGAGCCTCCCCCACCTCCCCAGGTGGAGGTTTCTCAGCTACACCCCAGCGCTTCACTCGACCAGCTGACTTGCGCCCGCTCTTGCGACACAGTGCCTCGCTCGGCCAGCTGAATTGCGCCTGCTCTTGCTATTACAATGTCTCACCCGCCATCCAACGGAATTGCACCCAATCTTGCGGTACAGCGACAGGCGGCTGCTACGGAGCTCACAAAATGGCGGTCGGCTCCACAGACTTGGGCCTGGCCTGCAAGGATGGCTCTGGGCAACCGTGGAACTCGGACGCTTGACTGCTAGGGCATGGGCCCCATTCCCAAAAGAGTCCCCTCAGCCTTGAAGATTCTACAACAGTCACCGGGACCCCCGACTCCCGCAGACTTCCGGTAGGGAGCGACTGCCATGATTGGAATGGCCACGACGTAGCCACGGGGTGCTCTCATGCTGACGCCAGCTTCAATCTGAAACATCCAGAAACACTGTAGACTACCAATTCGATCAGTTCCGGTGGAGCCCCAACGTGACCCGGTAGAGAAGAACTTGCCCTCCCCTCTTTGACTGAAGGTTCTTGTTGCCTGTCCCTTCTGTTGTCATTTAACAGAACTTTTTGGACTGCTGGAAGGGGTTCTGTTCCGACCGCTAGTTGGTGGAGACATTTTGACTATATTCTGGACCTGCGTTGTCGCGTAATGCGTCATATAACGCGCCGCGTTAGCGCACCCGGAAGTGCTCCGGTGCGCGAGGCGCAGCTTCCCGGAAGCGATCCAGGGCGCGGCGCGCAGCGCGTAACGTAAGCATAACAGATCATGTGACTTGTTAATAAAACTTTTCATTGGTTCATTTTACTTTTGCTTTTCTAATGATGGAAGGCTTGGTCATATGACCTAAAAATATCACTTTTCATTGGTTTAGAACATTTTTTATTCCCAAATGATGAAAGCCCCACCTTTTTTTTCTCACTCTGACTTGTAAAGCAAAGGACCCAGATGCAATTACAGTTTATCACTAACAATGTTCAAGGCTAATGTATTTTCCCGGGAAATTTACAACTGTCCTGCAAGTAAAATATTCCTATTTCGAGAAAAAGGGCGTTTCTTCGTCCCATGAGGGAGCCGTTGAACAAAAGAGGCTCAACCTGCTGTCTTAGTCGCTGATAGGCATGAATATCGGATTCTTATCAATCACTTTATGTTGCAGGAGTGGAAAACACAACAGCCCTTGACCATTTATCTTTACTGCTTTCCTGCGTATTATACCTTTTAACCGTCATGTAATCGGGCTGCTTTATTTCACTTGCCTTTTACTGATTCGAAAACAGTGGCTATTATTCAAAACTTTACCAATCTAGGTACTACTACCATGTTTTGTTTTAAAAACCTTTATTGTGAAAATGTCAGTATACAAATACGGGCCTATAACCACGTGGGCCGGCCACTGAGCAAACTGTAATTGTATATGATGAGGGGACATTTACACTGTAGAAGAACATAACGGGCGGGCCATTAGGTTGCAAGAACTAAGGTGTCTAACAGTTGCGGAATCTGTGGACGTACATTTTATAATTAAAGTACGACAGGGCCAATTACAATAAAATTATCTAGATATACATTTGCGGGCAAGTACCATGGGTGACGTTAATTCGAACTTTCAATAGTACAGTAATCAATAACACATCAGAACTTAATATCAATAGGGATGTCCAAATGTTCAATCAGTACTCGTCCCCCCCCGCCATGTGCTTCAAAACTGCATACGTATCTCGTGATATCAAGGTTGGGCAACCAGTACACAACAAGGAGTTACGAGTCCCATTTATACCGCCGCCATTTTGGGCGAGGCCGGGCAGGTCCAGGATATAGTCAAAATGTCTCCACCAACCAGCGGTCGGACCAGAACCCCTTTCGGCAGTCAAAAAAGGTTCCGTTAAATGACAACAGAAGAGATAGGCAACAAGAACCATCAGTCAAAAGAGGGGACGCTTTCGGGAATGGGGCCCATGCCCTAGCAGGCAAGCGTCCGAGTTCCAAGGTGTCCCAGGGCCATTTTAGTGGACCAGGCCCAAATCCAAAGAGCCGGCCGCCATTTTGAGAGTCCTGTTGCAGCCGCCTATCGCTGCACCGCAAGAGTGGGCGCAATTCAGCTTGATGGTGGGCGAGACGCTGTAGCCGCAAGAGCGGGCGCAACTCAGCTGGATGGCGGGTGAGGCACTGTGCAGCAAGAGCGGGCGCAATTCAGCTGGATGGTGGGTGAGGCACTGTGCCGCAAGAGCGGGCGGAACTCAGCTGGATGGAGGGTGAGGCACTGTGCCGCAAGAGCGGGCGAAACTCAGCTGGATGGCGGGTGAGGCACTGTAGCCGCAAGTGCGGGCGCAAATCAGCTGGATAGCGAGTGAAACGCCAAGGAGCGCCCCATTGCAGCTGAGGAGCCTCCACCTGGGGAGGCGGGAGAGGCCCGTTCGCGCCGGTCCCCCCTCCCCCCCGGGGCACCCCACGCCGTCTTTCGGCACAGCATTGTAGGATGGCCACACCAGTGCGACAACTTGCTGGACACCACCTCGGTGCCATCCGGATCTCAGCGCGTTGTGCTGCCTTCGGCCTACTGTAGCCGCAAGTGCGGGCGCAACTCAGCTGGGTAGCGAGTGAAACGCCAAGGGGCGCCCCTCTGCAGCTGAGGTGCCTCCACCTGGGGAGGCGGGAGAGGCCCGTTCGCGCCGCCTCCCCCCCCCGCCGGGCACCCCACGCCGTCTTTCGGCGCAGCATTGTAGGATGGCCACACCAGTGCGGCAACTTGCTGGACACCACCTCGGTGCCATCCGGATCACGGCGCGTTGTGCTGCCTTCGGCCTATTCGCACATCGGTCCGCTACTGACGCCGCCTCACAGGCCAACGGATTTTGTAGGCTTTTTATAGCCCAAAGCCGCATAACAGGTCATAAGACTTGTTTATAAAACTTTTCATTGGTTCATTTTACTATTGGTTTCCTAATGATGGAAGGCTTGATCATATGACCTAAAAATAACACTTTTCATTGGATTGGAACATTTTTTTTTCCCAAATGATGAAAGCCCCCCTTTTTTTTTCTCACTCGGCAGTCCAAAAAGGTTCCGTTAGATGAAAACAGAGGGGACAGGCAACAAGAACCATCAGTCAAAAGAGGGGAGGGCAAGTTCTTCCCTACCGGGTCACGTTGGGCTCCACCAGAAGTCATCGAATTGGTAGTCTACAGTGTTTCTGGATGTTTCAGACTGAAACTGGCATCAGCATGAGAGCACCACCATCTCGTGGCTCCGTCGTGGCCATTCCGCAAGCAATCATGGCAGCCGCTCCACACCGGAAGCCTGCGGGAGTCGGGGGCCCGATGACTTTTGTAGAATCTTCAAGGCTGAGGGGACACTTTCGGGAATGGGGCCCATGCCCTAGCAGGCAAATGTCCGAGTTCAAATGTGTCCCAGGGCCATTTTAGAGGACCAGGCCCAAATCCGAAGAGCCGGCCGCCATTTTGAGAGTCCTGTGGCAGCCGCCTATCGCTGCACCGCAAGAGTGGGCGAAATTCAACTGGATGGTGGGCGAGACGCTGTAGCCGCAAGAGTGAGCGCAACTCAGCTGAATGGCGGATGAGGCACTGTGCCGCAGGAGCGGGCGCAATTCAGCTGGATGGCGACTGAAACGCCAAGGGGCGCCCCACTGCAGCTGAGGAGCCTCCACCTGGGGAGGCAGGGGAGGCCCGTTCGGGCCGCCTCCCCCTCCCCCCCCCCCCCCCCCCCCGGGGCGCCCCACGCCGTTTTTCAGCGCAGCATTGTAGGATGGCCAGACCAGTGCGGCAACTTGCTGGACACCACCTGGGTGCCGTCCGGATCTCGGCTCCTTGTGCTGCCTTCGGCCTATTCGCACAACGGTCCGCTACTGACGCCACCTCACAGGCCGACAGATTTTGTAGGCTTTTTATAACCCAAAGCCGACTAAAAGACAGACCAAAGCAGCCCATTGTTGCTACTCCGAGGAAGGAGGGGCAAGGACAGTATCAAGCGGACGGTGAATGCTTTGAGATGGATGTTGCAGCAGGCTGCCATGTAAATAGTTGTTTAAAATGTTTTTTTTTAACGTGTTTACTTTGTTGGAGCGTTGTATATATTTATAAGTTATTAAAGTGTTATAATCCTACTACTTTGTTGGAGTGCTATATATTTTTAATGTGACACATAATTGTGAAGACTTTGATGTACAAAAAGGCATCCCTGGAATCTTCCGCTTCAGGCTCGGTCCCACACACCCTTACAGTGAGAATCCTCTCCCCAATCACAATACAGGATCGTTATCAGATAGTAGGAACGCGTGTGGTGTGACGGATCTCATGGGGTGGGGGCCCTGATCTACTGTAACTCCTTTGAAGAGGGGTGATTCTTTACAGTTGGGGCCATAAACTACATCCGCAGGGCTAGGTGATAGCCTGGGACCGGCCTGGACAATCGGACACAGAGGAAGAAGAGTGTCAGAGGGTGCGGTAGTGAATAGGGTGAAAGGGAGGTGTCGGGCGGGCACAGGGTGTGATTCTCAGGGAAGAGCAGCGCAGATGGGGGGAGGTTTATGGCCCATGCATGAGAGAGAAAGCGGGGGTGACCAGTGCATGGGGGAGATGCTTGCGAGGGTGGGGAGCCATGCTGAGGATCGGCGGCGTGCAGAGAGTGGGTCTGGTCAAGGCATCTAAAATGGCTGCTGTGCACAACAAAAGTGTGGCATTGGAAAAAAGGCAAGATGGTGCAGACAATGTTTATCAATACGGATTAATTTATAACAATTATTTTTAACAATATATTTACTCGCAGTGACAAAATGGCGGTCAACACTTCCTGATTTCCTTCGAATCGAACGTTAACAGACGTCACGCAGCAAAAAAAAAATCTGCTCACGCGCAGCCGCTGGAAGACATGTATCAACATATATGAGCATCCTCAGCCACCCTCAGAAAACATAGGGGGTCAGGATACGTCTCCCGTACCCCCTTATACCCATTTCCCACATTGTTTTTCCTCCATCTTGTAATTTAATTAAAACGAAACACAAAATGGTGAATTCCCGTTTCGCTACCGGTTCGCGACCCGGTTCGCGAACCGGGAAGCGCTTCTACCGCGAAAAATCAATTTTTTTTTATTTGCCCCACGGGCCCTTTAATAACCCCAACATCATTCCTAGGGGGTCTAGAGGGGTCTACCTTGCCCCCTTTCATTAAATTCTCCCTTCGTTTTTCTCATCCTCTTGTCTCTCGATCCTACCGAGAGACAAGATGGCGGCCGTTCCGGACTGTTTAGAATGTTGACAGACACCGGAGAGCCAATCAGCTTCGCTTCGCAAAGTTCCGTTACGGGAAAATTACGCGAACCGGAGCGCTACCCGGGACGCTGTCACAGATATATCTGTTTATTAAAACGTTAATTTCTCAAAATCCACTGGAGCACATATATTGAGACCTAGCAAAGGCACATCGGGCTAACAGTCCCTACAATTTTGCCAAGTTTCGTGCAAATCCATTCAGCCATTCGAGCTAAAAGTGAGGCCAACCGCCCTATGGAAAAATGAATGGGAAAAACGCGTTTTGGGACCCCCCTTTTTTCTCGGCCCCCCTTGACGAAACCCCACCAAATTTTCAGGCGCTGCTCAGAAACAAAATGTGCCATTTCCCTGAAAATTTCAGCCGATTCCGTCCACAAACGCCAAAGTTATTAGACATAGAATTTTCAAAAGTCCCATAGAGAAAAAATCCTAACTATATATACCTACTGGCGACCGCCAGTAGGTAATATATATATATATATATTGTCAAGCTAAAAAATTATTACACCGCACTCTTCTCGGATCTGTTTAAAGCGATTTATTCCAGCTAAATTTTGCCATTGAACGACCACCAGCGTGAGGGGAACACGAACAAGTCATCAGCAGTAGAAGAGCCACACCTGCTTCCCACTCGGTCGAGCGCCGACGCGGAGGTGCCGGAGGGCATCGAGCGGAACGGGAGTCTCCCGGGTAAGTAAATAATCGAGCATGGTGTGTGTTTGAATGCCGATGATGTAAGGTGCTGCAGCGGATGAAAATTCATGAAGCTAAAGACTGCTTGCCGCTTCGTGCTTTGACTAAATTAAGTCTTATCATTTTCTCGGCAAAAGCGTCCAGCTCTTTGAGGCCAAGTGCCCATTATCACTAAAATCTTCCTACGCTCCAGTAACAAGTCGCATCAACAAAGCAGCAAGACAAACAACACAGTAAAGTAAAATAAAAAAACACGTAAAACTAGTGTTTCTTGCTCTGACATAAATCAACAAAGAACGAAATGGAAAGGAGAGCGGCAAGGCGCATTAAAAAAGAGGAAAGCTTATTCTCCCAATCCCAACCTGTTTCTGCAACTTCAGATCCCAAGGCAACTACCTCGACAAGCACACAGATAACCTTGAAACAATGATTCCAACAATTAGAAAAACTATTGCGCAAGGAGATCTCACGAGCATGGGAGATAATGCAATGTAACAGCAGAAACATGTTGACCAATTTTTGATCCTATTCTAGGACTCCGGTTCCTTAACTTAGAACCTGGGGAGTCCGCCCACTTTGTTTTTATCTAATGCAAGTTGGCCATTATTAAAGATTTTTGTAAAGGCACAACTTTTGCATTTTTTAATACACTCACACATTCACGTTTAGTCACCTCCTAATTTGGGCACTGTTGCACTCATCACATCCTGCTCCGCTGTAACCAGGCGTTGTAGCACGCTGGGGAGACATTCGGTCACCCCAGCGGGGACCCAATGATGAAGCATGTCACCAACTAGTGGTGAGTGAGGGTCCTTCAAACAAGTAAGGTTATTTCCCTCCCCTCTACATCGGGTGACCTACAAGCCCACTAGGTTTCTTCCCTAGAGGTGGACCTAACTGGGCGTACATAGGGAGAGTATTCGCTGTGTGCACGCACGTGTGTGAGTATTGATCGCATTTGCGGCACACAGTGGATCATCACTACACCTCACTAGTTCTTTTTTGTTATCACAGTCACTCCTTTGTTGTTAATATAGATTGATTGGGGTATAGGAGTGCCTATTTACGCCCTACCTCTCTTGTTGATATTGACCATACACATTATCAACAACAGAACAGAGACTGCTCAACAAAGGCTTGACTTTCAGCCCAGAAAAACATCATGACAGTGTGGAAACCAAAATAGATATATATAAGTATATCCGCAAATTAAAGTTGAAAAAATTCTTTGCCAAACACCGAAAAGAGTGGAGGAGGATCCAACAAATGACAACACCTCTTCGCAGAAGGGATATACTGTTTCAGAAATACCAGCTTTAAAGGTAGCCTACAAACTGGCACATGATGAGAATGAACTGACAATGACGGATACACAAATGCTAAAAGAGATGGAAATTCCGCACAACACACATCCCAAAACGAATTTTAAGAATCAATCCAAATTTTGCCCAGCATTACACATAGGCAATAGAATTGATGCATTTCAAGATCTAATCAATGCGGAACTTGATAACATGAGAAATAACAACAACAACAAAAAGGAAGATTTGTCTTGGGAAGAGCACCAAGCACTAAAATCTCTGAAAGAAAACCTTTCAATTGAAATAAAACCTGCCGACAAAGGTGGAAACATTGTGATCCTCAATAAAATAGACTACATAGAAGAAGCCAATCGACAATTGAATGATGTGAACAACTACACTAAGCTGAAAGACAATCCGATGGCAGAAATGACAGTATCAATACATCATCAAATAAAACAATGGCAGGAAAAAGGACTACTCAACCAAGAGGAGAAACATTTTCTAACAGTCCAAAATCCAATTACACCAACGATTTACTTTCTGCCGAAAGTTCACAAAACTATGAATAAACCACCAGCCCGGCCGATAATATTGAGCTGTGGCTCTTTGTACGAAAACATTGCTTCATATGTAGACTATTTCCTAGCCCCGATTGTACCGACACTCAACTACTTCATTAAAGACACTGGAGACTTTCTCCGGATCCTCATGGAAACGGAATGGCAACCCACAAACCTGTTAGCCACAATCGATGTGGTGTCACTTTACACATCAATTGAACATCAACTGGGCCTACAAGCTGTTGCATATTTTCTCAAACAATGACCAATAGGGGAACTTAACCATACAACCATGCTTTTAGAAATGATAAAAACATGTCTAACAAACAATGTGTTCCTCTTCAACAACAGAGTTTATTCTCAGATCCGCGGAACTGCTATGGGAGTTTCCTTCTCTCCAAGCTATGCTAATCTCACCATGGGGTGGTGGGAGAAACACATAGCTTGGAGAGAAGAAAACAATCCATATACCACTAAAGTGGTCCTATGGTTAAGATTTATCGACGATCTTTTCCTACTGTGGAAGGGAACAAAACAAGAATTACTCCAGTATATAGCGATCTTGAACAACAACGATGTGGGGTTACAATTTACATTCAATATCCAGGAAAAAGAAATCAACTTTCTGGATACCAAGGTATACATAAAAGATGAAAAAATACATACTACCCTATTCCGAAAAAAGACCTCCACCAATAGCATCCTCCACGCAACCAGTTTCCACCCAGTGTCACTGAAGCAAAATGTACCATATGGGGAATTTTTTGTATGAAACGTAATTGTTCAGAACCAATGGAAATGGAAAAGAAATTTGTAGAAACCAGACAACGCTTCAGACAGAGAGGTTACAGCTTAAAGACTATTAAATTTGGAGAACAAAGAGCCAGAAACAAGACAAGAACAGAGACTCTAATCGAAAAGAAGAAAGAAAAAACAAAACAAACAGAGGAAAGACACGTCTCATCCTGACTTACTCCAAAGAAAGCATACAAATCAGGAAAATAGTCACAAAATACTGGAGTGTGATAAAAAAGGATCTGGACATTGGAAATATGATTGGTGACGCACCTCTAATCTCGTATAGGAAGGCACCATCTCTTGGAGATACTTTGGTCAACAGTCACTTCATTGACAAAAAAGAAGAATCTTGGTTACAAAAGAGACAAAAAGGATTCACTAAATGCATGTCATGCAAAGCATGCAAAATTGGGAGGAACTTAAAATCTTTAAATGACCCCAAAGGACAACCCTTTGAAATCAAACACAAAATAACATGTGAATCACACTATGTCATCTATCTATTGGAATGTGATTGTGGCAAACACTACATTGGATCCACCATTTGTGCTCTTAAAAAACGGATGTTGGAGCACATCAGAGCGATACAAAACAAAGATCAAACTTATGCTATGGCCAAACATTTGATGACACACAAGAACAAAACTTGGCACGATGTAAGATACTCAGGAATTGCAATGGTGCCCGAAAATGAGAGGGGAGAAAATCGCGTACAAAAATTAAGACGATTGGAATCTAAGCTTATTATCAGATTTAAAACAAAGGTCCCGACCGGTTAGAACGCGGACGAGGAACTGTATGTACATTTATAAAGAGACTATCACATGCCTAATACCAGAATTTCAAACTGTGAACTTTATATTGCCTTCCATTTATGTTTCCATTTTCAATACATTCTGTCGTTATAGTCCATAATTTTGTAAACCAGATCAGTTACAATCAGAAAGAAATATATATGTATATGCAGTACGAAAGCTTCGAAAATAGGCAACTGAAAAAACAGAAATGACAATGAACTGTATAAACAATGCTTAAAACAGGAGAAGAACGCTCTTTGCTTTGAAAATGTAGATTTGCACGTAACTCGTAATACATTTTGGACTGAATTCCTTTAGACTGTATTGTCAGAGTAAAAAATAGAATGAAAGATAAATGTTTGTCGCATAAGCTGCATAAATTTTGAATCATGAATGTCTATATCGACCTCCCACATAAATGTATAAGCCATACAAATGAGCATTATTGACAAGCACTCAGCTATCATATCACAAGAACAGGAGATTTCATAGCCCTGCTCTTTAATCAATCAGGGCACTCAGCCCGCAACTATGCAAAGCCAAAATTGGCTTTCAACAGTAATCGCCATATATATATAAATACTTGGCTTAAACTTATGTTGGGAATTCGATAATGGCTTTAACAAAGCCAAGTTAGAAGTACCCCTCCCACAATGCCTCCTAATTGTCTGCGTGGGAATGAGGGTATAAAGAACAGAAACCAAAAACGGACTTGTAACTACCGTGATCAGGAACATTTATTGTTCGAAACGCTTAGGTGAAGGAAGTTTTTCTGAGCTGGATTAAATCGCTTTAAACAGATCCGAGAAGAGTGCGGTGTATTTATTTTTTTGCTTGACAATAAATCACGAGTCTAGTCCTTGACTCGTCGCCTGCACCAGCTGACTGGTCGCTCCTCCTAAAACAAGGGACGTTTGCTTGTGGATATATATATATATATATATATATCTATATATATATATATATATATTCACAGAAAAAACCATAGGTTATAGACCATATATAGTTAGGAATTTGCATTTACAAAACCTTGAAAATTCACTGAAAAAACCATAGGTTATAGACCATATATAGTTAGGGATTAGCATTTAAAAAACCTTATTTTATTTGCACAAAACCATTGAAATTCCATATATAGTTAGTTGCACTAACTATATATCGCGGACCCGCAATCCACTGCTAATGATGTCACATATTACATCATTCATGACATGGTCAGTGACATCACTGATGACATCACTGATGACATCTCAAATGACATCACTGATGACATCACTGATGACATCTCAAATGACATCACTGATGACATCACTGACATCTCATTTGACATTACTGATTACATCACTGATGATATCATTTATGTGATAATACATCTTCAGACTCTAATATAACCTTTGATACACTCAGTGTAAACAGGCACTCACAGACTGTCACACATCCATGGAGTTACTCACACACCTATTCAGTCATGCAAAGAATCAATCACATCTCCATTTCCTTAACTATACAGTTATACACACCTTACTTATTCAAACATATACTAACACATATTTACTCTCTTATACAATCCTTGATACAAGTTCACAATGATTCATACAGCCACTCTCACATTCACTGACTCTTATGTTCAGTTATTTATATATGTCAACTCTCACATGGAGTGTGCTTTACATATGTACTTACTTTGACATGTAGAACTGAGATATCCATTCACTCACCAATATACTCATGCACACAGTCAACTGTCCATACAGCTGTTTCTACATGCACTTTTGAACCCATACACCTAGGGAATCAACCGCTCACACATCTATGCACAGAGTTATACACCTCCCAGCCACCCACACACACACTCAGTCTCCCATACAAATACTTGGGCAACCATTCAATAACCCATATAGTTACTGATATAGCTACTGATTTAAACATGCAGCAGTTTACAGAAGAACATAAATATTGATTGCCAAATTAAGACACTTTAATCACTAACCCATGCACTCAGTGAGACACATTTAATCATTCTCTCATACAGTCAGTCATGCACCTACTAAATCCTTCATCCAGACACTTATACATCCACTCATTCTTCAATATGTAAGACATATTTTAACTTTACAGAAACATACAGTCACTGGGTGTTGTCATCAGTGATGTCATCAGTGATGTCACTGACCATGTCATGAATGATGTAATATGTGACATCATTAGCAGTGGATTGCGGGTCCGCGATATATAGTTAGTGCAACTAACTATATATGGAATTTCAATGGTTTTGTGCAAATAAAATAAGGTTTTTTAAATGCTAATCCCTAACTATATATGGTCTATAACCTATGGTTTTTTCAGTGAATTTTCAAGGTTTTGTAAATGCAAATTCCTAACTATATATGGTCTATAACCTATGGTTTTTTCTGTGAATTTCATTGGTTTTTTAAAAGCTAATATCTATAGCTGTAAAATATATTCTTTATTAAGTGACGTATCACGTAGCCCGTGAGACGCCTCATGATGCATCGCATAACCGTGACGTATCGTCTCTGCAGCGCAAACCAAACCCAAAACGTAAGCGCGCCAGAACACGCTTAAAGATATATATATATTTTTTAACCTTAATTAGACAAAATCCACACGTGCACATATCACAAACGTTCAAAAAACACAATATGTCGGACTCCCGTTACGCTGCCGGTTAGCTGCCCGGTTAACGTACCAGGAAGCACCTTTACCGCGAAAATCGCAAATTTTTTTTTTTCACCCCCCAGGGAACTTTAATAGCCCCCTCATCAATCCTAGGGGTTCAGGAGGGGTCTGCCTTACCCCTTTCATTCATTTACACCTTTTTTTTTCCCACCTCTTGTCTCTCGATCCCACAGAGAGACAAGATGGCGGCCGCTCCAGACTGTTTACAATGATAACAGCCAATCAGCTTCTCCTCAGACTCCCGTTACACTGCCGATTAGCTTCCCGGTAGCTTCCCGGTAGCTGCCCGGTTAGCTGCCCAGTTCGCGTACCAAGACGCGTCTCTACGGCGAAAAAATCGGATTTTTTTGTTTGTTTTTTTTTGGCCCCACGTGGTTTTATAATATCCCCCTCATAAATCCTAGGGGGTCAGAAGGGGTCTACCTTGCCCTCTTTCCTTCATTTCCCCCTTTGTTTTGGCCTCCTCTTGTCTCTCGATCCTACCGAGAGACAAGATGGCGGCCGCTCCGGACTGTTTACAATATTGACAGCCAATCAGCTACTCCTCAGACTCCCGTTACACTGCCGGTTAGCTTCCCGGTTAGCTGCCCGGTTAGCTGCCCGGTTCGCGTACCAAGACGCGTCTCTACGGCGAAAAAATCTGATTTTTTTTTTGGGTTACACTGCCGGTTAGCTTCCCGGTTAGCTGCCCGGTTAGCTGCCCGGTTCGCGAACCAAGACGCGTCTCTACGGCGAAAAAATCGGATTTTTTTTTTTTTTTTGGTTACACTGACGGTTAGCTTCCCGGTTAGCTGCCCGGTTAGCTGCCCGGTTCGCGAACCAAGACGCGTCTCTACGGCGAAAAAATCGGATGTTTTTTTTTTTTTTTTTGGGCCCGGCGTGGCTCTATAATATCCCCCTCATCAATCCCAGGGGGTCAGGAGGGGTCTACCTTGCCCCCTTTCCTTCATTTCCCCCTTTGTTTTGGCCTCCTCTTGTCTCTCGATCCTACCGAGAGACAAGATGGCGGCCGCACCGGACTGTTTAGAATGTTGACAGACACCGGAGAGCCAATCAGCTTCGCTTTGCAAAGTTCCGATACGCGAAAAGTTCGCGAACCGGAGCGCTGCCCGGAGCGCTGTTACAGATATATATCTTGATTTAAACGTTAATTTCTCAAAATCCACTGAAGCACATATATTGAGACCTAGCAAAGGCACATCGGGCTAACAGTCCCTACAATTTTGCCAAGTTTCGTGGAAATCCATTCAGCCGTTCGGGCTAAAAGTGAGTCCAACCGCCCTATGGAAATTAACATGGGAAAAACGCGTTTTGGGACCCCCCTTTTTTCTCGGCCCCCCCTTGACGAACCCCCCCCAAATTTTCAGGAGCTGCTCAGAAACAAAATGTGCCATTTTCCTGAAAATTTCAGCCGATTCCGTCCACAAACGCCAAAGTTATTAGACATAGAATTTTCAAAAGTCTCATAGGAAAAAAATCCTAACTATATATACCTACTGGCTATCGCCAGTAGGTAATATATATATAGATATATATATATTTATCCAAACATTCTCCCATCAGGAAAATACGTAAACGACACACCAGGAGTTTGCTGTGCTTGAAAATTTAATTGGCAGCAAAAACAAACAACGCGTTTCACCTCACGGCATGTTCACATTTGCTGTGAACTCCAAAACCTAGTCCTTTTACATTGTCAATTATTCATCATAAAAACAGGACTATTCGTGTACACCCATACGTGAAAGTATAGCAGACATATTGGAACAGAAAATACATCGTTGTATGTCCGATTCTAATTGAAAAATACAATTTTAGAATCAAAAGGTGGCAACAGATTCACAATCACATACAATGTGTCATTATTTGACGCAAAAAATATATATGACGCAAAACACAATAATTCCAACCACGGACATCGTTACATATATCAATGTCATTAAATGTAGGCTATCTGCAGTTTATAAGCTAAGTATTAAGCCTATATCTATGAGCCACTATCCTGCAATTCTGCCCTAGTGGGCGTGTAATGTGATACATGATATGAGATGTGACAATAAAGTCCACATATCCGCTGGACAAAGGTGCTTGAAGGAACATGAGAAGTTCATTGTGTCATGAAAAGTAAATACATTGGAGAGTTGAGATTGAGCCCAAGTGGGCATAATCCGAGTACAAATATGTGTATCAACTCGCAATTGTACTAATGACCTCCTTTATGTCACAACTCAGATAGTTCCAAAATTGAGCCCAAGTGGGCACAATCTATGTTTAGATGTGTTATCAAAAAGTTCCCGATATTTGCAAGGTGATCTCATAAATTTAAAGTTCTCGACATCTTGTATCTCATGGTTGATTACTGTCAAACTTTCTTTTAATCCAATCCTCCAAGTGGGATTTCCTCCGTGCCACATAAACTTATTAATTTAGAACTGACATTTCTGTGCATTACGGTTCCAATGCCCAAAATCGTAGAAACATTCTGTGAATTAAAAACATAGGAAATGGTTTAAAAAAGACGACTTTAAGCTACACAGCTGGGTATTTCTAATGTTCTACAACAAATATTCAATATACAAGCTAGGTGTCATTTACTTTTCATCTCTCAAGGTGCACAGAAAGCTCCTCATGATTGTTCAAACCCTGAGGAAACGTGGTCTCGAAATCAATGATATATCTGGATTCCATTTTTCTAAGGCATGTCGTTTTATCTCCACCACGTACTCCCAGATCAACTTTGTCAAGCACCACCATTCTTAGCAAGTTTTCATTTTGGAAATGATGTTCAAAGAAGTGCCTGGCCACAGAATATTGCACATTGTGATTCTTAATGGCTCTGAGGTGTTGTAACACTCTTTCCTTTGCTTTTAATGTGGTGCTTCCTATATACCACTTATCGCAAGGGCAAATAAGTAGGTATACACAATACATGGTGTTACATGTTACATTCTTTTGTATGGAGAACACTTAATTTGGACTGAGCTCATCCCTCAGGGATTTGCTCTTTCGGAATGTGACCTGAGGGTTGTGGCTTATGTGTGGTTTTAGATGCTGATCGGTTAACAACACATGCCAGTGTTTCTTTAGCATCTTTCTCACTTCCGTAGCCTGGCCTGAGAAGGTAGTAATGAATCTAATATTGGATTCAGTGTTGTTAATTTTGTTGGTATCCAAAAGGTCTTTCCTTTCTTTAGTGTTTAGTCTCCTCACGGCCCCTTGTATGGTTTTGTTATTGTACCCACGTTCTTTGAAACGTTTGATCATTGTTTCTTGTTCAGTTTCAAACGCCTCCTTTGTGCTACAATTGCGTTTGGCCCGTAACAGTTCCCCGTAGGGGATACTGCCGATGAGGTTTCTGGGATGTGCACTCCTAGCATTGAGTAGACTGTTGCCTGCTGTTGTCTTCCTATATAGACTAGTGGTTATCGTGGTCTCTTTTATCTCAACACATATCTCTAGGAACTCTATCTTAGATCTATGTATATGTTCAGTAAATCTAAGATTCATTGCGTTGTTGTTTAGCTGGCACACAAATCTTCTCACTGATTCCTCCGTGCCGTCCCAGATCACAAAGATATCGTCGATATACCTAAGCCACAGGACAACATTGGTGTTAAAATCGGCGACCTCTTTGGACACCTGCTCCTCCCATCAAACCCATGAATAGGTTGGCATAACTGGGGGCGAAGCAGGTGCCCATCGCCGTGCCCTGTGACTGTCGGTATATCAATTCATCGAAAATGAAAAAATTGTGATGTAGACAAAATTCAATGAGCTCGAGCAACATCTTGGAGTGCTCCAGAAATGCAATAGATCTTGATTTCAAAAAGTGTTCCACTGCTTGTAAACCTAAGCTGTGTTTAATGCACGTATATAAGCTGTTCACATCAAGGGTAACCAAGATGTAAGTTGGTTTTCAAACAATGCCTTCTATACTTTTCAAAAAATGTGTAGTGTCTTTAAGATACGTGGGTAAAGCTGTTACAAAGGGTCTCAGGTAGTAGTCAATATATTGAGAGGTCTTTTCAAGAAGTGAGCCCATCGAAGATACAATGGGTCTCCCTGGTGGATTAGTGGCATTTATATGCACTTTAGGGAGAAGGTATAAAATGGGGATTCTGGGATGATCACATTTAAGAAATAGATATTCCTCCCAGGTAAGTAGACCCTTGTCCCTGAAATTGTGTAATTTAGTTTCAAACAAACCTTTGGTTTGTCTGAAATCAGCGAATGAGCTTGATTCATAGCAGTTTGCATCTTTTAACTGTCTATGCCCCTCTGCCAGATAATTGTTTCTATCTAGAACAACCACATTGTCACCCTTGTCCGCGTGGCGGATAACAATATTAATATATATATATATATATATATATATATATATATATATATATATATATATATATATATATATATAGAGAGAGAGAGAGAGAGTAAAACTCTTCAGCCTCGCAATTCCTTTTCACAGGATACAAAAGAAGAACACGGACCGCAAGAAATGCAATTCCTTCTGTTTTATAGATTAATAATACAACTATATGGGGCAGCCATGACGCGTGATCACATGTCGCCATCCACCTATCATGGTCATTTAAATAGCCAACCACTTTTTTTACATTTTCAGTTTTTTTCGTGCAAAGCCCACACCTTTTAAAGTGCTCACAACAGTGCTGCTTGTTCCTTACTGGGTTGCATGCAATTTACCCCTCTTGAAACCAGATTAAAAAGTGTAAACACATAGTTATGATCCTAGTTATTGGATCGTCTGTGGGATCACAATTGTCCATGCATAAATGCTTTAACGCTCCACTGTTTTACATTGATTGTTGAGTGGCATATATCTGGTCCCCATTCAATCAACCTATACAAAGATAAATAAATATACTTTACCATCTTCAATAGATAAATAAGCAAAATAGATAAAACATCCATATTATAACCATATAAATATGATAAAAATCTGTATAGAAATCTCTGCGTAAATGCATTCCTAAGGAACTGGATAGGGATTTGTTAGATACTGTCTACCTCCTGCAACCCCACCAAGGACCACTCATGATACCACTCTGTAGGAATTCACTAAGTACGTGTCTATGTTCACATCTATACATTCTGTCATTCTTTAGACAACAGTAAAAAAAAGTGCTAATAGGTGTATTGCTAATTGCTAGGTGGTTAAAAGAAAAGATTTTACTTCAAGGGGGCATGTTCGACCGCTACCATGTTGACAACTATGCACATATATGAGTTTAAATACACCTATAATAAATAGAGTGGTTGTCTATGTATTGCTAAATTAGAGACTACAGTAACCCTACTCAGTCCGCATGGACAATCGAATATGCATACTGGCTCTAGACGGTCTGGTGGATGTCATATATGCATGTATATTGAATACCACATCAGCTTTGTGACAGCCAACTACATAGGACCAGTTTTCAGATTTTGACGTTTCTCTGACTACTTACAGGCTAGCATGGAGCTCTTCAGAACTATTGAGCCCATTGGGGCATTTGCTATCGAGGCTCAGGATGTAATGCATTTCCAGCAACCTTAGACTCTTCACTCTGTTACCACCACGTTTCTTTCTTGGAACAGAGTCAATCAGGAAATACTTTAGGTTTTTGGGGTTGCCATATATATATATATATATATATATATATATATATATATATATATATAATTCCTGCTGCTCTTTTCACGAACGTGGCGCTGCTTACAGTTGTGCATAGCCTCGCTGTGGAGCAAAACCGCCAATTATTTCAAAACTTCTCCCTCACAGTAAACAAATAGGTCGCACTCGGGTGATGATGCACAGTTAAGGTTTCTTTATTTTATGAACCGCCAAAAAAGAAAACACACCAACGCGTTTCGATCTCCCCTGAGATCTTGATCACGGTAACGCCCCCTATCTATTTTGCTGCATTTTGTAAGTCTAGGTTGACTGACATAATTTCCTGTGATTAGCTGCAAGGGGCATTAAGGTATTTGTAGTGACATGATATTTAAATCACATTGAGTTTTAAAAAAAGTGAACAAAAACTGAAATTAAATTAAAGGCCACATTATTGATAACATTATACTATATTATTTGAGTCCTCTGAGAGTCCAATACTCTGACTATTAACATTTAATTAAAGTAATGTGCTATTATATTACGGGTTGCTCAGTTACTGTCAGACCTCTTGATGTACTTAAATGTCTCTGGTGGCTAATATCACATTATGCATTTCTAAGTTTCTACATATTACCCATTATATATACATGTATTTAAATGCCTTTAGTGGCATATGTCACCTCTGTATATTCATAGCTTTAGGTCTGGGTAGTGCTGATCTTTCCCTTATTCTTCACAAGATGGCTGCCAACACTTCCTGCTTTGGAGTGTTGGCAGCCAATCAGAGTGAAGCTCGTGCCGGGGAGGTTGTGCGAACCCTCGTGAATGCTCAGATATCTAAACTTTCTTTTTCTAATTTCTCAGCAACTACCAAATGGATTTACACCATTTAACAAAAAGGGCTCTTTCTAAACCAAGGGCCACGTTTTTGCCAAATTTGGGGTAATTCCGTCAGGAGTTCGGGCTGTAGCTTTGTCTAAAGTTTCCTATGGAGTACAGATATCGAACCCATTCTTTTTCTAATTTCTCAGGAACTACTGAACGGATTTACACCATTTAAAAAAAATGTCTCTTTCTGAACCAAGACTTACCTTTTTGCCCAATTTGGTGTAATTCGATTCAACAGTTTGGGCTGTAGATTTGTCTAAAGTTTTCTATGGAAATTAACATGGGGAAAATGCATTTTGGGACCCCCTTTTTCTCAGCCCCTGCTTGATAAATCACCCCAAAATGACAGAAGCTGACCGGAGCTGGCCAATTTTTTTGAAAATTTCGCGAAGATTCATCAACCGGCTCTAAAGTTATTGGTAAAAGCATAAACACTTTTTCTATGGAAACTAGGTCCTAACTATAACTACCTACTGGCGACCGCAAGTAGGTAATTTATATATAAATATATATATATATACATATTTATATATATATATATGTATATATATCTATGTATATATATATATATATATATTCACTGAAAAAACCATAGGTTATAGACCATATATAGTTAGGGATTAGCATTTAAAAAACCTTTTTTTATTTGCACAAAACCATAGAAATTCCATATATAGTTAGTTGCACTAACTATATATCGCGGACCCGCAATCCACTGCTAATGATGTCACATATTACATCATTCATGACATGGTCAGTGACATCACTGATGACATCACTGATGACATCTCAAATGACATCACTGATGACATCATTGATGACAACACCCAGTGACTGTATGTTTCTGTAAAGTTAAAATATGTCTTACATATTGAAGAATGAGTGGATGTATAAGTGTCTGGATGAAGGATTTAGTAGGTGCATGACTGACTGTATGAGAGAATGATTAAATGTGTCTCACTGAGTGTATGGGTTAGTGATTAAAGTGTCTTAATTTGGCAATCATTATTTATGTTGTTCTGTAAACTGCTGCATGTTTAAATCAGTAGCTATATCAGTAACTATATGGGTTATTGAATGGTTGCCCAAGTATTTGTATGGGAGACTGAGTATGTGTGTGGGTGGCTGGGAGGTGTATAACTCTGTGCATAGATGTGTGAGCAGTTGATTCCCTAGGTGTATGGGTTCAAAAGTGCATGTAGAAACAGCTGTATGGACAGTTGACTGTGTGCATGAGTATATTGGTGAGTGAATGGATATCTCAGTGCTACATGTCAAAGTAAGTACATATGTAAAACACACTCCATGTGAGAGTTGACATATATAAATAACTGAACATAAGAGCCAGTGAATGTGTGAGTGGCTGTATGAATCATTGTGAACTTGTATCAAGGATTGTATAAGAGAGTAAATATGTGTTACTATATGTTTGAATAAGTAAGGTGTGTATAACTGTATAGTTGAGGAAATGGAGATGTGATTGATTCTTTGCATGACTGACTAGGTGTGTGAGTAACTCCATGGATGTGTGACAGTCTGTGAGTGCCTGTTTACACTGAGTGTATCTAAGGTTATATTAGAGTCTGAAGATGTATTATCACATAAATGATATCATCAGTGATGTAATCAGTAATGTCAAATGAGATGTCAGTGATGTCATCAGTGATGTCATTTGAGATGTCATCAGTGATGTCATCAGTGATGTCATTTGAGATGTCATCAGTGATGTCATCAGTGATGTCACTGACCATGTCATGAATGATGTAATATGTGACATCATTAGCAGTGGATTGCGGGTCCGCGATATATAGTTAGTGCAACTAACTATATATGGAATTTCAATGGTTTTGTGCAAATAAAATAAGGTTTTTTAAATGCTAATCCCTAACTATATATGGTCTATAACCTATGGTTTTTTCAGTGAATTTTCAAGGTTTTGTAAATGCAAATTCCTAACTATATATGGTCTATAACCTATGGTTTTTTCTGTGAATTTCATTGGTTTTTTAAAAGCTAATATCTATAGCTGTAAAATATATTCTTTATTAAGTGATGTATCACGTAGCCCGTGAGACGCCTCATGATGCATCGCATAACTGTGACGTATCGTCTCTGTAGCGCAAACCAAACCCAAAACGTAAGCGCGCCAGAACACGCTTAAAGATATATATATATTTTTTTTTAACCTTAATTAGACAAAATCCACACGTGCACATATCACAAACGTTCAAAAAACACAATATGTCGGACTCCCGTTACGCTGCCGGTTAGCTGCCCGGTTAACGTACCAGGAAGCACCTTTACCGCGAAAAATCGCAATTTTTTTTTCTTATGCCCCGCAGGGAACTTTAATAGCCCCCTCATCAATCCTAGGGGTTCAGGAGGAGTCTGCCTTACCCCTTTCATTCATTTACACCTTTTTTTTTCCCACCTCTTGTCTCTCGATCCTACCGAGAGACAAGATGGCGGCCGCTCCGGACTGTTTACAATGTTGACAGCCAATCAGCTACTCCTCAGACTCCCGTTACACTGCCGGTTAGCTGCCCGGTTAGCTGCCTGGTTCGCGTACCAAGACGCGTCTCTACGGCGAAAAAAATCGGATTTTTTTTTTTTTGGGCCCCGCGTGGCTTTATAATATCCCCCTCATCAATCCTATGGGGTCAGAAGGGGTCTAGCTCGCCCTCTTTCCTTCATTTCCCCCTTTGTTTTGGTCTCCTCTTGTCTCTCGATCCTACCGTCAGACAAGATGGCGGCCGCTCCGGACTGTTTACAATGTTGACAGCCAATCAGCTACTCCTCAAACTCCCGTTACACTGCCGGTTAGCTTCCCGGTTCGCATACCAAGACGCGTCTCTACGGCGAAAAAATCCGATTTTTTTTTTTTGGGGCCCCGCGTGGCTCTATAATATCCCCATCATCAATCCTAGGGGGTCAGAAGGGGTCTACCTTGCCCCCTTTCCTTCATTTCCCCCTTTGTTTTGGCCTCCTCTTGTCTCTCGATCCTACCGAGAGACAAGATGGCGGCCGCTCCGGACTGTTTAGAATGTTGACAGACACCGGAGAGCCAATCAGCTTCGCTTCGCAAAGTTCCGATACGCGAAAAGTACGCGAACCGGAGCGCAGCCCGGAGCGCTGTTACAGATATATATCTTGTTTTAAACGTTAATTTCTCAAAATCCACTGAAGCACATATATTGAGACCTAGCAAAGGCACATCGGGCTAACAGTCCCTACAATTTTGCCAAGTTTCGTGGAAATCCATTCAGCCGTTCGGGCTAAAAGTG
Organism: Lissotriton vulgaris; assembly: GCF_964263255.1. Taxonomy (NCBI): domain Eukaryota; kingdom Metazoa; phylum Chordata; class Amphibia; order Caudata; family Salamandridae; genus Lissotriton; species Lissotriton vulgaris. Next base: position 2,005,792,281 of record NC_141689.1, on the reverse strand, counting down.
AGGCCAACCGCCCTATGGAAATTAACATGGGAAAAACACGTTTTGGGACCCCCCTTTTTTCTCGGCCCCCCCTTGCCGAACCCCCCCCAAATTTTCAGGGGCTGCTCAGAAACAAAATGTGCCATTTTCCTGAAAATTTCAGCCGATTCCGTCCACAAACGGCAAAGTTATTAGACATAGAATTTTCAGAAATCCCATAGGGAAAAAATCCTAACTATATATACCTACTGGCGACCGCCAGTAGGTAATATATATATATATATATATATATATATATTGCAAGCTTGTTCTCTGTCAGCTTCCCCTCACTCGTGACTGGGTGCTGTTCAGGCGGGGTGACGGACACGACGCTGGTCCCTCAGACCTAAGGTATATTTTGTACAGAAAGTACACAATACTCGCAGGGACGAGTCCAATAGTCTTTATTGGGCTAACACACTCATAGATGCGTTTCGGCTACCGCCTTTGTCAATAGAGGCCGGCGCCACCATTAGGCAGAGTTTAAATACATCCATTCATTAACATAAAGAAAGGACACATTTCTTCCTTCAAAGAAGGCCACCATTACTAAGTGGTAAATCCAGTTTGAATTCACTGTTTGATATATCACGCTCCAATTTCTTCTGGGAAACCAAAAAGAACTGACTGCACACCGTGACGTGGAAAATAAAGACGGGTTTATTGATCCGTTAACTCAAACAGGACGCGTTTCGGCTTCGCGCCTTCTTCTTGCTGTTAGGCACATCTTTCCACAATGATCTTTGAAATAAAGTTTAAACAACGTAATCGACGTGTATAATCAACATAAATAATGCACTTTTGTATATATGTTACAATGTCACTGGATGATGTCATCAGTGATGTCAAATGAGATGTCATCAGTGATGTCATTTGAGATGTCATCAGTGATGTCATCAGTGATGTCACTGACCATGTCATGAATGATGTAATATGTGACATCATCAGCAGTGGATTGCGGGTGCGCGAAATATAGTTAGTACAACTAACTATATAGGAGCAATTTCAATGGTTTTTTAAATGCTAATTCCTAACTATATAAGGCCTGAAACCTATGGTTTTTAAGTGAATTTGCAAAGTAATATGTATATATTACCTACTGGCGGTCACCAGTAGGTAGTTATAGTTAGGATTGTTTTCCATAGGGAATCCGCAACATTCTATTGGGAATAACGTTGGTGCCGGTTGAGGAATCTGCCTGAAATTCTCCTCAAATTTGCCTTGCTGCGCTCCGCTCCTTCCCTGAAAGTTACGGGGGGATTCGTCAAGCGGGGGCCGAGAAACAAGGGGGGTCCCAAAACGTGTTTTCCCCATGTTAATTTCCTTAGGGCGGTTGGACTCACTTTTAACCCCAACGGCTGAATGGATTTCCACCAAACTTGGCAAAATTGTAGGGACTGGTAGCCAGATGTGCCTTTGCTATGTCTCAAGATATGTGCTCCAGTGGATTTTGAGTAATTTAGGTTAAAAAAATATATATATCTATAAGCACGCCCAGGTACGCGCACCGGGGCGCGCACCAGTGCGCTAAGCGAGTTCGCGCGCGGAAAGCTGATTGGCTCTCGGGTGTCTGTCAAGATTCCAAACAGTCCGGAGCGGGCGCCATCTTGTGTCTCAGTAGGATCGAGAAACAAGAGGTGGCAAAAACAAAGGGGGAAATGACCAAATGGGGGCAGGGTAGACCCCCCCTGACCCCCTAGGTTTGATGTGGGGCCATAAAAGGGCCCCGCGGGGCAAAAGAAAAAAATTTCGATTTGCGCGGGGGGAGCGCCCGGTATGCGCACCGGGGAGCGAATCGGGGAGCGTACCATGGGGAAAAAAGAATGACAGATTTTTTAAAAAATGTAGCATTTTGTTTTATAAATTGGAGGTAGTTCGAAAAAGAACTGTTATTTTATTCTTTTTGTTGTTTTATATATTTTTTATTGTTTTTTGGAACATTTTGTGCTTTTTTTGGCTTTTATGAACAATTTTATATTTTTTTGTTATTTTTATGGGGACAAACAAAAAACAGGGAATTGTAAACGGCTCAACTGGAGCAAAAAAAAATCAGGAAAAAATTAAGGTTTTTTTGGGCAATTGTTGTTGTCACCAGCACGGTTGATGAGTTTAATGCTTTGCTCACCATAGGTAAATGTTTTTCCACAAAATATACAAACGATTTTGTATTGTCCAAACTGGGTTTGTATGTTTGGGACCATCTCCCTTGTCTCTGGACCCGATGGAGTGGGTTGCTTACTTTGGGAGGTGCTGGGAGAAGATTGGGGAGGGTTTCTGGTCATTTCTCGGACCTCTGCCGCAGCATAGTTGTTAGGGTGCCGGCGTTGCATGTGGCGAACCATGGTGTTATTGCCAAAAGAGTACTTTTTGTTAGGGTTTCCCCTGGAAAGTACAGTGCCACAGATTAGACAAGTAACCTTTGGCGCATTTACTTTCTTGAGGTCCTTTGGGATTGAAGAAAACTCCCAGATAATGTGCTCCTTTAGCTTATATGGGGTAGTATCTTCAGGCAGGAACCTCCTCCTCTCCTCCTCCTCCCCCTCCTCCTCTTCTTCTTCCTTATCTCCACCACTGTGGTGTTGTGGTGGTCCTTGTGGCGGTGGTGGTGGTGGCTGAGATGCTCCTGCTGCTGCTGCTACTGTAGCCATTTTTCAGTACAAATTGGTACTAATAGATTTCCAAACAGGTCTTCCTCAGTCAAAGGACAAAGTGAGAATAAGGAAAAAAGATGGGGGCTTTCATCATTTGGAAAACAAAACTGTCCTGAACCAATGAAAAGTGTTATTTTCAGGTCACATGACCCGGGCTTTCATCATTTGGAAACCAAAACTGTCTTAAACCAATGAAAAGTGTTATTTTTAGGTCACATGACCTGACGCGCTACGCGCCCTGGGGCGCGCCCCGACGCGCTTACGCTACGTGCCCCGGGGCGCGCCCCAGGGCGCTTATGTAGTGCGATCGTATGCGCTCGAGTGCTTCCGAGTGCGCTTACGCCGTGCGTATCACACAGACGCAGCTACGCGATACGTCACGATGATGTTTTCGTTCGCGGAATTAGCGCTAACGGGACGCTCACCGGTACGCGCACCGGGGCGTGCCGCTAGACTGCGCTTTCCGGTGCGCTCACTGGTACGCGCACCGGGAGCGCTCCGGGGCAAAAAAAAACCCACGAAAAACCCATGAACAATATACATAAAGAAAATAGTATTACATAAATATACACTATAGGATTCATTATAAAAAATATTAAATTTCATAGTTATTTTAATTTTCTATTAAAAAACCTTTGAAATTCACTGAAAAAAACATAGGTTTGAGGCCCTATATATAGGAATTAGCATTTAAAAAACCAATGAAATTCACTGAAAAAACCATAAGTTTCACACCAGTTATAGTTAGGAATTAGCATTTAAAAAACCTTTGAAATTCACTGAAAAAACCATTGGTTTGACACCAGTTATAGATAGGAGTTAGCATTTAAAAAACCTATTAAATTCACTGAAAAAACATAGGTTTCACACCAGTTATAGTTAGCTGGAAATTTTACTGACATAAAACCATTGAAATTCCCAAGTTATAGTTAGTTGGACTCACTATAACTTGCGCGCCTGCAATGCACTGCTGATGACGTCACATATTACATAACTCATGAAATGGTCAGTGACATCACTCATGACATCACTGATGACATCTCAAATGACATCACTGAGGACATCACTAATGTCATTTTAAATGTAATGTAATGTTTTTAGTGAATGTGTGTCTTTCTGAAAAATAAATATGTTTAGCAAAAGTTAAAGATATTTTTAACAATTTCTCCAATAAAACTGTCACTGAGCCATCCGACCTGAATGATGGTGTTACATTCCCCAACTCCACTCTGGAGGAATTTAGTCCGCTATCTCAACTCTATATAGGAACTCATGCACACTGTTAAATCAGGATCACCTCAGGATCAGTGCCCACCAACAGTTCTTTAAATCTGTATCCAACTCGATAGCTCCAGTGCTTACTAACATCTGTAGTTCCATGTTTCAAACGGGGGATCATCCTTCAATCTGGAAAAAAGCCATTGTAAAACCTTTATTAAAAAAACCAAACCTCAATCCATCAGAGCCCAAAAGTTATTGCCCCATTGCCTCTCTCCCGTATCCATGTAAAATATTTGAAAAGGTAATGAACATCCAGCTGGCCAATTACATCGACCAGAATGACATACTGGACAACACCCAGTTTGGGTTCAGGAAGGGCCACGGGACAGAGACTGCTCTGATAAAGGCGGCGGAGGAGATCAGAATGATCATGGATCAAGGTGGCGCGGCGGTCCTGATATTATTAGACCTGTCTGCAGCTTTCGACACGGTCGATCATACCATTCTGATTGACCGTGTCGCTGCCATAGGCATTCAGGGCAAAGCCAAGGCACTTCTGGCCTCGTTCCTTGCTGACAGAGAGCAGTCAGTGAAGATGGGGAGTTTTTACTCGCCCGTTTTCTCTCTGCAGTGTGGAGTCCCCCAGGGATCCTCGCTAAGTCCGACACTTTTTAACGTCTACGTGTCGGACTTGGCGAGGGTAATTAAATCATATGGAATTGGGTTGACTTCATACGCCGATGACACCCAGTTGGTCCTGGCGATACATAAAAATGGAGTAGCAGTGGCTACGAAGGAGGGTATGAGAGCTAGCAGTCTGTGGATGGATCAGAACTGCTTAAAGTTAAATTCGGACAAGATGGAGGTCATGATATTTGGTGAACTGACCCCGTCTTAGTCCCCAGTATGGTGGCCTTCCGATTTGGGCATCCCGCCAACACCAGTTTCCAAGGTTAGAATCTTGGGGGTTCTATTTGACAACAAGTTAGCATTTACCAGTCATGCTAACGCAGTAGTCTCAGCCTCTTTCTACACGCTGAGAATGGTGAAGAAACTGTTACCGTTTCTCCCTTCTACGGCGGGTAAAACCCTTATGTCCTCTTTGGTATTGTCCAAAGTGGACTATTGTAATGGACTGCTGCTGAACGCCCAAGAGCAAGTTTTTAACAAACTACAGCTGGTTCAAAAAGCAGCTGCAAGAATTCTGACCAGTACCCCTAAGTTTTCTTCCATCTCACCTGTTATTCGTCAACTTCACTGGTTGCCGGTGAGAAGTCGCACGAAGTTCAAGGCCTTGTGTATCACGTACAAAGCTATGAACGACATAGGACCAGTGTTCTTAAAAAAGGCCTTGTGTGTATATAAGCCTAACCGAGCATTACGGTCCTCCTCATCCCAGCTTCTCCAAATTCGACTGACAAAAAAAGCTACGTGGGGAGATAGACGTTTTGTAGTTGCAGCGTCCAAATTATGGAACTCACTACCTGATCACATCAAACTCAGCCCTTCCTTGTTAATATTCAGGAAACAGGTGAAAACTTGGCTTTTCAATCAGTAACACTGACAAGGATCCTCTCTGCAATTGTAGGTATCAGCGCCGAGACACCAATCGGTATTTGTGCGCTATATAAGTTTTATAAATAAATAAATATATATATATATGTATATATATATCTCGCAGTTTCCGTATCAGCAAACACAAAACTACGATCCAGGTAGTCAAGAAAGATACGGACACGGACCACAGATTCGTGTTTCTTCTTTATTTTTTGTGCTTAAGCGTCACGACGCGTTTCGGTCCCGCCTTGGACCTTGATCACATGACGCAGTGTAAAAAATCACATTGGTTTAAATACTATGCAAGCAGTGATGACATCAGCACAGTACAATAGGTAAACGTAACCATAGACATGGAAGAGTTCGATTAAAAGAAAACCACAGTTCATTCAATGCCTTGACTCGATATGTCAATTGAAAGGTACATAAAACCAATGTTGATTAAAAGAGATTTTTAACGTGATAAAGTGCAATATTGAACATAAATAGAAAGTAAAATTTTTAGACAAAGGGCTAGTGCAAGTGCAAAACAGGTAACCTCTCATAGGTGCGCAATGATGTCTACAAGAGTGATCACAATTTTGAGCCCAAAATTGGTCAGATGTTATGCGCAAAGGTATTTCGGATGACGGTATAAATACCCGAAATGTCCCATCACTAAAGATGAACATATAAAAAAAGGGATATTTGGAGCCCCAATAAAAATAGTTTGACAAATCAGTTTCAAATGAGGATAAAAGTCCATTGTGTTATAGTCAACCAAGAAAGACTAAAGTATATATAACCACACTCATTAAGCAGTTACATGGTCCGAGTCTCTGTATTCTAACAGTGGTATCATCATCATTATTACACTCTTGTTGTGGCTAATCTAGTTACGAAAGGTATGAGGTTATCCACATTTGGAAAACGCAAGGATCTTCATAGGATGATCTCGTGCTAATGTGTATACATACTCATGACTAATAAAATTCATAAATACATCCTAAAATTCATATAAATATAAATATCAATATAAATATGGATAAAAATAGGACTAAAACTGCATACACATTGTATAGACAACCAACAATATATCATAAATGCCAGCCTAGGTTGTTTTTATATAAATGAGGTGACTGCTAGAATACCGACATCTATTGAGTTTAAATAATGAGGTGTTTGGATTTGATCACACAGAAAAACATATGTACTTATGTATGCCAGTAAATCTAACATGAGGAGGATTACAAGCAAGTGGATAAATCCTCCGTCATATTTAGGCCTGTTGGTTGTTTGGTATTGAGCTCCAGGATATATCTCGTTTCTAATTGACGTAGTTTTTCCTCACGGTTACCTCCCCTTCTGCTGGCTGGTACCCAGTCAATTACAAAGAAACTGAGCGCATTATTTATGTTGATTATACACATCGATTACGTTGTTTAAGTGAAAACTTTATTTCAAAGATCATTGTGGAAAGATGTGCCTAACAGCAAGAAGAAGGCGCGAAGCCGAAACGCCTCCTGTTTGAGTTAACGGATCAATAAACCCGTCTTTATTTTCCACGTCACGGAGTGCAGTCAGTTCTTTTTGGTTTTCCAGAAGAAATTTGAGCGTGATATATCAAACAGTGAATTCAAACTGGATACACCACTCAGTAATGGTGGCCTTCTTTGAAGGAAGAAATGTGTCCTTTCTTTATGTTAATGAATGGATGTATTTAAACTCTGCCTAATGGTGGCGCCGGCCTCTATTAACAAAGGCGGTAGCCGAAACGCATCTATGAGTGTGTTAGCCCAATAAAGATTATTGGACTCGTCCCTGCGAGTCATGTGTACTTTCTGTACAAAATATAGCTTAGGTCTGAGGGACCAGCGTGGTGTCTGTCACCCCGCCTGAACAGCACCCAGTCACGAGTGAGGGGAAGCTGACGGAGAACAAGCTTGCGGTCGCCAGTAGGTAGTTATAGTTAGGACCTAGTTTCCATAGAAAAAGTGTTTATGCTTTTACCAATAACTTTAGAGCCGGTTGATGAATCTTCGCGAAATTTTCAAAAAAATTGGCCAGCTCCGGTCAGCTTCTGTCATTTTGGGGTGATTTATCATGCAGGGGCTGAGAAAAAGGGGGTCCCAAAATGCATTTTCCCTATGTTATTCATACCTCGCTGAAATAAAAGACTTTCGATGCAAGCTTCCTGAGTGCCTGTATTCCTGTTGGAACTAACGGAATTGGTAGCGCAATGTATATATATATATATATATATATATATATATATATATATATATATATATATATATATTCACTGAAAAAACCATAGGTTATAGACCATATATAGTTAGGAATTAGCATTTACAAAACCTTGAAAATTCACTGAAAAAACCATAGGTTATAGACCATATATAGTTAGGAATTCGCATTTACAAAACCTTATTTTACTCACACAAAACCATTGAAATTCCATATATAGTTAGTTGCACTAACTATATATCGCGCACCCGCAATCCACTGCTGATGATGTCACATATTACATCATTCATGACATGGTCAGTGACATCACTGATGACATCACTGATGACATCTCAAATGACATCACTGATGACATCTGAAATGACATCACTGACAAAGGGGGAAATATCGTTATCCTGGATACTAAGGATTATATTCAAGAAGCGGAATGCCAACTTAATGTCCAACAACATTACAGCAAGCTGAAAATTAATCCTATAGGGAAAATGATGTCCGACTTGAAGCAACAACTAACACTCTGGCAGGCAAAAGGACTGATTAACGAAGAAGAGCGGAAATATATGACTGTAGAGCATCCAATTACCCCATGTGTGTATTTCTTACCAAAAATCCACAAGACACTCACCCATCCACCGGGAAGACCTATTGTGTCCTCATGTGATTCATTGTATGAAAAAGTCTCAAGGTATGTGGATAATTTTCTCGCTCCGATTGCCCAAAGCATGCCATCATATCTAAAGGACACCGGAGACTTTCTGAGAATCCTAATGGATATACCATGGAATCCTAAATATCTCCTAGTGACAATTGACGCCGTGTCACTATATACCTCAATCAGGCATGATATAGGCTTAAAAGCTTGCAGGTATTTTTTAAATGAACGTAACATCAAGGAACTGCAACATACAAATATGCTCCTGAAAATGATAGAGCTATGCCTGACAAATAACGTATTTCTATTTAACAGCGAGTTGTATAAACAAGAATGCAGCACGGCCATGGGAATTTCTTTTTCTCCCAATTACGCCAATATCACCATGGGCTATTGGGAAAAAATGCTAGTATGGAATAACTATGAACAAGAAGAACTTGACCAAATTACATTATGGGTCAGATACATTGATGACCTTTTCCTCATTTGGAATGGGACTAATGCACAGTTTCAAGAGTTCTTCATCAAACTGAATCAAAATGAGATAGGACTTCAGTTCACATGTGCAACCAATAGCAAGGAGATAGACTTTTTGGACACTAAAGTCTATGTCTCAGAAGGAAAACTGGAAACCACGTTATTCCGCAAAAAGACAGCCACCAATAGTGTCCTCCATGGGACCAGTTTTCACCCAAAATCTTTGCTAAGAAGCATTCCATACGGAGAATACGTCCGACTAAAGAGAAATTGCTCGAAAGTAGAAGATGCGGAGAGGAAAATCCATGAAAGTAAAATCAGATTCCAATCCAGAGGATACAAAGACTATGTATTAAACAACTGTAAAAAGAAAGTCGACAAAATCAGCAGAGCAGAAACACTAATTGAAAAAGAAAAATCCCCACAAGACAAGGATCCTCCGAGATTCCTAACCACTTACAATAATGAGAGTGGATTGATTGCAAAAAAATTGAAAAAGTATTGGCATTTAATAACCAGCGATCCAGACATTGGGACACTAGCTGGAAAACATCCCTCCATTACATACAAAAAGAACACTTCTCTGCAAAACTTGCTAGTAAAAAGCCACTTTCAGATGCAAGAACAACCGAAATGGTGGACGGAACAGAATGTGGGCTTTAAACCATGTACCTCATGCAAAGCCTGCAAGATAGGTAAAAAAATGAAAAATGTAATGGAGCCCAACGGAAAATATATGCCAATCAAGCAATACATTACATGTACATCCAAGATTGTAGTTTATGCAATTGAATGCAAATGCGGCATGAAATACATAGGTTCAACAACATGTATGTTAAAGAAAAGAATCTTGGAGCATATCCGTGCTGTCAAAAATTCCAATCTACTGTACGCTACAGCCAAACATCTGAAATCTTGCCAAAATGGGGATTGGCGAGCCATGAGTTTCTATGGACTAAGAATGCTGACAAAACTTGAAAGAGGAGGAGACACAGTACGTCTCTTAAGACAAATGGAATCCCGTCTCATAATTCAATTCCGAACCAAACATCCTAGAGGCATGGACTTTGGAGAAGACCTCCACATACATCTGGAGTGATGCAGTACCCAGCATGAACTTTGATGAACTGGAATAAGGGTACTATACCCTAAAATCATAGCATTATGAACTGTAAAGCAAAAAGCCCTAAGTGAGAATAACTTAAGATGCTTTGAGTACTATACTCATACAATTATAGCACACCAGTCCTTTGTTTTAACTTTATTTTTTTTACTGTTTGCAAAATATTGCTTGTTGAACTACATATCCCATAATGCCACTTAATGGCTAACATGGGGCAGTATATAAACCAAAAGCAAAAAAGGACTTACTGACCGTGAAAAAAGCCGAAAGAAAGAAAGAAGAGGTTCATCGTATTATCACATGAACGATATCATCAGTGATGTGATCAGTAATGTCAAATGAGATGTCATCAGTGATGTCATCAGTGATGTCATTTGAGATGTCATCAGTGATGTCATTTGAGATGTCATCAGTGATGTCATCAGTGATGTCACTGACCATGTCATGAATGATGTAATATGTGACATCATCAGCAGTGGATTGCGGGTGCGCGATATATAGTTAGTGCAACTAACTATATATGGAATTTCAATGGTTTTGTGTGAGTAAAATAAGGTTTTGTAAATGCGAATTCCTAACTATATATGGTCTATAACCTATGGTTTTTTCAGTGAATTTTCAAGGTTTTGTAAATGCTAATTCCTAACTATATATGGTCTATAACCTATGGTTTTTTCAGTGAATTTTCAAGGTTTTGTAAATGCTAATTCCTAACTATATATGGTCTATAGCCTATGGTTTTTTCAGTGAATATATTTATATACATACATATATAAACATATATCATCTGTATATCTATATAAATACAAACATAAATGCATGCATACATATACTTATATGCATACAGATGCATGTTATTTACATGAAAGTTGAAAAAACACTAATAAAAGCAAATCTAAAAAGCCACCTCATTACAAACAGAATGGCTTTAACTTAAACGAGGGCGAGATCTATTGCATTTTCAATGCTTGTTTACTTTGGTTCCATCAAGAAGGCATTCAGATGTGTCACACATTTGCCATAAATTCTGAATGTTAGCACTTTAGTTGCACATTAGATCACTGTAGTAAAGCTACTGCTCACCATGCGCATGTCAGAATTTTTTTAATGAAATAGAAGAGGATTTGAGAAGTCACTCAAAATGATCCCTAATTTTTCTTTCTGAAGCACTGATCATACTTTCTATGGCAAAATTAACCCCCTCATGTTGTTCCTTTTTAAATTGAGTGTTTTCAGACTTACCACTTCATTCCAATCAAGATGGCTTCTGGTGTGCCATACTTTTGTCATAAGTAAGACTGTTAGCGCTCTAGTTGTTCTTTAGAACACTCTGGGACATTCTGTCATTAGGCTATACTTGGGCTACATCTGGGTGATATTTGGGCTACATTTGGGCTCTTTTGTCTCTGGTGGCCATTTTGGGAGACTGCATGTCAGAATTTTTTAATGAAATAGAAGAGGATTTGAAAAGTCACTCAAAATTTGCCCTAATTTTTCTTTCTGCAGCACTAATAATACCTTCTATTGCATAATATACCCCCTCATTTTGTTCCTTTTTAAATTAAATGTTTTAAGAGTGACCACTTTATTCCCATCACGATGGCTCCAGGTGTGCTATACCTTTGTAATAAGTAGGACTGTTAGCGCTCTAGTTGTTCTTTAGAACACTCTGGGACATTCTGTCATTGGGCTATACTTGGGCTACATCTGGGTGATATTTGGGCTACATTTGGGCTCTTTTGTCTCTGGTGGCCATTTTGGGAGACTGCATGTCAGAATGTTTTAAGAAATAGAAAAGGATTTGAGAAGTCACTCAATATGTGCCCTAATTTTTCATTCTGCAGCACTAATCATACTTTCTATGGCAAAATATACCCCCTCATGTTGTTTCTTTTTAAATTAAATGTTTTAAGAGTTACCACTTTATTCCAATCAAGATGGCTTCAGGTGTGCCATACCTTTGTAATAAGTAGGACTGTTAGCGCTCTAGTTGTTCTTTAGAACACTCTGGGACATTCTGTCATTGGGCTATACTTGGGCTACATCTGGGTGATATTTGGGCTACATTTGGGCTCTTTTGTCTCTGGTGGCCATTTTGGGAGACTGCATGTCAGAATGTTTTAATGAAATAGAAAAGGAAACAGTTGTTCTTTAGAACACTCTAGGAGGCTGCAGTAGAACACAAAGGAATCAACTGACAGTCTCTGTCCTTGTTGGATGTACATGTTTTACTGAGAATGTCAGACTTCATTTTCACATGACTGAGAAAGATAATGTGAATTTACAGAAAATATGCTTTAAGTTTAGCTTATAGATCCCCTTCCAAACCACTGTGGGAAAATCATGAGATATTAGTTTTCTTTCAAACAATATTCATGATATCACAGCAGAAGGTTTTTTCACATGGTAAAATCACCTTAGAACCCACCACAATTCCTAAAACGAGTATGGTACCATCAACAAATGATTTATAATGTAACTAAAGTCCTAAAACCCTCTATTAACTAGAATGCTTTTTAATGAGGTGCTATCATGTATATTGGTCCCAAGATGGCTGCCAACACTTCTTGGATGAAGTGCTGACAGCCAATCAGATCAGATGTGTGGTTAGGCTCCGCCCAGATATATATCTTTTTTTGAACCTAAATTACTCAAAATCCACTGGAGCACATATATTGAGACCTAGCAAAGGCACATCGGGCTAACAGCCCCTACAATTTTGCCAAGTTTCGTGCAAATCCATTCAGCCGTTCGAGCTAAAAGTGAGGCCAACCGCCCTATGGAAATTAACATGGGAAAAACGCGTTTTGGGACCCCCCTTTTTTCTCGGCCCCCCCTTGATGAAACCCCCCCAAATTGTCAGGGGCTGCTCAGAAACAAAATGTTCAATTTTCCTGAAAATCTCAGCCAATTCCGTCCACAAACGCCAAAGTTATTAGACCTAGAATGTTTAAAAATCCCATAGAGAAAAAATCCTAACTATATATACCTACTGGCGACCGCCAGTAGGTAATATATATATATATACTTCACTGAAAAAACCATTGGTTTCACACACGTTATAGTTAGGAATTAGCATTTGAAAAACCTTGCAAATTCACTGAAAAAAACCATAGGTTTCACAGATGTTATAGTTAGTTGGACATTTCACTCATACAAAACCATTGAAATTCCCCCATTATAGTTAGTTCAGCTAACTATAACTCACGCTCCCGCAATGCACTGCTGATGACGTCACATATTACATCGCTCATGACATCACTTATGACATCTCAAATGACATCACTGATGACATCACTGATTACATCATCCAGTGTCTTTCTGAATTTTTTTTATACATGTATATCTAAAAGTCAATGGAAGAAAAAATGGGTAAATAAGTGGCTAAATGGATTTTTTTTTGTAAAAATTATTTTATAACTGACTTATTAAGTGTATCTTAGTAAATACATGTCTTAGCGAGTAATGTTTAAATATTTAAATATCTGTATCAGTGTCTCACTTTGTGTATAAGTGGCTGCATGGGTTGGTGAGTAGCTACATGAGTGTTTATATGTGTTATTAGTTGTGTTTTTTAATATCAGTATGAGTGTCTGTATGCTTTGGTGGGGAGTATTACTTAGCACATCGATGCATGAATGACTGACTCACTGTTTGTGTGTGTTTTGAAAACAGCATCTCTGCAGGGCTGTATGCGTGAATGAGTGTGTGTATGGGTGTGCTAGTGAGTGAATGACTGTCTCGATAGTATCTTTATGAGTAACTACATATGTTTTAAACTAGTAAATGTGAGTATTTATGTATATAAGTGAGTATGTGTGAGAGTGAGATATTGGAAGAGTTCCTGTATAAATAAGTACATTTTATTTTTTAAGTTATATTTCGTATTCTTAATGTAAAATAATAACAAATGTAAATTCAAAAATATTTTTTTATTAATTACATTTTTTTCAAGATATTAAAATTAAATTCTATATTATTCCTTTTTCAATTTTTTTGGTCATTGTACCGTATGCATACATAGATCGCACCTTCCTTTGAACATCTAATTGTACACTGCACGTATCTGCGCACACGTTGCAAATGCGATTTCACGTTACGCGTCGCATCAACGCTTTTGTGTGACGTCATGTACAGCGTCCCGTAAGCGTACGTCATCCGTACTCGCATCGTAAGAGCACGGTAAGCGCATCGTAAGCGTACGCAAAGCCATGTGACTTTAAAATTAGAGATTTGATTGGTTCACAACACTTCCTTTTCCAACTGTTGAAAGACCTCTCCCATTTTAATTTTAACCTGACAAGACAGTGGGTAGTTTGCGAGTCTGCAGCCTTTCTTATTTTTCACCTTATTCATCTTGCACTCAATCAACACATCATCCACACATACACACACCTACTAGCTGCCTTTTTTGGCTGGGGTTATCAATTATTCTTCAATTTCATATTGTTATTTAAAGTTAAGGCCCTTCATCGAGCCTTTTTGTTATAGCTACTACCCAGCCGAAGGTAGTGGGAAATTTGCGCACTTGCTACCTTTCTTGGCTGGGGTTATCAATTATTGTTCAATTTCATATTCTGATTCAAAGTGAAGGCTCTTTATCGAGCCTTTTTGTTGTAGCTACTACCCTGGCCGAAGGCAGTTGGAAATTTGCACACTTGCTGCCTTTCTTGGCTGGGGTTATCAATTATTCTTGAATTTCATATTCTTCTGTTTCAAAGTCAAGGCCCTTTATCAAGCCTTTTTGTTGTAGCTACTACACCAGCCGAACACAACACGAGATGGCAGGACTATGGAAAGCATCTAAATCTACAGCACAACATGCCAAAAAGAAATGCTTACTGTGTAAGTGACATTTTCCATCTGTAAGATGTAAGATCAGTCAAAGCAGTGTATTTGGTGTGTGGTATTTACAATGTGACGCATCTAGAAGGTGCATCACATTGTAAAGCCCTGCGCCAGAAGGAGGCTTTCCTGCGCAGGGGAGGTGGGGGGGGGTGTTTGGGTGGGGTGTTCTAGCGCAGGAACGCCTCCTAAAAGTGACTGAGTGAAATCTATAAAATGTCATTCAGTCACTTTTAGGCTTATGCTGCATCAAAACCCCGCACCTGCTTGAAGCAGGTGTAAGGATTAACACAGCATTGTGATCATAGGGCCCCAAAAGCATTGCTGGAGCTACGATACGCTTACAACGCAACTCAAGCAATGCGCCACCTCCACAGCACAGATACATCACATATCTGTGCCATTTTTGCCCTATACTGCACCACATTGTAAATATAGTGCATCCATGGTGGTGATGTCACAGTACACAATAACTGGCATATCTCTAGGGATGTACCACTTATTGTATATCTGCTGATTAGTGTTTTAATGTAGTGAATGCATTCTTTTAGAACAGTGTATAGATAAGCACATAGTGCTGTATGGCTCACTACAATACTGAAACAGAAGTGGATAGTGTTTGCTGGAAGATTAAGGATACAGACTGGGGAATTGAAGGTATTAAAGACAAGTTTGCTGGTGCATAGAACACTACATGTATAGTCTATAGGGGTTTGAAGCAACCATACCCTAAGGCGCACTTTGGACCATGAGTACTTAGGTACTGGCTGAATGATTACAATTCTGCAAGGAGAGTGTGTGGCTGAATGTATAGCAGCTTTACTTTTACAACTGTGTATATATAAGCACATACTGCTGTATGAGTACTTAGGTACTAAGTGGATGATTACAGTTCTGCAAAGAAAGTGCCTGACTGAATTTACAACAGCTTCAGTTTTACCACAGTACATATATAAGGAAATACTGCTGAATGGCTCACTAAAATATTGAAACAGTAGAGTGAGAGTGATTGGACAAAGTCTAATAATACAGACTGGGGAATTGAAGGTATAAAAAACAAGTTTGTACGTACATAGAAGATTGCAAAACAGTCCATGGCCTAAGGCATACTTTGCTTCATGATTACTTGGGTACTGATGGGATAATTACAGTTCTGGAACGAGAGTATCTGACTGAATGTAAAAGAGCTTCATTTTTAGTACAGTGCATAGATAAGGACATTCTGCTGAATAGCTCAGTACAATACTGAATCAGCAATCACAGAGAGTTTGCTGGAAGTGTAAGGATATAGACTGGGAAATAGAAGCTTTAAAACACAAGTTTGCCAGTGCATAGAAGAGTGCATGCATAGTCTATAGCGGTTTGAAGCAGTCCATGACCTAAGGTTCACTTTGCTGCATGAGTACTTGAGTACTAGCTGAATGATTACAATTCTGCAAGAAGAGTGTCTCAAACCATTATTATTATATAATAATAAATGTATTCTTGCAACATCTCATAATTTAATAGAGCTTCTAAAATAATTTCATCAGGTATTTCATTTCCCTGGTTATTTATTTATTATTATTATTTTTTTTGGAAAACCTTTATTGGTGATTCAAAGTACACAGCTATTCAGCCGTACATCCCGGAGGCTAGGCAGCATTGTAAAAGCAACGTAAAGGTGTGCACAAAACAGTAAAAGGAGCAGTCAGGTTTAATTTTATAATATGAACATGAACCTAAAGAACAAGGTGGGAACCTGAAAGGAACAAGAGGAAGAAAATAAGGGGGGAGGGGAGGGGAAAGGGAAAAAGATGGCAAGGCAAAAGAGAAAGGAAAAGCGGCAAAGCATATATCCAGGGGGATGAGTGGGAACTACAGCACCTTGAAATAAGCATATCAAAAAGAGCATACATTTGTGGGGGGAGAAAGAAACAGGATTTTAGTACGTGAAACTTGGGCGGAGGGAATAGCTGAGGTGAGAGACGAACCTCCAGCCGGACTACCTCAGGGGGCACACAAATATCGCCTCTATATGCATTCCATGCCCCCCAGACCATCCCCCACATCTTGGGCTTACCCCGAGCTAGGTAAACAGTTTTCTCACGGAGGATGCACCAGTTCATGTTGGATTTCCATAGACTCACAGAGGGGGGGGTCGGAGCACCCCATTTCTGAGCAATATCCCTCTTGGCCACCATGTTCCCTAGCGTGACCCAGCGGGTTTGAGCATTGTTGTAATCAGTCGGACCCCACACATTCAACAAGCAGCGTCTAGCTTCCGCAGGCAAATCAACACCAGTCACATCACGCATAACCGCATTCACCCGTTCCCAATAGGAGGCGATGACCTGGCACTCCCAAATGGTATGCATAAAGGTGGCCAGCGCACCACATCCTCGCCTACAAAGGCCATCCTGGGAAAGCCCCATATGAATCAACCTGGGGCCAGTGACGTAGACCCTGTGAAGCATTTTCAGCTGAACCAAGCGCAGCCTGACTGAAATTGCTACTTCCTTGGGGGAGGATACCGCACACTGCCAATCCTCATCGTCCAACTCAATCCCATCATTCACCCACTGATCTCGCACTTTCATCAACAGGTCCGTTCGAACATTTATCAGTTTTTTATAAGTCAGGGAGATGGCGCTATCCGGCATGTGGCCGTCTAGCACCCTGTCCTCCAGCGGGGATGACTCAGGAACTTTTTCACCAACAGGCAGGGTGGACGTAAGGGCGTGCCTCAACTGTGCATATCTGAAATATTCCGTGGCACCCAGTTGGAATTCAACCTGTAGAGCATCAAACGATTTAATTTCCCCTCTGGCCATCACATCCGCCACCTTGGAAATGCCGATGAGATCCCACCGATCAAACCCTTTTGAGTGCCACAACCCGCCCAGCAAGTCAGAATCGTAAAGGGGAGTTGCCATAGTGAGCCTACCCTTCCACCGCAGTGCCTTCGTAACGGCCCTCCATAGATGCACAGCGGTCCTGGTGGGACCAGTCAATTTTCGGTCCAGAGATCTAGAGTACAACGCTCTGTAGTACATCCCGTTGTTCATGAGCCAGCGATCCATGGCGTACCCCGGACTCACCGCCGGTCCATAAAAGCCATGATTAAGAGCCGCCAATTGGGAGGCCCAGTAGTACCGGCGGACATCGGGCAGGGCAATACAGCCATCATACCACGGAATGGTCAACTTAACTATGGCTATACGCGGCCTACCTTCCCACAAAAGGGTACGCTGCAACCCTTCAATCTCCCTGAAGTATTTGGAAGGGACTGGGTCCTGCGTGTTTTGAAGCGCGTATAAGAATCTCGGCAGGGACATCATTTTGAACAATGCCGCTCGGCCCAACAGGGACAGCGGCAATCTTTTCCAACACTCCACATCACGCCCGAGGCGTGCTAGGGGAGGGAGCAAGTTGTTAGCGTAGCGTGCCCGGGCATCCGTTGAAATATAGATACTCAGGTACTTGAAGCCCTGCTGCGAGACCTGTATCGCACAGCCCCTAGGAAGACGCAGAGTGTCTCCGCGAAGCACATATAGGTAGGACTTGGACCAGTTAATAACCAGGCCCGAGTATCCACCAAAGGTGCCCAGTGCATCGAACACCACAATCAAAGACCGACAGGGGGAGGTAAGGTAAAGCAGAATATTGTCCGCGTACAGCGAAACTCGATCCTCGAATCCCGGTGACCACTTGATCCCACTGATAGCAGGGTGAGTGCGGATCCAGGCAGCAAGCGGCTCAAGCGCAAGGGCAAAGAGGAGCGGTGATAATGGACAGCCCTGTCTAGTACCCCTGCGCAAGGCAAAGGAAGCAGACATCCGGCCATTGACCGTTATGTTGGCCAAAGGGGAGGAGTAGAGAAGCCGGACCCAACTGATGAAGTCAGGGCCAAACCCAAACTTGGACAGCACCGCCCAGAGATAGTTCCATTCAAGAGAATCAAACGCCATTGTCGCGTCCAGTGAAGCCAGGACAGTTGGCTCGCAGAGCATGTGCGCCCGCGCCATGACAGCGTGAAGCCTTCTAAGATTAAGGGCAGTATTGCTGTGGGGTATGAAGCCTGACTGGTCTGGATGGACCAGGTCTGCAATCACACCCACGAGCCGATTGGCCAGCAACTTAGCCAAGATTCTGGGTTCGGCATTCAGCAAAGAGATAGGGCGATATGATCTACAAAGGTCTTTAGGTTTCCTTCCTTATGAATGACCACAATGGTGGCCAAGCGCTGATCTAGTGGGAGTTCACCAATCTCCCGGGCTTCCAAGAACATACTCCTCAGGGGCACTGCGATGGTGTCTGCTTTGATCTTGTAAAGCTCCACCGGGAGACCATTGGGACCGGGAGCCTTTCCGGAGCGCAGGGACCGTATTGCAAGCGCCACCTCATCCGCCGTAATGCCCCGGTCCATGTCATCACGCTCGATGTCCGACAGGCAAGGGAGCTCAACCCTCTCCAGAAAAGAGGCCGAGTCTGATTCAATCAGGGCAGAGACTGAGGTGTAAACCGTCTCAAAGTAGTCGGCAAAAGCCGAGGCGATAGCATTGGGGTCAGTAACAACCACTCCGTCCTCGCCCAAAATCTCAGGTACTTCACGGGAAGCCAACTCTTTCTTATCTAACCAGGCAAGTAGCTTGCCCGCCTTGTCCCCGGCATCGTAAATCCTCCCTTGCTGTTCCCTGCCCATCGCCTTGGCAGCGTCAGTGGCAGTGGCTCCATATTCCGACTGCTTCAGGGAGAGAGCGTGTAACAGTTCGGGTGTCGGACCCAGCGCCAACTGGGAGTTCAGTCCTGCAATATCCGACTCCAACCGCACCATGTCCTCATCCCTTCGTCTGCGCACCTCGGCTATCAAAGAGAAAGCCTCTCCTCTCAGGACAGTCTTAAAGAACTCCCAGAGGGAAAGGGCTGACGTTACCATACCTGTATTCTCGGTGAAATATAGGTCGATGGCTTTAGCAAGGAGGTCTCGAGTCCTGGGGTTGCGGAAGTACCAGGGATTGACCGGCGCCACCCTAGTCACCGCCGCAATACCAAAGTCAAAGGATACCCAAACTGGGGAGTGATCCGATATACCTCTGGCCATAAGGCGAGCTCCAGAAACGGTCGATGCCTGAACCGCCGGAGTCAAAATGTAGTCAATTCTGGAAAGGCTACCGTGTGCACCCGAGTGAAAAGTGTACTGCCGCAGAGCGGGATGTAAAAGCCGCCAACAGTCGATAAGGCCCATAGTACTCATGAAGTCCGGGAGCCATGATTGTGCACAGCGCAGATCTCTGGACGGAAAACGGTCAAGGGTACCCGAAACCACAGAGTTAAAATCCCCACCCAGTATTAGCAAGCCCTCCGGGAGGCCCAAAATGGCGCCTCCGAGATCCTGAAAGGTAGTCGTCTGCAAGCCCGGGGGGACATAAACAGAAACTAAAAACCAGGGTGCGTCCCTCCCATCTGCTCACCACAGCCACATAGCGGCCCCTATCATCAATCACTTTGGACTCCACCTCCAGGGGAAGAGACATGCGCACCATAATCCCAACCCCCCGGGATCCCGAAGAGAACCCGGAATGGGCCACCATTTTGAACCCCTTTCTGTTTAGAGCCTGGCAAGTATTGCCAACGAGATGGGTCTCTTGCAGGAGGATAACATCGGGCACACAACATTTAAACATTTGTAACACAACCCCACGTTTAATACGATCCCCCAGCCCATTCACGTTCCAACTTAGCACATTTGAAGTCTTACCCCCCATCATCAAAGATGCCCCGTCCCATCCACCCTCCCCAGAAAGCAGCCACCGCAGCGTTGTAATCAGAACAATAATAGCCTTGCCATAAGAAAGGAGGGAAAGGAAAAGCAAAAGAGGAACACACAAACCAACCACCCCCCACCCTGCACCCCTGCATTAGACTAAAAAGCCCCCCAACTAGCAGTGTGCCTGTCGCCCCGTATAAACAAGCCTACAAAAAGCCCCCAGAGGAGAAAGGAGACATCCTATCACCCCGTGTTACCCTCCAAAGTTGAGAAAACAGGAGAAATAGAAAAAGAAAACAAAAGTCAGTGAATGATTGCATCCGCAGAGCCCTCCACCGAAAGAAGTCCAACGTGGCACAGTTTATTCCTGGGATCCAGGACCGCCCGACGCCTCTTCCGACAGATCATCAGGAGTAGTCCGTCGCTGAGGCAAAGTGTCCAGCCAGTCCCCAGCTGCATCCGCCAAGTCAAAAAACAGCGTTCGAGCGCCATGCTCTATTCGAAGTTTCGCTGGATAGAGCATGGAGTATCTCAGCCCCATCTCCCTCAGTCTCCATTTGACACCCATGAAACTTTGTCGGCGCTTCTGTACAGCCTGAGTGAAGTCGGGGAAGAAATTTACATCAGCATTCTGAAATTTCAACAGACCGCCACTTCTCGATGCCTGTAGGATTACATCTCGGTCTCTGTAGTTAAAAAGTCTGGCAATGATAGGGCGCGGGGACGCACCCGATTTTGGTTGGCCACCAGGCAGTCTATGAACTCTCTCCACTGAGAAGAACTTACTCAGGCCCCCGGGAGCCAAGTGCTTCACCACCAGTTCCTCCACAAACAAATCGGCAGCGTCCTCCTCCGCACCCTCCGGCACACCTGTAATGCGGACGTTCTGGTGCCGTGCCCGTCCTTCAAAGTCAACAAGCCGGCGGGCAAGCGTCAAATTAGCGGCCTTCAAATCCCGAACCTCCGTCTGTACATCAGACATGTCAGTAGTCAGACTCGACGTCTTTATGTCGAGTGACTTGACCCTGTCATTCGTCTTCCCGAGGTCGGCTCTGATGAGGTTGAGCTCAATCGTGAGGGTATCAACCTTGTGGGACATCACTTCATGTTGTTTGTGCATTTCGGCCTTTATGCCCGCAATGGCTCCCATCACATCCCGGAGGGTGGGTTCAGTATCTTCCGGGGCCACATCACGATGCGAGTCTTTGGTACGGCCGATGCGCCAGGAGAGCCTTTAGAGAGAGAGAAGCGTTCAGAAATGGTGGGCTGCGAGAGGGAAGGTTTCCTGCTGACTCTCGGAGGCTTCCCTTTGTCCGGGTCTCCTCTGCCCGCCATGATGGGCGACGGGGTCCGCGCGACCCGAGACGGGGTCAAGCCAACACTACCACCACCAGACGGTCAAAGTCAACAATCACCTCCACCGACCCTAGGGAACGTCAGGCCTCCAATCAGAGCAGTACGGTCATCGGCCCTTAGCAAGGCAGCTCATCCCCTCTCGAAATGCCACCGCACAGGAGCGCCTCCGCCGTCCCCACAATGCCGGGCTGTTATGGCGTCATCGTCACCAGGCTTCACGACGGTGTAACTCGGTACAGGAAGCTCGGATCTTCAATCAGAGAACGGGCGCCGCATCAGCATCAGCACCGCAACTGATTCCCACTGCCGTGGGACAGGATAGTTAACAGGATCGATACGGAGGATCGGAGGGTCTTTGGAGCTCCGAGCTTACGCGGCCATCTTGGTTGCCCGCGAAGCTCCTCTCCATTTCCCTGGTTATTAATTTCAAAAGTCATATATTCATACTCAATGTCATCTAATGCTTCCACAAAATCAGCATCCAAGGTTTCTTCTAGGAAATCACAGCTGATATCTGCAGACTCATTTGTTTCTCTTCATTCTCAGTACTTGTAAAAGGTATGTTCAGCTCTTCTATGACACTGTTACTGATTTCAAAACCGTCTTCCAAATTGCTTTGTTGATTTTCCATACTGAATTTTTTTATGATCTAGGTCCTTGTACAAAAACATAAACACTTCATTTTATCATTTTTCCTAATACAGAACACAAAACTAGCTTCCTCAACTATTTTGCCCTTTAAAAAATATTATACAAATACCATTCTCTATTACTTTATAAGATTATATAAATATAATTATTTATATGAATGTTCCGTTTTTAAATTTTCTTAAATTTTCAAACCAGTCACTCCTTATCACTATAGGAAAAAACTCAGGCTGTTATAATAAAATGCAGTACTAAAAAGAGTACAATATGTCTATTCACCTTATCTGTTCCAAACTAGTAGATGTTTTGTAGTAAACTGCAAAGAATACTGGTACACTCAGTATATATATATATATATATTAATTTTTTGAAATGTCTATAAAAGATACAAAGCATCTTTACACACTTAGGTACTCCATTCATGTTTTGTTACTTCAGCTCTGTAGATGCACATTCCATAGACCATATTTAACACTTACTTATACTTACCTTAAACATAATAAGTAATAAAAAAATTATATATTATAAAATAAGCATCTGTGGAAGACAAAAATAATATAGTTACAATATATCTTTTACAACAGAAAATAATTTTTAAAGCATTTTATTTGCCTTTTTTGCTGTTCTCAGAATATATTGAATTTCATTAAAAACAATGACTTCAATAGTACTCATCACATAACAGCGGGCAAAAAAAAGACAATCAATAAGATTATCTTAAAAAAAACATTCACCATTCTCAATAACAATCTGAAAATTAGAAATCAAACATATGTTAAATGTTTTTTTCGGATCACTGAAATAATATCGTGGACAAAATATCAACAAACAGAATATCGAGTTTGTATCTACAAACAGGTAAGTACAAAAATATCGAGTACAAAATATCGTTTACAAAAATATAGTTTAAAAAAAATCGACTTTATTAAAAACAGTGTTAAATTAAATTAATATTAAATTTTAATTACTAAAATATACTTAAAAATACTTAAATTAACTTATAATAACTAAATAATAAATGAAATTAATAAAAATAAATTTTTACAATCATATTTGTTAAAACATATATATATAGTCACATACTATAATTAAATAAGATACTATTATATTACCGTACGATAGCAGAAGTGTAAAAAATACTATTCCCACTCCAAAGAGCCACTACGTAAGGAAGGAAACCTCCTACGCTTCAGAAAGGGGTTGAAAACGTTGCTATTTAAGAGAGCCCTGTGAGCCACTTAGGCTAGTGGATGCCTTCTGCCTGTAGGTGATTGAGCGCGCTACAAATCAAAAATAACAATAACAACAATAACAAAGAGTGCAAGCATAGGGAAAGCATTGGATAGCGTAGGGGTTAAAATTACTATTCCCACTCCAGTGTGTGCAACAGTAGGGAAAGCGTTGAATAGCGTAGGGGTTAAAATTTCTATTCCCACTCCAGTGAGTGCAACAGTAGGGAAAGTGTTGGATAGCGTAGGGGTTTAAATTACTATTCTCACTCTAGTGGGTGCAACAGTAGGGAAAGCGTTGGATAGCGTAGGGTTTAACATTTCTATTCCCACTCCAGTGAGTGCAACAGTAGGAAAAGGGTTGGATAGCGTAGGGGTTTAAATTACTATTCCCACTCCAGTGGGTGCAACAGTAGGGAAAGCGTTGGATAGCGTAGGGGTTAAAATTACTATTCCCACTCCAAAGAGTGCAACAGTTGGGAAAGCGTTGGATAGCGTGGAGGTAAAAATTACTATTCCCACTCCAGTGGGTGCAACAGTAGGGAAAGCGTTGGATAGCGTAGGGGTAAAAATTACTATTCCCACTCCAGTGGGTGCAACAGTAGGGAAAGCGTTGGATAGCGTAGGGGTTAAAATGACTATTCCCACTCCAGTGGGTGCAACAGTAGGGAAAGTGTTCGATAGCGTAGGGGTTAAAATTACTATTCCCACTCCAGTGGGTGCAACAGTAGGGAAAAAGTTGGATAGCGTAGGGGTTTAAATTACTATTCCCACTCCAGTGGGTGCAACAGTAGGGAAAGCGTTGGATAGCATAGGGGTTAACATTTCTATTCCCACTCCAGTGAGTGCAACAGTAGGGAAAGGGTTGGATAGCGTAGGGGTTTAAATTACTATTCCCACTCCAGTGGGTGCAACAGTAGGGAAAGCGTTGGATAGCGTAGGGGTTAAAATTACTATTCCCACTCCAAAGAGTGCAACAGTAGGGAAAGCGTTGGATAGCGTAGAGGTAAAAATTACTATTCCCACTCCAGTGGGTGCAACAGTAGGGAAAGCGTTGGATAGCGTAGGGGTAAAAATTACTATTCTCACTCCAGTGGGTGCAACAGTAGGGAAAGCGTTGGATAGCGTAGGGGTTAAAATGACTATTCCCACTCCAGTGGGTGCAACAGTAGGGAAAGTGTTCAATAGCGTAGGGGTTAAAATTACTATTCCCACTCCAGTGGGTGCAACAGTAGGGAAAAAGTTGGATAGCGTAGGGGTTAAAATTACTATTCCCACTCCAGAGAATACAACATTAGGGAAAGTAAATACTTCATAAATAATTAAAAAATATATTATTGAATATCTATTAATAATTAATTAAAAATAAATAATATTTGTATACAATATAATAATTAATATATTAAATTTACTAATTAACAATAATTAATACTATTGATCACCTATTAATACTAATTAATAAAAATGTTTACAATTTATTATTTAATAATGACAAATTATTTAACAATTATTTGAAATTAAATAAATATAAATAAATGTAATTAATTAATTATTTATAATTTAATCACTTCCCACCCAATTCCCCTATAAACTCACAACCCGCTACAAAAACTAATTTCGTAAAATTTACATAATTACCAATTAATCAATTAATTAAAATTAATTACCAATTAAAATTTAATTAATTAACTATTATAAATTAATTAACTATTAATTTAAATTTACTATCAATAAATACATTTAAATATTTAATTAATTATAATTAAAATACTTCTCACCCTATTCCCCTATAAACCCACAACCCGCTACAGAATTAAATTACGCAATAATTATAAAAACAAAAATCATTAATAAAATTAATTATAACATAAATACACACTTTTCACACATATTATACCATAAAAATACACTATAAAAAATTAGATATTATTAAAAAATCGATATTTTTTACTATCTATATTTTTTACAGTCGATATTATATCACTTACCTTATAAACGATATTTTGGTCATCTATATTCTGTCCTGTCGATATTTTGTCCAGTCTATATTTAAAAGTCGATATTATGTCCAGTCGATATTTTGGAGTCGATATTATGTCTGTGCACCGTTTTTTTCTAAAAGCAATTTCATACGTAACTATCAGATATCTCAAACAATCTTAAAATAACAAAACTCTATCATTAATTTTCATACACTGCAAATAAAGTTATTTGTAAATATTGTTAAGGGTACTTACGCAGCCACTGGTTCACCCACTTGATTCTGTGTGTACTGCTCTAATGATAGCATGACTGTTTCTTGTTAGTACCAATGCTTGTTCAATGTAAAGATCTCCATGGTGGTAGCGTAGTTGCAATACCAATGCTCACACTGTATCGTGATTCTCTTTGGCAGTTCATGTTGTTTATTTGCTGCCACCAATGCCACAATGCTGTTGTTCAGTAACTATGCCAATGCTTGTTTATTTGCTGCCACCAATGCTTGTTATTATACAGCACCACACGCGTAAGAGCAAGGGGATGGGCTCCGCGTGCGGTGTATGCAAATGTTTAACCGTCACTTGTGGGAACCTATTTAAGCAGCGCACGCAAGCGTGACAATGCTTCGTCTCGTTGATTTTCTTCACGACGAGCGCTCCAGACCTTCTCCTCCTGGACTCCAGTTCCTGTCTCCTCATACCAGACCCGACCTCCTGCTTTCCCGTTCTCATCTCCCGACCCTATCTACCGCTCCCGCTTACCTGTTTCTCTCGGCCTTTTCCCTCGGCTCCTGTGGTTATCGGCTGTCGGCTTCTGAGGACCGTCGGAAGCCCGCGGAAACATCTCATCTTCCAGAAAATGCCTTCCAGGAAACGTGAACTCATTTACAAGACAAAGAAGAAGGACAGTAAGATTAGTACAGTAGTTTTAGTGATCGGACACTCAGCAGTACTGTTATTTACATAGACTTGGGATACTTATGGTAACAATCAAACTTTGGACAATTCCACAATATCGTAATAACCTGGAAGCAATTCATTGCAAAGTGTGATTTTTGATTCTTAAGAGTTTGTTTTGAAACAATGTGGGACAATATTGAAACCTATAGCACAGACAGGTTACTGTGAAACACATTGTTTTATCCTTGGTATTTTCTGAGCATTCAGCGTTTTCAAGCCATTTTAGGTTGCTGGTGCCTTTTGTTTTGTCTTTTCTTTCTTTTCATTACAGAACCCAGTTAGAAGTTATCAAGCTGGGTTTTCAGTCAGGTATGTGCATAAATGTTTAAGTAATTTTGTTACTTAAAAAACAACTAACCTCACTAAACTCTAAAAATTCAAAGAACAGCATTAAGTATTTTTCATTATTGCATTTTAAGGAGGTAGTCCGAAGTAAAAGTCAAACTGCATTACTCTTGACCCAGCGAGGTGTAAACAAGGGCCGCTTTTCTACATGGTCAGTATTATGTATATGCACTAGCTAATGAATATCACAATATCTGAGTCAATCTTCAAGAGTGTGGGTTAACTATTGTGTGCTGTAACACAGAATCACGTGCTGATGAGACATCGGCCCAGAACACTTCAAAGAGAAGCAACAGCTGGAACCCAGTGTTTTGTTTGTTTGTTTCTCTCTCCACTTCCCCTTTCCCTTGTGAACGAGTTTGCATAGCAAGAGTCTAACCATCCTTGCTGCATTGACTGGTTCTTGAGGGAGTTGGGACATTGCAGCATCAAGAGGAAACAACTGGAGTGACTTGCGTGATTGCGCATCAAATATATCCTGACAAAATATACAACAAATAGTTCTTAATGCTTTTATATACTTTTCCTCATGGCCAAATAGTATATCTCAAATTCTTACTTCAGAAGTTGTTCAATATTAATCCTCAGCATCTGTCTCCCACCTTTCTGATCCAAAACCACCGACATCATTTGCAACGTCGCCCAGGGCTTATCCCTCAACTTGACCCTATTCAACATCTACATGGCTCCTTCACACAAGTGGCTCGCCATCACAACCTGAACATTATCTGCTAAGACAACAACACCCAACTCATCTTCTCCCTCACCAAGGAGCTACATAGCACCAAAGACGTCGCCAACTGCATAAGGATCAACTCTGTAAATCTTAATTCGGACAAACACCTACAACAACTACATCCAAAACACCTCTGCTCAACTGATCATCAATGTCCCTTGCCGCAGACACATCATCCACCACATGAAAGACCTACACTGCCTCCACCTTGACAAGATGATAGCCTTAAAGCTCCTCACCCTCACTTAGAAACTACTCTACAACACCAGACCAACCTACCTTAACAGCAGTACGTTTAAAAACCAATTGACTATCATTACAATGCATCCAACCTTTCAGACATTTTAAATAAACAGTGTAATGTCCAGATGTTGTAGAAGGTCCATCATGAAAAATAATTGCTACAGCTACAAAAGTTCTTCCTGATATTGATAGTTGACTAGCTACAACCTTTTTAATTAAAGTTTCCAATTTTCTTCCATCACCTCTACAACATTGCAGCATTAAAATTACATACTGTCCATTTCTTTGTATAAATAATGTTGATGACATTTCTGAATTACATTGCCTACACTCCATGTTTTGACTAGATTGTTAAAAGACACTGATTCACAGTCAGGTAAAGTCAAATATATGAATCTTTCAGTGTCTAAGTTAGTGCTAAATGTAAACAAACAATTTTCACACTCATGTTGCCATTTATAAGAAAGGCCAAAAATGTTTTCAATATCTGTACCTTCATCTTCCAATGTAGCAAGGATATACATAAAAAATTCCTGACAATCTTGCTGAATATTCTCCGTAAATTGAGTAGAACCAGAACATATGTTCAAAACATTTCGAATATCAGAAACACTTTGTATTTTACTTTTATCACTACTACATTTCTCATAAACAGAATACAACAAAAACAGAATCTTTCTTCCTGATTTTCAACAATTTGCTGATGCAAACTTTCAAGAAGAAAAACATTACCAACTACATTAGCATTGCAGTTGACACCAGAACTATTTTTAAACTGATAACCAATATTCTCTTCAACACTGTCCTTCTTCTTTTTGCTTGCAATCACAACTTCATCTAGTTTTTTTCCTTTCTCTAGAGCTTCACTACAGATATTCTCAAATCTTCTTTTTCTACCTACCACACGCTTTTCAAAAACTGGATATTGACCTAAATTGGGTGCATATTCTCTTTTTAACCTATTATACTTTTTCACACAATTTTCATCTGCACTAATCTTTGTCTCATCAAAATCAATCAAATACAATCCAGATAAAGTTCTGACTCGAGATAAAACAACATATGCCATACCTTCTTCAAACACAGTACTTCCAATATTCGCTAAAGCACTATATACACTAAAACCTTGAGATTTATGAATGGTCACCGCATATGCGAAAGAAATAGGAAACTGTTTTCTGCTTACATACAAATCTTTTACAAGCAAAAACCTAGCTAAACAACGACTAAATTTGATTTTCAAAAATGCAATACCATCCCTATTTACATAATTAATGAAATGAACAATTTTACCCATTGCTCCATTTACTAAACCTTTTTCCACATTCAAATTACGTCGTAAAATTACTCTACAGTTTACACATGCATATACATTCTTTTCTACACCAGCAGTTTTACTTATCGATTTCTCTAAAGAATCCTATTTCCTCTTCAACTTGTCAGTCAAAATAATAGTGATTCCTTCATGTTCTATTTTATCAATAGCTTCCAATTTTATAATTTCTTCATTTTACAACTTTAACTTTTCTTCATTGAATATGGAACATTCACGCAGTGTTGGCATTAAGCAGATTACAGATTTGTTTTCTGCAATTCCCATATATATTTTCTCAGGAACAATATTTTAATTTGAAACAAATTGGAAAGTAATCGTCTCTGTAAAGCTTCTTTGCCATGTTTCGTCACTTTTCCAATTCTTATATCTGTAAGAATAGTTCCATAATCAGCATCATTTGCCTGTTACATATTTGTAATAGGTTCCTTATACTCAAAATATGACCAAATGTTAACATTTCCATTGCTCCCCAAAGACTTTCTGGTATCTTCATGCGCCAATGTTTTAAACACTGGTTGTCCTTTTACAGGAGTAAGTTGTAGTAGATCTCCAAAAACTATAACGTGTTTTCCTCCAAATAATACAACACACTCTCTTTTAAGAATTTGCTGCATTCTTAAATGCACAAAGGCAAGCATTAAGTTTGATACCATGCTTTCCTCATCAATAATAAGAAGTTTCCTTTTCTTCAAGACTCTTGAAACTTCACAACAAGCTTCTCCAGACAGCTTGTGGTATTACAATTTGTTTTCATGCTCTACTGGGAGCATTATTAAACGATGTAAAGTAATTCCTTTGATATCATGTGCTGCCAATTCAGTTGGAGCAGTGACAACACAAGACAAATGGAAAGGGGAGACCACTCGGTCCCCCCGAATGTATGGATGGGTGCCCCGATCCCCCGGGAAACCATTGTGGGCGGGGGGCGTGTCCCGGCTGGTATGCCCGAAGCGGCGTGGCTGGAACACGCTCCTCCCGCTCAAAAGGGGTTGTCCTAAACACCCGCCCGGAAGTCCGTGCACTGATGGGCGTGCTTGAGGCGGGGCCCGTCCTCCCGCACCTGGATAAATAGTGCGGGAATCCAACGAAGCTTTCTCTTGTTCCTGTACTCTGAAGGCTGCACCACTCATTGCTCCTGAGCCCTCAAGGGAACAAGCTGCACTTTTTTGAGAACTTGTAATCTTTGTCTTTCTCTTTCAGTTATCAAGGCGTGGTTGGAGATCGAGTCACCTTTTTAAATCAGGTCGGACAGACCGATCAAGGACATGCCTAGCAAGAAATCCGGAAGGAGCTCTGAGATGGAAAGGATGCTGCTCACGTTGGTGAACCAAGTGGCAGTGATGGACCGAAAGTTGGGTAAAGTTGACCGTCTAGATCGCGGCTTAGCGGCCATCAGGAAACAGGTGGAGGCCCAGAGTGCCCCCTTGGGGTGGCCTAAAAGGGTTATAGGACCGGCCTTGCCGAACGTCACCCCAGGGGATAAGGGTAAGAAGAGGAAGGGGAAGGCGGGTCCCAGCGAGGCCCCAGCTCCAGTAGTATCTCCACCGATTTCAGTCGCGCCAGCGGCCAGCCCGGTACCGGGACCGGATGGGGGGTTGCCTATTCCCGTGGTTATTACGCCACTGGGGGATGACCAGATGCCCCCGGAATTAGCCCTTCAGTTAGCAGCGGTGTTACCATGGCTAAAAAGAGGGAGCAGGGGGAGCAGAGGCTGCGGGAGACCCGGCCGAAGAAGCCAGAATAATTATCGAGCAGTTGCGGCAGGCAAGGGATGCCGGGACGGCGAATGTACCTTCTATTTCCCCGCAGGCTGCGACAACCAGGAGAAAACAAAGGATTCGGCTGGAAGCGCGGCAGAAGCTGGTAAGGTATCGTTACCGATGGTGGGGGAGGGTGCAGTACCCTCAAGGCGGGAAAGTTTAGCTCAACATGTTCCCATGGCTACGAAAGAGATGTTGTGGGCAAATAAGTATATTACCATGTTTTCACTGTTGACTGATCATCGTGAATTAGAGTATGCAAAGACCCAGAAACATTTGTGGCACCCCAGTGTATGGCGGGCCAAGATGGCGGAATTCAGGGTCGATGAGACGATGATTAACTGGATCAGGGCCTTCCCCATATTTGTAGCGATTATAGGAGAACGAACACCAGAGGTGTTGACTGATTTGGCATGTTATCAGAGTAGAATAATGAGTTTCCATGCGAAGTATGGGGGTGATGAATGGAAAGGCTATGATATTGCCTTTAGAAAAGCGAAGGAATTTAATGCGGCCTTGACATGGGATTGTTTAGATACAGTGTCCTGGCATGCGCAGCTCTTGCCAGGACCGGCGAGCGCTACAGGGGCAAGCGCGAGCGTCTCAGGAATATTCCCTCAGAGGCAGTCACAGCCCTTTCGGGCAAGCTATGGGGGGGAGGCCCAACCTAAGTTGGGCGGGAACGGAAGCAAGCGAGGGGTGTGTTGGGGCTTTAACAAAGGAACTTGTAGCAGGCCCCATGGAATGTGTAGGTTCCGGCATGCGTGCGCGGGCTGTGGGAATTCCTCACTCCCGGAAACCAGTTACCGATCAAAGGCCAATGGCGCAGGAGGAAAAGGGGGTCCCAAGCAGGATTGATGTGGTGCCTCGGAAGCAAACATCTTCGCCCATAGATATCTTGGCTTTGACCCCCTGGCTAAACGAATAGCTGATCATGCGTCCACCGGGACTCTGAGGAATGGCTTCTCATATGGCTTTAGGATCTCGGTGGGCAATTTTCAGGGGAGCTCTTCCTGTAGAAATCAGTTGTCGATTCAACACAACCCAACAGTTGCCGCCAAAAAGATTGCAAAAGAGGTTAGCCTGGGGCTGGCAGGACCATTTAGCGACCCACCAGTGGCTGA
Organism: Lissotriton vulgaris; assembly: GCF_964263255.1. Lineage (NCBI taxonomy): Eukaryota > Metazoa > Chordata > Amphibia > Caudata > Salamandridae > Lissotriton > Lissotriton vulgaris. The sequence continues at coordinate 2,005,760,046 of NC_141689.1, read as the reverse complement.
TTTTGTGTGTTCCCCATTGGGAGTGGTCCCGAAGAAGGATCTGGGGGAGTATAGGCTCATTCACAATCTGTCGGCCCCGAGGGGGGTTTTGGTGAACGAGGCGATTGACCCCGAAATATGCTCAGTGAAGTATGCATCGTTCGATGACGCTGTGGTAATGTTGAATCGCCTGGGCCCCGGGGCACTGTTAGCTAAGTCAGACATTGAATCTGCATTCAGATTGCTCCCAGTACATCCTCAAGACCAGCGCCTGCTGGGTTTCACGTTTCAGGGGAAATATTACATGGATATGTGCATGCCTATGGGGTGTTCGGTTTCATGTGCTTATTTTGAAATGTTTAGCTCATTTTTGGAGTGGGTGTTCATGAAGGCCACAGGGCACAAACACGTGTTGCATTATCTGGATGATTTCCTCTTTCTTGGCCCACCGGGCACTCGGGACTGCGCGCGGGCATTGCAGGACTTCTGCGTGCTCATGTGGGGTTTCGGGGTCCCGTTGGCACCGGGTAAGACGGTAGGGCTGGCTACCTCAATCGAGTTTCTGGGTATAGAACTAGACTCGGAAGAGGGGTGTTTCCGTTTGCCGTTGGAAAAGGTTGCCAAGTTTAGGGCTTCCCTGTTACAGTGTCTCCGAACGGAGAAAGTGACCCTGCACCAGTTACAACAGACAGTTGGTCAGCTGAACTTTGCATTGAGAGTGATACCGATGGCTCGCCCTTTCTCTCGATCCATAGCGCAATCCATGGTGGGCCTTAAGGAAGGACACCACCGTACTAGACTGTCGTCAGAGGTTCGACAGGACATGCTCATTTGGCTGGCATTCCTGGTGGACTTCAATGGTCGAGTGGTATGGAGCAAACCCCCAGCCTCGTCGGTGGAACTCGCCAATGGACCGACTCAGCGGGGAGCGTGGGGTTTGGCGCAATCTTCGGAAACCGGTGGTCGGCACAAACATGGCCGGCGTGGTGGCGAACAAGCGGCCTAACAGGTAACATTGGTTTCTTGGAATTATTACCCATCTGGGTGGCTTTGGTGGCATGGCAAGAAGACTTTAGGGACCGCTCAGTGGTGTTTTGGTCAGATAACATGACAGTGGTCGAGTGCATTAATCAGCAAGCAGTACGCTGCAAATGGATCTTACGACTGTTGAAAGAGATTGTATTACGATGCATGAGATTGAACGTACAGTTCAGGGCAAAACATGTGCCGGGTGTACTGAATAATGCAGCTGATGCACTTTCTCGTTCAAAAATGCAGGCTTTCAGGGATTATCTACCCACTGCGGAGCTAGTGGCGGCACCTTTCCCCGAAGCACTATGGCAGATCGGTGCCCCGGACTACAAAACCTCGTGGCAGCCAGTTTAGCGCCCAGGACGAGGAAAGCTTATGAAGGGGCGTTCCGTTTGTACTGCGCCTTTCTGGGGCCGGTAGTGGAGCATAGATGGGGGCGGGAGGAGTCCTTGCTCCAGTTTTTGGTTGCACTTCAGAAGGAAGGCCGATCGGCGGCAACCGCCAATAGGTACAAGGCCGCCATATCATTCATGGCACAGCTCCACGGGTTAAGGGACCTGACGGACTCCTTCTTAGTCAGGAAAGCCCTCCGCGGCTGGCGGCACCTGGAGGGTCGCAAACAGGATAACAGGCACCCGATCGGGTTTGATAGATTGACCACCTTACAGGCGAAACTGGACGAGACATGCTCCTCGCCCAGCGAGGTAATACTATTCCGAGCAGCTTTCGCATTGGCATTCTATGGGGCCCTGCGGGTGAGTGAGCTTGTGGCAAGGAATAGGAAAGATGTGGAAGGAGGTCTACGCAGGGATCACGTCCAAGTAAGGGGGATTCTCTGCTGATCTCGATAGCCAGGTCAAAGACGGACCAGGGGGCCATGGGGAATAGTGTAGTGTTGCAGCGCGCTCGGGGGAATCCCGGTTGTCCAGTGAGGCATGTGGAGGCCTACCTGAAGCAGAGGTTGACAACATGGGGGGGGGCCCTGCTTAGACATATTGACGGCACCCCTATGACAAGATTTCAATTTCAGAGGGTGCTGGCAAGTACGATTGCCGCAGCGGGCTTGAACCTGTGTGATTTTGGGACCCATTCATTTAGAATAGGGGCTGCTACGGAAGCTACGGCTCGGGGTCTGCAGGCGGACGAGGTGAAACAATTAGGCCGCTAGTCCTCGGATTGTTTTAAGAGATATGTGTGACTGCACATGTTGTAAAAGACTGATGAAAATGCACTCACGCTTGTTGTCTTTTGTTTGGATTACAGTTTCGCGAGCCTGTGACGCGGGGCGGAAATTGGGACCGGGCCAGCATCAGCTGACCGGCGGGAAGGGATCATCGACTGGAGATCAAGTGGTTTGGGTCGTGGGCCACTCATACGTGAGGCGTGCCGGGGACATTTTCAAAGCAGGTGATGCGATCCACTCATCTGAGGAATATGGGTTCAGAGTGACCTTCCATGGGAAAGGCGGCCTCTGTATTGACCGATTGCAAAATTTTGTGGAGGAACTCTTAGGGCGGCACAGGTCACCGCCATCTGTAGTCATAGTGCACGTGGGGGGCAATGACTTGGTGAGACTGGGAAGACGGGTGTTAGTTGAGTACATACTGTCTGTAGTTAGCTGGTTAGCCAAAAGGCTCCCGGGGTGTACGATAGCCTGGTCCCACATGATTCCCAGGAGAATATGGCGGGGGGGTTTGTCTGTGACAGCGTTGAACCACTCTGTAAAGAGGGTCAACAACAAAATAGAGAAACTGTTTCGCTCAGCTCAACTCCAAAGCATTTTGCATGGGTGTATCAGGGGCGATCACTGTTATTTGAATGATGGGGTGCATCTGTCCAGGGCTGGGAATGACTTACTGATAGGAGACTTCGTAGCTTGGCTAGTGGGTTGGAGGAGACATGATCTGTAGGAGGTGTTGGGGGGCCAGATAGTCGGTCAACTATCTGGCCTTTGGCGGTAAGGTCAGGATCGGTGAGCAGTGATTTCAAGGTCCCTAGGGGGAGCGCCACCCATTATGGATGGGAGCGCCCGGGGGAAGGCGGTCATTGGCCCCTCCCACGGGGGGGCGGCACCCACTACGGATGGGTCGCCCAGGGGGAGACGGCCATAGGCCCCTCCCAGGGGGAGTCGGCTATATGCCCCTCCCACGAATTTCCCGGGGGCCGGATATCCGCTCCGGCGGAAGAGAGTGTGGGGAAGGGGGGAGTCCACGCTGTCCTTCTTACGGATACCTCGCACACAAACTCAGACGACCTTAAGATGGCGTCGAGTGAAAGGGGGCCCCCACGACAAGGGAAGTTACAGTTGGCTGCGAGGGTAAAGTCCTCTGTGCATGCGCCACTCACACCGTGAGGGCGGGAAGTTGGTGATAGGGATCTGACACCGGTTAAGACCTTGCCGTTGGCCCTTAATGTTAGGTTGTACAAATTCAAAAATGTAATGTATTTATCAGGATGCTAGACTCGGCTAGGAAACTTTTGTATTAGAGATTTGTTAAGGTTAGCCTGGAAAACCTGTCTTCATCAAGATGTAATTAAAGTTGAATTTGTACATGATTCATGAAACGTTTTAATTTAAAGTTTTAAATTTTGTTTCATATTTTAATAAATACGGCCGGGGGGGTCGTGAGGCCCCCCCGCCTTCTAAAAGTTCAAATCTGTGTCTGTCTCCTCCCATGGGGAATTGGTGTTGAGGGGGGTGGCGGGCATCCCGGCCCATATGTGGCTCAGTTGTTTTCTGTAGAAAAGTTATGATTACTTTAATTAAAAAACTTTTGCCTGTTCCAGCTTGTCCACTCATGTATATTTGGATAGGTTGAAATGATAAGCAAGAGTACTCTTTCATCTCATGAAGTAATCCATGGTCAATCTGTTCTCTCACTTGCTCATATATTTTTTTGCTCAACATTTAGTTGTTCTTCGACTTTCCTAAGTTTGGTACATCTTCCTGAGCTTGATACATAACTGTTTCCAACTCTTCCATAGCAGTTGCTGCTTCATTTTGAACAATTGGTTCTCTTAGTTGATCCTGAATCAACGGAGCAGAAGTTTGACTGTCTTGAGAACTGTCTCTAGCAATCTCAGCTGCAATTGTAGCTTCTTGCTCAATTTCGTCGTTCAACATTTTCACACAATTAGCAAAAACAGGACATTCTATAGTATCTTTACTTGTGTTGAATGAATCTTCATAGCTCTCCGAATCTCCAAGTAATTCCAATTCTGAACACCATGGTTTGAGAAGTTGCAAAAGAGCTAAATAGTAATTACCTTTTCTCAGTAGTTTTGCAACTCAGTTTACGGTGATTAATCAAATTTTCTTTTGTTTGTTTCAACAAACATCCTTCAGAACCAATCACGGCATATATACCATTATTGATGTTTTCTACAATATTCCGTTTAAAAATATAGTTTTGCAGCACTTCATGTTCTCAAGATGATGACTTCTATTTGGATAATATGTATCCAACATATTTGTTTTCACAATATCTGTACTTTCTGGTTCCTTTTCAGCTAAATATTCAATTTCTTGTACCGTTGAAGTACTCAATTTCGTGTTGCAGCAAGACCTAGACTCACCAAAATGCTTCTTCTAGATTTAGAGTATAGATTTGCAGATGATAAGCGATCCGAACATTCATACGCTCCAATTTCTCGATGAGATCACATCTTCAAACTATAACTATATAATTTCTTACTTAGACTCTTCTTGTGGGAAATCTCTTCCCACATTTCCTTCAATTCTGTCTTTTCTGATTTGGTTATGTAGGATGTTACATATCGAGCAACAGCAGTGGAATTGTTTACAACATATTGAATATCCATGTTAGAATTCCACTTGGACAAAATGACTAGGTTGTAGTCATTTATGTATTTTGACTCTTCATTTCTTGTTAAGTTGTAGGTATTTTTTGGAGACTTTCTTGTGATGGTATGTCGCAAAGATGACATAACACTATTCACTCTTCCTTTCGATATTACAGGACGTGGAAATGCAAAACGACTTTTTTCCCATATACTAATGGGACTTCCCTTTGCTTCTTTCATTTGGAATAACTCTATAGTATTCCCCATCACTTCTTTGGAATGAAGTGGATGAACACTATAATGTTCATAGATTTCTTCAGTTCTGGACTCATCTACTTTTTCAATTTGTCCAGATGTCGAATCACTATCTTCTTCTACAGTTATTTCTTCTTGTCCCACATACACATTTTTATAGTATTGATTATTTTTTACCAGATACAACAATGCCTTTTTCTCTTTCCTAACATCCACTAATTCTTACCAGATTTTCTTACTCTTAGTAGGAGTGCCATTAACTAAAGCAACTAGAGCTTCATCTTCAACATTTTCTACACCAATTGTTTCAATATTTTTCTTTATATCTAAAGGCAAATACAAAACTCTTCCCTTTAATAATCCTCTCTGTGAATCTGAAGGAGGCAATTTCCCTATCTTCAGATCATCAGTTCAGAAGGAATATTTACCAACTCAAAATTATTATGCACAGCTCTAGCAAGCATTATGTTCTTCTCTAATTTGTTATAACAATATTTACAAATACGCTGATCAGAACCCAAATCAAAACTATTTTCAACCAACAAATAAGTTGCAAAATCCTTCCACTCATTATTATTTTCCTTTTCACTTTTAAATACAAATCAACAGTCCTGGTCTGATTTTTATAATGAGTTCGTCGACAATAGATACAAGAATATTTTGGCCTTTCACCAGAAATCCTCTTAAACTTTCTTGCTCAAACATTTCTACACTACAACGTTGTACATTCTCTTCCACTTTTCCCTCTATTAATGTCTCAGTTTCTGCACTGTCTTCCTGAGGACCAAAGTAACTAACATGAATTTCATCACCAACATTCGTTGCATCTGATACAGATCCATGCAAATGAGCACTGTTCAACTTTTTTAATATTAGGGCTGGACTTCTTGCATAATACAATCTTCTGACTAATTTCCTCATTTGAGTATGATGAACTGCTAACATCCTGAAATGGTGAAAAACACTTCAACATACTTTTTTAGAAAGACAAGCCAGAGAATGACCTTGCACACCAGTATTTTTTCTCTCTCTGCAAGGGTCTAGTCCTTGCAACATCTTAATCTGTTGTTTAACACTTTTCTTATTATAGTTACATAAGAAATTGCACAAAAAATCAATAGATTCTTGCCGTACACTACAAATACTACTGCAATTCCAAGTGTACACTGGAGTTTCAGGACGTCTCCCTAAAACTTAATCAGCTAACACCTCTTCTGCATTTCTAGGAACAATTTTCTAACCTCATAAGCTCGACCACTATTGTCCACGGCATGCACAAATCATTACTCTGAAAATAACTCTCTTCATTAAAAAAAGGATCAGAACTTGAACTATGTTTCCATTCACCCAAAAAAACCTCATAAACATTACTTCTGTTAATTACTCTTCTCCACTTACTTTTAGCCTTCATTAGATGGATCGGCTTATCTAGCCTTCATTAAATGGATTGGCTTATCTAGTGATCGAATTCTATTGATTACTAAAACAAATAATTTTTTTTCAATTAGAAAGCCTTCTCAACTAGATTTTCTATACTTTTCTACTTCTTATAAAATGCAGTTTTTTTTACGATTCTTCACTTCCTTAATTAAATTCGACACAACTCTATTATACAACCTTTTTTTCCTAATTTCCTTAAATAGGTTTTCCCTCCTTTTACTATACACGGTTTTTTCAGAAGTTGATTTTTCATGATTGTTCTCTTTTTTCTTGTTTTTGTGTTTGGTTGCAGATACACTAGTAGTATTTTTCACTTTGTGCACACTATTCTTAGTGTTTAATATTTTCCTCAGAAAAGTCTTCGTTATCTTACCAGGACTTTTTTTCTTTTTGTTAACACATTGTTCTTCACGTAAATCTTGTGGATGACTTCTCTTTAAATAAACAGCTTTCTTTTGTCGTTTCCTCTTTTGAGCTTTTGTAGGCATGATAATTTTTTTAATGTTGATAAATAGAATGTATTATAAAATATATTTATAACATTACAAAAATAAATATATGAAATATACTATTATATTACTTATGAGAAAAGAGGGAGTATTATGAAGACAAAGGTGGGACTATGAAAATAGAAAGACTTAGAAAAAGAGAAGAAGGAGTATGAGACAAGGAAAAATATTAGGAGAAAGGGGAGTGTAAGCAGACACTGCAATATAAGGGGATAAAGGGAGTATGAACAGACTGGAAAGTATGAAGAGATAAGGGAGAGTATGAGGAGAAAGGTGGAAGTATGAGGAGAGAAGGGAGAGTATAAGAAGAAACAAAGAGAGTGTGAGGAGAGAGGGGGCCAGTATAAGAAGAGAGAGAAGGACTATAAAGAGAAAAGAAGGAATGTGTGGAAAGATGCGCAAGTATAAGAACAAAAAAGGAATACAAGGAAAGGGGGGGTGTATAGGGAAAGAGAGGAGAGTACCAGAAGAGAGCAGGGAGAATGTGAGGAAAAGTGGACCATAAGGAGAAAAGGGGTGTACAAGAATAGAGGATACAGTATGAGGAGAAAAGAAGGAGTATAAACAGATGGGGGATTATGAAGAGTGAAAAGTGTATGAGGAAAGAGGCAGGAGTATGACAAGAGAAACAAATATAAAGAGAGAGGTCAGTATGAAAATACGGGGATTATGAGGAAAGTGCTGCAAAGTGTATGCAGAGAGTCAAGGAGGAGTGAGAGAAGAGAACAAGCACTATGAACAGAAAGAAGAAGTATAAACAGAGAGGACAGAAAATGAAAATAGAAAAGGAATATGAAGAATGACAGGAAAATATGAACACAGAGAGAAGGAGTATAGGACAAAAGGGAATATAAGAAAAAGGCAGTAGTATGAGGAGACAGGGTGAAGTAAGATAAAAGAGAGGAGAATATGAAAACAGGGGGGAGTATAAGGACAGGGGGGAGAATGGGGAGAGGAATGTGACAATAAGAAAAGAGGGGAATATCAACAGAGAGTGGGGAGTATAAGAAAAGAGAGGAGAAGTGTGAGCAGAGACAGGGGACTATGAGAAGAAAAATAAAAGTATGAGAAAAGAATAGGGAGTATGTGCAAAGAAGAGCGAGAATAAGAAGAAAGAGAGAATAGAAGAAGAGAAGAGTATATATGAAGAAAGAAGAAGGAATATAAAGAGAGAGAGAGAGAGAAACATGTGGAGAAAATACAAATATAAGGGAAGACTGATTAATGCCTTATTGTACACAGACACACAGTGTAATATTAGACAGAAAATATGACACCATGCATTTTAGCAAAACACATTTACTACTGTAAAACAGTTAAGTGATTAAACACATTCCATGTATATAACTACTACATTTCAATGAACAACCCTAACTCATTTTACAAATACATATGCAATTTACTACATTGTTTCTACCAACGTTACACGTGAAAAGTGACACAATAAAACAACAAAGACGCACAAGGGGCTTGTAAATCTGCCCCAGAGTATATGCAAAGAGAGAAAGAAGAAAGAGTTGAGAACAGGGAGTATGAAGAGAACCATGAAGTATGAATACAGTGGGGAAAAATGAGGAGGCAGGAGCAATATGAGGAAACACAGGGAAATATAAACACAAAGAAGGGCCCTATGAGGAGACATGAGAATATAAGAACAGGCATTTGCAATGCAACAGGTCTCGCATTACTTAGAGTTAGAGAATTTGGCATTGTTTATATTTAGCTGGATATGTTCACTGGTTTGTGTACTGTGTGTCTTAGGGAATGTCAGGTTTGTATCTATCTGTGGAGTAAGTCTGTGTATTATAGCGTTCCCATGCCATGTTTACATTGCCAGTGAAGCTAACAGTAGACATATACACAGAGACAAACATACAGAGAGAAACATGCACCGATACACACAGAGACAAACACACACAAAAGCATACAGAGAAACAGACATGCACATAGAAACATACACACAGAGACCCACAGACAGTCACGCACCCATGGAGACTGACACATGTATAGAGACGCACACAGAGACAGAGACACACATAGAAACAAACATGCACAAACAGAGAAGAGACATACTTACTGAGACAAATGCACATATAGAGACACACACAAAAATAGAGACACACTCACAGAAAAATACACGCAGATTGAGACACGCACACCGACATAGAGATGTGCACTGAGAGACAGAAACATGCACATAAAGACACAGATACAGAAATGCGCACACATCAAAAAGCACACACAGACAGAGATGTGCACACAAGACAGAGACATGCACACAGAAACACACACACGGAGACAGAGGCGTATACATAAAGAAAGACGCACACACAGAGACAGACACGCACACACAGATTGAGACACACAGTGATACACAGACACACAGATACACACACAGACATAGTTTGGTAGCTAAATCGGCTAGGCCAATCGCTACAGGGGCTTGTGCTTAACCTTACGTTACAGTTGTTTCTAACTTTATGCCTATCCCTTACTGACCTTGCTCCCACAGGTTCGCCTATGTTGCCCCTTTGTGTTTAAATACAGACAAGCAATAAAATATAGTTAATCGCTGTGGTGTTTATGTTTGGGCGATGTGATCTGATGTTAATGCACATTTTGCGAAGTACTTCAAAAGGTGTCTTTCAGTTGGGCAGTATCAGCGATACTCCAGATGAAACAATAATTATGCTTTAAAGCCACCCCCGCTTTTATAGTTTCAATGGGGCAGATCGTGACATATATTCTAGGGAGTAAGTATCCGGAGATGCAGAGCGCCTACCCGACTTCAATGCAGGGAAAGGGCGCTGGCATTTCTAAGGAGCACAGCAATGTTATTGATAAGGCAAGCACTGCCAGCAGTTCAGCTCATAGCAGGTACATACACTGCAAATTCTCCATTGAAAGCACTGGAGAAAGGGACCGGTAGACAGCAGAAATCTGCAGGGGCAGAGAGCCCCCTCTCCTGCAGCTGGAACGTCCAGGGAGGTCGAGCGGGCGGGCAGAGGGGAGTAAAGCAACAGGGTGTCACGTGGCCTGTAAGGAATGCAAACAATGCCGTGACTCTTCCAGCTTCTTTCTGTAGAGTAGTGTGGAGCTAAAGTTATAATCAGTCATAACCCGGGCATCCCTGCCTAAACAAACTGTGTGATCTTATGCAATTATTTTATTTTATGAATTCCCTCTTTCTACATGATCATATATGAAAACGCATTCAAATCGGTGCTTTCAGAATACAACCTGTATAAACATAGCGTGTTCGATTTTATCATATTTAAGGTGATGCGGTGTGATTTGCATGACAGACATTTCCAGGCGTGTTGGCTTGGCTCTGCATGGAAATAACCGGCAAAGTTGGAACTGAGAATTATATTATTTAGGGATGGAATATACGACATAGTAGTAGGATAGAAGTATCTACAATCCTGTATCGCACCCCTCCAAAAGGTATGTTTTCCTTGGCTGTTATGGAAGATTTGAAACATTTGAGATTTTAGAAGAGGAGAGAGGAGGGAGTATGACAAGAGAGGGTAGAAAATATGGAAAAAGGAGCAAATATAATTCCTTAATGTACACATGTGCTATTAGACAAAAAAAATAAGACCATGCATATTACCAAAACACATTTACTACTGTAAAAGGTTTAAAAAGGGGCAAATATAGGGGCATATTACCAACAACTAGCGATAATTATTGCTATGTTGGCTTAGCGGCAATATTTTTATCGCCGAGCTGCGGCGATTTTCATCGCTTAGGAACCTTGCTATTATCAAGGTTTATCTCCTAAGCGATAAAAATCGGCCGAAATGCATGAATATCGCTGAAAAGTCAGCGATATTCATGCATTACCGAGATAATGCTCTTAGCCATGTTATCCACCTAACATTGGATAACATGGCTAAGAACTGCTATGGGGCAGGTGTTAGCATTTGGAGATAATTGCGCTTAGCGCGAATATCTCCAAAAGTTGGTAATAGGAGATAGCGATGTTAGCGACTGTTTCCAGTCGCTAACATCTTGGCACGCCCACTTTGCATGCCATTAGTGATAAATATCTCTGACATGCAAAGCGGGGCCCAAGATGGTCGCTATCTCTAACTAGCTGTCGCTAACTGGTGTTAGCGACAGCTAGGTAATGGGGAGATAATTTTATCTCCGCTTTCTTGGCTTTCAAAGCCAAAAAAGCGGAGATAAACCCCCTTGATAATATGCCCCATAATTCCTTAATGTATACACATACGCAGGGTGATGTTAGGCAAAAAAATATGAGACCATGCATTTTACTATTTACTACTGAAAAACGTTTAAGTGACTATACACATTCCATGTATATATTTACTACATTTCAGTGAACAACACTGACTCATTTTGCAAATACATATGCAATTTACTACATTATTTCTGCCAACATTACATAAAAAAACTGACACACTAAAACAACAAAGACGCACAAGGTGCTTGTAAATTTGCCCAGACTGTATACAGAGGGAGAAAAAGGAAAAAGAGGACAGAACAGGGAGTATGAAGAGAAAAATGAAATATGAAGGTAGAGGGAAGAAAATGAGCAGAGATGTGAAATATGAGGAGAGACAGGGAAATATAAACACAAAGAAGGGCAGTATAAGGACAAAGGAGAATATAAGAAAAAGAGGGTAGTACCAGGAGAGACAAAGGAGTAAGAGGAGAGAGGAGGAGTATGACAAGAAAGGGTAGAAAATATGGAAAAAGGGGCAAATATAATTCCTTAATGTACACAGACGCGCAATGTGATATTAAACACAATAATTTAACACCGTGCATTATACCAAAACACATTTACTACTGTAAAACGTTTGAAAAAGGTCGAATATAATTCCTTAATGTACACAGATGAACAGTTTGATATTAGACAAAAAATATGAGACCATGCATTTTACTATTTATTACTGAAAAACGTGTAAGTGACTATACACATTCCATATATATAATTACTACATTTCAGTGAACAACCCTGACTCATTTTGCAAATACATATACAATTTACTACATTATTTCTGCCAACATTACATCAAAAAAACGGACACAATAAAACAACAAAGACGCTCAAGGGACTTGTAAATCTGTTCAGAGTGTATACAGAGGGAGAGAAAGGAGAAAGAGGACAGAACAGGGAGTATGTAGAAAAAAATGAAATATAAAGAGAGAGGGAAGAAAATGAGGAGACAGAAGGAATATGAGGAGAGACAGTGAAATATAAACACAAAGAAGGGCAGTGTGAGGACATAGGAGAATATAAGAACAAGGGGGTAGTTCCAAGAGAGAAGAAGGAGTAAGAGGAGAGGGGGGGGATTATGACAAAAGAGGGTAGAAAATATGGAAAAAAGGGCAAATATAATTTCTTAATGTACACAGATGGACAGTGTGATATTAGACAAAAAAATTAGAGAACATGCATTTTACCAAAACACATTTACTACTGTAAAACGGATAAGTGACTGTACACATTACATATATATATTTACTAAATTTCAGTGAACAACCCTAACTCAATTTGAAAATACATATGCAATTTACAACATTATTTTTGCCAACATTACATCAAAAAAGTGACACAATAAAACAACAAAAACGCACAAGGGGCTTGTAAATCTGCCCAGAGTATATACAGAGAGAGAGAAAGGAGAAAGAGGAGAGAACAGGTAGTATGAATAAAAAAAATGAAGCATGTAGATAGAGGGAATAAAATGAGGAGACAGCTGGAATATGAGGAGAGACAGAGAAATATAAACACAAAGAAGGGCACTATGAGGACAGAGAAGAATATAAGAAAAGGAGGGTAGTACCAGAAGAGAGGAAGGAGTAAGAGGAGAGAGTGGGAAGTATGACAAGAGAGGGTAAAAAATATGGAAAAAGGGGCGAATATAATTCCTTAATGTACATAGACACACAGTGTGATATTAGACAAAAAAAATATGAGACCATGCATTATACCAAAACACATTTCCGAATGAAAAACGTTTAAGTAACTATACACATTCCATGTATACTACATTTCAGTGAACAACCCTGACTCATTTTGCAAATACATATGCAATTTACTACATTACTTTTCCCAACATTACATCAAAAAAAGTGCCACAATAGAACAACAAAGACGCACAAGAGGTTTGTAAATCTGCCTCAGAATGTATGAAGGGAGAGAGAAAAGAGTAAGAGGACAGATCAGGGAGTATGAAGAGAATGATGAAGTATGAACAGAGAGGGTGGAAAATGAGGAGATAGAAGGAATATGAGGAGATACATAGGAATACAACAACAAAAAGACTAAAGGGGCTTATAAATCTGCCAAACGTGTATGCAGCAGTGTATGTATACTGACTACAAAATTGTAGATTTAGAACACAAGCCTAATTCTAAACAAGCAACACTATTAACTACTCTACAACTGAAAAAGGTGACTGCACACTTTCTACATTTTCTAGTAATGCACTTTATTGCACAAAGGTGACTCACTAAACAAATTAACTTACCAAATGATTTTATCACAATAGTTATCCAAATGCAGAGAATACATTACTCGTACTAAAAACAAAACGTACCACATACATTCCCTTACAACTTATGAACTCACCTAACGAAGAATGTCACTCACACAGTAGATATTATTATACAGAATCTCTCTAGTTCAGTGTTTGCAGCAGAACCAAGGAATGGCACATTTTCCCTCTCAATTTACACATATATACATGGCAATACCAAATCAAACAAATTCACACATTAATTCAAAACGAAACACACATTTCTATTGGTTCAACATTTCAAACCTTTCCAACTGACAACTGTCAACAAAGGTCAAAAGTTCAGCACTGTATAAAATACTCCTCCTCAACAAGTTTAGACTCTGCATAGGTACATACTTACAAGTACCAATAAAGAGAAAAAGTCTCATTAGAACCAACCAACAAATAAACACATAAACTTGATAGATATCTATAAAATATATTTTTTTATTGATTTTTCTTGCTTATGTACGCTTACGGGATGACTTACAGACTTTGCACGCTACGTCGTACATACGTGCATGGTACGCATACGGTAAATGTACCGTAAAAAAAAAATTGCCTCTATCATTCATTTTTTACAATCCCCGGGGACCCCATCCCCCAGGCTCAAAGATAACGTTGGGGACCATGGGGGGAGCCCCAAAGCCCCCATGATCACAGCCACTTCCCTGCGTCCTTCGTGAGCCGGCATTGCTTTTCATCAGAGAGAGCAGCTTACATGCTGCTCTCTCTGATGAAAAGCAATCTGCTTTCCTACTTGAAAGAGAGAGCAGGTTAACCTGCTCTCTCTTTCAAATAGGAAATCGGTTTGCTGTGGTAGGGTGGGAGCCGCGAGGCTCCCGCCCTACCACAACAAACAACAGTTTCCCGGGGTAGGCACCCCAGGACACTGCACAAGCCGGCCTTGGGAGGTGGTGATCACCAGGGCCATCAAAGGCTCCAGGATGGGGGGGGCGCGCCCCCCTCCCAACATTACAAAATCTCAGGGGTGGTGGTCCCGGGGTTGGGGGGTCTGTCATGGACACCCCTATTTTAAATATTACTGTCCCAGGAAATAGTAAACTTTTCCTGTCAATCAACACACTCAATCTACACCAAATACAAATAAATAACAAATCACATTTATTCCCACATTAAATCAAAATGAAACACACTTTTCTATTGCTTGAACTTTTGAACCCTTTCCAACTGACAAAACTTTCAACCCTACCCCCATTCCACATTCTGCCAGTTACCATAGAAACACTTCAGGGAAAACCTAACTGAGCACACAGGTGAAAAGGTCATTATACATTGTTGCAAATTAAAGCAGCAAGTGTGCTTGACTTGACAATTTACCAGCTTATCTTATGTAACGTTCTTTTCTACCAGTTTTTCTTAACCAATAAAAATTAGTCTTTTAAAAAACAGAAACATGCACCCTAGTTTTTGTGTAGAATGTTGTCAAACGACCAATCATTTCTTTTCTTTTTTCAAAACTGCATCTTATCCACCATTTTAGAAACATTTTACTTTTCAAACTGCCATTTCATTTACAGAGACCATTTGAGTGCATCCAGACCTCTCTTCAAGATGCTTACAGTGTGGATTGTGGGACACAGCTATATGTTCTGGAGCCAAAGGTATGCAGAACAGAAAGGAACTCACAAAGACCTAGGTTTTGGTTTTGGCACCAATTGATGCCATTGGTGAAATCCTTTTTACGCCTCCAACACCCTGAGCTCATAATTGTACACTGTGGTGGCAATGACCTAGGCACTTTGACAGAGGTAGGTCTGGAAATGCTTATGAAGGACACCTTTGGACAATTGATGACACTTTTCCCCAAAACTGCCTTTGTCTATTCTAATATATGCCAAAGGCAGAAATGGAACTGGTCCAACCCCTATTGTCCACAGATTGAGAAAGCTAGGAAACATATGAATAAATCTATTTCTGCCTTTCTCCAAGACTATAGAATGGGGTCCATCTACCACAACAATCTGCGTTTCAATATGCATGACATCTATAGGAGAGACGGTATACATTTTACAGATGAGGGAAACAGAGTCTTCCTCATCAACGTTAAATCTCCCAATAAACAAAAGGGCTCTTTTTAGAGCTACCCAACATCTAAAGACATACACTTCATAAATACCTGAAAATTTTTTTGTTTTTGTTGCTTAGGTACGCTTATGGGACGACTTCCAGACTTCGCACTGTACGTCGTCCATACGTGCATGGTACTCGTACAGTAAATCTACCATTAAAAAAAAAATAGCCTCTATCACTAATTTTCTATAATCCCCGGGGACCCCATACCCCGGGGCTCAAATATAACGTTGGGGAGCGTGGGGGGAGCCCCAAGGCCCCCACAGTCCCAGCCGGCTCCCCACGTCCTTCGGGAGCCGACATTGCTTTTCGTCAGGGAGAGAAGCTTACATACGGCTCTCTCTGATGAAAAGCAATCTGCTTTCCTACTTGAAAGAGAGAGCAGGTTAACTTGCTCTCTCTTTCAAATTGGAAAGCGGTTTGCTGTGGTAGGGTGGGAGCCGCGAGGCTCCAGCCCTACCACAGCAAACAACAGTGTCCCGGGGGTAGGCACCCCGGGACACTGCAGGAGCCGGCCCTGGGAGGTGGTGATCACCAGGGCCATTAAAAGCTTCAGAAGGGGGGCACGCAGCCCCCCTCCCAACATTCAAAAATCACTAGGTGGTGGTCCCCGGGGCAGGGCTTCCTATTTTCTATATAAGTGCCCCGGGGCATGTGGGGGAGTTCGAGCCCTCCACACAGTTTTTTTTTAAATAAAAAGAGGCCCCGGTGGGTGGCGGTCCCCGGAATTCCGGGGGGCCATGAGCCCCCCGCATACATATAGTTAAAGCCCCGGGGGGTTGGCGATCCCCGGGGCAGGGGGGCCCCTCTGGGCCCCCATTATGAAAAAAAAATTGCCCACGGGATTAATTAACAATAAAGTGTGCTTTGTTTTTTTTTCTTTTTTGCCCAGTACGCGTACCCCGTGATAAAAAAAAAATTGGGCCTAAGGATCCATGTGGGACCCCCTGAGCAAGCCTAGGGGATCAGTATGTTTCTACCCTGCCCCCTTCCCGTGTTTTTTGCGGTTCTTTCACGGCTTTCTTGTGACTCGGTTTTACCGAAGCACAAGATGGCTGCCAAAACTTATATAATGTAAATATAAGGACTGAGTACTTATGATACAATACAATACAATAATGTGATGGAACGCTTGATACCAATAAATGTAAAAGCATTTCTTTCATTTAATTTCAAATAGGCTTTATTCGATGGCAATTATCATAAAAGCATTTCACAATCATATAAGGGTATAAAAATAACATTTCATATGGTTAAAACATTTAAAACCATGCTATACAAAACCACTCCAAAAATCAACCTCAAATCCTAATCGGTGTTCCACCATTAAATTTAAAATTTACAAATTTGCTAATACAAATATCTCGCACATAACAATTAAGCATCAGTATTTTACAGATCATTCCTATGTATAAATTTACTCTCATGGCCCTAAATTAGATATTATTTATTTGGACATTCTTTCTTGTTTTGTGCTTTTGTACGTATAATCCACGTGCGTCCCAAGTACTTAGCAACACCACATACAAAAGAGGGCCTGGATGAGTCCGTTCTCAGGATACGTAGAGCAACAAGGTGGTTTCTAGTGCCCAATTGAATGCATATTGGCTTGAGCCATTTTGCCCTAGCCTATTTGTAAGCTGGGCAAACAAAAAGTAGATGGGTTGTAGTTTCTTGCAGAGCATCGCAGCAAGGGCAGTTGGCTAGGGTGCGATTTATAGGATCCCATTTTGTCAGAGTGGTATTTAGCATTAGGGGCCCAAATCTAAACTGCATATATAGTGCCCTGTCTCAAGGTGTCCTGA
Source organism: Lissotriton vulgaris (assembly GCF_964263255.1). Classification (NCBI taxonomy): domain Eukaryota; kingdom Metazoa; phylum Chordata; class Amphibia; order Caudata; family Salamandridae; genus Lissotriton; species Lissotriton vulgaris. Next base: position 2,005,742,589 of record NC_141689.1, on the reverse strand, counting down.
TGGGATCTAGATATGGTTCCAGGGATCCAACTGGTTTATGCTGGAGGAACTCATCAGTTAGACTCCCAAGCCTTGGATTGTGTAAATCCTGGTGGTTAACCCAGTTTCAATAGATCTTTTTTAACGCGCTCTTGGTCGGGGGAACCTGGTTAGCCCAGTATTCGGCTAAACCCAGTTTGGTCAACAGGTCCCTCATGTCCCTAAGCCATTTGACCCTTTTGTTAGTATCCAGGGTAATGAGCTCGGAAAGACCAGTCGCATAGTTAAGGAGTCTGGCAACCTCGCTAAAAGGGTGTCTGCCCATGTCAGAGAGTAAAGGCTTAAGTGGTATATTGATGGAGACAGATGCCAGTTCTCTAAGGAATTTGTTCTCTGATCTTCCAATCTCTACAGTTTTTTCTAAGCTCCAGAGTTCAGCACCATACATTACTGAACTCTCAGCTTTTCCTTCATAGACTGCTAGGGCTGGGGCTACCAGTCTAGTTGAAGAAGAACGTTGGTCTCTGCCGATGGCGCCCACCACCCGCTTGTGATTCAATAGCATTTTGTTCAAATGAGTCCCCCAATGCATTTTGTTAGATAACCTGATACCCAGGTAGTCAAAAGAATGTTTCTGCATTTCACCCATATGATGAATATAAAAGACTCAATAAAAATATTTTTAAAATAAGGGTATTTATGGCCCAGATTTCCATTGCAGTGATTTCTTAGTTCCAGGTCTAGTTGTCAGATCAGCACACACACTCCCTCATGGCTGGTATACACCCATACCACACCCATCCAGCGCATTTGTCACTACACACGTGACCCTATGTATAAAAAAGATGGAAAGCACGTGTTGTATGCCATATTAGAGTTGTTCCTGAAGTGCCAAACAAGGGGCCCACTACTACATGCGTGGCCTCTTCGGTCACTGAGTTAGTGGTACCCGAAGCACTGAGCGGGTGAAGAACCTACGATGATGATAATGGGAGCACGACTATGTCATTAGCCATAGAGATATCAAGACCAGGCACCACATATGAGACTTTTTTGTTGGAGATCGGAACTACATCATGAAGAAGGTGTCTTTTCCACGAAAAGGTGAGCAGTGAGGCTTGAGTACACATCGGAGGGAGTCAAAGGGTTCTAGCAGACTACATACAAAAACGTGACTTAGCGTTTTAGACAAACGCACTCCTATATAGTGTAATAATTTACATGCATAAATTTTTTCCCAATAGCAGGAACGTTTTTATAATCGCTGAAATGTCTGGAATATTACCTATACAAATAGTTTGTAGAAATGTGAAAAGGAACGTGTATAAGAGCGCGATGTTATCTAACTCCAAATTAATATGGTAACAATTACCAATCATAACATCTTTCTTTTATTATCTTTTAGATGTAGAGCTTCAGGGTGCATTATGTCCGGCACGTGGTGAAAAACACTGGTGACAAAAAGGTGAGCTGCGAGTATTGTTTTCAGTCACTTTCTTATTTCTTCTCTCGTTTCATAAAAAAATTACACACAAAGTTAACCACACTTTTCTATCTTACAGGTTGTGTTTTACAAATTAACGAAACCCCCGCAAAAAGAAACCTACAAAGCTCTACGTTTGTGTATTCTGCGATGATGCGTGGCCATTCTAACAACGACTAAGAAGCCTGCTTCAACACATGGTGCACCCTCTTTGAATGACGGCAACGGCACAAGGTGAGCAAAGAAGCTTGTTTCCGAAAGAAAACTTTATCCGTGAAAGGAGAGAGTGGGTAGCGTGCAGCAGCTTGACAGTGTAAAAATGTATAATTACCTCCGAGCAGTAACAACAGAAAGGTTACAACAGTCTGAGGAACATATCTATAAGCTTTTTGCGCCACTTTTGTGTCACTTTTAACATAGGAAAAGTGGCACAAAAAGCTTGTAAATCTGCGTCTGTCTTTTCAAGAAAAACTCTCAACTCCAGACTCTACGAGTTAATAGGGTACAATAGTCTAGGTACGCAATTTTTAGAACTCACATTAAAATTCACTTTTCTCAGAATTTTCGCAACTCAGTTCACGGTGATTAATCAAATGTTCTTTTATTAGCTTCACCAAACATCCTTCAGAAGCAATCACGGCCTATCGAGCAACAACAATGGAATTGTCTGCAACGTATTGAATATACTTTGACGTGTAGAAACAGAGTCAAATTGAAGTTGTGAACTCTGGTGGCCGCAGTGTTTATACACGGTAAGCACAGCGGCCTAGATATACAATGCCTCCATTGCAATGCATTAGAAATAAATTGGCGTATTTACAATCCCGTTGTGCCACTTTTGTGTCAGTAACGCAGTAGGCACTTCCATGTAGACACCAATTGAATGTGAGACTATAACAGAAGTGAAATGTACTAGGCACACTGCACACGTAAAATCGCAGTGTTACCTTGACTTGTAATGCTTCACCTTATTTAGTCACATCTACAACATTTTAAACTTTAATTTTCTTTTTTGTTTTTTTGCAGATTACTTATTGTACATCTTTTGGAGTCCACATCACAATTTGTTTATAATATTGTTTTTTAACGTTATTTTTCTAGTTGTGTATTATATCATCTTTAAGTTATGTTTACAGTTATTGTTGTTTTAATAAAAGTTAATAAAAAAAACTATCCCCTAGATGCATCAACGTTGTCATTTGCGATTCCTTATTTGCGAAAAATAAGGAATCGCAAATAAGGAATAGCAAATGGCAATGCATCATTAATTTCGCTATTTTATTGAGATTCTGTAAAAATCGCAATTTTTACCGAATTCCAATAAAATTGCGAGTTCCAAATAGCGAATTCGCAATTCCCATTCATTCCTATGGGCTGAAATGCCCATAGGAATGAATGGGAATTGCGAATTCGCAATTTGAAATCGGAATGCAACAAAGCCTTTCAAGGGTGGAGAGGGGGGTCCAAAGGACCCCCCCCTGCACCCATGAAATGCACTTTTACATGTGAGTTACATACACACATGTCCTAAGGACATGTGTGTCTGTAACGTACACGTTTAAAAAATGCATTTTTATGCGTTTTTAAACATTTTTTCAAAATACCACGAAGTTCAACTTCGTGGTAATTTGCATTTGCAATTTGTAAAATCGCAAATGTTTTGAGGATGATGCATTGCATTTAAGGAATCGCAAATTTTCGATTCCTTAAAAGCAATCGCATTTTTGGAACTCGCAAAAAATAGCGATTTTCCAAAAATGCTTGATGCATCCCAGAAACCAATTTAGGAAGTGCAAAAGGCCGATTTTTGCGAATCGCACCGTTTGCACTTCCTAAAAAGGTTGATGCATCTGGGCATATATGCTTCTTTTTTTGGGGGGGATGACGATCCACAAAAAAATAATATTTATAATTTGAAGTACTATAGTAAGATGGTTGAGAGTAGAGTTGAAAAGTACTGGCTGTACAATAAGTTATATTTTCTCTGGATGGACTACAAGACAGAAAGGAAATCAAAGTAAAAAAACAATGTGTACCACATTTACAAACTTCTTGCGGCATTTTCGCGTGTAAAGCTACCCCCTACAAAATTAAGTGTGTGGGCCTCAATGACGCCCTTCAAACCAACAAAACAATCACTCCCCAGAGATTTCTATATTGTGTGAGAGGGGCTGCGTGGCCCTCCGCCTGGTGCCCTGGAGCCCACCACGCCCAGACCCGGTTGCTGCAGTGTCCATTGGGGGAAACAGCCAATACAAAGTGGTCATAAGCACGTGTCATCGTCACCACGAATAAATTAGCACGCATATCGCTTTACCACGCATGCTTTTACAACTAGTATACATTTACCACGCATGATAAAGGCATAAGATTAGTAATGGCTTTGTGGTGAGGGTCACACGTTGTAATGACTTACGTGCTTCAAATTAATTTTTAGGTTTGCGTGTGACCAAGTCTGATATGATCGGAAGCCAAGGACAAACACCGTGGTGTCTGTGGCAGGATATCTCATGGATCACAGAGAAGGTAGGCGGGGGTAAAATGAAAGTAGCAGGTATAATAAAAATAACGGAGGAAAACTACTAAAATGGCAGAGGACGGAGTATGTAATCAACGTTTGGCGCCTCGGCACTACGTTTCAAATAAATATAGATAGAATATGATTATTAATATATTACAAAAGTGTAGCAGTGGACGAGGCACACGGCCCAGGAGAAGAAAGCGGCAAATTTAATACCAGAAATGAGGAAAGGCTTGCTTGGCGAACTTGAAGAAGAAAAAGAAAGAAGCGTGGGCTTGGAAACGAGGCTGCACATGCGTAGAGAATACAACTGGTGCAGAAAACGGAAAGTTTTACATACTATCATAGAAATATAGCTCTTTTTTGGACCAGTAAAGTTATTTCTGAAAAGAACTGGGTTTTTTTTCAGCCCCAATGCCCCCACGGTCCCAACTGGCTCCCTGCGTCCTTCGGGACCCGGCATTGCTTTTCGTCAGAGAGCACACCTTACATGCTGCTCTCTCTGATGAAAAGCAATCCTACTTGAAAGAGAGAGCAGGTTAACTTGCTCTCTCTTTCATATACAAAAGCGGTTTGCTGTGGGAGAGTGGGAGCCGCAACGCTTCCGCCCTACCATAGCAAGCGGCAGTGTCCCGGGGGTAGGCACCCCGGGACACTGCAGAAGCCGGCCCTGAAAGGTAGTAGTCCCCAGGGCCATCAAAGGCTCCAGGAAGGGGGCCTTGCGGCCCCCCTCCCAACATTCAAAAGCCCAGAGGGGAGGTGGTCCCAGGGGCTGGGGGGTCCGTCACAGACCCCCCTATTTTCTATATTAGAGCCAAGGGGAGGTGGTGGTACCCGGGGCATGTGGGGGGGCTTGAAACCCCCCACACAGTTTTTTTTAATAAAAAGAGGCCCCGGGGAGTGGCGGTCTCTGGGGCTCTGGGGGGCCATGAGCCCCCTGCATACATATAGTTAAAGTCCCGGGGGATGGCAATCCCCAGGGCAGGGGGGCCCCTCTAGGCCCCCCAGTATGGAAAAAAATTGCCCCAGGATTTGGCCACCCCGGGGGCTAATTAACAATAAAGTAAGCATGGGCGAAATTTGCGAATTCACGTTCCGCAAATTTACGGATTTCCCTGTGAAATGAATTCGCAAATTTTACCATGAAATCGCAGATTTTTTTGCGATTTGCCCTGAAGTACTTTCTACTGGCTAATCCAGTAAGTGCTCCCTCATTGGGTACATGTATAGTGCTTTTACTACACTGCAGCTGCGTAAAGGGCCTGAAGATGTGTCTCCAGTGACCATGTGTGCCTGTAACACAGGCACAGGCACACATGGTCACTGGAGACACATCTTCTGGCCCTTTACGCAGCTACAGTGTAGTAAAAGCACTATGGGGCAGATTTACAGGCCGCTTGCGCCTCTTTTGCGCCGCAGTTGCGTCACTTTTGGGACGCAGCAGCAGCACAAAAGATGCGCCATGGTGCTAGGTATTAACAACGTGACGCATCTGAGAGATGAGTCACGTTGTAAAGCCCTGCGCCATCAGGAGGCGTTCCGGCGTTCCGGCGCAGGGGAGGGCGTTCCTGCGCAGGATTTCACTCAGTCACTTTTAGGCCAATGCTGCGTCAAAACCCTGCGCCTGCTTAAAGCAGGCACAAGACTTGATGCAGCATTGGGGAGATAGGGCCCCCCAGAGCATTGCTGGAGCTGCGTCACGCTTGCGACGCAGCTCCAGCAATGCGCTGCTTTTACGGCACAGATGCGTGACGCATCTGTGCCGTTTTTGCCACATGGTCGCCACATTGTAAATGCGGCGCACCATTGGTGGCGGAGCTGCAGCGCACAATCACTGGCGCATCCCTGGGGATGCGCTAGTTATTGTAAATCTGCCCCTATACAGTTAGCCAACGAGGGAGCACTTACTGATTAGACAGTAGAAAGTACTCCAGTTGAGTAGAGGTATTGCACAAAAAGGTGGCATCTTCGTGGACAAACACGCAGGGCGGGATTCATTCTGCCCCCTGTTAGACTCGTTTTTTGTGCCCTTCTGCCCTCTGTTAGACTCGTTTTTCCCTTGTTTTTGTGCCCTTCTGCCCTCTGTTAGACTCGTTTTTCCCTTGTTTTTCTGCCCTTCTGCCCCCTGTTAGGCTCGTTTTTTGTGCCCTTCTGCCCACTGTTAGACTCATTTTCCCTTGTTTTTCTGCCCTTCTGCCCTCTGTTAAACTCGTTTTCTGTGCCCTTCTGCCCTCTGTTATTCCCTTGTTTTTGTGCCCTTCTGCCCTCTGTTAGACTCGTTTTTTGTGCCCTTCTGCCCTCTGTTAGACTCATTTTTATGCCTTTCTGCCCCCTGTTAGACTCGTTTTTTGTGCCCTTCTGCCCTCTGTTAGACTCGTTTTCCCTTGTTTTTCTGCCCTTCTGTCCTCTGTTAGACTGTTTTTTGTACCCTTCTGCCCTCTGTTAGACTCATTTTCCCTTGTTTTTCTGCCCTTCTGCCCTTTGTTAGACTGCTTTTTGTGCCTTTCTGCCCTCTGCATCACCACATCATCACTCAGCTCTACCCCAGCATCACTCAGCACCACCACATTATCACTCAGCACCACCACATTATCACTCAACACCACCACAGCATCACTCAGCTCCACCACAGCATCACTCAGCACCACCACAGCATCACTCAGCACCACCACAGCACCACTCAACACCACCACAGCATCACTCAGCACCACCATAGCATCACTCAGCACATCCACATTATCACTCAGCACCATCACAGCACCACTCAGCACCACCACAGCATCACTCAGCACCAACACAGCATCACCCAGCAGCACCACAGCACCAATCAGCACCATCACAGCATCACTCAGCACCACCACAGCACCACTCAGCACCACCACAGCACCACTCAGCACCACCACAGCATCACTCAGCGCCACCGCAGCATCACTCAGCGCCACCACATTATCACTCAGCACCACCACAGCATCACTCAGCGCCACCACAGCATCAGTCAGCGCCACCACATTATCACTCAGTACCACCACAGCACCACTCAGCACCACCACAGCATCACTCAGCACCACCACAGCACCAATCAGCACCACCACAGCACCACTCAGCGCCACCACAGCATCCCTATACAATACAAGTATCAATTTTAGAATATACAATTTACTCAGCACCACCACAGCATCAGTCAGCACCACCACATTATCACTCAGCACCACCACAGCACCACTCAGCACCACCACAGCACAACTCAGCACCACCACAGCATCACTCAGCACCACCACAGCACCACTCAGCACCACCCCAGCATCACTCAGCACCATCCCAATATCACTCAGCACCACCACAGCACCACTCAGCATCACCACAGCACCACTCAGCACCACCACAGCACCACACAGTGCCACCACAGCATCAATCTGCGCAATCATTCAACAACAACTGGTTCAAATATGTTCTCTCAATGTTTCAAGCTTTATTACAAATGTCACAAAAAGATGTTAATATTTCACTTCTGTTCTTGGATTTTCGTCACAATAAAATACACTGAACATAATCTTCATCAAAGTTATTTACAAAAGTTTAAGCTATTGCCATTATAAATTAAAATCACTTTATTTAAGTATTAATTATTTAAAAAAATTAAAAGCCATTGTAATTTGTAATATCAATACATCTAAGTCACGTAAATACAAAACATATTGCATTACAAATGCTATAGGTGTCACATTTGCGATAGTTATAACTATTGGCATTGTAAATGACAAAGCTATTAATGTAGCTATTTTCAAAACCAACACATAATAAAAAATATTGTCATTAAAAGACCAATAGCTCAAACTTTCCTAATGCGAGACCTATTGCATTGAAAATGCTTGTTTTTATATCTGTCAGTGCTTCCTGTTGAGGTTTAATTTCGTGACAGGTGCCTCATTGCCTGCTTGTAACTATTCTCTGACCCTGCTTCAATGGTCAAAGCAGGGTCAGAGAATATTAGCAAGTAGGCAACGAGGCGCCAGGAAGTACTTACAGGCTTACAGCAGCAGGTGCCCAAGTTGAAGCAAATTTCTTTGTAACCCTTTTGTAAAAGGTTACAAAAAATTAGCTTCAACTTTTGCACCTGCTGCTGTAACCTTGGAAGTGCTTGGCTGAAAATTCGTCCTCGCTGATTCGCGGATTTTACCGCGATTTCACGAGATTCGGGGATCGCGAAATCACAGAAAATCAGCAAATTCGGCGAGCGGAACAAATTTTCAGCCCATGCTTACAATAAAGCGGGCTGCGTTTATTTATTTTTTACGCCCCAAAACGCGTACCATCCACGTACCCTGCGATAAAAAGAATTGGGGGGGCCTAACGATCCATGTGGGACCCCCTGAGCAGGCCTAGGGGGTCAGGATGTTTCTACCCTGCCCACTTCGCGTGTTCTTTACAATTCTTTCACTGCTTTTTTGTGACTTGGTTCTACCAAGGCACAAAATGGCTGGCAACACTTCCTGGTTTGGAGTGTTGACAGACAGTTCACAGCCAATCAGCATGCAGCTGGTGCTCGTAATGGTACGGTTTTCGGCACACTTGCTGTACGCGTACCGTACTTCGTCTCTAGAGAACACTAAGATTTTACTTTTAATTTTCTTAAGAACTACTGAACGGATTTAAACCATTTAACAAAAAGCACAATCTGCTAACCGACCTCTACCTTGTTGCCAAATGTGGTGTCATTCGGTTCAGCCGTTCGGGCTGTAGCCCTGGCTAAGGATCCTATGGAAAATTGCATGGGGAAAAAACGTTTTGGGACCCCCCTTTTTTCTCGGCCCCCACTTGACGAATCACCCCCAAACTTACAGGGAAGGAGCGTAGCAGAGCAGGCTATTTTCATGGAAAATTTTGCGAAGATTCCGGCCTCAAAGTTATTCCAAATAGAATGTTGTGGATTTCCTATGGAAACTAGTTCCTAACTATAACTACCTACTGGCGACCGCCAGTAGGTAATATATATATATAGATAGATATACAAATGTTAAAGGGGTGTTTTTGTTAGGTGAAAATAGCACGTAAAACATACCATTTGAAACTAACAACAGACAATTCAATACCCTAAAGCAACCATATCTACTGCCCCGCCATGCATAGTATTATCAAAAATCATGGCATTTCAGATATGGTTAGGGATGTTATGAATGTACTCAATGAATATGTCATGAGAAATTTTATATGGAATGGTAAAAGCAGTGCATGGCAAGAGCGCAAGTTACTTTAGGATTTGAGTTATAGTTACTTGAGATAACTGGTTTTTTTTTGTTTAGTAAATTTTTATTAAGTTTTCAAAAAAGAGAGAAACAGCAAAGAAGTACAAGGATAAAAGTCATTATAAATCATACATAACATAAGAAATACATACAAATCAGACAAATAGCAATTGATCAAATATGATTATGGAAGTTGAAAAAAAAAGGAAAAAGAAAAGGAAAGCAGGGAAGAGAAAGAGAGAAGAAAGAAGAAAATCTTGTTGAGCAATGGTAAAAAGAGGAAAGCATAAAGGATTAATGCATAGGAGAGCGTGTAGAAAGATAAGTGGTGAAAGGAAGCCAAAGAAGATCTGATCTAATTTTTTGAGAAAGAGAGGAAGAGGAAACAGAAGCAATTCTATGTTCATCATAAAAAAAATTCCATCAAGTTAGAAATGAAATATGTGAATTGTCTTTCCAGGAGGATAAAATAAGTTTAAAAGCTAAAGCAATAAAAAGATCAAATAATCTAGAAGACGGAATGTAACATCTACATAAGGATCCAAGGTTCCAAGAAAAATATTTTGTAATGTTAAAGTAGTATTAAAATTAAACACTAACATGCAAATATTCCAAATAGAATTCCAAAAGGAGAAAACATTAGAACATTCATAAAGAAGGTGTGTTAACGTGCCCGTTTCGGAGGAACAGGAACAACATAATGAAGATGATAAAGGTGAAAATTTACAAATAGTAACAGGAGTAATAATAGCTCTTTGATGAATAAAATACAAAGACTGAGTTATACGAGCAGCAGCAGAAACTTTAAATAATTTGGACCACAGAACCACCAAATAGTTTGTCCCATGTAGTAATAGATAATGAAATGGACAAATCAGTTTCCCATGCATTTTCAATTGAAGACTTAGGGGCATTTTATCAAGGGGGTTCATCTCCGCTTTTTTCGCTTTAAAAGCCAAGAAAGCGGAGATAAAATTATCTCCCTATTACCTAGCTGTTGCTAACACCAGTTAGCGACAGCTAGTAGGAGATAGCGACCATCTTGGGCTCCACTTTGCATGTCAGTGATATTTATCACTAATGACATGCAAAGTGGGCGTGCCAAGATGTTAGTGACTGAAAACAGTTGCTAACATTGCTATCTCCTATTACCAACTTTTGGAGATATTCGCGCTAAGCGCGAATATCTCCAAAAGCTAACACCTGCCCTGAGCCGTTCTTAGCCATGTTATCCAATGGGAGGTGGATAACATGGCTAAGAGCATTAGCTCGGTAATGTATGAATATCGCAGACTTTTCAGCGATATTCATGCATTGCGGCGATTTTTATCGCATTTGTGATAAACCTTGGTAATACCAAGGTTTATTTGCGGTAAAAATCGCCGCAGCTCAGCGGTAAATTTTTCACGCTAACCAAGCAATAGCGATAATTATCGCTATTGCTTGGTAATATGCCCCTTAGGTCTTACAGTAACATTTGACAATAGTAACTTATGTAGAAGAGCGGCTTTAGGTCTAGAAACTGGAGGGTGATATAGATGGTGTGAGAGGTGGGAGGGAAAAAGTAGTTAGATGAGACTGAATGGCAGTAACAATAATATCATATTCATTGAGGAAAGAGTCAGGTAACTGGTGATTAGTTTGATGGGTAGAAAAGGGAACAATAGTATAGTTGTGAAGGAATTGATGAACAAAAACTATACCTTTTTCTTTCCAATATTTATAGTAAAATGATTTACCTTTATTTTGTATGGAATGTATTAAACCATACACAGGATGACAAAAAGCATTGAAGAGGGGGTAAAATCCTTAGAAAAAGCACTATACAGCAAAGATCGAGAGTATTTTAAAATAGGACTGTCAGATAAAAAGGTACAGTTTGACATAAAAATTATCTGCTGAAAAGAAAAGTCTTTCAAGAAGGAGCGTTCATAAAGAACCCATTTGGGAACAGGGTTATCCATAAAATCATAGGCTAATGCAAAAGATTGTTTAAGCAGAAAGGCAGAGTGATAAGCTGAAAAATTTGGAAAACGCACACCACCTTCATCTTTAGGACGTATAAGTTTGTTTAGGGCAATTTGTGGGTGTTTATTGTTCCAAAGAGATTTTGTACATATTGAATAAATTTTGGAAAAATTAGTATTAGAAAATTTCACAGGAAGCATGGATAATGTATACAAAACATGAGAAACAATCATCATTTTAATAGTATCCCACCTGCCCCACCAGGAAAGGTATAAGGGAGACCAGACAAGGAGGAGTGATTGAATTTTATCAAGTAATGCAGAAAGTGTGAATTTGATTGTGTCATGAAGGGAGGACGAAAACCAAATGCCAAGGTATTTAATTTTAGAAGGGCACCAAGCAAAATTAGTATCCTTAAACAAAAATGATAACATTTCTGACGGGGAAAAACATGGCGGCAGTCGGCTGACTGCAGCAGTGCTCCGCTCCGTCTTGCTCCCAGATGCCTGACCGTTAGCGGTTCCGACTCGCTCATTCCTTTGAGATTAAGCGGCAGCATTAAGTACATTTTCTTCGAGACTCAAGACTTCTCTTATTTTTCCTTCGTGACAAAGCTTAAACAATTAAACAATTTCTTCGCTCCTACCTCGATGTGCTGTGATCTTAACGCAAGCCTCAGCGCTCAGGAGGGAGGGCGCAGCGGATCCACGAAGTCGATCAGCTGCAGCGGAGGCGAACGAGGAGGTGAACACCCTTCTCGAGGCGAGCCCATACCTGCACGGTTACGGTGGGAACAAGCCGCCCTGGAGCTCCGCAGAGCCAGGCGGATTCAATGTCTCCTCAGAGTTTCCAGTACTAACGGAGCCTCTCACAAAAACAAGTCGACATCTGGAGTTAGAGTTTTACCGACCATAAAATCAGACTGCGGTTTTGTTCTTCCGTGCACAAGTGCCTCACATAAGGGCAATACCAATGAATCTTCCACAGTAAGTGAAAACCACGTTAAAGAGGAGATAAACAACAGAAATAATCGGAAATCCACAAGCTCAACTTTGGCACACATGAGCGCTGCAGAGTCTGCTAGGAAGTTAAGAGGTAAGAGCGCAGCAAAGGGCTTGGTGGGGACCAGTATATCCCGAAAAAAGAAAGCTAAAAGTGCGCTGCAAGTTACTGAAGAGGAGGCTGGCAGAGAGGTTTTTGAGCTAGGAAAAAGCCCCCAATCCGGCGCAAAATTAAATCTAGATCAGGAAACATCTTCTTATCTTTCGACTGAGGTTAAAGCAAAAAGGGGTAGGAAACGCAGTAAAGCGAAACCCCCTACAGCTCCCATACCCAAAACCACCCCATCTCTGCGCTCATATTTCAAGGTGGTTCCCCAAATCTTGAATATTGGGAAAGAACATTCCCAATCTAGCAACAATGTTTTCGAATCCGGTTCAGAGATCATGCCAATCAATGGGCAGGTTCTGTCCCCCGTGACTGAGGCCTCAGCCAACTCTTTAGACAATCAGCTTCAAACAGCTAGTATTGACCCCTCTCATACATCACGACTAGAGGAGAGACCACCTAATGAGGTTGAGGTAGAGAGTTTAATGCTTAAAAATATAGCAGACCAAGCTACAATAAACTCTGATATGTCAAAGGCAGTGGATGAAACGGCATTACCCTCTGTACCAGCAGATGGCTGTAGTGATCCCATCAGTGTAATTACAGTTAACATGAAAGATAATTTTGAGGCTGGAATATTTTCTGAACCCCCTTTGATAACATCCCATGAATTAAGTGAAGCCGTCGGGTCATGTTCAGAAACTATCTCTGTAGCCTCAATACAAACTATGTTTGCAGCACTATCTGCGGAGATTAAGCAAGGATTTGCGGAGTCAGCCTCCAATCAGAGAGAGATAAGGAGTGTTTGCGAGTCTCTTGATGAGAGATTAGGCACCCTGTCGCTGAGAACCCAAGCACTGGAGGAAACTGTGGGCCAAATATCGATGAGGGCCGAGGGCACCACGGAAGACATCGCAAGATTAAAAAAAGAAGATCAAGCCCTCTCAGAGAGAATGGAGCTTTTAGAAAACAACGCAAGGCGTAGTAATATACGCATCTTGAATGTTCCTGAGGGAAGCGAAGGCTCGGACATTAAGAGTTACATAATCACTCTACTAAAAGAAACTTTAAACCTTTCCCACTCTATTGAGGAGCTAGCAACGGACATTCAACGCATACATCGGGATCCTTTTAGACGCAACCCCCAGCGGACTAAGCCTAGGAAAATTCTTGTAAACTTTCATACCTACTCCTTGAAGGAACATATCTTAAATCAAGCACTTAAGCTTAAGTCACAAACATTCAAAGGCTTTAACTTTCAGATTCGCTCAGATTTGTCCCGCTTCACCTTAGATAAACAGTGGGAGCTGGGCCAAAGGATGGACGCTTTTCGTAAATTGGGCGCCACAGTGCAGATGGGTTTCCCTGCATCTCTCAAGATTATGCTAGACAACAAAATGTACAACATTAGATCAGTGCAGGCTGCAGATGATCTCCTACTATCCTTTGGCAGCAGGAAACAAAGGGAGTAGTACTGAGATGTGTTGAAACTGCCAAAAAAGAACGCCATCAACTCCTAATCCCTGAATGCCTAAATGCCTAAATGCATTAATTTAAGTAATGTCGATAAATTATAGTATGAGTAAATGAAGGCGTGAATTCACCTTGGGTAATTAAAAACAAAAAAAAATAAAGAGAAAGGGTGAGAAAAAGGGAAGGGTAAAAAAGGAGACAACAAAGGGAAAAAGAAAAAGAAAAAAAAAGAATAAAAAGGGATAAAGTGAAGGGGAAGGGAAAAAAGAAAAAAAAAAACACTGGGGAAACAAAAAAAAAACCACAATAATATTTGCCCATAAGATAAGCATAAAGTCTAAAGGTGAGTCACACTATAAATACTAGAGGCACATAGGGTCGAGATGGGGAAGAGCTAGGGGCACTTACTTCCGGAAATTTTCCGGTTGGTGAGTACAGGGTTTTCCCAGGGTAGGGAGGGGGGGTGGGGAGGGCATGGGGGGGCTGGGGGGCACAACCACACTTCTAAGAATGAGCTCCAATCTTTTTATGTAAATAAGTTTTTGAATATAATGTTCTTCACTCATCTCAAGCCAAACAGCAATAATTTACATAAATTGTCACATAATTTATTCTTTTTATTGTCAGTCCTACCAAATAACCTAAACTTACAACACAATGAGTAAACTCAAATTATCATCCTGGAATGTTAATGGTCTCTGCAACAAGCCTCGTGCTAATAAAATCATGTGGGAATCATTATCCTCCAGGAGACACACTTAATTGAAAGTGAGATACTCGAGTTCGTTCGAAGGAATAGATGGATAGAATCCTCGATTTCAACAACACAAGATTCTAATACACGGGGGGTCTCGATTCTCTTCAAGAAATCCGTTAGGTTTAAGATAAAACAGCAGAAAGTCGATTCTGGAGGGAGATGGGCCATCGTAGCAATAGAATTAGGAGACATCAAGTTAACACTTGTGGGTTATTATGGTCCAAATATTTACGATCCCTCAGCACTGAAAACCCTCTTCAACCACTTGCTTAGTTTCCCAGACCCGGTGATTATTGCTGGGGATTTCAATATCACTTTGAACCCACTTCTGGACAAATCCCCTAACAGTAGACAAAAAATCGTCTCTAAATCCAGAAATTGTCTTTTAGGTTTAATGAACCAATATGACTACATTGACATTTGGCGGTTTAGAGAGGGTCAAAGGCAAGATTTTTCATTCAGGAATTCGAAGTATAGACATAAATCTAGAATTGACTTTATTCTCACTAGTAAAGCTCTAGCTGAGGACACTACCTCAATACACTACACTCCAATGCATCTCTCTGACCATTCTGCAGTTGAGTTAGAACTAAAACTGGCTATGACACCTCTTAAAAGAATATGGTCCTTTGACAGGTCTCTACTCTCATCAATAGAGGATATTGAATTTTTACAATCAGAAACACGCCACTTCTTTAATACCAATAAAGGTACAGCCTCAATAGGAACAATATGGGATGCATTTAAGTGTACATTAAGAGGCCGACACATGTGAAAGGTCACACGCTTGATTTAGTATGGACGTCAATGCCGGTACAGGGAGCGATGATCTCACAACCGTGTGTCTGGTCGGATCACCACTTATTGAAGGGAGATCTCCTGATGAACTCACATAAAACGAAACCGGCAGAAGGCCAGAGGTTGGTGAGGAAATGGAAGAACATCAACGGAGAAAAAATGGTGGCACATCTTCTAGCGAATTCATCTCAGACCCGTCTAGATGAAAATCCTGACGCTCTCTGTAGTAATCTAGAGGAGAGACTTCGAAGTGCGGTCGACTATGTGGCGCCAGCACGCAGGGTCAATCTAGTAAATAGAGGCCGGAGGTCCACTTGGTACAACGACTCTTTAAGGGAGAAAAAGAGAGCTTTACGCAAGACGGAGAGAGCTTGGCGCAGAGCCTACGATACTAAGGCGAGAAGTCTCTATATGCTAGAATTAGCGAACTATAAGCGGGCAATAATAGCTAGGAAGGCGGACTTCTATGAGGAAAGGATCACCACAGCTATAGATCCTCAAAAGGAAATCTTCCGAGTCCTAAATGAACTCAAGAAAGTAAAAGAACAAAGGCCGGAGTTCACTTTAGAGGACTGTCAGAGATTTCAAAACTTCTTCACTAGCAAAATTAAAGATCTTACTTCGGAAATTGCCTGCACTCCCATACATGCTTGCCCCCCACTGACTACGTCGGCTAAAAAGCTGGTGGACAGACCTCTGGATTTTCTTCCTCCCATTACGAAAGAGGAACTGTCCCTGCTTATTGGGAGAGTTAAGTCTGGCTCCCAGGCTGATCCTTGTCCCCCTGATGTCTTCAAACTGGCTATGCCAGGAATAGAAGAGGAGGTTCTGACTCTTTTGAACTCATCCTTAGCATTAGGCAAGGTTCCTACTGCCTTTAAGGAAGCAAGGTTGATCCCTCTGCTAAAAAAGACTGGGGCAGACGTGAAATGCCTAAAAAACTTTAGGCCTATTTCCCAGATCCCTTTCCTGGCCAAAGTGCTGGAACAGCATGTTTTGGCCGACCTTTCTGACCATCTAGAAAGGAACGGTCTGTTGGAACCAAATCAATCGGGGTTCCGTGCAAACCACAGCACGGAACTGGTCATGCTGTCTTTCATAGATGAGCTCCGGAATAGGGCAGACAAGAAGATACCCGGCGCCCTGGTGCTGTTAGACCTCTCCGCGGCGTTGACACCGTTTGTCACAAACAACTCTTGTCGCGGATGAGGGACTTCGACATCCAGGGCACAGCCCACGCCTGGTTTGCTTCTTTCCTACAAGGGAGGACACAAAGAGTTCAGCTGGGAGAATTGCTCTCTACTGCAACACCAATCTCCTGTGGAGTGCCACAGGGGTCGGCTTTGTCGCCCCTGTTATTCAATATATATCTCCAACCATTGATTGCACTCCTGAGTCAAATGGATTGTCAGGTATACAACTATGCTGACGACACCCAAATCATTATCCAAATGGATAATGCTCCTGGGGCGTCAGCAAATCTGCAAACCATTTTGAAGCACACAGCCAATTGGATGTCGCTGAACTCCCTAAAAGTTAACCCGG
The DNA here is from genome assembly GCF_964263255.1 of Lissotriton vulgaris. Taxonomy (NCBI): domain Eukaryota; kingdom Metazoa; phylum Chordata; class Amphibia; order Caudata; family Salamandridae; genus Lissotriton; species Lissotriton vulgaris. The sequence goes on along the minus strand of NC_141689.1, from coordinate 2,005,725,715 downwards.
ACAAGACGGAGGTTCTACCTATTACCATCGCTGGCAATCCATGGCATGATGGATTCTGGCCTAGGGAACTTGGACCGCCCCCGGAGCCGGCAGTGGCAGTAAAAAGCCTAGGCATCCATGTGGATGACAAACTTTCCATGCGGAAACAAGTTACCACGGTGGTAGGAACTTGTGTTGGCCTGCTCCGTCAACTTAGAAAAATTGCGCCACTACTGTCCTATTCCACATTGAGACGGGCGGTTTCCGCAATGATTCTAGCAAGATTGGACTACGGCAACTCGCTTTATTTGGGTTTACCCCAAAAATTCCTGGACAAACTTCAGATGGTGATGAATGATGCCGCTAGGCTCATTCATAAGAAACCCAGGAGCACGCATGTGTCCCCACTTATGCGTGAGCTACATTGGCTCCCAGTAAGGCAGAGGGTGCTCTTCAAAGGGTTATGTATTGCACACAAATCTCTTTATGGTAAGGCACCAAGATACATTAAGACCCGCCTGATTCCATATAAACCGGCCAGGGTGCTAAGATCTGCTGAGGCAACCCTTCTCACACAACCACGTTTTAGATTGGCGACAGTGGGCGGTCGTGCCATCTCGAACACCCTCCCAGCAGTTTGGAATAGTCTACCGGCGGACTTGCGCAAAGAACCTAATTTGCTGTCCTTTCGGAAGAGGTTGAAGACTGTTCTTTTCCAGAAGGCCTGGGGTGGGCTATAAATTTCTGGGAAGGGTCTTTTTCAGGTTTCCTGCGGTGCTTATTGGACAAGCGCTTAGAGACCCCTGGGTTATAACGCGCTATATAAATCGAAAGAAATAAATAAAATAAATAAATAAAAGAGGCCTCATTAAAAATAAAGTAGCCTATCGAAGAAGGCAGTATACAGAGGAAGTAACCTCCATTGAAAGTAATATTTTGGCAGTTCAGAATGATATCGACAATACCGCTCTAACAGATAATTACAACCTTGCCGAAAAACACGCAGAGTTGGATAGGCTAAAGTATTCATTATCTGCAATTCTATAGAAACGTGTCATGCAGAGATGGGAGGCAAGTAAGCTCTCGCATTTCCAATATGGGGAGGGGGCAGGGAAATTACTTGCCTGGAAAACAAAATCTGACCGGGTCCGTAACAATATATCTTCAGTTACATCCGCGGGGGGCACCTTTTCTAGGGACGATGAAATCAGGGTAGCTTTCAGAAATTTCTTTCAATCCATATATCAGGACGACCTTAATCTTACTCAGAATGATATAATGAGTTGGCTCGAAGGTATCTCTCTTCCATCTTTAACAACAGAACAGTCCTGCTCTTTGGATGAGGAAATAACTACTACAGAGGTAGAGGAGGCTATAAGGAAAGCAAAGAGTGGAAAGGCTGCAGGCACTGATGGTTTGCCATGTGAAATTTACAAAAAACTCATCACAGAGGTCTCTCCAGTCCTGGTTACTCTTTTTAACCAAATTTTAAGAGACGGCGAGTTGCCACCCGAATCATGGGATAATGCCTCCATAACCCTCATCCTGAAGCCTGGTAATCCCTCCTCGGATTGCGGCTCATATCGGCCTATCTCTATATTAAACGCCGACTATAAAATCTTTACCACTATATTGGCCAATCGGTTGGGCCGGGTAGCTCCTGATATTATAGCTCCGAACCAAAAAGGGTTTATAAAAGGGATACAGCTCTGTGAGCTTACGTATGAATTACTAGGCTCTATAGATATTGCTATAAAAGAGGCAATCCCCCTGGTTGTCCTCACGTTGGATGCTACCAAGGCTTTCGACAGGGTGAATTGGCTGTACTTGTCGGAGGCCTTACGCGACCCCCAGCAATTGTCCTGATGATGGACCCTGTGATTTACTAGGGGTCCGAAACGCCGTCGACTTTTCAAGCACTGAAACTAAACTGTGATTACTATGTGTTGTAAAGTGCTTAGTTGTGATACTCTGTACAATTGTATTGTTGGTAGAGTAACTTGCTTTGCCTTAAAAAGCCCTTCTTTGCTGTCTACATCAACCCTATGTACCCATTTTGTAAGTGCTGGGCACAGGCTTGTGTTCCACACTGGCTGATCGTTGGAAGGTACTTTGTGTGATTTAAATACATGAACTTTGAGTAAAATCTCTGAAAGACCACTGTCCGGCTGCACATGTCTCTCTAAATATAGATTGACTCTGTCTATATTTTATTTTTTTCTGAAACTCTCCTATGCTTGGGACCAATGTTGTTTGAAAAAAGTATGTTCCCCCGAGGTCCCTACTGAATAAATTAGGGCCCCTTGTTGTTGTTAAATCAACTCATTCTCCCGGCCCCTGTCATGACAGAGGCTCATCTGAACTCTCCTCGGCAACAATGGTTAAAGGTGCTTCAGTTGAATGTTAGATCACTCCCGAAGCATAATGCGGAGGTGTTCGACCTTTTAGCTGATGAAACCCCGGATATCCTTTTTATGACTGAAACACGGATGAGAGATGATCTCATTACCATTGCCAATCTTGCGCTACCCCCGGGTTACTCTATTAAGTTGGTAAAGAGAGCCACCAGAGGCGGAGGCATTGCCGTGGTGGTAAGATCAAGTTTTACCTGTCTATTGGATGAAAGGGAGATGAAAGGGGGGAATGTGCTCATTTTAGTATCACCATCAACACCCACTTCACCTTTGCAGGGCTATTAATATACAGGCCCCCTGGACCCATGCATGGCTTCAACATCTCCCTTTTGGAGCTGATGGAGGCATATGCTGTAGGGTCAGCAAATTTTAGTGTTTTAGGGGATCTTAATCTCCATTTTGACTTAGAGCAGGATCTGAATGTTCGCGCCCTGACCTCTGACTTAGCCGCCTTCCAGCTCCTTCAATTAATTAAAAGCCCTACACATACAGGAGGCCATGTCCTGGACCCCATTTTTACTAATATAGAAGACGGTAGAACCACCACCCCTACGCCAATTGCTTGGTCAGATCATTTTCTAGTGGAATTATCTGTCTGTATCCCTACCTCTACAGCTTGTAAAACCCAAAGAGCCATGCGTAAAAGACCTTGGCTCAAACTCCGGTTAGAGGAGTTTCATGCATTGCTGGATGCTGATCCACTTGGCCCTTTTTCGGATGTGGAGACAGGATATGAAGCATTTTGTACCTGGCTCACCAGGGCTCTTGACACTCTTATACCTGCTAGGTGGGTCAAATGGCGCATGCAAGATGCTAATCCTTGGTATAACGAAACCCTGGCTAGTCTGAAGAAAACGTGTAAAAACACGAGCATGTATGGAGGATGGACTACTCCTCAGAGAGTAAGATCAGATATGTAAAGGAGCTTAAGATCTAACATAAAGCCATCTGTAGGGTACGAGCAGAATTTTATGCCTCCGAAATAAAGGCTAGTGCTAACCCGACTAAAGTTATCTTTAAGATCCTTAATTAACTTAGCTCTAAATAACCTGTCAGCACTGTCCCCACTTCAGCTGTCCAATGTGAAGAGCTGGCTTCCTTTTTCGTTGATAAAATCCGGGGTATTTACCAAGCCTTTAACCCAGGGCCACAACCTAGCTACTCTCCGGTCTCTCGGCCTATTTCTATAGCTAAGATATCGATCATCCCTGAAATTTCTAGGGAAGAGTTTGACAAGCTTACAAGGCAGATTAAATCTGGTTCGCCGGCAGACCCTCTGAGACTGGCTCAATTTATACAGTCTTCTCTACTCTGCCTGACCCAGCTTTATAGTCTTGTGAATGCCTCATTCTCTACTGCTGCTGTCCCAGCCAGTTGAAAGCAAGCATGGGGTTCACCCATACTCAAAAAACCCACTCTAGACCCTTCAAAGCCTGAAAACCTTAGGCCTATGTCCCTGCTGCCCTGGGCAGCTAAAATCGCAGAGTCTCATGTGAATCTAGTTCTTACCAGCATTCTCAAATCCAACGACACTCTGGATGAAACCCAGCATGGGTTCCGTGCCGGCCACAGCACGGAGACGGCGCTTCTGGCTATGATGGAGCATCTCCATTCCACATTGGACCATGGTCAAACGGCGGCACTGATCCTTCTGGGTCTCAGTGCCGCTTTTAACACTGTCTCCCACCAGATCCTTCTACATCGACTTGAGGAGGCAGGGATCACTGATATGGCTCTCGCTTGGTTTTGTTCCTTCCTGACCGATAGAACGATCCGTGTTTCCACTCCTCCTTACCTTTCTGGGGCGCGTTCCATTGAGCAGGGTGTTCCGCAGGGATCGGCTTTCAGTCCCACCCTGTTCAATCTTTACGTCCAACCACTGGCTGCGGTCGCCAAAACGTGGGATCTTAACATCATCTCTTATGCTGACGATACGCAGCTAGTGGTTGCCCTCACGGAAGGCTCTACCATTGACCATATTAGATTCAAGGCGGGTCTGAACGCCGTAGCAGCCTGGATGACAGATAACTGTCTCCAATTGAATGCTGCCAAGACGGAGGTACTACTGGTGGGAAGAAATGCAGATCTATGGGGTGACCACTGGTGGCCGCCTACTTTGGGGGTAGCCCCTACACCTAAGACCGAAGTGAAGAATATGGGAGTCTGGTTGGACTCAGAGCTTAAGTTTGATGTCCATGCAAAAAAAGTCGCAGCTACTTGCTTTGGAATTTTACGCAGCCTTAAACCAGTCTTGAAATTTTTCGATCTAGTTACCAGGCAGTTAATTGTTCAGGCTATGGTACTGTCCAGACTGGATTATGCCAGCTCCTTAAATCTAGGCACTAACAAAGTGGAAATTGCTTGCCTTCGATGTATTCAAAATGTGGCCATGAGGGCCTTAATAGGCCTGCCACCCTTTAGTCCCACTTCTGCCTCCATCCGGAAACTTCACTGGCTTCCTGTAGCTCAAAGGATACAGTTTAAGAACCTATGTATCTCTTTTAAAATCCTTAGACTCTCTACCCCTAAAATGTTGGGATCACTGCTGAATTTGTATGTGCCGGTGCGTTCTCTGCGTTCGGCAGGGCAGAATCTGGTGGTAGCTCCCCGGTTTAACCGTAGCAGAGCAGGTGGCCGCTCCTTCCGTTTTTTAGCAGCTAAGTTATGGAACTCCCTTCCTGCCCAGATACGGGAGTTGAAGGACATGTTGCAATTCAGGAAAGCTGTCAAAACATTTTTATTTCCTGGAAGATAATTTTCTCTACCGGTTTCAGCCCTCAGTTCTGTTTTTCACATGGGAATAACCCCGGGACGCCGCTTCGCTGGGGCAGCTGCGCGCTCTATAAATCATATAACATAACATAACATTTGTTGGTAGAGAATTGTTTTGATTTAGGTTCTGATGAGCGTATGTGTAAATATTGTTATAACAAATTAGATGAGAATAAAATGCCCGCTAGAGCTGTGCATAATCATCTAGAGTTGGTTGCTATTCCTCCAGAACTGATAGATTTAAATGGCTATGATTCTATTCTTATTCAATGTGTGCACCCGTTTCAGGCTATTGTTCGTATGGAGCCTAAAACAGGTAAACTGCCTCCTTCAGATTTACAGAGAGGATTAAAAGGAAGAGTTGTATATTTACCATTACATTTAAAGAAAACTGTTGGAACTATTGGTATAGAGTGTGTAAAAAATTAACTACTAGTCATTGAAGTTAATGGTGTTTCTACTAGAAGTAAGAAAATCTGGCAGGAGTTAGTGGATGTTAGGAAAGTGCAGAAGGCGACTTTGTATTTAATGAAAACAATGACTACTATAAAAATGTTTATATGAGAGAAGAAGAAATACTTTTAGCAGAAGATACTGAAACGTCAAGTGGACAAATTGAAAAAGTGGACATGTCAAGTAGTGAAGAAATCTATGAACATTACAGTGTAAATCCACTTCATTCAAAAGATGTGATAGTGAATACTATTGAGTTATTCCAAATGAAAAAAGCAAAGGGAAGTCTCATGAGTGTATGGGAAGAGAGCATGGAAGCTCGTTGTTTTCTGCAGTTGTTTCAAACAGGAAAAGGAGAACGATATGATGAACGACCTGTGCAAATTCCTGCATCTGAATATCGGACATCAAGATTATATGCAGAAGATCCAAGATTTCGACAATGTCTCCCTTATATATTTCATCTTTTGTTTGAATGTGACTTGTCTGGATTTTCATATGCAGTCAATCACATATTGAGTACATCTACAAAATGTTTCTGCAAAGGAATTTATGGATAAAGTGCACCAGAGGGATGATCACTTAGAATCTTAGCTGATTAATCTGATGGCATGTCAGCGTGGCACTAACAAATATTGGTACAGTCGTCATGGAAAACTGAAATGTATGCTACAGAACTTAGGAACTCCTACATGGTTCCTACCCTAAGCTGTGATGAGTATGCTTGGGATGATTTACTTGAATTTATTTGAGAGGCAAATTCCAATATAAAAAATATTGAATACAAGACACCTGGAGAATTGTGCTCTTTGGATCCTGTTAATGTATGCAGGTATTTTATTCATAGATTTAAACCTATGATGCATTTTATCTGCAATAAAAAAATCCTCCTCTTGGAGAAGTTGTGGATTTCTTTTGGAGAAAGGAGTATCAAGCAAGAGATGCTGTTATGGATCAAGGGTGCCCCAAAATTCAGAACAGATTCAGATGATACTGTTTTATATTTTATTAAAGAATATGCCACATGTACTGTACCCAAAAGCACAGAAGAAAAAACTTAAGACAACAAGTCTTACGATTCTAAAGCCATTGATGTGGAAAAATCTGCCGACGATAGTACAAGCCTAAGGATAAGTGCTATACCAAATTTTGTTTTGCATTTCCACGTCCTGTAATATCCAAAGGAAGAGTGAACAGTTTTATGTCAGCTGTGTGACATACCATCCCAAGAAAGTCTCCAAAAAATACCTACAATTTAAGAAGAAGTGAAGAGTCAAAATACATAAATGACTACAATCTGGTTATTCTGTCCCTGTGGAATGCTAACATGGATATTCAGTATGTTGCGGACAATTCCATTGCTGTTGCTCAATATGTAACGTCCTACATTACAAAATCAGAAAAGACGGAATTGAAAGAAATGTGGGAAGAGATTACTCACGAGAAGACTCTAAGTAAGAAATGTTACAGTTTCAGTTTGAAGATGCTATTACTTCGAGAAATTGGAGCATATGAATGCTCAGATCGTTTATCATCTGCAAGTCTATACTCCAAATCTAGAAGAATAATTTGAGTGAGTCTAGGTCTTGCTGCAATGCGAAATCGGGTACTGAAATCTGTTCAAGAAATTATATTTTTAGCAGAAAAAGATCCAGAAGGTACAGATATTTTGAAAACAAATATGTTGGACACATATTACCCAAACAGAAGTCATCATCTTGAGAACAAGTGTCTCCTTGAAGTGCTGCATAACTACACTTTTAAATGGAATACTACAGAGAACATCAATGATGGAAAATATGCAGTGATTGGTTCCGAAGGAAGTTTGGTGAAACAAACGAAAGGAAATTTGATTATTCACAGGAAGCTGAGTTGTGACACTGCTGATAAAAGGGAATTTTACTATTTAGCCCTTTTGAAACTGTTTAAACCGTGGCGTTCAGAATTGGAATTACTTGGAGAATTTCAGAGCTATGAAGATTCCTTCAATGCCTGTAAAGATACCATACAATGCACTGTTTTTGCAAATTATGTGAAAATGTTGAACGATGAAATTGATTAAGAAGCTACTATTGCAGCTGAGATTGCTAGAGACAGTTCTCAAGACAGTCAAAGTTCTTCTGCGCAACTAAATGTTGAACAGAAAGAAATATATCAGCAGGTTTTCTTCATGAAAAGAAAGAATGTACATGCACATCTTTTCAACCTATCCGAATGTATGTGAGTAGACAAGCTGGAACAGGAAAAAGTTTCTTAATTAAAATAATCACCAGTTATCTACAGGAAACAACTGAGTCAAAGTCAAAGTCAAAAAGTACTTTATTCGGTTAAAAAGACAATAACCATAAAAGCGACAGAATACAAATTCATTTACAGTGAATATTACAGCTAATTTTTATCTAAGGCGAAGGAATCACAGTTTCTGCTAAAAACAATTAAGAATCATCCAGACATAGCAATTTTCGCAATTTAAAAACATGTTTAAAAAACCTAATAATTATGCAACAATAAAAACAGTGTCCATTTTTTGTAATTCTAAAAATGCTGGGCGGCATCTATTTAAATTCATATCTTTAAGTGCAGGGACAATACATTTTCTATGAGGCAAGGTATAAAATTTACAAAAAAATAAAACATGGATATCCGATTGCAAAGACAATTCATCGCATGGGCACATACATAGTTCTTTTGACCAAGAGTTCATTTCCGGGAATGTCACTGACCTAAAAAGTATATTAAGTCTAAAACGTGTTAAAAAGAATCTCTCATGGTTCAACATGGGGAGGCTTGAATATGGCTGTAATTTACCTCCAGTTAAAATCATCTGATGTGAGCAGACCGTCTTTTTCTTTATTTCTTCTGACAGTCTTTTTTCCCTTAGATATTCCATACACAATTTTTTCAGTGTTTTTCTCGATATGTGTGTCATTGTCAGTGGATCCTCGTAATATTGTAAACAGTCAATTTCTGTCAGGAAGGTCTTAACATAGTTTAACCACTTAAAATCACTCACATGTTCAAGTTTTGACACATCCTGGAGTATGGCTCGATTTACAACACACTCATTTACAGTCCATACCCTGTGCCACAGGAGTATGGGCTGTGTTCTGATTATATCAGAGATAAAAGGCTGCCCCAACTCCACGTGGCAAATAATGGTTGCAATACTTTCGGGTATGGACAAAATGTGCCGCATAAACTTGTTTTCCACTAACTGTATCGATTTTATGTTGGAATATCCCCACAATCCTGATCCATATAGAGCCACTGATAGACATGTTGCATTATAAATAGTTAAAATCTCTCTTATTGGTTTCTTTCCAAGTTTTTTTAGAAAACTCTTTAAGGCCATTATTGTCTTTGAGAACAGAAGAGTTCTTGCTTTTATTGCACTTGCCCAGGAACCACTCTCATGATGGCTAAATAAGGAAAAGTGGGCATATTTTCTAAGGGAGCATTATTTATAAACATCGTTTTCATTTGTTTCTTTGTTCGTGGTCCACAATTCATGGTAAAGGTTTTGCTGCAGTTAATATTTAGATCCATTTACAAAAGGGGGTGGTGATGAACAGAGTGTCTGAATTGAGCAGACCACTCTTACCCAGTCCAAAGATCAGGGCTTGATCCATCACCGTTATTTATCTCACTGCCCCATCCCAGCTCAGAACCTGGCTATATGCAAATCAGTCTGTCCCTGGCCCAGTGCATCATGGGAACAGGGCAGACTAAACTACCAAGCCAATTCTTTACCAGAAAGGAGACAAGCTACCGGGGACCGGTTTCTGGCATTTCAGCCTCTTCGGCCCGGCTTGCTTGAATCCTGATGGAGCAGTGAGAAAGGGACTCATGTCTGAGTATACCCTGCCACACCTATAGTGGCCAAAATCGATTTACAAAAGGGGGTGGTGATGAACAGAGTGTCTGAATTGAGCAGACCACTCTTACCCAGTCCAAAGATCAGGGCTTGATCCATCACCGTTATTTATCTCACTGCCCCATCCCAGCTCAGAACCTGGCTATATGCAAATCAGTCTGTCCCTGGCCCAGTGCATCATGGGAACAGGGCAGACTAAACTACCAAGCCAATTCTTTACCAGAAAGGAGACAAGCTACCGGGGACCGGTTTCTGGCATTTCAGCCTCTTCGGCCCGGCTTGCTTGAATCCTGATGGAGCAGTGAGAAAGGGACTCATGTCTGAGTATACCCTGCCACACCTATAGTGGCCAAAATCGATTTACAAAAGGGGGTGGTGATGAACAGAGTGTCTGAATTGAGCAGACCACTCTTACCCAGTCCAAAGATCAGGGCTTGATCCATCACCGTTATTTATCTCACTGCCCCATCCCAGCTCAGAACCTGGCTATATGCAAATCAGTCTGTCCCTGGCCCAGTGCATCATGGGAACGGGGCAGACTAAACTACCAAGCCAATTCTTTACCAGAAAGGAGACAAGCTACCGGGGACCGGTTTCTGGCATTTCAGCCTCTTCGGCCCGGCTTGCTTGAATCCTGATGGAGCAGTGAGAAAGGGACTCATGTCTGAGTATACCCTGCCACACCTATAGTGGCCAAAATCGATTTACAAAAGGGGGTGGTGATGAACAGAGTGTCTGAATTGAGCAGACCACTCTTACCCAGTCCAAAGATCAGGGCTTGATCCATCACCGTTATTTATCTCACTGCCCCATCCCAGCTCAGAACCTGGCTATATGCAAATCAGTCTGTCCCTGGCCCAGTGCATCATGGGAACAGGGCAGACTAAACTACCAAGCCAATTCTTTACCAGAAAGGAGACAAGCTACCGGGGACCGGTTTCTGGCATTTCAGCCTCTTCGGCCCGGCTTGCTTGAATCCTGATGGAGCAGTGAGAAAGGGACTCATGTCTGAGTATACCCTGCCACACCTATAGTGGCCAAAATCGATTTACAAAAGGGGGTGGTGATGAACAGAGTGTCTGAATTGAGCAGACCACTCTTACCCAGTCCAAAGATCAGGGCTTGATCCATCACCGTTATTTATCTCACTGCCCCATCCCAGCTCAGAACCTGGCTATATGCAAATCAGTCTGTCCCTGGCCCAGTGCATCATGGGAACAGGGCAGACTAAACTACCAAGCCAATTCTTTACCAGAAAGGAGACAAGCTACCGGGGACCGGTTTCTGGCATTTCAGCCTCTTCGGCCCGGCTTGCTTGAATCCTGATGGAGCAGTGAGAAAGGGACTCATGTCTGAGTATACCCTGCCACACCTATAGTGGCCAAAATCGATTTACAAAAGGGGGTGGTGATGAACAGAGTGTCTGAATTGAGCAGACCACTCTTACCCAGTCCAAAGATCAGGGCTTGATCCATCACCGTTATTTATCTCACTGCCCCATCCCAGCTCAGAACCTGGCTATATGCAAATCAGTCTGTCCCTGGCCCAGTGCATCATGGGAACAGGGCAGACTAAACTACCAAGCCAATTCTTTACCAGAAAGGAGACAAGCTACCGGGGACCGGTTTCTGGCATTTCAGCCTCTTCGGCCCGGCTTGCTTGAATCCTGATGGAGCAGTGAGAAAGGGACTCATGTCTGAGTATACCCTGCCACACCTATAGTGGCCAAAATCGATTTACAAAAGGGGGTGGTGATGAACAGAGTGTCTGAATTGAGCAGACCACTCTTACCCAGTCCAAAGATCAGGGCTTGATCCATCACCGTTATTTATCTCACTGCCCCATCCCAGCTCAGAACCTGGCTATATGCAAATCAGTCTGTCCCTGGCCCAGTGCATCATGGGAACAGGGCAGACTAAACTACCAAGCCAATTCTTTACCAGAAAGGAGACAAGCTACCGGGGACCGGTTTCTGGCATTTCAGCCTCTTCGGCCCGGCTTGCTTGAATCCTGATGGAGCAGTGAGAAAGGGACTCATGTCTGAGTATACCCTGCCACACCTATAGTGGCCAAAATCGATTTACAAAAGGGGGTGGTGATGAACAGAGTGTCTGAATTGAGCAGACCACTCTTACCCAGTCCAAAGATCAGGGCTTGATCCATCACCGTTATTTATCTCACTGCCCCATCCCAGCTCAGAACCTGGCTATATGCAAATCAGTCTGTCCCTGGCCCAGTGCATCATGGGAACAGGGCAGACTAAACTACCAAGCCAATTCTTTACCAGAAAGGAGACAAGCTACCGGGGACCGGTTTCTGGCATTTCAGCCTCTTCGGCCCGGCTTGCTTGAATCCTGATGGAGCAGTGAGAAAGGGACTCATGTCTGAGTATACCCTGCCACACCTATAGTGGCCAAAATCGATTTACAAAAGGGGGTGGTGATGAACAGAGTGTCTGAATTGAGCAGACCACTCTTACCCAGTCCAAAGATCAGGGCTTGATCCATCACCGTTATTTATCTCACTGCCCCATCCCAGCTCAGAACCTGGCTATATGCAAATCAGTCTGTCCCTGGCCCAGTGCATCATGGGAACAGGGCAGACTAAACTACCAAGCCAATTCTTTACCAGAAAGGAGACAAGCTACCGGGGACCGGTTTCTGGCATTTCAGCCTCTTCGGCCCGGCTTGCTTGAATCCTGATGGAGCAGTGAGAAAGGGACTCATGTCTGAGTATACCCTGCCACACCTATAGTGGCCAAAATCGATTTACAAAAGGGGGTGGTGATGAACAGAGTGTCTGAATTGAGCAGACCACTCTTACCCAGTCCAAAGATCAGGGCTTGATCCATCACCGTTATTTATCTCACTGCCCCATCCCAGCTCAGAACCTGGCTATATGCAAATCAGTCTGTCCCTGGCCCAGTGCATCATGGGAACAGGGCAGACTAAACTACCAAGCCAATTCTTTACCAGAAAGGAGACAAGCTACCGGGGACCGGTTTCTGGCATTTCAGCCTCTGCGGCCCGGCTTGCTTGAATCCTGATGGAGCAGTGAGAAAGGGACTCATGTCTGAGTATACCCTGCCACACCTATAGTGGCCAAAATCGATTTACAAAAGGGGGTGGTGATGAACAGAGTGTCTGAATTGAGCAGACCACTCTTACCCAGTCCAAAGATCAGGGCTTGATCCATCACCGTTATTTATCTCACTGCCCCATCCCAGCTCAGAACCTGGCTATATGCAAATCAGTCTGTCCCTGGCCCAGTGCATCATGGGAACAGGGCAGACTAAACTACCAAGCCAATTCTTTACCAGAAAGGAGACAAGCTACCGGGGACCGGTTTCTGGCATTTCAGCCTCTTCGGCCCGGCTTGCTTGAATCCTGATGGAGCAGTGAGAAAGGGACTCATGTCTGAGTATACCCTGCCACACCTATAGTGGCCAAAATCGATTTACAAAAGGGGGTGGTGATGAACAGAGTGTCTGAATTGAGCAGACCACTCTTACCCAGTCCAAAGATCAGGGCTTGATCCATCACCGTTATTTATCTCACTGCCCCATCCCAGCTCAGAACCTGGCTATATGCAAATCAGTCTGTCCCTGGCCCAGTGCATCATGGGAACAGGGCAGACTAAACTACCAAGCCAATTCTTTACCAGAAAGGAGACAAGCTACCGGGGACCGGTTTCTGGCATTTCAGCCTCTTCGGCCCGGCTTGCTTGAATCCTGATGGAGCAGTGAGAAAGGGACTCATGTCTGAGTATACCCTGCCACACCTATAGTGGCCAAAATCGATTTACAAAAGGGGGTGGTGATGAACAGAGTGTCTGAATTGAGCAGACCACTCTTACCCAGTCCAAAGATCAGGGCTTGATCCATCACCGTTATTTATCTCACTGCCCCATCCCAGCTCAGAACCTGGCTATATGCAAATCAGTCTGTCCCTGGCCCAGTGCATCATGGGAACAGGGCAGACTAAACTACCAAGCCAATTCTTTACCAGAAAGGAGACAAGCTACCGGGGACCGGTTTCTGGCATTTCAGCCTCTTCGGCCCGGCTTGCTTGAATCCTGATGGAGCAGTGAGAAAGGGACTCATGTCTGAGTATACCCTGCCACACCTATAGTGGCCAAAATCGATTTACAAAAGGGGGTGGTGATGAACAGAGTGTCTGAATTGAGCAGACCACTCTTACCCAGTCCAAAGATCAGGGCTTGATCCATCACCGTTATTTATCTCACTGCCCCATCCCAGCTCAGAACCTGGCTATATGCAAATCAGTCTGTCCCTGGCCCAGTGCATCATGGGAACAGGGCAGACTAAACTACCAAGCCAATTCTTTACCAGAAAGGAGACAAGCTACCGGGGACCGGTTTCTGGCATTTCAGCCTCTTCGGCCCGGCTTGCTTGAATCCTGATGGAGCAGTGAGAAAGGGACTCATGTCTGAGTATACCCTGCCACACCTATAGTGGCCAAAATCGATTTACAAAAGGGGGTGGTGATGAACAGAGTGTCTGAATTGAGCAGACCACTCTTACCCAGTCCAAAGATCAGGGCTTGATCCATCACCGTTATTTATCTCACTGCCCCATCCCAGCTCAGAACCTGGCTATATGCAAATCAGTCTGTCCCTGGCCCAGTGCATCATGGGAACAGGGCAGACTAAACTACCAAGCCAATTCTTTACCAGAAAGGAGACAAGCTACCGGGGACCGGTTTCTGGCATTTCAGCCTCTTCGGCCCGGCTTGCTTGAATCCTGATGGAGCAGTGAGAAAGGGACTCATGTCTGAGTATACCCTGCCACACCTATAGTGGCCAAAATCGATTTACAAAAGGGGGTGGTGATGAACAGAGTGTCTGAATTGAGCAGACCACTCTTACCCAGTCCAAAGATCAGGGCTTGATCCATCACCGTTATTTATCTCACTGCCCCATCCCAGCTCAGAACCTGGCTATATGCAAATCAGTCTGTCCCTGGCCCAGTGCATCATGGGAACAGGGCAGACTAAACTACCAAGCCAATTCTTTACCAGAAAGGAGACAAGCTACCGGGGACCGGTTTCTGGCATTTCAGCCTCTTCGGCCCGGCTTGCTTGAATCCTGATGGAGCAGTGAGAAAGGGACTCATGTCTGAGTATACCCTGCCACACCTATAGTGGCCAAAATCGATTTACAAAAGGGGGTGGTGATGAACAGAGTGTCTGAATTGAGCAGACCACTCTTACCCAGTCCAAAGATCAGGGCTTGATCCATCACCGTTATTTATCTCACTGCCCCATCCCAGCTCAGAACCTGGCTATATGCAAATCAGTCTGTCCCTGGCCCAGTGCATCATGGGAACAGGGCAGACTAAACTACCAAGCCAATTCTTTACCAGAAAGGAGACAAGCTACCGGGGACCGGTTTCTGGCATTTCAGCCTCTTCGGCCCGGCTTGCTTGAATCCTGATGGAGCAGTGAGAAAGGGACTCATGTCTGAGTATACCCTGCCACACCTATAGTGGCCAAAATCGATTTACAAAAGGGGGTGGTGATGAACAGAGTGTCTGAATTGAGCAGACCACTCTTACCCAGTCCAAAGATCAGGGCTTGATCCATCACCGTTATTTATCTCACTGCCCCATCCCAGCTCAGAACCTGGCTATATGCAAATCAGTCTGTCCCTGGCCCAGTGCATCATGGGAACAGGGCAGACTAAACTACCAAGCCAATTCTTTACCAGAAAGGAGACAAGCTACCGGGGACCGGTTTCTGGCATTTCAGCCTCTTCGGCCCGGCTTGCTTGAATCCTGATGGAGCAGTGAGAAAGGGACTCATGTCTGAGTATACCCTGCCACACCTATAGTGGCCAAAATCGATTTACAAAAGGGGGTGGTGATGAACAGAGTGTCTGAATTGAGCAGACCACTCTTACCCAGTCCAAAGATCAGGGCTTGATCCATCACCGTTATTTATCTCACTGCCCCATCCCAGCTCAGAACCTGGCTATATGCAAATCAGTCTGTCCCTGGCCCAGTGCATCATGGGAACAGGGCAGACTAAACTACCAAGCCAATTCTTTACCAGAAAGGAGACAAGCTACCGGGGACCGGTTTCTGGCATTTCAGCCTCTGCGGCCCGGCTTGCTTGAATCCTGATGGAGCAGTGAGAAAGGGACTCATGTCTGAGTATACCCTGCCACACCTATAGTGGCCAAAATCGATTTACAAAAGGGGGTGGTGATGAACAGAGTGTCTGAATTGAGCAGACCACTCTTACCCAGTCCAAAGATCAGGGCTTGATCCATCACCGTTATTTATCTCACTGCCCCATCCCAGCTCAGAACCTGGCTATATGCAAATCAGTCTGTCCCTGGCCCAGTGCATCATGGGAACAGGGCAGACTAAACTACCAAGCCAATTCTTTACCAGAAAGGAGACAAGCTACCGGGGACCGGTTTCTGGCATTTCAGCCTCTTCGGCCCGGCTTGCTTGAATCCTGATGGAGCAGTGAGAAAGGGACTCATGTCTGAGTATACCCTGCCACACCTATAGTGGCCAAAATCGATTTACAAAAGGGGGTGGTGATGAACAGAGTGTCTGAATTGAGCAGACCACTCTTACCCAGTCCAAAGATCAGGGCTTGATCCATCACCGTTATTTATCTCACTGCCCCATCCCAGCTCAGAACCTGGCTATATGCAAATCAGTCTGTCCCTGGCCCAGTGCATCATGGGAACAGGGCAGACTAAACTACCAAGCCAATTCTTTACCAGAAAGGAGACAAGCTACCGGGGACCGGTTTCTGGCATTTCAGCCTCTTCGGCCCGGCTTGCTTGAATCCTGATGGAGCAGTGAGAAAGGGACTCATGTCTGAGTATACCCTGCCACACCTATAGTGGCCAAAATCGATTTACAAAAGGGGGTGGTGATGAACAGAGTGTCTGAATTGAGCAGACCACTCTTACCCAGTCCAAAGATCAGGGCTTGATCCATCACCGTTATTTATCTCACTGCCCCATCCCAGCTCAGAACCTGGCTATATGCAAATCAGTCTGTCCCTGGCCCAGTGCATCATGGGAACAGGGCAGACTAAACTACCAAGCCAATTCTTTACCAGAAAGGAGACAAGCTACCGGGGACCGGTTTCTGGCATTTCAGCCTCTTCGGCCCGGCTTGCTTGAATCCTGATGGAGCAGTGAGAAAGGGACTCATGTCTGAGTATACCCTGCCACACCTATAGTGGCCAAAATCGATTTACAAAAGGGGGTGGTGATGAACAGAGTGTCTGAATTGAGCAGACCACTCTTACCCAGTCCAAAGATCAGGGCTTGATCCATCACCGTTATTTATCTCACTGCCCCATCCCAGCTCAGAACCTGGCTATATGCAAATCAGTCTGTCCCTGGCCCAGTGCATCATGGGAACAGGGCAGACTAAACTACCAAGCCAATTCTTTACCAGAAAGGAGACAAGCTACCGGGGACCGGTTTCTGGCATTTCAGCCTCTTCGGCCCGGCTTGCTTGAATCCTGATGGAGCAGTGAGAAAGGGACTCATGTCTGAGTATACCCTGCCACACCTATAGTGGCCAAAATCGATTTACAAAAGGGGGTGGTGATGAACAGAGTGTCTGAATTGAGCAGACCACTCTTACCCAGTCCAAAGATCAGGGCTTGATCCATCACCGTTATTTATCTCACTGCCCCATCCCAGCTCAGAACCTGGCTATATGCAAATCAGTCTGTCCCTGGCCCAGTGCATCATGGGAACAGGGCAGACTAAACTACCAAGCCAATTCTTTACCAGAAAGGAGACAAGCTACCGGGGACCGGTTTCTGGCATTTCAGCCTCTTCGGCCCGGCTTGCTTGAATCCTGATGGAGCAGTGAGAAAGGGACTCATGTCTGAGTATACCCTAATAATAATAATAATAAAGAGCTTATAGAGCGCTCAGTAACGCCATCACGGCGTGTCCCCGCGCTAAGCTACCAGCGAACCTGCCTAGAACACCCAGCCACTATGCAGTATATAGGTGAGTTTTGAGCAGAGCCCTGAAACGTAGTTCATTGTCCTCCAGTCTCAGCACAGGAGGTAATTTATTCCAATTTTGAGCTGCTAGTAGCGCAAAGGAACGTCCACCTATTCTCGCCTTCCTAATCCTGGGGACTGTCAGCAGACCGGTACCCTCTGAACGGAGGGTCCTGGTAGGCTCATAACGGCTGACTAGCTCCTTCAGGTATGTTGGTGACTTGTCCCAGACAATACGGTGGCAAAAAAGGAGGCACTTAAATAGCACACGCTTCTTCACCGGCAGCCAATGAAGCGCATCCAGCGCCAATTTCGAGCTAGCTCTCCTGGGTCTTCTTAACACCAGTCTGCCACACCTATAGTGGCCAAAATCGATTTACAAAAGGGGGTGGTGATGAACAGAGTGTCTGAATTGAGCAGACCACTCTTACCCAGTCCAAAGATCAGGGCTTGATCCATCACCGTTATTTATCTCACTGCCCCATCCCAGCTCAGAACCTGGCTATATGCAAATCAGTCTGTCCCTGGCCCAGTGCATCATGGGAACAGGGCAGACTAAACTACCAAGCCAATTCTTTACCAGAAAGGAGACAAGCTACCGGGGACCGGTTTCTGGCATTTCAGCCTCTTCGGCCCGGCTTGCTTGAATCCTGATGGAGCAGTGAGAAAGGGACTCATGTCTGAGTATACCCTGCCACACCTATAGTGGCCAAAATCGATTTACAAAAGGGGGTGGTGATGAACAGAGTGTCTGAATTGAGCAGACCACTCTTACCCAGTCCAAAGATCAGGGCTTGATCCATCACCGTTATTTATCTCACTGCCCCATCCCAGCTCAGAACCTGGCTATATGCAAATCAGTCTGTCCCTGGCCCAGTGCATCATGGGAACAGGGCAGACTAAACTACCAAGCCAATTCTTTACCAGAAAGGAGACAAGCTACCGGGGACCGGTTTCTGGCATTTCAGCCTCTTCGGCCCGGCTTGCTTGAATCCTGATGGAGCAGTGAGAAAGGGACTCATGTCTGAGTATACCCTGCCACACCTATAGTGGCCAAAATCGATTTACAAAAGGGGGTGGTGATGAACAGAGTGTCTGAATTGAGCAGACCACTCTTACCCAGTCCAAAGATCAGGGCTTGATCCATCACCGTTATTTATCTCACTGCCTCATCCCAGCTCAGAACCTGGCTATATGCAAATCAGTCTGTCCCTGGCCCAGTGCATCATGGGAACAGGGCAGACTAAACTACCAAGCCAATTCTTTACCAGAAAGGAGACAAGCTACCGGGGACCGGTTTCTGGCATTTCAGCCTCTTCGGCCCGGCTTGCTTGAATCCTGATGGAGCAGTGAGAAAGGGACTCATGTCTGAGTATACCCTGCCACACCTAAAGTGGCCAAAATCGATTTACAAAAGGGGGTGGTGATGAACAGAGTGTCTGAATTGAGCAGACCACTCTTACCCAGTCCAAAGATCAGGGCTTGATCCATCACCGTTATTTATCTCACTGCCCCATCCCAGTGAGATAAATAACGGTGTTGGATCTAGCCCTGATCTCTTGACTGGGTGAGAGCTTTCTGCTTAATTCAGAGACTCTGTCCCTCACCACCCCTTGTTGTAAATATTTTTGTCCACCCTAAGCGTGGAAGGGTATTCTCAGATGTGAGACCCTTGCTCATTGCACCATCAGGATTCAAGCAAACCGGGCCGAAGACGGCTGCAATGCCAGAAACCGGTCCCCGGGAGCTTGTTTCCTTCCCAGTGTAAGAATTGGCTTTTGTAGTTTGGTTTGCCCTGTTCCCATCATGCACTGGGACAGGCACAGACTAATTTGCATACAGCCAGGTTCTGAAACTGGGATGGTGCAGTGAGCTAAAAAACGGTGTTGGATCTAGCCCTGATCTCTTGACTGGGTGAGAGCTTTCTGCTTAATTCAGAGACTCTGTCCCTCACCACCCCTTGTTGTAAATATTTTTGTCCACCCTAAGCGTGGAAGGGTATTCTCAGATGTGAGACCCTTGCTCATTGCACCATCAGGATTCAAGCAAACCGGGCCGAAGACGGCTGCAATGCCAGAAACCGGTCCCCGGGAGCTTGTTTCCTTCCCAGTGTAAGAATTGGCTTTTGTAGTTTGGTTTGCCCTGTTCCCATCATGCACTGGGACAGGCACAGACTAATTTGCATACAGCCAGGTTCTGAAACTGGGATGGTGCAGTGAGCTAAAAAACGGTGTTGGATCTAGCCCTGATCTCTTGACTGGGTGAGAGCTTTCTGCTTAATTCAGAGACTCTGTCCCTCACCACCCCTTGTTGTAAATATTTTTGTCCACCCTAAGCGTGGAAGGGTATTCTCAGATGTGAGACCCTTGCTCATTGCACCATCAGGATTCAAGCAAACCGGGCCGAAGACGGCTGCAATGCCAGAAACCGGTCCCCGGGAGCTTGTTTCCTTCCCAGTGTAAGAATTGGCTTTTGTAGTTTGGTTTGCCCTGTTCCCATCATGCACTGGGACAGGCACAGACTAATTTGCATACAGCCAGGTTCTGAAACTGGGATGGTGCAGTGAGCTAAAAAACGGTGTTGGATCTAGCCCTGATCTCTTGACTGGGTGAGAGCTTTCTGCTTAATTCAGAGACTCTGTCCCTCACCACCCCTTGTTGTAAATATTTTTGTCCACCCTAAGCGTGGAAGGGTATTCTCAGATGTGAGACCCTTGCTCATTGCACCATCCGGATTCAAGCAAACCGGGCCGAAGACGGCTGCAATGCCAGAAACCGGTCCCCGGGAGCTTGTTTCCTTCCCAGTGTAAGAATTGGCTTTTGTAGTTTGGTTTGCCCTGTTCCCATCATGCACTGGGACAGGCACAGACTAATTTGCATACAGCCAGGTTCTGAAACTGGGATGGTGCAGTGAGCTAAAAAACGGTGTTGGATCTAGCCCTGATCTCTTGACTGGGTGAGAGCTTTCTGCTTAATTCAGAGACTCTGTCCCTCACCACCCCTTGTTGTAAATATTTTTGTCCACCCTAAGCGTGGAAGGGTATTCTCAGATGTGAGACCCTTGCTCATTGCACCATCAGGATTCAAGCAAACCGGGCCGAAGACGGCTGCAATGCCAGAAACCGGTCCCCGGGAGCTTGTTTCCTTCCCAGTGTAAGAATTGGCTTTTGTAGTTTGGTTTGCCCTGTTCCCATCATGCACTGGGACAGGCACAGACTAATTTGCATACAGCCAGGTTCTGAAACTGGGATGGTGCAGTGAGCTAAAAAACGGTGTTGGATCTAGCCCTGATCTCTTGACTGGGTGAGAGCTTTCTGCTTAATTCAGAGACTCTGTCCCTCACCACCCCTTGTTGTAAATATTTTTGTCCACCCTAAGCGTGGAAGGGTATTCTCAGATGTGAGACCCTTGCTCATTGCACCATCAGGATTCAAGCAAACCGGGCCGAAGACGGCTGCAATGCCAGAAACCGGTCCCCGGGAGCTTGTTTCCTTCCCAGTGTAAGAATTGGCTTTTGTAGTTTGGTTTGCCCTGTTCCCATCATGCACTGGGACAGGCACAGACTAATTTGCATACAGCCAGGTTCTGAAACTGGGATGGTGCAGTGAGCTAAAAAACGGTGTTGGATCTAGCCCTGATCTCTTGACTGGGTGAGAGCTTTCTGCTTAATTCAGAGACTCTGTCCCTCACCACCCCTTGTTGTAAATATTTTTGTCCACCCTAAGCGTGGAAGGGTATTCTCAGATGTGAGACCCTTGCTCATTGCACCATCAGGATTCAAGCAAACCGGGCCGAAGACGGCTGCAATGCCAGAAACCGGTCCCCGGGAGCTTGTTTCCTTCCCAGTGTAAGAATTGGCTTTTGTAGTTTGGTTTGCCCTGTTCCCATCATGCACTGGGACAGGCACAGACTAATTTGCATACAGCCAGGTTCTGAAACTGGGATGGTGCAGTGAGCTAAAAAACGGTGTTGGATCTAGCCCTGATCTCTTGACTGGGTGAGAGCTTTCTGCTTAATTCAGAGACTCTGTCCCTCACCACCCCTTGTTGTAAATATTTTTGTCCACCCTAAGCGTGGAAGGGTATTCTCAGATGTGAGACCCTTGCTCATTGCACCATCAGGATTCAAGCAAACCGGGCCGAAGACGGCTGCAATGCCAGAAACCGGTCCCCGGGAGCTTGTTTCCTTCCCAGTGTAAGAATTGGCTTTTGTAGTTTGGTTTGCCCTGTTCCCATCATGCACTGGGACAGGCACAGACTAATTTGCATACAGCCAGGTTCTGAAACTGGGATGGTGCAGTGAGCTAAAAAACGGTGTTGGATCTAGCCCTGATCTCTTAATTGGGTGAGAGCTTTCTGCTTAATTCAGAGACTCTGTCCCTCACCACCCCTTGTTGTAAATATTTTTGTCCACCCTAAGCGTGGAAGGGTATTCTCAGATGTGAGACCCTTGCTCATTGCACCATCAGGATTCAAGCAAACCGGGCCGAAGACGGCTGCAATGCCAGAAACCGGTCCCCGGGAGCTTGTTTCCTTCCCAGTGTAAGAATTGGCTTTTGTAGTTTGGTTTGCCCAGTTCCCATCATGCACTGGGACAGGCACAGACTAATTTGCATACAGCCAGGTTCTGAAACTGGGATGGTGCAGTGAGCTAAAAAACGGTGTTGGATCTAGCCCTGATCTCTTGACTGGGTGAGAGCTTTCTGCTTAATTCAGAGACTCTGTCCCTCACCACCCCTTGTTGTAAATATTTTTGTCCACCCTAAGCGTGGAAGGGTATTCTCAGATGTGAGACCCTTGCTCATTGCACCATCCGGATTCAAGCAAACCGGGCCGAAGACGGCTGCAATGCCAGAAACCGGTCCCCGGGAGCTTGTTTCCTTCCCAGTGTAAGAATTGGCTTTTGTAGTTTGGTTTGCCCTGTTCCCATCATGCACTGGGACAGGCACAGACTAATTTGCATACAGCCAGGTTCTGAAACTGGGATGGTGCAGTGAGCTAAAAAACGGTGTTGGATCTAGCCCTGATCTCTTGACTGGGTGAGAGCTTTCTGCTTAATTCAGAGACTCTGTCCCTCACCACCCCTTGTTGTAAATATTTTTGTCCACCCTAAGCGTGGAAGGGTATTCTCAGATGTGAGACCCTTGCTCATTGCACCATCAGGATTCAAGCAAACCGGGCCGAAGACGGCTGCAATGCCAGAAACCGGTCCCCGGGAGCTTGTTTCCTTCCCAGTGTAAGAATTGGCTTTTGTAGTTTGGTTTGCCCTGTTCCCATCATGCACTGGGACAGGCACAGACTAATTTGCATACAGCCAGGTTCTGAAACTGGGATGGTGCAGTGAGCTAAAAAACGGTGTTGGATCTAGCCCTGATCTCTCGACTGGGTGAGAGCTTTCTGCTTAATTCAGAGACTCTGTCCCTCACCACCCCTTGTTGTAAATATTTTTGTCCACCCTAAGCGTGGAAGGGTATTCTCAGATGTGAGACCCTTGCTCATTGCACCATCAGGATTCAAGCAAACCGGGCCGAAGACGGCTGCAATGCCAGAAACCGGTCCCCGGGAGCTTGTTTCCTTCCCAGTGTAAGAATTGGCTTTTGTAGTTTGGTTTGCCCTGTTCCCATCATGCACTGGGACAGGCACAGACTAATTTGCATACAGCCAGGTTCTGAAACTGGGATGGTGCAGTGAGCTAAAAAACGGTGTTGGATCTAGCCCTGATCTCTTGACTGGGTGAGAGCTTTCTGCTTAATTCAGAGACTCTGTCCCTCACCACCCCTTGTTGTAAATATAATATTTAGATCCAGGCTGAGCATAAAGTTGTTGAAGGAAGTTAGCAGTTTTTGCAGGGCCATGGGGGTACGGGCCATCAAAACAGCATTGTCTGCATACAAGAGCGCAGGGATAGATCTTCTCCCCACCTTGGGCATATCCCTGCACTCTTGCAGGAGACGAGCCTCTAGATCATTTATGTAGATCAGGAATAAAAAAGGTACCAGGACGCACCCCTGGTGTACGCCACGCCCTATTTCAAATGATTTACTACATTCCCCCCTTTTCCGTAATGAACAGTAGCAGTTGCCCCTGAGTACAACTCCCTCAGAAACCGAATAATTGGTTCTTCCACCCCCAGCCTTTGCAGCAATTCCCATAGTTTATTGTGGGATACACAATCGAAAGCCGATGTAAGATCGACAAACGTAAAATATAAACGCTCCCTTTTTATCGTTATGTATTTCTGCTGGACGAAAAATAAATTTAAGCCCTGCTCAATGGTTCCTATACCCTTTTGGAATCCATATTGAAGATCACTTATTACCCCGTTGTCCTCTGCCCAATGTTGTAGTTTTTCTAAAATGACTCTACCAAGGATCTTTATCGATGAGTCAAGTAGGGATATTGGCCTGTAACAAATATAGTTTTGCCTATCTCCCTTCTTATAAATAGGGACGATGATCGATGTATACCATGACGGGCTTAAACCCCTTGCTAATGCTGCATTAAAAAGCTGTACCAGAATGGGACCCCAGATGTCACTGTTCGCTTTGTACAGATCCGCTGGGATCCCATCTGGACTTGCTGCCTTTCCACCCTTTGTGGATTTTATACTCCTTAGGACTTCGGGGAGAGTTACCACCAGTTTTTGTACATCATCCCCTTTCTCATATGCTCTGTTCAGTCCTGTTTCGGGAGTTTCCCCACATATAAAGGGTGGAAAAATGAGTTACTCACTCATCTTCATTTATCGCAATTTCAATGCGGGCTTTGGGGTTATCGCAAAGGAATGGGGCATTTACCGCCCTCCAAAAAGCAGATATATCATTAGATTCTGAAGCTGCACATAAATCTTCCCAGGCCATTTTCTTTATGGCATTTTTCCTACTGGTTAATGCCAAGTTATAACTTTTTCTTAAATCTCTTATTAAAGGGAGAATCCGGGGCACCCGGTGTAACGCGTGTTTGAGCTCAGTCAGGGCCTTGGTACATTCCGTATTAAACCATCTTCTGTTATTCTTACACCCCTTCTTTAACTCCACCCTTAGACTCTCCTTAACAAAAGAAGCTACAGTGTAGAAGTGTTCTATTATATGTTCACTCATGAATTCTTCATCCAGGCAGACTCTAAAACTCTCTGTGCATGCATTCACCAACTTGGCTAAAAATTCCTCTGGGATCACCTTACTCCACTTGAGTGTGTACCCATGTTGCCTACCAAGCATCACATTCTGAACTTCATGGGTAGGAGGCATATTTTTTTGCCTTACCACAAATGGAGTATCCATCTCAAGAACTTGGGGGAGATGATCACTCATAGGTGAATCCAAAATCTTTTATCCACTTAATTTATGGCCATAGCTATTTGAGCAAATAGCAAAATCAATGGTGGATGCTGCTCCTCTACCAATAAAAGTCGGGGCAAATAGTGTCGGTTTGTGAGCCTCTTCATTTGCATATCCCAAGTCACAATTAAACAGTATCTCATTTAGCAGATCCCCAGTTAGAGTATGGTCAAAATGTGTGAGATTAATATCTTGTTCTAACATTAGACCACAGATGCCTTTTTTCCCTTTTTACAAAGTGAACAATTAAAATCCCCCTCCCCACAGTATCATTGCTTCCTTCCCCTTGTTATCTATTTCACACTGTAAATCATTACTTAACATTTTCAATGTGTCCTGTATTACACTTCTTGGTATATTATTATAAAAATGTATGATAATGACACTGGCTCCCCTCTTAGTGTCAATTACCTATTTGTGATAAAAATTAAATTTGGGATAAAATCGTACCGTCTCATATGACAAACAATTTGAGAGGAACGTAATTAGACCACCCTTAGGTCTCCCATAAGCTCCCCCCACTGCCGGCGTACAATAAGTTTTATATCCATTCATATATATATAGGATCAACAGTCTAAGTTTCCTGGAGGGCCACAATATCTTGATTATCTATGACGGTTTCCCAGGAGGGGTTGGTCATTTTCTGTCTTAGGCCTGCGACGTTCCAGAACATCAAGCTGCAGGTTTCTTTATTCTCATTTACTCCTACCAAGTCAGTAACATCAAGTCCATTTCCCTTCACATTTTCTTCAAAGTTACTATTATCATGGGCTTTTTTGGGTACAGGCGAATGACCACCCTGATTCTTATCTCCCGTTCCATTTTTACATGTATTTAATCTCCTTCACCAGGTTTAAACTTCTTACATCTATATCGGGCACATCCTGTCGGGAACTATTGTCAATAAGATTTGAGGGAGTACATAAAGAAGGGATGCATTGGGGGACCATTTCACACTCTGAGCGTCAATCGACAGCCTCTAAGCTACTGAACCGATGGTAACAAGGGATCAAAGATGGAGCAAACTGTGGACCCATCCAGTCTGCACTATGCTTCTGTCCAGTATGAAGGGTTCTCCTAGCCCCTCGTTGTACTAAGGTCCATCCATCATCTCCCCCCCTCCCCAGCTATTTGGGTTAGAATGCCTATACATTTCATGCCCCCTCCCTCCCCTAGAGTAATTTGAGTCCCTAGTCCAGCTCCATCTATTGTCAGTTTGCTCTGCTGGCATATAGAAATAAGTCAAGGGTCTAGCCACAATTGATGATTTATAATTTCTTATTTCCCATGAACAAATATAATCCACCGTATCAGGGTCTTCAAAGGTTACAATCAAACAGTCATAAAACAAAACAGGTATGTGGAGGGTCGAGGGGAATCTTTAACGACCTGTCTGCTCATACCCCTAATACTGATACACAATACACAAAGGAAGCAGACCAGGTCTGGGAACATTGTGTGGCTCTACCAGTCACCGCAGACAAACGTGGTGTGTGTGTAGGTAGAAGGTCGCTGTCTGTGTGGATTCTTTGAGAACACATCATAACAACAATGGTTAAGCACAAACTGAAGCAATTCCCATCAGACCACCCTTGTTGGCGGATTTTTCGTCATGTGGGGATTGCTAAACATTCCATCCGGCCATATAGTGCCGGTATCGGAATGTATATGAAAGATGTAGTCATGATCAACAGCTCAGTGTGGTGTTGGTGAACAGGTGCAGTGCTACAGTGATCGTGATGGATAAAAATGACTACACAGGCTCCTAAGACGAGTTTAAACAGGAGTCAATGTGCCAAAAGTTAAAAATGCGCCAAGTAGTTAAGCTGTCTACTGGCGCCGTGCAGAGCGGTCGACATGTTTCAGCCAAAGGGGCCATTTACCCCGGCTTTCTTCAGGACCTTATAACATAGATTTACTACTGCACCATAAGTGAAGGATATGCAAACATGTACTACAAAAACAACATATAAGGTATTGTCTACCAGGAACTACATTACTTAAGTGTCCACTGGAAGGAGATCAACATGTTTTCTTCCTAAAAGAATGAAAACATTTCATCAGACAGCACCCAGACCATCCACAAACAACCACATATGTACACAGAGACCGAAAAGTCTTCTACAATCAAACAGTCCCCATGGGATCTTTTTCTATTGTTCCCCACCCAGGGGACCCTCCGGACCATTAAGACGTGGCTTCTTATATCTGGTGGTAAAGGATGGTTAGAGTTTAACCAGTGTAACACCTTATTTCTTAAAGCCCAATAGGATTCTGTAATTTGGGTAGGCAGTTCTGGGACCCCAGTCAGGACCACCACGTAGGGGCATGCCTCGGGTGGTAAATTGGCGTTTCTACATTTTTCGGCCCTGTCTGGCTGAAATTTATCGGGGTTTTGAACCAGTACAATAGGATCGACCGGTTTATCTGTGGTTGCTATGATTGCGGGAGTAGATGTTGCACAAGCTGAACTTGTTTCTGAGTGAGTTGGTTTTTATAGGGGGGTTTTAGGTGTTACTTTTTTCCCTCCCTCTGCACCTTTTTTAGATGTTTGCAGTTTATTGGCCGGCAGAATTGTTGGTGTTACTCTTTTTGCCTGACCAATATACTGTGCTTTTATATATTTCTGCAATTCATTCAGTTGGATTTCTATCCCATGGAGCCTTTCTTCTAGAGGAATAAGTAAAGATTTAATTAGGGCCGTAAGGGTACATATTAATGGATCTTTCCTA
Organism: Lissotriton vulgaris; assembly: GCF_964263255.1. NCBI lineage: Eukaryota > Metazoa > Chordata > Amphibia > Caudata > Salamandridae > Lissotriton > Lissotriton vulgaris. The sequence continues at coordinate 2,005,698,140 of NC_141689.1, read as the reverse complement.
TCTCCCGTTATGTCTACACTATTAGATGTGATGTTATTAGGGAAAATAGCAGATAGTGTATCGTCTAGGGTAGTGTCCTCAAAAATAGTCATGGCCGTACTTTTAGACCCCGCCTCTTCTTTCCCAGACCCCTCCCCAATAGCTCCCATCGCTTTTTCTTTACCACAGGCCTCGCTAGTCCTATCTATGGGGGTCATTAGGATCGCGGACGGACTTGAGTCCGTCCGCGACCCCAGAGTAGGAGGGAACATCCGCAATGGCTGCGGCGTTCCCTCTGTGCAGATTAGGATGTGACCGCCAGGGAGGCGGTCACATCCTCTATCTTTAACATTGCGGCAGGTGCAGCTTTAAGCTGCACCCGCCGCAATGTTAAAAATGCATGCACGGCATTTGCGTGCACAAAGCGGCAGGCACCGCGCGGTGCCTGCTGCTTTGTGCATGCAAATGCAGGGGGGTACCCCCGCATGTGCACCCCCCACCACCCCTTCACCCAGGGGACCCACAACGGGCCCCCGAAGTGAAGGTCCGTATGCTTTTCCACAGCGGAAAAGCTGCTGTGGAAAAGCATAGAAGTGCAGACATCCTAATATGCCTGGCGGTGTCTGATAGACACCGCCAGACATGTTAGTGCTTTTCCGCCGCGGTCGGAAGGCGACTGCGGCGGAAAAGCTGCAGACAGAATACCAGACCCACCAGCCATCCTAATTTGGCGGTGGGTCTGTGGAGGCTCCGGAGCGGTTTTCCCGCATCCTCCGGGCCGGCGGTGGCTTCCGCCGGCCCGGAGGATGCGGAAAAACTGCAATCATAATAAGCCCCTATGTTTGGTGCTTTTGCCTTCTTAGATGTACGAATATTCTTATCACTATGCTTATTTTTTGGGATTGCCCCCTCCCTTTTTCCTCTTATTTGGGTATTACTACTGTTAGCCTGAGTGTCTAACAGCTTTGAGACCACGACGTTCCCTGAGGGTGCCAGAGCCTGAGAGTCTTGAGAGATTATGTTTTGGAGAGCAGGCTGCGTACAGGCAATCTAATGAACCTCCACACATGTCTGGATGGCAGTAGATTTATTGGAGGTATTTTCGGGACTTCGTGCTGAGGCAATATGCCCCATAGACGACCTCTTAGCGAATGCCAGGTCTTGTGATACCCTTCTCTCCATAAGGACAATTCCTTGGTCTATCAAGGAATTTGTACGTACTATGAAGTCATCTAAAGTTCCCGTTAACTTATTTCCTCCTGCTGCGGTTTTACTTCTTGTTTCTCGTGTCATATTTAGAGGCAAGGGGTATGAAAAATTAAAGTATATGTCTGAACTTATCTGTTCAGTCACTATGAAATATTCTGAACAGAGTTAGTCAGCAATGACCCTCAAAACGGGCCCACAGATCAAAGGTAGCAAATTATTATTTAATTAGTGTCATTGGGTCCAACCGATATATACACAATCGGGAGTTAAATGGACGTTTATAGAATCGTGGTCCTCAGGTATACTCACAGCTAAGATCTATGGCCCAGCCCAGTCTCCTATGGCCTCTGAGGGCCACAGAGGGCCCGCCTTTTGCCCGGGCTTCGCCCGACGCCGCCCACGCACGTCCCGCGAAGCGGGGCTCTGCGCCGATGATATGTGCGTCCTGGCGCTGGCGCGTCGTCAGTAACGCGCGCCGCCGCTGTGCCTGCCGGGAGTTGTGGTCCCGGGGCGGCGGCGCGAGGTGTTGCGGTACTGACTCTGGCCGTTGGCAGCTTTCGCTGCTGGTGTGGCTGACTCTTGCCGGTGGCGGCATCCTCCTCCTCCTCGTGATAACTGTGGCAGTGTCAGGTAGGTTTGTGGTCAGTCCCCTGCTCTACCAGGCTCCGCGCAGATGATATGCGCCTCCTGGCGCTGGCGCGTCGTCAGTAACGCGTACCGCCGCTGTTCCTGCCGGGAGTTGTGGTCCCGGGGCGGCGGCGCGAGGTGTTGCGGTACTGACTCTGGCCGGTAGCGGCTTTCGCTGCTGGTGTGGCTGACTCTTGCTGGTGGCGGCGTCCTCCTCCTCCTCCTCTCAGGTAGGTTTGTGCTCAGTCCCCCAACTGAGTCACATTTGTCTTGTGTTGTAACTGCTCCAACTGGGTTAGCAGCACACAACATTTAAGGAATTACATTACATCATTTACTGATGATTCCTGTGGAGCTTAAAACAAATTGGAATATCACAAGTTATCTGGAGAAGCTTGTTGTGAAGTTTCAAGAGTGCTGAAGAAAATGAAACTTCTGATTATTGATGAGGTAACCATGGTCTCAAACTTAATGCTTGCTTTTGTGCATTTAAGAATGCAGCTAATTCTTAAAACAGAGTATGATGACTTATGTAGAAGAAAACATGTTATAGTTGTTGGAGATCTACTGCAACTTACTCCCGTAAAAGGACAACCAGTATTTAAAACACTAGCGCATGAAGACACCAGAAAGTCTCTGGATAGTGTTAGAAATGTTAACATTTGGTCATATTTTGAATATAAGGGACTCATAACAAATATGCGACAGGCAAATGATGTTGATTATGGAACTATTCTTCAAGATATAGGAATTGGCGTACTGACAGAACATGGCAGAGAAGCTTTGCAGACTCGATTACTTTCCAATTTGTTTCCAAATGAAAATGTAGTTCCTGAGCAAATATATATGAAAATTGCAGAAAACAAATCTGTAATCTGCTTAATGCCAACACTGCGTGAGTGTTGTATATTCAACGAACAACTTTTGAAGCTGGAAAAGGAAGAAATGATAAAAATGGAAGCCATTGATAAAATAGAGCATGAAGGAATCACTATTATTTTGACAGAAAAGTTGAAAACAAAATTGGATTCTTTAGAAAAATCGATATCTAAATCTGCTGGTTTAGAAAAGAATTTATAGGCATGTAGAAACTGTCGGGTAATTTTAGGGAGTAATTTGGATGTAGAAACATTTTTCGTTAATGGAGCAATGGGCAAAGTTGTGGATTTTGTTAATTATCAGAATAAAGATGGTATTGAATTTTTTTTAATTAAATTTGATCAGATTGAAGAAGTGAAACAAATTGGTCGTTGTTCCGTTTGTTTTTTGCTTGTTAAAGATTTATATGTCCATAGAAAACAGTTTCCAGTTTCTCTGGCATATGCAGTGACTATTCATAAAACTTAATGTTTAAGTATAGAAAGTACTTTGGTGAACATTGGAAATACTGTGTTTAAAGAGGGTATGGCATATGTTGCTTTGTCACGAGTCAGAACTTTATCTGGTTTGTTTTTGATTGATTTTGATGACACAAAGGTTACTGCAGATGTAAACTGTGTAAAAGAGTATAATAGGTTAAGAAGAGTGTATGCTCTCAATTTAGGTCAATATCCTGTATTTGAAAAGTGTGCAGTAGGAAGAAAAAGAAGATATGAGAACATCTGTAGTGAAGGTATAGAGAAGGGAAAAAAGAAGATAATGTTGTGATTGTAAGCAAAAAGAAAAAGGTCACTGTTGAAGAGATTGTTGGTTATCAGTTTGAAAATAGTTCAGGTGTCAACTGCTATGCTAATGTAGTAGTCAATGGTGTTTTTTTCTTGAAGGTTTGCAACAGCAGATTATAGAGAATCAGGAGAAAATATTTTGTTCATTGTTGCATTGCGTTTATGAAAAATTGAGAACTGATAAAAGTAAAATACAAAGTATTAGTGATATTCGTAATCTTTTGGATGTATGTTCTGGGTCTACATAATTTACGCAGAATATCCAACAAGAAAATGAAGGTTTAGAAATCGAAAATCTTTTTGGCCTTTGCTACAAATGGGAACATCATTTTGAAAATTGTATGTCAACATGTGGCACTAACATAGACACTAAAAGATTTATATATTTGACATTTCCAGACTGTAAATCAGTGTCTTTCAATAAACTAGTTAAAGCAGGAAATCAGAACATGGAGTGTAGCCAATGCAAATCAGAAATGTTATTAACATTATGTATACAAAGATATGGACAATATATAATTTTAATGATGCAAAGTTGTACAGCTGATGGAAGAAAATTGGACACCTTAATAAAACATTTTGTAGCAAGTCAACTATCAATATCAGGAAGGACTTTATTAGCAGTAGCAATAATTTTCCATGATGGTCCTTCCACAACATCTGGACATTACACTGCTTATCTAAAATGTGAAAAAGGATGGACACTTTGTAATGATTCTGAGTTGGTTTTTAAACAACGTTTGACAAGCGAATTACCAAATTCCTACCTAATATTTTTAAAGCCAAAGTTTTAGGAACATAATTCGGCCTCTGAGGAATTTATTAATATTTATTAATATGATTACTATTGGACAATTTCAATATAAAGGATTTCAAGAATACCATTTGGCCTTGAGGAAAGGTGTTTGTTGGAATTACGGACTTTTTCTTGCACATTTTCTCGGCGTATAGTTTTAAGCAACAACATTTACAGTATTTATAAATTTAAGTTATACATTTTCTTACCAGTAAGCAATTTTTATATGTGTGATTTGTATTATACGGTATTTTATTGAGGATGGATTCTTGATTTTTTTAAAACAATCTTATTGATTTTTTCCCACTTTTATGTGATGAGTACGATTGAAATCACTGTTTCTAGTGAAATTCAATATATTCTGAGAACAGCAAAAAAGGAAAAGCAAATAATCTGTAAAATGTAAAAAATATTCTGTATTGTAAAAAATGTAGTATTATGTATTAATTCTAAAATATCACATTTTCACAAATTTATTTTATAAAAAACAACTGGAAAAAAATGTCTAGCATTTTTTATTTCTATTACTGTGAAGGTAAGTTTAACTAAGTATTAAAATGCACAATGGCCTGTGTTTGCACACAGGTGAAGAAATTGGAGATGGACGGAGTAGATATATGTGGAAGGATGCTCTGTCGGTGTTTTAAGTTACAGGATAAAGTTAACATGAATACTGAGTGTCACTGGGGACCTGAACTAACCCAGCAGATATGTGTAGAAAGCATCCTGTGCAAAAGAGCGTGGGAGGAGGGATTGGATGTAGAGATCAGTTTGACTATCTCTGCTTCATGTATAGGGATGAAAGTTTTCCAGGATTTTGAAGGGGGCTTGGCTGTGTTGTCCTTGGTCCCAGTCCAGATGTTCTTGGTGAGGGGGGTGATGTTGATGTCCAGTGAGAGCTCAATCTTATTAGTCTTGTCCTCAATGAAGTTGGCGAAGTTGTCGCAGAGCTCTTTGGAAACCTACACTGAGGAGGTAGCGGGCTTGGAGGTTTGTTGTCTAATGATGTTAAAGAGCTCCTATGGCCTGTTTTTTTGGTTGTCCAGCACGGTTCAGAAAAATGCAGTTTTTTCATTCTGGATGTGTTTTTAATACTTCCGGTGAGCTGCTTTGAGTTGCTCGCGGAGGATGTCTGAAGGGTTGCTTCTCCAGAGTCTCTCTGTGGCTCTTAGTTGTCTCCTTTCGGAGTTGATGTCAGTATTAAACCATGATCTCGATGGAATATTCCTGTTTTTTTTTATTTCAGGGGGCTATTTGATCAAGAATGGACGTCATATTTGAGCTGTAGTGCGAGGTGAGTTCAGTTGTGGTGAGGTGATCAGAGACGCTGGGTAGGATCATGCTCGACCTAAGTGCGGCTTTTGACACCGTAGCACATTCCATCCTGCTACGGTGTCTGCACGAAGCCGGGGTCGCTGGTCCTGCGCTGTGCTGGCTGCAATCGTTTCTGACGGAAAGATGTTTCCAGGTACAGCAAGGGACTTGCCGCTCAGTGGAGATGTCACTAGACCAGGGAGTGCCTCAGGGCTCAGCTCTGAGCCCCACTCTTTTTAATCTATACATGGCCTCCCTGGCGAAAGTTGTACATTCTTATGGGGTGGAATTGGTGTCGTACGCTGACGACACCCAGCTGCTTATCTCCCTATCGCAGAGCACCTCCAACACCCCTAACAACTTTAAATCCTGTATGCAGGCACTAGCAGAATGGATGGATGCCCATTGTTTAAAACTCAATGGCTCTAAAACAGAGGTGCTGGTGGTAGGGGGAAAAAGCGAAAACTGGTCGGCTGAGTGGTGGCCTTCATGTCTGGGCCCCACCTAAATACCGTGTCAGGAGGCTAAGAATTTAGGAATCTGGATGAATCCTGCCCTCTCATATGATGGCCACATTAGGCGTGTTGTGGGCAAATGTTTTGGAGTACTAAAGACTCTAAACAAAACTTTAGACCTCCTCCCTCAATCGGCCAGAAGGACACTAACGCAGGCACTGGTGACCTTGCGGTTAGATTATGGCAACATCTTGTTCCTTGGGGCTACCGAGGGCAGCATAGGTCGCCTACAAGTCATACAGAACTCCGCCGCCAGACTGGTGCTAAGAAGACCCAGGAGAGCCAACTCGAAAATGGCGCTGGATGCGCTTCATTGGCTGCCTGTGAAGAAGCGTGTGCTGTATAAATGCCTCCTCTTCTGTCACCGTATCATCTGGGACAGGTCTCCGACTTACCTAAAGGATCTAGTCAGCAGATACGAACCAACTAGGACCCTCCGTTCGGAGGGTGCCGGACTGCTGACAGTCCCTAGGATTAGGAAGGCTAGAATGGGTGGACGCTCCTTTGCACTCCAAGCAGCTCAACAATGGAACAAACTTCCACCTGCTCTGAGACTGGAGAGCAGTGAAACTAGGTTTAGGGCTCTGCTTAAAACTCATCTATACACTGCATAGTTCCTGGGAGTTTGTCTGCTGATTCATGGACAGTGTCAGCGCGGGGACACGCCGTGATGGCGTTACTGAGCGCTCTACAAACTTTATATTATTATTATTATTATTATTATTATTAGGAGCGAGCAAATCCTTTCCTCTAGGTTGGCTATGGAATCTGAGTTAGATTTCTAGACCATTTAGGGGGTCTTGCGGGGGGGGGCTGGAATAGAGCCTTTGGGTTGATGTGGAATAGGATGTTGTGGTGGTTGGACCAGTTCATGGCGAGGACGTGGTCAATGGTAACTGAATCAAGTTGAGTGATAATGGCATCTAAGGTTGCTCCTTTATTGTGAGTTTCTTCAGATTGTTGTCCTCAAGAAGATTGTTTAGGGTTTGAATTAGCTAGTTGTTTACATCATTCTAACGTAGGTTTAGGTCCCCAAGAATTAGATGGTTTGAGTCACTGAGTAGGAAGTGTGGAATCAAGTCGGAAAAGTGTCCCCTGAATGCGGAGGTGTTGCCTGGGAGATGAAATAGAAGATGGCAGAGTATTGTTCTATTGTTGTTTGTCTTGATGTTGGTGGTTAGACATTCAATGGTGCTGTAATTGAAGGTGTCCATTTCCACAATGGCAATGTTGTTCTTATGCATGATTGTTATGCCTCTACCTCTTTGATCTTTTCTGTCCTTGTTGATGATAGTGAAGCCTGAGGGCACCAACATATCTAGGCTTGGTGCAGAGAACTCATTCAGCCAAGACTCTGTGATGAACGCAATGTCTATGTCATGGAAGAGGATGGTTTCTGCTAGTTCTGTTGCATGTTTGAAGGCTGATCTGCAGTTTATGAGCATGCAGTTCGTAGAGGGCTTCTCTTTGTTGTGATTCTTTACGAGGGGGGACCTGGGTATGGTAGTGAGGAGGGCCGGAGGCCTTGGTGAATTGAGGGGGGCGGTGATCGCTTCCGAAACCGGTGCTCACTTGGATTTAGGGAGGGCTGTGGGGGAAGAGTTGTAGGTTAAAAATAGCTCCGCTGCTTCCTTTGAGGACATAGCGACTTTGGTTCTTCTGGGTTAAACAATGACCTGCGTGCTTCAACTTAAGCCTTCCACAGGGTCATAGAGTTCCTCAAGCCAGAATTTGAATTTGGAGGAGCAAGCCTTCCCATCCACCAATCATAATCAATTCTCTTCACTGGAACAATTTTTTTGGTTACATTTAATGTTATCAAAACTTTACTAACATAGTTCATTCACATTTCATAGTTTGCAAAACAATATTTAATTTTCTGCAAGTCATATAACTAGATTGTAAAAAAAGAAAAATCTATTCTTAAGACACATCTTTTGGGAAATTCTTTCTAATATATATATATTTTTAAATAATATTTTCAAGACTATATTCTTGAGAATTATATTTTTAGAGAGTGTATTATTGGACTGAAGCTTTTGAGAATATTGTTTAAATACAAGGGCACATGGCCGCAATGTGTTTTTCTTATGTTCCCCCTTTTTATAGGTCTATATTAGCCACATTGTGCACTGCAAATAGCATTCTCTGTAAATTTCTCCTTCTCCTAAATCTGGAATATTAGTAACCTACTAATTCTTTAAAAGTAAATTAAGAGATTTTCTTAAATTAGTTTAAGAGATTTTCTTAAGAATAATGGTAAAGTACCTTTAAGATTCGTAATGTTTGCAGCTTCATTTCCTAAATTACATGATCCACTCAAAGAACTAGCTATTTTCAAAAATATGATCTTTACTTATTCGTTTATGTTCCCAAAAAGAAGTGCAAATGTAATAAAACAAATCCTCCAAAACTTGGAGATGGGAAAAAGTCTAAAATGGATTAAGAGATTTTCTTAAAAACCAGCAAAAAACATATTTTTTATACATTAATTTTTATCCACAGGAACCTGAAAGTGCAATAAAACAAATCCTTCACATTGGGAGATGGGAGAATAGAAATTCAAGGGGAAGATGTGTAGAACTTAGAACCGAGAGAAAAAAGGAGAAGAGGAAGACCAAAAAAGAAAGAGGAAAGAAGAAGAAAATGGCAGTATCCACATCTTTACATAACATTTTTTCTATCTATTATTATGAAAAAGATATTTCCATGCACTTCATGATCACAAGATAAAAGTATCAGGGCTAACAAACGACAGATTTAATTCTTTCAAATTTTAGTATTCTTTAATATTTGTATTATTAATAAACCTGTTACCTCAATTCAGTAACCTTTTCGACTCAGCTCTCCGTAATTCCAATTCTCTATCACCACGGCTCATCTTTTTGGCCACGTGACGCCACATGATGCATTCCAAAAAACGTCATATTTTTTATCTCTCCATTATGTGCCTCCCAGATATGCTTTGCCATGTTGTATGAGAAATTTTTGTTCCATGAGCACGTGGAATTGCTTGTTGCGCCCGTCCGCAATGCGTTTTTCCTGTTTGGGAATGCTGTTTACATGCTCACGGGAAATATCTTGCGAATATTGTCCATGCGGTCGCCAATGGGAGAGGTCATCTTATTTTTCACTTGTCCCGCCCATTCGCGATGCGATTTCCTGTTCCGGTTCAGATTTAATTCTTTCAAATTTTTGTATTCTTTAATAATTGTATTATTAATAAACCTGTTACCTCAATTCAGTAAAGTGCATATATCTCTTGTTTACCATATATAAGAAATAAAAAGTATATATGAGATAAAAGATATATATAAGATAAAAGAAATAAATATAAAGTTCTAGTCCTTAGCATCAACCTTAAAGTGCAAATGCATTACAGTACATTAAGCTAGATGTATGAAAATATGTATTCTTTGATTAAATAGAGCATAAAGTTACGATTTTATTTTATTTTCAAAGAGCAAATGCATTACAGTACAACTCATATACATGTAATGAGAGTCACTGAATGGTTAAGAGATAATCAGTAGTTGGTTATAAGTGAACGTGAAGCTCTGTATACACATTTAATCCTCTTGGATGTTTTATGCCCATTAATATTATCCTTTTCGACTCAGCTCTCCGTAATTCCAATTCTCTATCACCACCGCTCATCTTTTTGGCCACGTGATGCATTCCAAAAAACGTCATATTTTTTATCTCTCCATTATGTGCCTCCCAGATATGCTTTGCCATGTTGTATGAGAAGTTTTTGTTCCATGAGCACGCGGAATTGCTTGTTTTGCCCGTTCGCAATGCGTTTTTCCTGTTTGGGAATGCTGTTTACATGCTCGCGGGGAAATATCTCGCGAATATTGTCCATGCGGTCGCCAATGGGAGAGGTCATCTTATTTTTCACTTGTCCCGCCCATTCTCAATGCGGTTTTCCTGTTCCGGTTCACGTATTGCATGCTCCCACCCGTTTGCGATGAGTATTTCCAGTTCGGGAATGCGTATCATTTGTTTGTGATGCTTTTTGCGTGCTCGGGGGGGGGGAATATCACCCGAACTTGCCCTATCTTTGCAATCCTTTGTTTCTGTACACTTTTCTTTCATCTGTTTTATTTATTATCTGATTCTATATTTTGAGTTTTTTAAAACTTTTTTGTGACTACTACTTTTTCACTCTTTTTCTATAACTTTTTTAACTTTTTTGTGACTACTACTTTTTCACTCTTTTTCTAAAACTTTTTCATTTCTTTTACTTCCTTTTCTAATTCCTCCCTTTTCTGTGTGCAGGCTAGGGACATCTTTAGCGAGGCAGAGGTTGGCGCACTTGTTTTTTTTGTGCAGCGCCCCCTCCCCTTAACCCTAGCAGCAGGCAGCCAGCCTGGGTCTGCATATGGGTTCCAGCAGTGGAAAAAGGTGCGCTTGGTAGTGTTTCGCTGCTCTGGTGTCCGGCACACCAATACCCAGCTGACGCACCGATGGTCCAATATCATGGACCGGAGCAGGACCAGCTGAACCCGCTAGGAGTGGAGGTCCCGGGACTTGGTGAGTAGCTATTTAATATTACTACTTTGTGTTCTTCTGCTCTGTGTTATATATTACAAATTTATTTCGTTTCCAAACAGCAAGAATGCTGCTGCTTACATTGCAGGTACATTTCGTTTAAAAATCTTCTGTGATTGTTATGACACAGATGCTCGGTGCTACTAATTTTACTTATTTGCCATTTTGCACTCGCTTGGCCTGATTATGTAAGAGTTTACTTTAGAGAACTTAAAAGTTACGTAATGCTAGAGAAACTGTAGTCCTTTCTTTGTCCTCCTGCCACTAAGAAGAGATAGTGGTGGATTGATAGGTTTAGTATTTATTAGTATTAGTTGGTCATTTTTAGTGGTCTGCATGACGCATCCTCTGTCACGTCACGTGCCGTTGAGTTCTGCTTATCCCAGTCCTTAGTAGAACCTTTTTTAGTTTGTTTAGTTACTGATAATAGGCTTATCACTAGCAGAACATCAGCAGCAACCAACCAACAATTTGGTGTATGTAAAAATGAATGCATGTGTCCTCCATCTATGCATTTTTGAGGACTAAAATAAATGGAAATGCAGACTTAGTGAACAATTGGCCGTTCTGGAATAGGTGGGCTAGGTCAGGTGGTACTTAGTCTTAGTTAGTATTCTAGAATCAGAATGGAACACTCGATTAGTGTTCATAAATAATAACTAGACGGTCCGTGAATCCCACAATACTAGTAGTCGATCAAATTAGATAGGTCGATTTTATTGCAATTGTTGTTTCGAAAAATGTTTTTGGAGAGTTTAAAAAAATATTTTATTTGTTTCACACCAATCATTAATGTTTGTCGCTTTCTTCAATATTTCTTACATGATCAGCACCCAGGGGTAAGAAGACGGGGTCAGAGTCAGCGGGAGCAGGACAACAAGATGCCTCCCAGGGCCAGGACCTCTCCTCTACCGAGGGCTCTGCTGCTGGCCCAAGTAAGTCCTCCAGTGGTTAATATTAATAATTATATTCCCTAACTTTTACTGCACCTTCTTTTTACGAACTATTATTTCGGTTTCCTAATTCTATTTTTTACAAAATCTTCTTCGATCTAGACTATCTGTTTCTAAATTCTTGTTATCCCTGCCTCTGCTATGACTCTCTGTACTACTACTATTAGTCTGTCAGTAGCTCAGCTTGCCCAGTTGGCCACTCTTTATTTAAAGGTTTTAAATAAAACTCAGATTCACCAATAGCTCTAGCCACTCATTCCAGTCCTTTGGGTTGTCCTCTTCTAGTCTTCTTAATCTTGAGGCTTGTCAACAATTCCCACCAACAAAATGCCAAACCAGATACTTTAGTATTTTTGATAGGATAGTACATACTACTACTGTTGTAGGGATTCTGCACATACAGAACTATGCACAAGAAAATAGGACGTTGGTGATGGGAGGTTGGACCTTCCTCACACCTCAGAACCCAAAATCCCCTGACCGACTAGCTATATGGTCTCATTAGCTCCCTGAACCCCCCCCTCGAAGATACCCAATGATTAGACAACCAAGAACATAACACTCCAGACCTCTCAAAGTCGCGGAAGCAATGCACACTGAAGTACCAGGTTTTAGAACCTAGCGGCGCCAGGGAAAACGCCCGATGCCTTCGAGTTCCCCTGCCTTGGCAAACAGAGACACAGGACGCTTCTTGATGACGTCAAAGACCAAAGTTTATTGGCTGCAACCAGGAACAGAGGTCTACGAAGCACAACCAGGGTGGTTCGCTAGAGACTGCACAAATTCAATGAGCGGAGCATGGTCTTTTATGCCAAACATCACATTCCAAAGGTGGCATTGGTTACATACAAACTAGCCAATCAGATCGTGACATTTCAAAAGTAGCGCATGACGACAATCCCATTTTCCATTGTCCAGCCCACCAGACTGACCAATCACATTCCAATATCCTGTCGAATCAGGCCGGACAAACCCATCATAAAACCTCAACCCAAATCAGTGATTATGTCATAAAGGAAGGAGCAGAAACAGAGATTATCTAGAATCTCATTTTCAAAACTACCATACCGGGGCCACTGTAGAACACCGTCATTATTCGTATATTTTACCCAGATGTCATTATAACTAATAGGACCTACACCATGCTTCACAAAGAGATCATATGTAGGAGTTCCAATTGGAGGAACCGGACACGAATCCTCTAACCGGGAATCCTTAGAACAACCACAACCAAATATCTTTCCAAGTCTGCTAAGACCAGGCATCTTCGCTCACTAGTCTAGCTTGAAACTACAAGGGAAATCTGAAAACGATAGTCTTGTGAATACAAGAATCCCTTGGCTTTGGGGCCTGCAGGTACCAAATCAAAGCGATCCACTAAAGGATACCAAAACAAACTAAGGACTGGGAGACACTCCACTCATACTTAACTGAAATGTCGATGGCGTCACCAGAAGACCCGTCAATCGTCTCACTCTACAAATCATCTACGGCTCCAAGACAGGGCGATAGTCAGGGCAGCAGTCCTTCGTAGCCGTCGGAAAGCGGGGAACCTCGCAGCAAAGACTTTCGGACCACGACAACATACAGGGGTCGATGAAGTGGCTGGCCTTCCTCCAGAATTTCCACACAAAGCTCTCCACGATATTCGGGCTTGGACCGGTACCGCTGAAGTCCCCCCCCTTGGGCGCCAACTGAAGGACCAGGTTTTAGAACCCAGCGGCGCCAGGGAAAACGCCCGATGCCTTCGAGTTCCCCTGCCTTGGCCAACAGAGACACAGGACGCTTCTTGATGACGTCAAAGACCAAAGTTTATTGGCTGCAACCAGGAACAGAGGTCTACGAAGCACAACACGGGTGGTTCGCTAGAGACTGCACAAATTCAATGAGGGGAACATGGTCTTTTATGCCAAACATCACATTCCAAAGGTGGCATTGGTTACATACAAACTAGCCAATCAGATCGTGACATTTCAAAAGTAGCGCATGACGACAATCCCATTTTCCGTTGTCCAGCCCACCAGAAATGACCAAGCACATTCCAATATCCTGTTGGATCAGGCCGGACAAACCCATCATAAAACCTCAACCCAAATCAGTGATTATGTCGTAAAGGAAGGAGCAGAAACAGATTGGAAGCAAGATAGAAAGGTGGGTGCAGTGTGCTGTAAACTTCGGCACATCCTGCTCTTTGATCTTTATCTGACCAGCTGCTTAACAAGGAACTGGCTCAGCAAGGTCAGCCTCGGGCAAGGAAGTCAGTACGGCCAGGTCATTCAGAAGTCAGCTAAGGTGTATGTGTCCCAAAGACTCGTTCGGCTGTAGTCATCGGCCTATGTGAGGGCAACCACACAAAATGGCTGCCGTTCACAAAATGGAACCCTAAGGTTCAAACGAAATCCCTAAATACGTAGTGTTCTCATTGATCGAATAATGCGAAAACACTCGTACATACCGCACTCGTGATTTGCGGTCCGCTGATACGAAAATCGTCTATATCCGATGACCTTTATCGAACGGGTTCGGAACTACCGAACCTCACACCCTCAACCTACGGAACTACAGACCCTCCTTTTGCCCTTACATAGGCAACAAACCCAACCTCATGTCAATCTGAATCTGGATCTTTATTCATCAGATGATCGATATGTTGCTGTAGCATCATCCTAGTACTTAGTATCTCTCTGGACAGGTCTCCTTGCACACGAAGTAGCACAAAGGCCACAAAAAGCAGGAGCACACTGTACACAGAGACAGAACAGGAAAAGGATAGCTAAGACCATCCCAATGACCATCAGAAACTTCCATCCCCATGTGGATATCAATCCCCATAACCATCCCATCAACGACCAATCTCCTTTATCCAAATGGACAGAATCGGAGATCTTATGTAGCTTGGAAATGGAAGACTGTCGGAGCGTTGTCTGGAATGAAAACGCAGCAGCTCGATTGAATCAGTTTGCATACTCCACCTCTGTCTGCAAGTATGACATCAAGAGCAACTCTATTCTGAAGTGTCATAAGTCTATCCGACTGGAGCTCAGCAGTCAAGTTACTAAGGGCACCGGCAGTTTCGACTATGGTGGACTCAACCACTCTCGTCAACTGGCGAATATTTCTGCTGTTAGCCATCGGTCCCCAGAACGTCAGAAAACCCTTAAAGAAATCTCCCAACTCTTGCCCTGCAGTGTCTTCCTGACTGAAGACACCTCTAGCAACTCTTGTCTTATGGTAATCTGCCGCAGCAATAAAAGTGGGAGGCAACAACAAGGAAACAAAACATGTGCCCGAAAAGTCGGGGGGCAACCATGTATATGCTTTATCGTAGCAAATAAAATAAGTACCCTTAGCGGCTAGAACTGCTGGGGAAGACTGAGACGTAAATACATAAGTGTCAGTACAAACGCTCTTCCCTAGTTGAGCTCTCAGATTCTTGCCATTACCCTGCAGACAATAGCGACCCTGATGGGGCACTATCCAAATCGGTGGAGAACTTTTTGCTCGCTGGTTAACACTCAGACTAACTCCATATCCAGTAACGTTCCAACCAATGTATGCTTGTGTCTCATCTCTCGGAAAAAACTCATACGAACTAATCCCTCTAATCATATCGACTATACCCTTGACCAGAGCACTATTCTTCGGGTTGTCTTTCACTGAACATTGGGGATAGACACTAAGGGCATAGATAAACATCGTTCTGTAAGCCCAAATAGAACCATTTAAACTAAAAGGCAAAACCAAGTACGGAATACCTTTATCGGTCGTATGGGGCATTAGACCACAAATCCAACAGTTCGTTGTATTCATCACTAACTGGTGTTGGTGCAAAAGTTGAATAAAGGAATTATTGACAAATTCCAGTCGTCTAACTACCTTATGTTCAGGCAAAGGATGAAAAGAATGAGAAGAAATAGTAGGTGTAGGTGTGTGTAGGTGTAGGTGGGAATAAACGTCACTTTAAAAGAGAATGTCACATGACCAATTATAAATATCATTAAACTCAGTAGCAAAAACGAACATGGTATTAAAAATCTTTTCTGTGTGATTAGTTTACATATCTTATTCTTAAAATTAATTGTCCTTACAGGTCTCTCCAACTCAAAGAAATCCATCCTAACTAAATATGCTGCTCGCGATGGTAGGGTGTTCTATGCTAAGGAATGCCTCTGTCAACCCAGGGCAACTCCCTTAGGCCAAACAGAACCTTCGACCTATTGTTTCAGGCTTGCACTCCAAAGACTTATCAACCGCGACCCTACAGCTGAACCCGGATGGCGGTTCGAAAAACAAAAATGAGTAGATCCTGGGGGGAGAGTTAACCTGCAAACAGAAAAATCATAAAAAACGTTATTTATTTTTTATTAATCCCACGACTCTTGGTCGCAAATTATAACGATCTTTTCCAGGCAATGTTTGATCTTTGAACAAGAGTTCAGGCTCAGTAGTGTTCAATCGATTCAAAGGAGGCACTGCTTCTTGCAAAATATTGTCACTTTCTTTCTCAGAGTTTGTTCCAATCAGACGGGCATCGCTGAATGGCAAAAATCGTGGCAAAGTTTCTGTTTCAGAGTCTGGGAGTCCTTCCTGGACCCACCGGTCATACGGTAAGGGCAATGGTGGCCACTTGCAATGTATGCCGTGGATCCAGTAATTCTTGCCTTGCACTCGAACCGCAGAACGTGTAGACAGGAGAACTAGATGTGGTACTGTCCAACGGGGCTGATCATTCTTGTTCCGCTGGAAATTTCTAATGAAGACTCAATGGCCGGGTTCAATGGCGTGGCCTGGATCTTCAGAAGCCTGTGGCAGGCTCTCATAAACCTGTTGGTGTAAAACACGCAGTTTAGCCGTCTTTGGTGCTCGGACAAATCAGTCCAACAACCCTTCGAGTCCAAACTACCCTTACTTTCTCTCCATTCATTCAACTCTTTCTCTGTAGCTTCAGCTTGGATGGATTTCACACTCTCAATCGTATCTTCACACATACTCTTCTCTGGAATCCATCTCGCTGGACCTGCAACATACATTCGGCTCATCACATTTCTAGCAGTTTCTTTCGCAACTTCATCCGCAAACGCATTTCCACGACCAACATCATCCGTAACTTTCTTATGGGCACTACATTTCACAATCGCTACTTGTAACGGCAAAGTAAGTGATTCAAGGAGTTCATTCACCAACTGCCCATGCTGAATCTTCGTTCCATGCGAAGTCAAAAACCCATGTTCACGCCACAAACGCCCAAAGGTATGAGCCACACCAAACGCGTACTGGCTGTCAGTATACACATTCACTCGTTTTCCTTACGCCAACGCACATGCTCTCGTTAATGCAATCAATTCTGCTGCCTGCACTGAATTATGTGGGATACGTGCAGCTTCAACAATCGTATGCAAAGTCGCAACAGCATATGCCGCAGTCGTATCACCATTCGGCAACTTAAAGCACGAACCATCAACCCATAAAGTACCATCACACTCTGGAAGAGGAGTATCCCTAAGGTCTATTCTCCCTTTTGTTTCTTCCTCAGTTCTCAGAAAACAATCATCTTGGTCTTCAACACCATTATCTGTCTCAACTGAAATTGGCAACAACGTAGCTGGATTCAATGTGTTGCATCGTTTAATGTGCACATGACTCGCTAACAAGGTCAACTCGTAACCCGACAACTGAGCACTAGTTAAGTGCTGTGTCTTGGTACGGTTCAACAAGGTATCCACTGCATGTGGAACCCTTATGACTAACGTGTTGTCCATAACCAAACCAGCAGACTGTCGAATTGAAACAGCCGCTGCCGCCTGAGCTCTCAAGCAACTCGGCAACGCTCTAGCTACCGGATCTAAAGTCGACGAAAAGTAAGCACATGTGCGTTGCTTATCGCCAAACTGTTAAGTCAACACTGATAATGCACATCCCTCTCTCTCATGGACATACAATGGGAAAGGCTTACTGTAGTCGGGAGTACCCAACACAGGAGCCGAACACAATGCATTGCGTAATTCGGAAAAACTCTTCTGACATTCGTCAGTCCAAGGAATAGGATTTGGAGTATCCTAAACAGTAAGAGCTATCAAAGGCTTCGCTAGCAAAGAAAAATTAGGAATCCACTGTCTACAGTACGACGTAATACCTAAAAACGCACGTACTTCTCTCTGTGTTGTAGGAACACTCATTTTCGCAATAGCTTGAATTCTCTCTGGGGTCAGTTTCCTTCCCTCCTTCGATAAGAGGTGACCTAAGTAGGTTACTTCTTGTCGACAATATTGCAACTTGGAGAGAGAAACTTTGTGATGAAAATCAGACAAGTGGTGTAACAACGACAAAGTGGCTTCTCTACAAATCTCTTCATTGTCAGCGGCGACTAGCAAATCGTCAACATATTGAATAAGGGCAGCACCATCAGGTAAAACCAACAGATCAAGTTGTGTTTTCAAAGCTTGGCTATAGATCGATGGACTCTCGCAATAGCCTTGAGGAGCGAGCTTAAAGCGGAAACTTCGTCCTCCTAAAGAGAATCCAAAGATATCTCTACTTTCCACGACAATCGGGATGCTGAAGAAAGCATTCTTCAAGTCAATCACCGAAAACCATGTGGCTGTAGCCGGAATCAGAGTCAACAAAGCAGTAATATCAGGCACAACAGGAAACTGTGGAACAATAATCTTGTTCACTTCGCGAAGATTTATTTATTTATTTATTTATTTATGCAATTTTTAAAGCGCTGCAATTACCCATGGGTGTCTCGGCGCTGAGGGCTAATGGCTGCCGCCAATAATTAGGACTCTAGATAGCAATTAGCAAGATAATGATTAATCGTAACGTTGAGAGAACAGCCATGTCTTTAGCTGTTTTCTGAAAGTGATAAGAGATGGGCTAGATTTTATATTCAAAGGAAGGGAGTTCCATAGCTTTGCAGCTGCTATGGTGAAACATCTGTCTCCCCATTTAACTCTCCTTGTTCTGGGTATCTGAAGCAGATGAGCCGTGTTGGAGCGAAGCGTTCTGGAGGAAGCCAGAGGCTTAAGGGAACTTGTAAGGAATTTAGGTCCCATATTGTTTATTGCCTTATAGACAATACAGAGGGCTTTAAACTTCGTACGACTTCTGACTGGAAGCCAGTGCAGTTGGTCCAAGTAACACAATACAGAGCTAGATTTTGGGATGCCCAGGAGAACTCTGGCAGAGGCATTTTGTACCATTTGTAATTTAGAGATGATCTTTTTTTGTGCGTTGAGGAAAAGGGCGTTGCAATAGTCAGTGCGTGAAAACACCAGTGTAGATATAAGTGTTTTTCCAGCAGTCATGGGTATATATGGGAGCAGTTTTTTTATTTTCCTTAAGATGTTAAATGATGATGATACTACCGCGTTCACGTGATGATGGAAAAGGAGTTTATCATCAAATATTACTCCCAAGTTTCTGACTTTGCTGACAGGTTGCGGTGGGGTTCCCATTTCCTCCGGCCACCATAAGGGGGACCACAAAGGCTGAATACTTCCAAAAAGCATGACCTCTGTCTTAGTTGAATTAAGTTTTAGGCAGTTGGACGCCATCCAACTGCTGATGGCCCTCATGCCGTCCTTGAAGTTTGCTGCAACCTCGAGTCCATTTCTGTGTATGGATAGTACCAACTGGGTGTCATCGGCGTATGTTGTTAGGTTGATGTTGTAAGCTTTGATTACCCTCGCTAAGTCCGAAACGTAGATATTAAAAAGGGTCGGACTTAGCGAGGAACCCTGAGGAACTCCACAAGGAAGGCTGAAAGTAGGAGACGTGAAGGTACCTAGCTTAACTGCCTGTTTGCGGTCGGCCAGGAAAGATGAGATAAGGTCTCTGGCCTTATGTTTGATACCGATGGCCTCGACACGGCCGATCAAAGTAGAATGATCGACCGTGTCGAAAGCCGCCGATAGATCCAGCAAAATCAGGACAGCCTGTCCGCCATTATCCATCGTGGTCCTTATTTCATCTGCCGCCTTGATCAAGGCAGTTTCTGTCCCGTGACCTTGTCGGAAACCGAACTGGGTGTCATCTAAGAGGTCATTATTTTGAATGTAGTCAGACAGTTGTTTATTCATGACAGATTCAAAGATCTTAGCTGGGAAGGGTAGGGATGCAATAGGACGGTAGCTGGATGGTAATGAAGGATCAAGTGACGGTTTTTTGAGAAGTAGCCTGATTACAGTATTTTTCCAAATAGTGGGGTAGGAACCTGTTGAAAACATAGCGTTACAAATGTGTGTCAGAGGTAAAGTGATGATGTCTGGAATAGTATTAAGTATGGAGGGGTGACAGGGGTCCAATGGGGAACCCGATTTAATTGAAAGAATTAGTTTGATCAATCACAAACCTATATACAGGAGGCTGTGAAGAATCTGTTCTCTTCAGAACAGGCAAAACGGGACTATTGCACATATTACCTCTTGTTTCCTCAATCACACCCTTTTTGATCAGATCATAAATAATCGCCAAAAGTGCTCTCTCACCATCACTCGAGATACGGTACTGTGGAATGCCCGGTAACTTAGCATTCACCTTCAGTGTCACAACGTATGGAAGAATCTCTAAAAGACCTACATCGTTCGGACCAACAGACCACAATGAATCAGGTAAAGAAGTCAATTCAGGTGGAAGTCTGTCTTTTGATATGTACATCGGAGAGATCACTCTCTCACCCAACGTAAGTGTCATGAAACCATCTTCCCAAGCTCTATTTAAGCTTGGAGTATCCCTTAAGGAAAGCCACCCCTGTCCCGTGCAACCAGCACTCCATGTACCTAGAAAAAATGCAAAGGGGTAACATATATAGAGATCTGTTTCACGTTGGGTTTTTGTCATTTATTTGTACTTCACTAGTAAATAGCAATAATACTGTATAGGATTAGCAGGCCTAGAAAAAGTTTGTGTAAATTGTACAGCAACTGCAGTTGAAAGGAAAAAAGACGCGTGTTTAAAAAACAACACGCATCTTTTTGGTGCGCAATGAAGATCTGATTCATCGCTCTGCTCACGGAGCGTACGGCGGCTCAGGGTGTGGCACGCAGCGGTTCTAAAACGTCCCGGGGTGTGGCTGGGTTATAAAAGCCACACCCAGGGTTCTAGAAGGCGCTTAGTCTTCGGAGCATCCTGGAGACATCATCAGCATCGGAGTTCTCCCGGAATACCGCTGAAGTTGTCGATCATTTCAAGCCATCCTCTGGAACTCTTCTGGCAGACAAGACATGAAGAGCTAAGTACTTCTTTTGCCAAGGCGCCCAACGCTAGCATTTATGGGACAATTTTTGGACATTCTGGCTAACTAGAACTTTTGGATAAATCTTCGATTGTATTCAGCATTCAGATTAACAGCCTAGGATATACATGAATCAATGTAATGTTAAAAGAGGGTTGTGTAAGGAAAAGATGATGTGTTAGAGTTTGTGTTCGTAAATGTAAGAAATTTTAGCAGCAAGAGCAAAAAAGGTTTTGAAGTGATTTTAACTTTAGAGCCTTCACAGAGAAGTCGTCTAAATCTACGAGAGAAGGAAAAGAAGTGAGTAACATAAACCAATAGATTATTTTGCAGGGAAAAGGAAAGGTCTAAGGAAAGTGCAAATAAAGTGTTATTTAATTTTCTAGAATTCGGTAACCAAGTCTGGGGGCGGACAAATCAACCACCTTCAACAGAAAAGCCACCATCCTTCATCTACGCATCTAGACGACGACATCCAGGACGCGAAGACCAGTCAGGTAGATCGCAGGTAGGAGATTGCTTCCAAGTTCAAAGAAATTGTGAGAGGAGTTAGAAGTGGAAGTAAGGGACAAGAACACGAACACTTGCTTAAGGAATCTCTTGTATTTCGCAGGTCGACTACAAGAAAACAAGTAGCGTCAGATCCGGCCTCTCTCCCTGACTGCTACCCTTCACCCTAGTGTATATACAAGAATCACAGGCTGTAAGGTAGGGTTCTGGGGGATTGGTCCATAGCGTCTCTGCAAAACCGATCAAGCACCTTACAGGTAAGGTTGGTGTTCAACTCAGGTAAGAGTGCTTGATCATATCTGACAGAAGACTAAGCCCACGAAAAAAAGGCTTTGCCCAGACACTATGGAAGAGTCTCAGCAGTTCACTTTGCAGGATTTAGCTGCAGTGTTATTAGAAATGAGGGCAGAGAATGCAGACTTAAGAAAGGATATAACTGCGATTCAGAATAGATTACAGGCACCTAGTCCTCAAACCTGGACTTTTACTTCTGATAAGAAATCTTATTCAAAACCATCAGTCTTTCAACCAACTATGCACACTTTGTATAGTGGTGAAGGTGCCTCAAATACTTCAGCTAGCACTCAAATTCAAGTGGTTACTCCCGTAGCGGTACCGTTAGCACCTCCCGAGAGATTTTATGGGGATTGTAACAAGTTCACAATATTTCTAAATCAGTGTCAGTTGCATTTTGTGGCAAAACCTACAGCATTTCCCGATGACTCATCAAAGGTGGCATTTATCTTGTCCTATTTAGGCGGAGACGCTGCCTTATGGTCAGTACCCTATGTGGAAAGAAATGATCCAATGTTAAATGATCTAAGACGATTTAAAAGAGCTATGAAGAAATTGTTTGCTAAACATGTGCTCGTGCAATCTGCAGATCATGAGCTACTAAATTTAAGGCAAGGGTCCTCGGATCTTTTGCATTATATTTCAATCTTTAATAGGTTGGTCATTGAAGCAGAGTGGCCTGAGGAGAAACGCGTGTCACTATTTTATCGTGGTTTACGTGACGATTTAAAAGATATGGTGACACAGATTCTAGATCCACCTACAGATTGTGAAGAGTTCATAGATCTAGTAGTTAAACTAAATCATAGAATTTCGGAGAGAAAAGGAGAAAAGGGGAAGTCAGAATTTAAGATGATGGTCTTCAAAGAGCGGGGAAATTTAAGAACAGAATCTTCTCCTGCTAAACTTGACCCAGTAGAGCCAATGCAAATAGGCACAGTTAGAGGACCTCTCACTAAAGATGAGAGGGAAAAGCGCCGAAAATTGAACCAGTGTATGTACTGTGGAAAAACCGGACATTTAATAAAAGATTGCCCAACACGTCCTGTAAGACCTAAAATCAAAACTTCAGAAGTAGCAATGATGCAACAGTCGGAAAACTAGCTCTCTCGGTAGATAAAGAGGTTGATCTATCGAGTTCACCTATCACTTTGACCTCCTTAACTCCAACTGCCTCTCACTGTCATCTCAGCATGCGTATCCTTCTCCAGTCCCAAGTGAATAAGGATCGGTCTTGGTCCATCGATGCTTTAATAGATTCCGGGGCAACTGGAAATTTTATTGACACTAAATTATTCCAGAAGTTAGGTTTACAACAAATAGTCAAAGACTCTCCAGATGTAGTCAGAGCAGTGGACGGAAAGGAACTCACTTCTGGTCTCATACAGTATCACACAGAAATCCTAAAAATGACTTGTGCTGAAAAACACGTGGAAAAAATAACATTTGACATAATTGATGCTCCTCAATTCGGTTTGATTTTGGGGATCCCTTGGTTAGTTCTACATAATCCTTATATTGATTGGACTAACAGGAGTATTCTATTTAAGTCCGACTATTGTCATGCTAAATGTTTTCAACAATTCCCGGGTTCGGAGTTGTTGATCCAAGGTTATGATTTCCCAAAAGATTCCAAAAGTGTTTTAGTAATTGCAGGAGTACCGGAAGAGTATCAGGATTTAGTAGACGTTTTTGACAAAAAAAAGGCTAATACCTTACCTCCTCACAGGGATTTTGATTGTCAGATAGACTTGGTTCCCGGAGCATCGTTGCCTTATAGCCGAATTTATGCTCTGACTGAGAAGGAAAACGAACATCTACGTAATTACCTAGATGAATACTTGGCCAATGGGTTTATTCGACATTCCAAGTCTCCAGTCTCTTCTCCTCTTTTCTTTATCCCGAAGAAGGGAGGAGAATTGCGCACCTGTATTGACTATCGCGCCATCAATAATGTAACAGTCAAAAATCGATATCCCTTACCTTTAATTCCGACTTTACTTGATCAAATCAAAGATGCTACCATTTATACAAAACTGGATCTGCGAGGGGCTTATCATTTGGTGCGAATCCGAGAGGGTGACGAATTGAAGTCAGCATTTGGAACCAAATTCGGATTATATGAATACCAAGTAATGCCTTTCGGACTTTGCAATCCTCCAGCAGCATTCCAGTTTTTTATAAATGAAGTGTTAAGAGACTTTTTGGATATTTGTTGTATAGTCTACATCGATGATATCCTCATTTATTCGAAGGATAGATCTGAGCATGTGAAGCAAGTACGAGCCATTCTTCAACAGCTTTTACAAAATTCCTTATTCGTGAAACTCGAAAAAAGTTTGTTCCATGTAACCACGGTAGATTTTTTGGGATATATCCTTAGTCCGGCTGGAATTGAAATGGACCCAATGAAAGTTCAGGGAATAATTGAATGGCCCAGTCCCTCCTCAGTGAAACAAATCCAAAGTTTTCTGGGGTTTTCAAATTTCTATAGGCGTTTTATTGAAAACTTTTCACAAAAGATTACGCCTATCACTAAATTACTACGCAAAAATACAAAATTTGAATGGACCGCAGAAACTGAATTAGCTTTTCAGGATCTAAAAAATCAATTTGTGACAGCTCCCGTTCTAAAACATCCCGATCCTTCTCAGCCTTTTGTAGTAGAAGCTGATGCCTCACAATTTGCCATAGGGGGCATTTTATCGCAGAGAAGTAAAAATACCGGACAATTGCACCCCATTGCATATTATTCCAGGAAATTATCTCCTCCAGAACAGAATTATGCAATTGCTGACCGAGAACTATTGGCCATAAAAGCTGTGTTCAAAGAATGGCGACACTACTTGCTAGGGGCTCATCATCCGGTAACTATATACACGGATCATAGAAATCTACAGACACTTAGATCCGCTAAAGCTTTGACTCCTCGCCAACTGCGTTGGACTTTGTTTTTTAATGATTATGACTTCATCATAACCTATCGCCCAGGAAAAGAAAATAACAAAGCCGATGCCTTGTCTAGAATAGGTTTAAGTGATGATTTACTCGAGAGTAGACGCTGTCCTTTTGGTGTTGTCCGCGCTCGCTACAGGAGTAGCTGGGAGCCAACTTGAAGTGTGCTGTGGATTCTGCTTCTGCCAACGGCCGCAGTGGAGGTGAGAGGCGCGGCGAGCGGGACTGCGAAGACCAGCATTCCCGCTTGACACCGCCAGCTGGTTCCTCTTCCCACCGCGCCGCGCCCCCTCCCAGTGCCACGCCCCCCCGCCTGAGAGTTGATTACCTCTCGCGGCCCCCGCTTCGCGGGAGCCGCTCGAGAGTAGACGCTGTCCTTTTGGTGTTGTCCGCGCTCGCTACAGGAGTAGCTGGGAGCCAACTTGAAGTGTGCTGAGGATTCTGCTTCTGCCAACGGCCGCAGTGGAGGTGAGAGGCGCGGCAAGCGGGACTGCGAGGACCAGCATTCCCGCTTGACACCGCCAGCTGGTTCCTCTTCCCGCCGCGCCGCGCCCCCTCCCAGTGCCACGCCCATCCGCCTGAGAGTTGATTACCTCTCGCGGCCCCCGCTTCGCGGGAGCCGCTCGAGAGTAGACGCTGTCCTTTTGGTGTTGTCCGCGCTCGCTACAGGAGTAGCTGGGAGCCAACTTGAAGTGTGCTGGGGATTCTGCTTCTGCCAACGGCCGCAGTGGAGGTGAGAGGCGCGGCGAGCGGGACTGCGAGGACCAGCATTCCCGCTTGACACCGCCAGCTGGTTCCTCTTCCCGCCGCGCCGCGCCCCCTCCCAGTGCCACGCCCCCTCGTCATATACAGGTGCACCTGGGCACGCGCATCGCGGGACGCGCGCGGGGCGGTCACCGGGGCGAAGACCGGGCAAAGAGCGGGCCGTTTTAGGCCGTTAGAGGCCGGCAGAGACCGGACAGGGCCCCCCTCTAACGTCGTCCCCGCCCCAAGGCTATTCTCCTTACTTCATCAGCCTGTGGTTATTGACTGTTTCACTCGCCATGGCAACTAGAGTATCCAGGAGCAAGGCTGCCCAACAGTGCTCTGGCACACTGGAAAAATTCTTCCCCAAGGCTAGTGCTGCGGCTAACAAAGGTCGTACAGTATCAGACACTCTCCTTGAGGTGAACGCAGAAAACGCGTCAGTGTTAGTGGACCCCTCGGACTCCTCCTCCATCGATGTTAGTACTCCAATAACCCTTGACGCCACCCATTTATCCCTTAAGGATAGTATTGATCAGACAATTGAGTCCGTCCTCCAACAACTTAGGACCCCGTCTAATCTACCCAGGGATAGTGAACCACTGCGCCCCTCGGGTGTGGTGGAGACCACTCCGTATATGAATTGTGCGGAATTGACTAAGGCGCAGGATGAAGGGCATGCTGTAGTGTTAACGGACCCTGTAAGCAGTAGAGTGGACCATCCTCTGAAAAGGAAAAGGTCAAGGAAGCTTAGAGGGGTAAAAAGGGCCAAAGTCGATAAAATCAATCCAACATTAGATGTTAGCTCAGACATTTCGGCATCTCCTGTGGTCACCTCCCCGGGAACTGGGTCCGATCAACCAGACTCGCCAATAGACACAGTGGTAACTGGGTGTTCTGGGCCGTTCATATTTGGTGGAAATCCTCCTAATGCGCCAGAGGCTCTGATTGACTCATTTAGGGACATCCTTAGGAGCCTGTTGGAGCCCCTGTCTGCAAAACTGGACTCTATAGCTGCTAGACTTACGGCTATAGAAAACGCATATAACAGGAACAGTCCTAGTAGGGGGTTGGGCCCAAGTGCACAGACGGCTCCTCGGGAATCTGTAGGGAACAGACCATCTACTGCTGGAACAAGCATACAGGCACTGGCTGGGGCACAACACACCGTCCCAGGCAGTCATCCTCCCTCACTGCCCTCCTCACAAACGTCTAGGCCCCCTGTCCCTGCACCTGGAAGATCTAAGCAACTGACACTACCCCATCCAACGAGTGAGGGGCGAGCTAACAATGACCATACTGGTCGCCCTATTAGCCCTAACACTAGGCGCAGGGCGGTCAATCTGCCCCCGAGGCTGTGCCTTACACAGTGATTATGGTGGGAGTTCCTGAGCTCACTGGCGATACCAGAGAGCCACAGTACTCACTCCGTAACAAAGTAATTAGTTGGCTTAATATCAACAGGCCCCTCCCTCCCAATATCAAAGGTGATGTGTTGATGGTCAGAAGGATCCCTTGGATCGGAGTCACCCCTAAAAACAGGGTAGGGGACTGTATCATAATT
Organism: Lissotriton vulgaris; assembly: GCF_964263255.1. Classification (NCBI taxonomy): domain Eukaryota; kingdom Metazoa; phylum Chordata; class Amphibia; order Caudata; family Salamandridae; genus Lissotriton; species Lissotriton vulgaris. The sequence goes on along the minus strand of NC_141689.1, from coordinate 2,005,671,227 downwards.
AGTTTTAAAAGCCCACTGGTTGCCCCTTACATCTTTAACTGGCTGACAAGGCCGAACAAGTCCAACATAGAACTAGTCTCCCTCTCATATTTCTATCCAAATGTTTCCAATTTAGCTGTGGGGAGGGAACAAAGTTGGACCAGAGTGGGCTTCGCCGTAGATGGCTCACGGTACAGACCCAAGTATAACACACTTCCCGCTCATGACAACTTTGCCCATCAGAATAGATTTTCTTGCCTGGACCAGGTTGATTGACCAAAAAGGGGAGACTCAGCACAAATGCTAGCAAATTCAGCCTATGGGTCTATACTCAGGGGGGAAGGCACATCCGTTCCCGTAATTGAAAAAAGGTCCCTGGCCCCCTGTAAATGAGGTGGGGACCGCCCTGGGAAGCACCCAACTTCTAGATGGGGATCCATCAAGCACACCAACTGCTCCTACAATGCAATTTGTGGAACTTGCTGAATTACCAACCTCGCCGCCCAATACTATTGGTTTGGGTGACCTGGATAATTCTGCACATGTCATCCTGCCTACATCTAGTGAAGCAGGTCCACAATCCCAAGATCCAGGCTTGACTATTCTTTCCTGGAATGTAGCTGGCATCTCAAGTAAGGTGGGCACCCCGGAGTGGGAAACCCTGGTTAGCAAAGGTGATATCCTCCTCTTTCAGGAGACATGGGCAAGGGCACCACAGCCTAGGAGGGGATATGACACTTTTGAAATCCTGGCAAAGTCGAATGGGAGGGGGAGACCCTCGGGCGGTTTAGCAATCTGGGTGGCGAGCCACATTGGGTGTCAAGTGGAAAGGATGGACACACTTTCACAGGACATTCAGTGTGTCCTCCTCAGATGGCCTGGTAAAAGTACATGGGCTATTGTTAACGTCTACTCACGTCCAGTCGCAGTGGGCAAGGAATCCCCAACCCTAGTTGATCTTTCATCTTTTCTAGGGCAACTGCCAGGTGACCTGAAAATAGTGATGGGAGGGGATTTCAACTGCCATTTTGAACCCCTGGAAGGCTTAATGGAGGGCGCCTTCACTGCCGAGGATGACTATTGGGGAGTTCCACCTTCTACCTCACCTCATCCCAAAGCTTGGTCCCCGCTGGTAGTACAACTTACCTCCCTTACTCTGAACTTTGCACTGAGGGCGTGTAATGGACGCACCCCTTCTGACACTCCTTCGGTGTGTACTTTTAACAGAAAGGGCCAGGAGTCAAGGTTGGACTACATATTTATAGATATATCCCTGTGGCCCAAAGTTCAAGATTTTAGAGTGATCCCGAGGACAGACAGTGACCACAATGCCCTTCTGTTGGAGATCCATCACCCTGCCCCAGCTGAAGGGCGGCCAACCATCGATTCTGGAGTCGATCAGGGAGACTTATTACTCACTACAAGTAGGCGCCGGGTGAAATGGGGGAAGCTAGTCGACAAAGAAGAAGCTATAAATAACCTCTATGGCATAGCACTCCCCAGGTTCCAGGAGGTGGATGCTCTCATCAATCAACCAAGACCTTCTGATTATAATGAGAGACTATATGGCATTCACCAGGCTTTAGTGAAGGACCTCGCAGATGTCTTCAATCCGGCGCTGCCCAATAGAAGGAAAAAGACTCGCGCCCGACTTGGTACACCTCTACCTGTAGGAAAACCAAGTCTGAGCTACTTGCCGCAATTAAAGAGGGCAGCAATAAGGGGAAGGTTGCAGCCCTCAGGAAGGGATACAAGTTAGCATTGGCCAACGCAAGGGCAGAGTGGGATTGGAACCACTGGCACGAACTGACTGAAGCCCTCGAAGCCAAAGACTCCAGAAAATTTTGGGCTCTGGTAAATAACGGGACAGGGGATCTGTTACCTGCAGTAGAACCCAACATTGCCCCTTCTATTTGGGAGGCCCACTTTGGGACATTATATGAAGAAACCACTCTTTGGCCTGAAGGGATGGTGCTGGAGTTCCCCTGCCCCCTGGATGTGTCCCTGGAATTTTCCTTGGGGGAGGTGAAGTTAGCTCTGGAACGCTTAGCGCTGGGGAAGGCACCAGGGCTGGATAAGTTGCCTGGCGATTTGTTCAGATACCACCCTGACATCTGGGGCCCGTACTTTCTTGTTCTTTTCAATGCTATATTGGGAGGTATGGCGGTCCCCTCCTCTTAGCTAGGGGCTGAAATAGTTCCGATCTACAAGAAGGGGTCCCCTTTGAGCACGGCAAACTATAGGCCTATTAGCCTGATAGATGTTCCCCAAAAGCTTTTTGCGCGCCTCATTTTGAACCATCTGTTGGACTGGGTGGAGGAAAATGACATCATGAGTCCCCTGCAGGCTGGCTTCAGGAAAAACACGTCGACCATGGACCAGATCTTCCGCCTCGTTCTCCTCTACTGGAAGACGGTGAGGATTGAGGGGGGGAGATTGTACATGGTCTTCGTGGATCTGAGGTCAGCCTTTGACCTAGTCCCGCGCAGGAAACTGTGGGAGGTGCTGGAAAAGCTAGGAATTCCCCCCCAGTTACTTAACATCCTAGCCAGGCTGCATGAAAACAACTATGCACAAGTCAGGTGTGGGAGAGATGGCAAACTCTCATCCAGGTTTCCAGTCCGTCGAGGCGTGAGGCAGGGTTGTGTCCTGGCTCCGACCCTGTTTTGTTTATTCATCAATAACGTCATCTCACACCTGGAAAACGTTAAGGATAACGACGCCCCCTGTCTGGCAGGTAGGAGGGTACCGGCAATTATGTTTGCCGATGATACCCTCCTCCTTTCAAAATCCCCCATGGGGATTCAGAGGATCTTGGATGGATTTGGTCTTTTCTGTCATCAGCATGGGTTGGAAGTGAACACAGAAAAGACCAAGTTCATGATCTTCAACCCTCCAACCAAAACCAGGCCCAATCCCACCTTGGGGACCGCCACCCTTGAGAGGGTGTCTACCTTCGTATATCTGGGGGTAACATTGCAGGAAAATCTGTCATGGGACCGCCAGATAGTACGATCCAGGGCCAAACTGTCCCAACTGTCGGGTGCAATCCTGAAAGTGGCTAATTCTTCTTCCTTCAAGCCTATAAGTCCGGCCCTCAAAACTTACAAGACCCAGGCCAAGGCTGCGGCCATGTATGGCAGCAAACTATGGGGGCACAAAGCGGTGAAGGACTTATCAATGGTTGAAAAGTTTCCTACGGCGCCTTCTTGCCCTTCCAAGCTCCACGCCACTCCAGCCTCTGAGAATGGACATGGGTCTCCCCCCTATTGCAGAGGAGCTTGTGTCAAAGCCAGTGAAGTTCTGGCACAGGCTCTGGTCTACGGACGAACTTCATCATTATGGGGAGGATCTTACCCATGTCATGAGTCTAAACTGTAGTGGCAAAATCCCCTGGCTCACCTTTGTGGAAAATGAACTGTCTGCCATCAATCTCCGTGACCTGTGGGAGGACCCCGCGCGAGGCTGCCAATCAATCTCGCGCAAAGCCCTGGCACAAATCTATAAAGCCAGGTCCCTTGCTCACCTGATGGACGCTCAAAATAGCGGCACCTTAACATTGCGTTTTTTAGAATCCAAAAATTCATATGTTTTTGAAACTTTTATGGATTTTATCTTTCCCATCCTGGCAAGGAAACTGTACGTTCAATGGAGGCTTGGCACGCTCCCTATTAACTCATACACGTGCAAGTGGACAAATGGGGGCAATAAATTATGTCCCTGCTGTAACAACCACGTGGAAGATGACCCCCACATCTTGTTTGTGTGCCCTGCATACCAAAGGCCCAGGAAATACTGGATAGCGCCGCTATGTAAGAACTTGGGGTTCAGAGAGTATGCACAGGCATACAGGATTTTGAAAACCAGCACCCTGGGTCACATTGTGTTCGCTGTTTCAAAATTTCTTATGGCCATATGGTTGATCAGAAAGAAAAGATCCACTGAAGCCCCCTGAACTTTGTTTTATGTAATTTTAAATTACCCCTTGCTGGGAGAGCGGATTTTATTTAAATGTATTTTATAAATAATGTATTTTAATGTCTGTAATGTTGCATTGCATCTTTTATGGTCTATATGGCCGAAATAAAGAATTTTTGGAATTGGAATTGGAATCTACAAAAAGAAATGTTACATCCTATAATTTCAGAGGAACGTTTTCAGATTGGTCTTATCAACTCTGATGTTTTGATTGATATAGAGAAAGCCCTGCAAAATCATACAAGGGAAGAATGGAACAAGCTTTATCCTTTGTTGCAATGGAAAGAAAATATGCTGTTTATGATGGACCAAGTATTCGTTCCTAATGAAACGCTACAGGAAAAGGTATTGCAAAATTATCATGATTCCATGTTGTCAATCCACCCAGGGGTTACAAAGATGTATCAGCTCATTAAAAGACGCTTTTGGTGGCAGAACATGTTAACGGACATTCAAAAATATGTACAAACATAGCAGTTCATAAGTCCCCATCTGGTTTACTTATGCCTTTGCCAGTTCCTCCTCAGCCTTGGCATACTGTGTCTTTAGATTTCATTGTAGAGTTGCCTCGTACAACTTCAGGCTTCACCACCATTCTCACAGTTGTGGATCACTTTTCCAGATATGCTCATTTTATTCCTCTAAAAAAACTTCCTTCAGCTTTGGATTTAGCACACATTTTTGTCACACACATAGTAAGATTACATGGCATACCGTCCGTTGTGCTCTCAGATAGGGGCTCACAGTTTGTGTCACATTTTTGGCAAAATCTAGGGAAATCTTTAAAAATGGAAGTGCGCATGTCATCTAGCTATCATCCCCCAACTGATGGACAAACAGAACGCACTAATCAGACAGTAGAACAATTTTTACGATGTTTGTTAACCACCTATGAGCATGAATGGTCAGATGTCTTATGGGCTGCTGAGTTCGCTTACAACAATGCAGATCATTCCTCAATTGGTATGTCACCTTTTTTTTGTGTTCATGGTTTCCATCCAAAAGATATCTTGGGTATAGATAGAAAGGTTTTAGATACACCAGTGGTCTCTGATTTTGTAGACAATCTGTTTTCTGTTCAACAAAAGGCTCAACAGCATTTAGTGCATGCAAAAGAAACTCAGAAGAAATTTGCCGACAAACATCGGTCTAAACAGCCCACCTATTCTGTGGGAGATGATGTTTGGCTGGCCACAAGAAATTTAAGATTGAAAAGTCATAAAGCTTTTCGTCCCTGATTCATAGGACCTTTTCCTATAGAAAAAGTTGTCAATCCAGTCAGTATGAAGTTAAAATTACCAAGCTCATATCGAATCCATCCAGTTTTTCATGTTTCACTACTGAAACCTTGTGATCCTGACACTCGGAAAGTTATTCATCCTCCTGAAATTGAGATTGATGGTGATTTTGAGTATGAGGTAAAGGCAGTTCTAGATTCCAAGAGGAAGAAAGGCAAATTATATTACTTGGTGGATTGGAAGGGCTACGGTCCGGAATACCGTTCCTGGGAACCTCTAGAAAACTTAAGAAACTCCCCCAAGATCCTAAAAACCTTTCATAATCGATTTCCAGAAAAACCAAAGCCAATCCCAACGGTATTAGGGGGGATTCTACGGGGAGGGTACTGTCATGAAACCATCTTCCCAAGCTCTATTTAAGCTTGGAATATCCCTTAAGGAAACCCATCCCTGTCCCGTGCAACCAGCACTCCATGTACCTAGAAAAAATGCAAAGGGGTAACATATATAGAGATCTGTTTCGAGTTGGGTTTTTGTCATTTATTTGTACTTCACTAGTAAATAGCAATATTACTGTATAGGATTAGCAGGCCTAGAAAACGTTTGTGTAAATTGTACAGCAACTGCAGTTGAAAGGAAAAAAGACGCGCGTTTAAAAAACAACACGCATCTTTTTGGTGCGCAATGAAGATCTGATTCACCACTCTGCTCATGGAGCGTACGGCGGCTCAGGGCGTGGCCGCAGCGGTTACAAAACGTCCCGGGGTGTGGCTGGGTTATAAAAGCCACACCCAGGGTTCTAGAAGGCGCTTAGTCTTCGGAGCATCCTGGAGACATCATCAGCATCGGAGTTCTCCCGGAATACCGCTGAAGGTGTCGATCATTTCAAGCCATCCTCTGGAACTCTTCTGGCAGACAAGACATGAAGAGCTAAGTACTTCTTTTGCCAAGGCGCCCAACGCTAGCATTTATGGGACAATTTTTGGACATTCTGGCTAACTAGAACTTTTGGATAAATCTTCGATTGTATTCAGCATTCAGATTAACAGCCTAGGATATACATGAATCAATGTAATGTTAAAAGAGGGTCGTGTAAGGAAAAGATGATGTGTTAGAGTTTGTGTTCGTAAATGTAAGAAATTTTAGCAGCAAGAGCAAAAAAGGTTTTGAAGTGATTTTAACTTTAGAGCCTTCACAGAGAAGTCGTCTAAATCTACGAGAGAAGGAAAAGAAGTGAGTAACATAAACCAATAGATTATTTTGCAGGGAAAAGGAAAGGTCTAAGGAAAGTGCAAATAAAGTGTTATTTAATTTTCTAGAATTCGGTAACCAAGTCTGGGGGCGGACAAATCAACCACCTTCAACAGAAAAGCCACAATCCTTCATCTACGCATCTAGACGACGACATCCAGGACGCGAAGACCAGTCAGGTAGATCGCAGGTAGGAGATTGCTTCCAAGTTCAAAGAAATTGTGAGAGGAGTTAGAAGTGGAAGTAAGGGACAAGAACACGAACACTTGCTTAAGAAATCTCTTGTATTTCGCAGGTCGACTACAAGAAAACAAGTAGCGTCAGATCCGGCCTCTCTCCCTGACTGCTACCCATCACCCTAGTGTATATACAAGAATCACAGGCTGTAAGGTAGGGTTCTGGGGGATTGGGCCATAGCGTCTCTGCAAAACCGATCAAGCACCTTACAGGTAAGGTTGGTGTTCAACTCAGGTAAGAGTGCTTGATCATATCTGACAGTAAGATGTACTCCTGACGGAGAACAATACAACGTTGCATACAATCTCTTCAATAAATCCAATCCCAACAAGTTCTCACCGCAACCTGTAGTCAAAATGAGGGGTGCTTCAAATTTACGAGGTCCAACAGAAAGAGACAACGGAGCAGAAATTGGATTCGTAACCGGGGCGCCAGAAAAACCTACAGAAACGTTCTCAAAGCTAGACAAAGGTGCGCCAGGGAGTTTAGAGTGTATTATAGAACTCTTCGTAGCACCAGTGTCTAACAGAAAAGGCTCTGACACACCTGATGCAATCACTTCAACATAAGGTCCACTCTGATCTACTGGAACTGAAACAACTCCCTCTCTTTGTCCATGGCTGTCCTAACAATCATTACCATCCACTTCCTCACTTTCGACATAATAATCATCCGTATAGTACTGAGCTGTCCTACCAGACAAACCTTGCTGCTGATCAAAACTATTCATTGAGTTCTGTGGAAGCAAAGAACGCATATTCTGTCCTCGACCTCTACCTCTCGGTGCTTGTTGAGTACCTCGACCTCTTACACCAGAGGCACCATTCGTGCGCTGTAACAAAACCGGACAACTATCCTTGAAATGGCCCTCTTCTTTGCAATACACACACTGATTAGGCCCATATGGAAAATGCTGTTGAGAAGACTCGTTCCTTTGCGAGTTTCTTGAATATTGCTGATTCTGCTGATAATTGCGTTGATTATTAGTACGGGGTGGATAAGCTTGTTGTAGAAGAACTTTAGTCTTCAATTCCTTAGTCTTCTTATCCGCTTTCTCTAACTCATCTTTGCGCCTATTTTCATAGTACTGGGCTGTAGCCAAAATCTGCGCTGACGTGGAAACAGCCCAAGCACTCTCAGAATCTTTCAGCTTAGTGCATAATTCAGGAAGCAAATTATGTACAAAGTTGTTGACGAACAATCTCTGGCCACCCTCAGTAGCCATATTCTGACCACTATGATCTACAAAGGTCTTTTCAAACCGTGTGAAAAAGTCAGACACCGTCTCATCTTTCTTCTGCTTATAAGCAGACAAAGTGTCCCAATTAACACGCACTTCAGGCATCAAAGTCTTCATATAATTAATTATCCTACCAGGGAGTTGAGTAATGAGATCTTCAGGCTTAGCACCTCCAACTTGTCTATCATTCGCAGCACTAATATTAACCCATGTATCACCCAATTCTTGGTCATGATCCGTATGTCGAATCGTACTCCAAATGGGCTGTGGGACAACATTTCCAAACAACATATCTATGTCTGCTAAATTCATGATGCACGAACCCACAGAGCTCTTTATAATATCCTGCTGGATTTTTGCGCGGATCAGGCAAAGACTGCTTAGTTGCCAAAACTTCAACACGCTTCAAAGGAACATGTACCCATACTGGCTGAAACTGTGCAACAACAGCTGGATTAGCATTAGGATCAGCAGGTCTCCAAACTGGAGGAACCTCACGCATCGGATATTGACGCGCTTTTCTCCTAACTAACGAATCAGGCTCAAACAATCGCTCAGAAGGAGTGTCGCTACGAAACGACAAGCTAGTCACAACTGCTCTCCCAACATCACGAGGACCCACAATGGTCCCTTTCGCAAATTCAGAACGGATTCGGTACAACTCATCAGGAGCTTTACCTACTTCTTCAACCCATTGTTCATGAAGGAATCCACACATCATTTCAAAAACGTACCGTTGCTTTGGTGCTTCCCATTGAAGGAATACATCCATAACACCCTCAGGATCATACTGAGAAGCGTACGTAATCCACTTACGCACCAAATGATCCAAAACTGTACGTTCATCTGTGTCAGGCAACTGACTACGTGATTGTCTATGCTCACTAACAGGAGACATACCCAATTGACCCAACAAAGGAGAAAAGAAACCAGAAAAAGCAGCAGTCATTCTCTGCCTAGCAGAAGGAGAAGATGAAAGAATAAGAGAAGACGGAACAATAGTAGAAGAATCCAAATTCGGAACAGAAGGAGTATTATAGGTAGGCGTAGGAGTAGCAGACGAAGAAGGAAGCAAAGTTGGCGGCACCTGAGGAGGCTGCGCCAAAGGAACAGTAGCCAACGGAAGAGGAGTTGGCTGTGTAGGAATCGCAGGTGGCACAACAACCGGAGGTTGTGGAACTACAACTGGTAGTGGCGGTGCCGTAGCATTTTGTGCATAAGGAGGTGGCGAACTCAGTAGATGCGACATTAAAGGATCTTTCGCAAGATCTTTCTTTTCTTCTTGCTCTTTAAGTGGCAAAACTGGGTAGTATTTATCTACTGCTAACTTCCTAACCCTGAGCATCTGTTCGCTCTCTTGCTCTTCCTCATTATCCCTATACGCTATAGCAGCTTGCACCATTGACAAACCTCGTTCTCGTTTATTCTTCTTCGCTAATTTAATTTCTTTCTGTTTGGCTTCTTTGCGCCATATGCGGAAAGAGTCAAACATTGCCGGCCGGGCTTTCTTCTTGAACAGTTTAACTTCGAGATTATCTAGAATCTCATTTTCAAAACTACCATAACGGGGCCACTGTAGGACACCGTCATTATTCGTATATTTTACCCAGATGTCATTATAACTAATAGGACCTACACCATGCTTCACATAGAGATCATATGTAGGAGTTCCAATTGGAGGAACCGGACACGAATCCTCTAACCGGGAATCCTTAGAACAACCACAACCAAATATCTTTCCAAGTCTACTAAGACCAGGTATCTTCGCTCACTAGTCTAGCTTCAAACTACAAGGGAAATCTGAAAACGATAGTCTCGTGAATACAAGAATCCCTTGGCTTTGGGGCCTGCATGTACCAAATCAAAGCGATCCACTAAAAGGATACCAAAACAAACTAAGGACTGGGAGACACTCCACTCATACTTAGCTGAAATGTCGATGGCGTCACCAGAAGACCCGTCCATCGTCTCACTCTACAAATCATCTACGGCTCCAAGACAGGGCGACAGTCAGGGCAGCAGTCCTTCGTAGCCGTCGGAAAGCGGGGAACCTCGCAGCAAAGACTTTCGGACCACGACGACATACAGGGGTCGATGAAGTGGCTGGCCGTCCTCCAGAATTTCCACACGAAGCTCTCCACGATCTTCGGGCTTGGACCGGTACAGCTGAAGTCCCCCCCATTGGGCGCCAACTGAAGGACCAGGTTTTAGAACCCAGCGGCGCCAGGGAAAACGCCCGATGCCTTCGAGTTCCCCTGCCTTGGCAAACAGAGACACAGGACGCTTCTTGATGACGTCAAAGACCAAAGGTTATTGGCTGCAACCAGGAACAGAGGTCTACGAAGCACAACACGGGTGGTTCGCTAGAGACTGCACAAATTCAATGAGCGGAGCATGGTCTTTTATGCCAAACATCACATTCCAAAGGTGGCATTGGTTACATACAAACTAGCCAATCAGATTGTGACATTTCAAAAGTAGCGCATAACGACAATCCCATTTTCCGTTGTCCAGCCCACCAGACTGACCAAGCACATTCCAATATCCTGTCGGATCAGGCCGGACAAACCCATCATAAAACCTCAACCCAAATCAGTGATTATGTCGTAAAGGAAGGAGCAGAAACAGATTGGAAGCAAGATAGAAAGGTGGGTGCAGTGTGCTGTAAACTTCGGCACGTCCTGCTCTTTGATCTTTATCTGACCAGCTGCTTAACAAGGAACTGGCTCAGCGAGGTCAGCCTCGGGCAAGGGAATCAGTTCGGCCAGGTCATTCAGAAGTCAGTTAAGGTGTACGTGTCCCAAAGACTCGTTCGGCCGTAGTCATCGGCCTATGTGAGGCAAACCAAACAAAATAGCTGCCGTTCACAGAATGGAACCCGAAGGTTCAAATGAAATCCCTGAATACGTAGTGTTCTCATTGAAACACTCGTACATACCGCACTCGTGATTTGCGGTCCGCTGATACCAAAATCGTCTATGTCCAATGACCTTTATCAAACGGGTTCGGAACCACCGAACCTCAGACCTTCAACCTACGGAACTACACCACCCTTTTGCTCACTCACTCGTGTAAGTCCACACCAAATACCACAGAGTCTATGTAAGCTCAAAAGGTTTATTTTCAAATAACAAGCTCTGTACGTTGTTCTATAATGCAGTATACGAGCCAGCACCAACAACAAAATGCATAAGATTAAAACAATAAACATTGTTACAATTACAAGTCCATAGAAGACAAAAGATCTCTGAGCGAATTCTAGGGGACCCCTCACCTTAGAACCTAGAAGTACTGCTTACATCATAAGCTCTACAAAGCTCTGGTTCATAGTAGGGAATCTTCAGCCTGTTATGATAAAAAAAATGGTGTGCGTTAGTGTAATGCAAGCATTTCTCAGTTGTGCCAAAAAGTGAGCATGTTATGGGACTGACCAGAACTCCATAACAAAGTGGCTTGTTTTTCGACCTTGTATGCAGTGCTCAGACAGTAGCAGTATGATCTCATGTGGGATCAAAGGCATCGAACACAACAAGCTGCGAGGTAACGTGCACAAAAATAAAAGACACAAAGCTAAAATGGTTGCATGGCTCAGGCTAACTTAGCAAAGACTATAATGACCCTAGGGACCATATAACACTACTAGTGTATACTGTACTCTAGTACCCAATTTGTACTAGTGAGGCATGTTGTATATGTATGTATTAACTTTTTCTCAATATTGCTAGTGTATATGGTTTCTAAAAATGTGTAATGCTTTTTCAAGGCGTACTACCGACCACCAGTTCCGGGGCGGAGCAAGAGGTGCAGTGCCTGAAGGAGCTACTGGGGGTGAGCCAGCAGCAGTGGCGGGAGGTGGTAAGTTATATTCCTTACTTATTGACATTACACTCGCTGCAAGGGTGTACACTGTACTGTTGAGACTTAGTAAGTAAGAAGTTGTTGTGTACAACAGTTGAAGAAGACACCCTTTACTTAGCATTAGCAATAGCATTAGCAGCGGGAGTTGAGTAACCAATGGCCTCTTATATCTGACTTCAACTCAGCTGAGAAAGTTTTATGGAGAAGACTAAAAGTAAGACCAGATGACCTTGATGGATGTGTTGAACGAAAAGGGAAACAAGGATGGAAGGAGGAAGGATGGGCGAGGTGTAATATGACTGGCAGAGAAGGATACATGGGAAGCATGCATAAGTGGCTGATAGGAATCAGATGCATGGGTGGTTGAAGGATGGGTTGAAGGTGAAAGAAAAGAGGCCTGCCTGGGTGGGTGAAACTGTATGGGGGATAGCAAGAATCCTCAGTGGTGTTTGGGTCAAACTCAAAGCCAAGGCAACCATGGAAGGACGCATGGGTGGTGGTTTAAAAAGAATAAATATTTGTTGGTGAAACAAACTAAGGTTTGTTGAGAGATTAAGAAGAATGATAAACGTTTACTTTGAATGGATGGATGCCTAGATGGTATTCATCATAGATAGCATAGGTGGAGACTCTCACTAGATGAAGAGTGTTAGTTTGAAGAGAATGTAAAAGAAACTGTGCCAGAGTAGCAAAACCGAGGAGAATATGAGTTGAATTTTCAGAATACTCCCTTGACTCACAGTAGTTTGCAAGTACAGCAAATATATATATATATTGTGTATGTATGTAGTTATCAAGCGCCTTCCTCCAACTCCGAGGACCACTCCCTACCTATATAATAATTATTTTCAACAGTGTCAGCCAGCCTGCCATGGGAAACCTATCGGCTGTTTACACAATCAATCAAAACGAAGTACCTCACGTCATCCCATATACAAGCAATGATCATTGGATCAGATATCATATATCATCTGCTTTTTTGTAGTATTCAGGGCAGGGTGAAAGTGAAATTGAGCAGTTGCCCTTGATGTAACAGAGTATGGCCAATGCCACCCGTAATAGAAAAATACGAGCTTCCCCACCTGCAGACAATAGTAAATAAAACTAACGTGAGTCTGCGTAATGACCCGAGTATGCTTGTCTTGGGCGCAAGCTGACTAAGCTGGCAAGCCATTGCCGGCTACAACAAGGTTACGTAATTTCACTAAACAAGTGAGAAGATCAAGACTGGTGTACTGTGTACCTGAGTCCATAGTGCTAGTATAATGCATGAAACTGCCACAAATGTTAGAGGCTGAGGAAGTGGGAGGATAGATACATACCACAAGTGTTATATACTGTGCTTGCTAGCACTACTGTGCCACTGTGTGTTGAATTAATTTTGTGTTACTGTTCTGCTAAGAGTATTGGTTACAATAGTCTTTTTTTCTTTCTTGATATAGCTCCTCTTTCCCAAGCAAAACCAACCAGGAAGGAGGTGGCAGCAATGGCCCGGTGCTGGAAGCTGGAGGCCATCTGCAAAGAATACCAGCGGCTGGTGGTTCTGGAGGAGGAGGAGGCGGCAGCAACTGCAGCCTCTTCCAATGCCCCGGGCCCCGGCCAGGCCTCTCCAGTGGTACTGCGCTGAGGTCAAGAATCCACCTGCCGCCGCACTTCAACATCCAGCACTGCTACCCCTCTGTAGATGTAACTGCAGGGCATATGCGGGCCACATGCTCCCCTGAAATGCGTGTCTAGCGGAGCAGTTAGAGGAGCTGAAAAAGAAGTTCAAGGTCCTGGAGAAGGAAATCTGAAGAGCCCGCCGATAACTTTAAGACCCTGCTAATTGCCTCTTTTTTAATCCTTATTTTGGTGGGTAGGAATTGGGCGTTCGGATTTATTATGGACATTCTGGACATTGGTTGGGGATGTTGGATTTGTTTACATAATTTATTTTTGTTAGGGTATTAAATTATATTTATACTTAAACATAGCATACATTGTTAATGTTTTGTGGGGGGGTTACTGTTTTACGTCACATGGTTTCCTTGCTGCTGCAGGGTCACAACCAGTGTTTTTTTTTTCAAAACCAAATCACAACCAGTGTTTGATTTAAATAATCTGCTGATTTTGTAACACACAGACAGATTGATGCGGTACCCCTCACTGAGTGGCTTGTCCTACTAGTACTGCCAGTCTCTCCTCCTAGTCCATTATTATACCTCCCCCAACCTTCTTTTCTTACCTGTGATTGATGTTTAAGTTAGGCACAGCGATGGCTGCATGACGAGAATGGAGATGCCATGGTTGTGATGGTAGTAGTAGACACTGGCAGTAACATTGGCAAAAAAAGAAAATGAGACAGTCAGTCACATGAGAGAGTCTCTGGGAGGAGTAGAAGAAAAAAGTAAATAAAACATAATGTGGCGAGGATAGCCTAGTACAAGTTCCAAAGTGTTGTTGTGTCGAGTCACTCGACACAAGCGTAACCTTTAATGCTGAGTAGGAGGATGTTGATGAATCCAATCGAAGCTGGAAATTAATTATGAAAAAAAATTGACCTGCAATTTAAATATACTGAGCATGGGTGGGTAAACAGAGGAAGATCCTCGCCCTGCCTTGAAATTGAATTACCACATCCACCCCAGCAAGCGTGTGATCAATCATTGATGTACGGTTAATTTAGTGACACCTCAAAATAAATCACACAGCCCAGGGGAAGAGGGTTGGGTTTGATGTAAAGTTGGGAAGGGGGGTTTGGAGAAAGGTTTGACAAAGAAAAACACTACGCATGGACAAACAACAAAACACAATCTTGGCAGACGAACCTATCCATAACTCTGTTAAGGCAGAAAAAGCAAATGCCTGCATGATGATGATAACTTGATGGTTAATGATATGTAGTACTTACTAACTAGCTACTACTAGACAATTAGACAGTACAGGGGCGAAGTATATTATACAATTTGCCTTGCCTGTCTTCCCTCAGAGAGACCCAAATTACATACAGTTTCTGTTCTGTTGTACCGTGCTTAATTTTAAAGATAAAAAAGAAAATTTTAAAATAGCTGTAGGGAGGAATTATAAGCAGAGAGCAAACATAATAACAACAACATACAGTCGTAATGTTTGAAAATAAAAAATGAATCATATTATTGAAATGATGATGAATGTTGATACTGTTACTGTATGTTATCCTGGTCAAATTGGGGAGTTGCATCTCGGCATTCCTCTTGGTCCTCCCTTCCATGGACGCTCCGTTCATCAATCTTGGGTGCCTCCACTGCCTGCCTGGCGGATGCAGATTGGTAAGGTAAGTGTGAGCTGTTTTTCCCAGTATAGCAAAGAATAAGGGCCGGCCTGTAATTATAGATGGAAAAACAAAAGGGATATTGAAAAATCAAGGAGAAAAAAATGCATAAATTACAGTGGAGTGCAACAAGAACACTTTCAGAAGTGGCATGGATACCTCATGTCTACCCTGTATCCAGCATTAACCTACAACAACAACAGGACAAAGCAGGCCCACGGCACCTGTGACCCAACCTCCATTGTGCTTACATTTTGACAGAGACAGACAAAGCACATATACAGCAACATAGCATATTCAAAATTAAGTGACTAAATCAATGTACGGCTGTCAGTCATAATAATAATAATAATACTGAAGGTTTAATATTGCGCAAACACCTACCTCAACAAGAGAGGTGTCCCGGCGCTCAATCAGCAAGCAGCACATGCGGGATGGTATCAAGAGCAGGAGGCATGCCTAATTATTATTAAAAAGCCATGTCTTCAGTGCTTTTCTGAAGCCAGACTCTGTATCTGCGTGACGGAGGAACACAGGCAAGGCATTCAACATTTTTGCTGTTCTAGCCGAGAATGATCTACCCCCCAGCCGAGCTTTTGCAAAGCAGGGGACCTGAAGCAGGCTCTGAGTGTTTAAATGCAAAGATCTAACCTGCTTATAGCAGCAGAGTCGTCGTTTGAGATAGCTGGGGCATTTTCCATTCAATGCGCGGTAAGCCAAGGTCAGTACTATGAATTCTATTCTTTTTGCTACTAGGAGCCAATGTAGATCCTTTAGGTGCGGAGAGACATGATGCCTAAAGGGGATGCGTCTGATCAGCCTCAAAGACACAATTTGCACAATCTGCAAACGTCTAATCGAATAGTTAGGCAGGCCAAGATATAAGCCGTTAGCGTAGTCCAGCCTTGATGTTACAGTGGCATAGACTACAGATTTACGGCAGTCTTCTGGTAGCAGAAGCAAAAACTTATGGATGTGTTAGTTTACTAAAACAGCTGGCAGAAACCTGTTGAATTTGGGCTGAGAACGAACAGTCAGCTTCCCATCTCACCCCCAGATTTTTGATACCAGACCTGGGGGAGGGTGGAAGACCCATCTATCGCCAGCACTGGCCCCTTTCCGAAAAACATCACCTCCGTTTTTCCTGCATTAAGTTTTAATTTATATAGGTTCATCCAGAGAGCGATGTCACGCAGGTACCCTTTATAATTCTTAGAAGTCTCTCCCGTCTGTTCCTGATAGGAGAAAATCAACTGTGTGTCATCAGCGAAAGAAATTGCCTTAACACCCGAGTTGGCAATCAAGGAAAAGAGAGGAGCTAGGTACACATTAAAAAATAAAGGGCTCAGCACGGAGCCCTGGGGATGCCACACCAGAAAGTTTTAGGTTTAGATGTAAATGGTCATAAAGTGACTTTTTGTGAGTGGCTGCTAAGGTAAGATTGCAAGCAGGTCAGCACCTTTCCCCCAAGGCCAATATCTTTTAATCTCTGAACCAGCCTAGCGTGATTGACAGTGTCAAATGCTGCGGACAGATCCAGGAGCACCAGCAAAGCTGATGCCCCTGAATCTAATGCCCATCTCACTGACTCTGCCACCTCAACTGCATTACACTCAGTGAAGCTGGTCAGTTGACGTTGGACCAGCATTTCCATCATTGTACCCGGAGCAGGCAGTAGAGAGATTGGCCTTAGGTTGTTGATGTCTCCTGGATCTCCGGGAGGTTTCTTTCTCAACGGGAGAACGGTAGCATGCTTCCAATTGTCTGGAAAAACACCGGTATTAAGGGATGGGTTTCAGACATAAGTGAGCGTATTAGTAAGGGAATGAGATATTATTTTCCAGAGCTTGGAAGGGCAAGGATCGTTTGGCGCCCCTGATCTGCAGTTTTGAATTTCCGCCGTTGCCTCCTGATGCAGGATTGGCGGAAAATTTGTAAACTGAGGGGGGGGGGGGGGGGGCCTCCACCCCTCTCAAAGATGAGTCCAGTTTCTCTGTTGCTTTGGGTGTGGAAAAGGAGTCATAGACTTTTACAATTTGATTTTCAAATAAACTAGAAATGTCTTCGCACATAGCTAGTGAAGATTTCACTTCGGATTCTAATGCTTTGGGCTTGAAGAAAGTCTGAACTACCTTAAACACTTCTTTATTAGAGTGCTCTGCATTGTGGATACACGAAACAATGTAATTTCTCCTGGCCATTTTTAATGAATATGTACATTTTTCCAGGCATTTTTATAAGTTCTTTTAGCCAGGTTGCAGTAGTTTTTTCTCCACAGGCGTTCTAATTTCTTATAGCTCCTTTTTCCTTCTTTGAGTGCCTCCGAGAACCAAGGGTCCTATGGGGATAGTCAACACGATAACATCATTTTTACTCGGGCGACGGCCTCCACTGCAGAGGAGATCCATTAATTAGTTTCCAGGGCATCTATATTGGGGTCTGAAGAAAGAGAGGGAAGATTGTTCTCTAAAATAGGACCCAAAGCTTCAGCAGTCAAATTCTTCCACTTTCTCTTCATGGTGTACCGCTTGCCCCTGACCTGGCCGGATTTGGCCAGCATAACTGAGAAAGGAATCAGATACTGGTCTGACCATACCAGGGGGCGGGGTACTTCCATAACCATTGAAGGGATGTTAGAAAAAACTAAATCTAAAGTGTGGCCTGCCTTGTGCGTAGGAGCAATAAATTGGCCGCCGCCAAAGAGGACAAAAGCTGGGTTGCTTGAGAGCAATTAGGGTAATTTACGTGAAAATTCAAATCGCCGAGGGCCATGTAGTTGGCATAAACTAGGGATTTTTGGGCAATATATTTATAAAGATCATGGCAGATGTTTGCGGCACAATCAGGTGGTCTGTAGATTAGGGTACCTGCTAGGGATACCAGAGGATTAATCTGGAAGCAAAAGTTAAGGCCTTCGATGCTTTGTAGGTCAAGTGGGCTAGAGGAGACCAGTTCCCATGAATCCCCGAAAATAATAGCCACCCACCCCCTCTTTTATTGCCCTTTCTATTATTGAAAGAGATTTTGAAACCAGGCGGGATGGTCAGAGTAATAGATGCCACTGTATCGGCATTGAGCCAGGTCTCTGTTAAAAACATGGCGTCCCAAGGGGACTCCATTAGGGCCAGCCAAATGTCTTTGGCGTGTTTAGGGAGGGATCTACAGTTAACTAAGCATGCCCGAAATGTATCAGAGTGCTTTGGCTAGACACCCTGGGGGTTAGATGTCCCTGAACAGGTCAATTTCTGCAGTCTTGCCACACCGTTTAGCCCCTGCCCATACGAGTTGCAGCTGTCTGGCAGTTGAATCATAGCAGGATCTATCTTGTTACGCTCATGGCAACTAACATTCAGTGGCGGTTTCTCTTTATGGGCGTCGGGGCTCCGCCCCCGTTACATAGAGCAATAATAATTCTGAATGCTCTTTTATTTATTTCCATTTAAAAAGATGCCCCCTTTTTGTAATTTAACTTATTTTATGTTGTACACGGAGCACTGTCGAGCAGACACTGTCTGCACTGACAGTCATCACGTGATTGTTTGTTTTGAAAGAAATCTAAGCATTTGCCGGGCTGACAACCTCACATCCCTGAAGGCTGTGATGTCATCAGCTCGGGAAAGACTTGGATTCAAAGCCTCGGGCGTTTTAAGTGCAAGCCCAGGATAACAAAACATCCACGTCAATCACGGAGTGAGGAGCCTTGTCACCCCACCCTTTCCCAACTCTTTACAGGGCGTGAGTGGGACACTCCTGTGACGATTCAGGAAAGGGTGTGGCAGTCAGGGACCCAAGGATCGAGTCTGCACAGACACGACCTCTAGTGAGTGAGGCTGCTTCCCGCGTGACTGGACGTAATTTCTGACATACTTCTGCGCAGCATGACTGACTGCATGTTTTTTGGGGGAGTTGGTCCAGGCAGCAGTATGAATTACTGCTGGGAGGCTGCAGCAGCTAGTCAATGGGCACAAACATTAGCTGTTAGGAGAGGGACGTGTGCTGTCCACATCGTGACGGTGTGCAGAGTCTGCAGACAGTGTTATGTGAACTCGAGCGGTTCGCCACCATCCGGTAAGGCCCAGGCCTATTTTTTCACTTCACTTGATTTATTTTACAAAGGGAAGCAAGTGGTGTGCCATCATGTGTCAGCACCGGGTATGTTGCATTTCTTTCTCCAAAACTAAAGTGATTGTATTAGCAAGTGTCTGTGTTTCCTGTTGTTGACAGTTTCGGTTTTCATGACACAGAACTTCCCAAGGAGTCTGCACGTGACAAAGTGATGGGCTTACAGGTGCATGGTTTACTGATGCACACTGGAGAGTCAGTAAGGATGAATGAACATGAAGTTGTTCTGCTCCTGTTTGTATGGATTATAGAACATTTTGATTGGATAACTCAATCTGTGTAGACTCATGAGAGTTATAGAGGATGAAGTCCCTTTTCGTTGTTAGTGGCTGCTGTGAATAAGGCAGCATGGCTGGGGACTGCATAATATTTGCGTTGTATGCCTTTAATAAAATCAAGTCTTTCTTTTACTGCCATAGCTACGAAAATCTCTTTTATTGTTAATAAAATATATGTTGATACTTGAGCTCAAAGCTGGGACTGTGTGTACTGGAAGTGAACATGGCAAACACTTAACTACAGAAACCTGAGGACCGTGCATTACAGACTGTTAATACACAGTTTGTATGCAGTGAAGCAGGTGTATAGTCGGTCATACAGCACATTCAGTGTTTTCATCACCTTCACTACTGTTCCAAGTCCTGCCTGTTGATGGGAAGCAGTATTATAAATGTGCAGTCTGACATCTATGTTCTCCACCATACCAAGCAATCCCTTTTTTTAACGTTGATCTACCAGTCTTCTGTGTGTTTGTTAGCTGCAAGGCTTTGTATATCATACATGTTCTAGGTTCAGCTTTTAAACAAGGTATTTAGTCAGATTTAAAGCTAAGTACTTGACTTTTCCATTTGTCACCAAGGGAGATGCTTTTCCGCCTCGCTTATGAAAGGCTTAAAACTTTTAAAAGGCCACCTTTGCACCTTGTCACCTTTGTTTTAGAGTTTGCTAATATTTTCACACCTTCACTGCCAGCTACATTTACATGGCTGCTTTCTTTTAATTTCTCAAACCTATCCTCTCTTTATAATCACCTTTGTCTCACTTGGACTCTTTTATTTCACAAATGAATCCAGCATTCTCTCTTTGCACTTCTTTATTTCACTCTTTAATTTCCTTTTATGTGCACAGTAGAAGGAAGCAGTGTAATGCCCTCTAGGTAACTACGTCATGTACTTACGGTGGCTCCTCCAATCGGGTGACATCTGCATTGTCAGACAAAACTTTGCTCTCATTTACATAGCCACTTTTCCACACAGAGCCTCTTGGCTGATGGACGTCTCTGTATCTCTGAGCATTGGAGATGGGAAGAGGGAGAAGGGAGAGAAAGACAAAGGGCATAGCCTGTGAGAGGGCGATGAGAGAAAAGAGGAGAGGTGGGCAGAGAAAGGGCTATAGGATCTTTAAGTGCCCCTTAAGCAGATGAAGGTGTGACCAATATTGATATCTTGAGATCCATTTAAGGCACCCTTATGCATGGGTTTTCAAAACAGTTTCTTGGAGGGGAGCCCGAAGGTTTCACGTAAAAGCTCAGCCTGAAGAGAGCACCTTAGCTTTCAAAGAACTAATATTGTAATTCTATATGTTAAACTTTGATACGTATAACCCTTGTCCTATATATGTTAAGTTTGCAAAGTGGTAAGAGATGTGATCATCTTCTTTGCATTCTGGGAAGCATAGTCCTGTTGATTCCATTTGGAAATCAGGACTAGAAGTCCTAAAATGCAAAGGATAACGCAGGAGTAGACGAGCTACTCATGCAAGGATCTTGAAAATGTAAGAATCGTGGAGCATTTGGTAAATCCTGGAGTGGATCATCTCTGACGGATCTCCCTTGCGCTTCTGCATGACAAGCACTGAGTAGTAATAATAGGGAACAGGTCTGTGCCATTTATCACTTGAGGAGCGCACACTTAACTGACTGAGTAAAGGGAGCTGCAGAGAACAGACAGCGGACTTGAGCTATATCAATGCATATCAACGAGACATAATTGATGTTATGTGAACTCGAGCAGTTCACCACCAGCCGTTAAGGCCCAGGCCCATTTTTTCACTTCACTTTATGATGTTACAAAGGGAAACAAGTGGTGTGCTTTGTGCCGTCATGTGTCTGCACCGGGACTTGCTCTCATCGACGCACACATGACCCCTGCCGTCTACCCTTCAAAACCATTCTAGCAATTCCTGTGTCTCTGCTGGTGACCCCAATATCCACTTCAGAATACATGAGCAATGGTCAGAATGTGAGGGAGTGCCTCACGCTTGTCCTCCCGTTTTAAAAATTGGGACAGTTGTTGCCCTAGACCATGGTTTAGGGGGATCACACAGTTCGCACTCCGAAGCACATTCACCAGTATTAGGGCCCAAAGTGCCAAACTGTCCTTAAAAGGCTCAACAGGCACCCATCTGGTACCAGTGCTTTGTTGCTTGGGCATCTTTTCAGAGCCGAGATTATGTTCCCAAGGGAGGGTGTTTGCTCTTCTGCACCTCCTAGGCCAATTGAATCTTCAATGGCGATAATCTCAATGGGTTCCAGTTTATTAGAATCATAGAAATTCGTAAAGTGTTTGACCAATACATGTTCAGGAATGGTCCCGTCTATGCTAATTGATGAGCTACTTGAAAAGAAAGGTGCACTGACTTCCTTCCCAAATTGAGATGCTTCATTCCTTGCACAGGCAACAATAAGCAGCTCCTAAGCCTCCCTTTCCTTAAACTAATGGCTTCTTTATAGAGCGTCCAACAGTTTCTAATTTCAAGCAAAACCCTCAGAAAGCTTGTTAGAGCTTGTGTGAGGCTACTATGAGCTGGTGAGCATGACTTATCAAACCATTTATTGTGCCTCTGGCATGGTGTTGCTTAAATAGTATTAATTTTAATTGCTCAGTTGGCTTCTTACACATTTTGGCAAAGGCCCCTAGCACCAACTCCAGATCCGGTGCAGCACTTAGACAAAGCTCAAAGTGCACCCTCTGATTCTCCACAAGCTGGGCTAAGAAGACCTTTGGTTCGTCGTCCCTCCATTTACAGCGCACACCCCTATTTCTCATATATACGATGTAGCAAACCATCCCATTCATAGACACCAAGGGCTACCGTAGGTTAAGGCCTAAAACAAGTGGGTTATGGTCATTCAGAACACTCTTTACAATTTAAACTTACACACCTTTCCAGCCCAAGCCTTAGATAGTGTGATAAAATCAATTAAGGGCGTCCTCCCTCTACCCGTATACGTTACGTGACTCAGGATTTCTTTTGCAACGAAATCAATACTGGGTATGAGGCCATGTGTCTTTAAGAGCCTATTCAATTTGTCACCACATAGGTTAAGATCTAAATGTGAGAGGCCACAAAATTCATTGTCCACTAGTAGGATTCCTGCTTCTCCCACTGAACATGCCCTGAGGAGTGTGAGAGGCAAAAAGAACCCATTCTCCCACTGAGAGTTCAGCATTTAAAAGCCTGTACGTTTAACATACAAAGTTGGCCAGCACCTGGAATTTGTTTGTGCTTTTGTGATTTTTTTCATTCTACTGCTACTTTTCAGGAGAAATTCTTCTGTAACACACATTACAGCTGTGAAATTGTGGTTTCTAGAAGCAGTTACTTAGAGAAGGCTATGAATAGACGTAGGCATCCAGCTCTTGACTTCCACCACATCTGCACCTTCTTTCATCAATCCAGTCACACTCAGGCACTTGTCCATAACTATTTAGCCATCTATGTACGCTCCCAATCTAAGGCATCCATTGACGCATCATTACAGACACTGGTGCATTAATACATTTATCAGTGTGTGTCTGTGCACGGTCAGTGGCCCCATGTGTTGTCGCCACACTTTCCTCAATGCATCAGACTTAAACTCGAAACAAAATGGCATATTGTTCTGGGACTTGAAATTTGTCTTTCCCTGATCCCAGCATAGCCATGACAACGCAACCTCTCCCCAGATTTCTCTGTTTCATGGAGCTGGGGAAGCCTTTGTTTTCTCTGCCCTCAAAATGGGGAGATAACGGCAAGCATCCATTTTTTCACACATTCATCTTTTCATCCATGCACACATGCTTTCATCTTTCCAGCTATGCACTCGCTCACACGCATGCATTTGCACCCTCTGCTTTCAGCCCGCCAAATGCTTAGTAGCCAAATTGTCCTATTCGCCCAATGCAAGGACCTAGGCATTGACATTCATCTGTTATTTTGAGATCTTGCCTACAGATGTCTTTTAGCTGTCTGTGTGTAAAAGACATTCTGTGAACCATATCTAAAACTTCCAGTGGACTTTGTGCCAGCTCATTGCTAATCATTATTTGATTGTCTAATCGCTTGTTTGCTTGCTTATTACTTGATGTATTTTCATCCTCTCATGTTTGTCATTCCCCTGGAAAGTAGGTTCTTTACAATCCCTTAGACTGGATGAGGTCTATCTTTCCATTGCTTACATTCATATAACTACTTTTTTACGTCTCAGCCTACCAAACCGCATAGCTGTCTGGTTTGCTAAAGACATTGGGGACATTCAGAAATTTGACCCAGGAATGCATTCCGCCAGTTGCTTACCATTAGCTGTGTGGTTTGCAACTCACATGTTCTGTTTGCTGGCTTTGTTTTAGGCTGTCTGGATTGTCCCTTCCATTGCCAAAATCTTGTATACTGTGTTTTTCCACAAGCTCGCTTTCTGTTAACAAGCTTTTAAATCTTGTTCTTATCTTGTCACATTTGCTGTGCAATCAAAGACAGAGGTCAAATGTTAGTCTGTGTCTTCCGGGGAGCTTGGTGTTTATATTTCTTTCTCTGGTTTACGTGTGAGTAACCTCTGCGTCCCAGTTTCCCAGAGCTCTCATGAAAAGTGTAAGCAAAGTATGTGTGCAGGGGTTTAAATGGGATGAAAAAACTAGGGGGAAGGGGTCTCTCCTAGGGGCAGCCGATGCAATTATGAGAGTGGCTTAAAACTGTTAAGCCAAAAATCTGTACTTAGCATAGTGTGCTGCCCCACTGGTATTGTGCTTCTCCTGTCATTGCCTCCAGCTGTATAATACGAGTGACATTAAACCTACAACAAGCCAGGATTATAGTCTTTGTCAATAGTTGTGCGTTGCATAAGATAAATAAGAACAAACTGCAGCATTTTCATTATTATATACAATGAAAACATAGGTGGTTCAGAGATGTGTTACAGGTAGGAAACACTTAGAAGGCCTATTTCTGTTGGTTGTATGTGCTTGGTTTGGGGGTCATTTTGCAAGCGGACCAGTTTGAGGATTGGGCACAATCTTGGTTTGATTTTAATGTTTTCTTCACACTTGCGCTTCAAAATGCTATATTTTGATTCCTCCCTTTTTTCAATAATTGGCAGTCAATATGTGGTGTAAAACCCTCCATTTGAATCCCTTTTTTCAAAATTTTCTTGTGGGGGAGAACCCCCCCGCACCCTCCTTTTCCAGTTCGGGCTTACTCGCTTCACTCGCTCGCTTCTTACTTTGGGGTACAATATTTTTCGCCCTACCACTTTCAAAATCCACCAGCCGCCACTGCTAACATTGCTAAAGGACAACAGCTCCTCACAAGCCCAGCATATGATCTTAACCTCCCCACCCCCTTTTCTGAATCTTAACCTCCCCACCAGCAGCATGGCTGGTGCTGACTGGGATCGGGTCGCGAACAGGCGCAGATGAGCTTGCCTTCGGTGTGCCAGTGGCACGCCTGCTGCGCGCGTCCGCTGCGCGTCCGGTGCTCCATCTGCTTTTGACTAGCCTGGGGCAAGAAGTGGTGTAATTGGGGGAGGAGTCCTACCTCGAAATCACCCAACCCCTAATCTCCCCGTGCCCTTGGTCAGACCACCACATCATTACATTCTCACTGGCCAGCGTCCCCACATCAAACAGATCATTACAGGGAACCACATGACAAGAAACTGGAACCGGGCCAACCTCAACCAGTTCTGCACCTTACTTAAATCCTCATCCCCTACTGAACAGGACTCTTTAGATAGTGAGGCTACCAGCATCAAGCATCTGTTGGTTCTTTGTGTACCTCTATTGTTTCTTTCTGTACCTTTCTTCATCTTTCTGGACTTGTTGCCTCTTTCTGCATTTCTCTAACTTCCTTCCTTCTGCACCTTTCTTCCTCTTTCTGCACATGTCCTAGCTTTGTAGGCATAGTTAGAAATTAGCATTAAAAAAAACCTTTGAAATTCACTGAAAATACCACAGGTTTCAGAGAAGTTATAGTTAGAAATTAGGATTTAAAAAACCTTTGAAATTCACTGAAAAAAACACAGTTTTCAGGGACGTTATAGTTAGAAATTAGGATTTTTAAAAAACCTTAGAAATTCACTGAAAAAACACAGGTTTCAGGGAAGTTATAGCTAGTGGGACATTTTACTCATACAAAACCAATGAAATTCGGCCGTTATAGTTAGTTCAGCTAACTATAACTCGCGCCCCTGCAATGCACTGCTGATGACGTCACATATTACATCATTCATGACATGGTCAGTGACATCACTGATGACATGACTGATGACATCTCAAATGACATCACTGATGACATCATCCACTTGATAATATGATGCGTACCCAAATAGAGCCTTTGATACACCCGCTGTAAAATACAGACTACCATTTTCGAAACCATAGACACACCAATACCAGGTAGTACATACCCACTCACTAATTCCTAGTGTTGTGTTGGATTTTAGATTCTCTATGCATTTCCCAATTCATGCCCTTATATAGGTACAATTCACATTGCCCTTATATAGGCATAGAAATTCTGTCCTTATTTATACATAGCCCATGCTACCCAAATACAGGCGTGGCTACTTACATCCGTTCATCTACGTCACAACGACTTCTTGGAAAACCAGACTCTTAAGCCGTTAGGGCCTTCCCCTTGCGTGGATATTAATTTCTCAAAGAACTCATTTATTATGCATGAACATCTATTCCTTAGGGGTTCATTCATGACGTTCATATGCCCGACTTTTACGTCAATACTGGAATTCCTAAACACCTTCAAGGTATAAATATCCTTCCTTGCTGTAGCAAAGCACGGTGTGGTTCGGTGCAGTCGACTACCTACTTGCACGACGCAGCTCGCTACAGTAAGCGCTGAAGGAAGCCAACTCCCCAGCTGACTCACTGACTAGAAGCTGTCATCCTCCTGCCGAGAATCCAGCTCCAGTGTTTCTGAATCCCCTTGCGGGATGTTGGAACATGGAGTACCAGGAAAGAGACACCATCCTCTCTCATTCTAAGGTTTGGAGCTGATTAGAACATAGAGAACCCTTTGGCAATTCTTGGAAAAACTAAACCGATGCTAAACCAGCATCTACTTCTTCCCTCGTACTAGACCTAGGTTAGGTACACTGGGGTAGGCGTATTTTAGAAGTACCAGTTGAGCATTTTAGCCTGTGTTATTTATGTATGTATTTTTATATATGCCTTAGCAACAGACAATATTATTTCAGTATTCTTTTATATTACTGTTTGCGCTGTAGGCATTATACTTTGCATTCTGTCTAACTATTGTAGCAGTTCATATCTCTTGCATGAGAAAGAAGACTGTACAATAAACCCTTTTTATTGAAATGCCCGTCTTTCTATTTCTGTGCAACTCTGTAGAAACTAAACATGCACGATTGACTAAGTGAAATAGTTATCTATTGTTTCCACGACTCCGAAGATATTATTCCGACTCTAAGGGAAACAAAGTTGTAATGTTTATGCGGTTGTCAGAGCCTAATCTCTTCCTGTTTATTCGAGAAAGTTTCTAGTGACCTCTGAGTTAGCTGGCACACACAATTAAGTTTAATGTATTCGATAGACACATACTGACCTCAGTCCTATGTCAAATCTATAGTGTATATTATTCCAATGCGCAGAGCCTATTAGGGATATAGGAACTACACTACATGGTGCCCAATGGTTTGGTAATGCACTAATTTAACTCTAGATACTGAAGTAACTCAGTCGTGCTTTTCTCAGAGACCCCCTACTCATAAAACTCCAATAGATGCCTGGGTGGGTAAGGGATAATATCCTCCATAGCTGAGTAGGACAAAAATCCTATATATTAACTTTTTGGTTTGTTCAACGTTGAAGGATACAGTGTTTCAAAATATTGTGCACCTTATCTTTGTTTCCTTGAAACTTGCACTGCAAACTTTCATTGAAATGGCTGCAGAGGATAACACCTTGGCAGCAGTTACAGGCAGAGACGCCGTACCGGTTTTTAACTTAGCAGGTTTTAATGAAACCGATGAGAATGCTATAATCATTCCTCCAAATTTAAGGAAAGCCATCTCTATAAAACTTATAAAACATGGCCTAACATCAAGAGGTGGTTGGGCAGTTTTTGTGATTGAGGCACATGCATATCACCAGAGAGAGTTATTTCTATTCATGGATAGTCTTCCCTGAAGCAAATCCAGTAACACGTATGTTTCACTTCTACAATGAAGATGATCCACCGAATGAATATATTCCTTTCGAGGATATTGAAATTACACTCACATACCAAGAGCATGAGCTCTGGTTTAACGGCACCCTAAAACATTTGAATCACATTACCAGGCTCGGTCCACTAGGTAGACTAGGAGCAACATGGCCGGTTTTGGCTGGTTCTACACCACATCCTGACATTAACGACATGTCAGACATAGAGTTACTAGCTTCATTCCTTCCTGGAGGTTGGCTTTGGTGGTGGCGCGGTCGTTGGTGAGGGAGAGGATCAGATGGGTGTCGTCGGCGTAGGAGATGATGTTGAGGTTGTGTTGGCGAGTGATGTCTGCGAGAGGGCTCATGTAGACGTTGAAGAGGGTGGGCTGAGGGAGGATCCTTGCGGAACGCCGCAGATGACTTCGGTGGCTGCCGAACGGAACGGGGGGAGGCGGACTCTCTGGGTTCTTCCGGCGAGGAGCGAGATAATCCACTCCAGTGCCGCTCCTTGGATATCGGTTTTGCTGAGGCGCTGTATCAGGGTACAGTGGCATACGGTGGGCATACGGTGTCGAAGGCCGCTGAGAGGTCCAGGAGGATGAGGTCAGTAGTTTCCCCTTTGTCGAGCAGGGCCCTGATGTCGTCGGTGGCTGCAATGAGGGCGGTCTCGGTGCTGTGGTTTGCTCGGAAACCGGACTGTGAGGGGTCGAGGGATCCGTTGGTCTCGAGGAAGGCAGAGAGTTGTCTGTTGACAGTCTTCTCGATGACTTTGGCTGGAAAGGGGAGGAGCGAGATGGGGCGGAAGTTCTTGAGGTCCGTGGGGTCCGCGGTGGGTTTCTTCAGGAGGGCGCTCAGCTCGACGTGTTTCCAGCTCTCTGGGAAGGTGGCGGATGCGAATGAGCTGTTGATGATGTACCCGAGCTGGGGTGCGATGATGGAGTCGGCTTTGTTGAAGATGTGGTGTGGGCAGGGGTCGGTAGGGGAGCCTGAGTGGATGGTGTTCATCAGGCGGGTGGTGTCTTCGGAGCTGACAGGGGTCCAGGTGCAGAGGGTGGTGGTGGGGGGCGTTGGTTCAGCGGTTGGGTGCGTGGTCTGTGCGCCGAAGCTGTTGTGTGTGTCGGAGATCTTGCGGTGGAAGAACGAGGTGAGCGAGTCGCAGAGGTTCTCAATCCCGAGATAGGTCTTCTCAAAAGGAGCCCTCTGAAAAGGGGTATAACCTCAGGAATAGGGATAATTTGAGAAAATCTGATAGATATCAAGATACTGATACACGCTCCTCTCGTACCTTTCGGACTTCGTCACAGAAATCCGAAAGAAGAGGATGGTCAGAAAACAAGGAACACAGGTGAAGTCCAAACGCGATCAACACATTCAGAAAAACAAAAAACCTCAATTCACCAAAAAGAAGGTAGCAGGTCTAAAAATCAGACATGCCAAGGATCTTGAGGACACAACTCAAGAACGGAAAATGGGCTCAGACAATGTTGGACAGCGCAGCAGAAGTAACACTAGCTAGCCAGAACCTGAAGGGACTTCTGGAGACAGTGGACTTGAATGAAGACATTCAAGTTGAAACTGCAGACACCAGGGTTAGCTCTCCACAATGGTTATATAAAATAACACTCTGGATGGAGGGAGACAAACCAAGAAAAGTGAAAGCACTCTTTTGGGAGCGACTTTCTAGGGGTTATGACGTACTTCTAGCAGAGAAAGACTTGCCACCAGAATTTGTCAGGGAGTGCCCACATGGCAAAGACATCATTATGCCAGCCTTCTCCAATCCTATTCCAATTCAATTAAAGTATACTTATGCCAGGAAATGGGCAGTTGCCCAAGCCCCAGCAATTATACAAAAATCGTGTAGGATCGGATGAGGATTCTCCTCACCATAAAATCCAATTGAAAAGTCAACCAACTGCGCAAAGGCAGTACCCAGTTAAGCAAGAAGCTAAAAAACAGGTCATGGAGATCTTAGATCAACTTGAATATCAAGGTGTGATTGAAACATGCACATCATGAACAATCTGTTTCTTGTATCCAAACCAGACAATACATATCATCTAGTATTACATTACAGACATCTAAACTCTTGTTGCAAAACATTTGCAGTGCAAAATGCACACAGTACAGCATTAATGAATAACATTGTGCGTAAAAAATGTAAAACCACATCAGATATTTCTAATGTTTTTTTTGTCAAAAAAATTCAACAGAAAGTAGGTATTTGACAGCTTTCTCGATAATGGGAACACAGCGTCAATTCGGTAGTCTCCCTAAGGGATTCAAGAATAGTCCTGGGTTATTTTCAGCAAGGGTAACAGAGTTACTACAAACTTATGATGACGAGGCATTGTCATATGTCGATGATATCTACATTACAGGCGATGACCTGGATAGGAACTTGAACAGGGTGAATACCATTATACTTGGCTTCGCCTCTGAGGGGTATAAATTCAATTTTAAGAAGTCGAGAATTGCCCATCTCAACGTCCTATATCTAGGATGCGATCTATGAAGTGAAGGCAAAAGCCTGGCAGCCAATTTTTTTGAAAAGTGTGCGCTGCTCCAAACTCCAAAAACGCGGAAAAACTTACAGTCAATTCTAGGTTTCCTAAATTTTGGAAGACCTTACATTCTAAACAACGCAGAAAGGGTTAAACCTCTTTATGAATTAATCAAAACTGATTTTAAAACAGTAAATTGGACACAAAAACACACAGAAATTTAGCGTTCACTTCAAACAGACAACAACAAAACATTCACAAACACGCGTAAACGTAAGCAACTAAGTGATCTGAATAATTCCGGGTCAATGCGAATTCTTCTACTTCACTTTAAATGAAGGTGAAAAAATACCAATAGCATACAAATCACATTTGTACACACAAACAGAAATGAAATTCACTTCTACAGAAAAAATTCTGACAGCTGTTCAAACCGCTGTAGCAAGAGAAAGAGCTCTAGCAGAAGGGAAACGCATGATAGTCGTTACTCCTGTACCTGCATTAGAGGCAGTGACAAAAGCAAGCATTCCAAATGCTAAAGCTTTACATCCAAGATGGATACAATGGGTTAATTCTCTTGCTGCAACAGATGTTGAATACGTTTTTGATTCTTCTTTCAAAACACAAGCATTTCTACAATACGAACAAGAATGTCCTCTGCCTACTGAAATTCTCTCCTAGACCAGTATGAATGTATAATTTATACTGATGGATTAGCACAACCCGCTAAGGTAAACAAGCTTATAGTGCTGCATGCGCGATCGTTAAAGGTCATATGCATGATGGCAAATTCAGACCTATGGTCACAAAAATGCAATCTCTAGGAGATTGTACAGCTCAGTGAGCTCTACAAGCATTCAAAATGGCACTTGACAATACGATCGCGAATTTTCCACACTTATAGTGTGCGATTCTTTCTAATGTGTCCAATCTTACAATTAATATTTACAGAATTGGCTTCAAAACGGTTTCAATGATGCAAAAGGTGGCACAATAAAGCATAAAATGCTTTGGGAACAAGTAGTTCAGTTACGAGAAGGACTACAAAACACTCACGTGATACACGCGCTGAGTCAGCAACGTGATGGCGTTCACACTGAAGGGAATCCATTGGCTGATGAAGCCCCAAAGGGGGCTGTGCAATCGGATTCCGTAGCTGCAATCACTCATTCAAAAACTAAAATAGACAGTGAAATAATGCTGGCTGTCAATGCTACATGCAAAGGCAGCGGTGCAGTGTTACCTAAAGGGTTTCCACTCAAATACTCATATATAACTGATACAAACAATGTTTCATTTGCTCGAATCCCTGAAGTGGGGGAGAGGGTAATTCCAAACATGGATCATAGATTAGGACTTATCCTAGCAGCACATGAAGGGCTCGCCTCTGCTCATGCAGGTGTTTCCGCCACAGTATCATTATTAAAACATTGGTACTGGTGGCCAGACATTAGGAAGCAAGCATGGAACTATGTTTTGGAATGTGAAATATTTCAAAAGATGAAAGTCTCTACTGGGAAACGTCCTGCGCAGACACCAATGTTAATCTCAGATAAACCATTAGCGTGTGTTTACCTGGACTACTGCGGTCCCTTACAAAGGGATGGTAACTATAAATATATCATGGTCGCAGTGGATTCATGTTCAAGGTTCATTTGGATGTGAACCCTGTGCTCGGCTGACGCTCAAACTGTTATAAAAGATTTGCGAGTCTTTATCGGCACATAGGCAGTTGGCATGCTACATTCTGACCAGGGTCCTGCGTTTAGCTCTCAAGCTTACAAAGAAGCCATGGCCAGTTTGGGCATTGCATTGCAGTATTGTAGTTCATTCCATCCTGAGAGAAATTTGGTTGCGGAAAGAAAAAATGGGACATAAAGCAATCTATAACAGCTAGGGTATTGGGTTCGGGTGACGGGTGGGTCAAACATCTAATAAGTGTCCAACGTAGTCTTAACAACTTGCCAAGAAGTTCTATAGGGAGTATCACTCTGTATGAGGTCCTTTTTTTGGGCAAGAATGTTGGTCTCGGACCTTGATTGTCAATCATCAGAGGTGGAACAAAAGAATTTTGATATCAAAGATCGTTTGGCTATTTTACAGGACTTAAATGAACTAAGGACGAAACAAAGCAATGTGTTCCTGACGCAAACCACCACTGAGAAAAAACCAACTGTCCCAGCAAGACCTGTTTGGAAATCGAAGCTTGGGAATCTAGTCAGAGAAAATATTACGGACAAAAAGGAATTTGGGCCTTCTTAGAGACAACCAGTACCTGTCTTAGCAATCCACGGATCAGGAACAGTTTTGCTGCCGCCCCTTGCTGGTAAAAAGGAGAACAGATTTGTGTCAATCGACCTGATCAAACCACACTATGTGGCGGATACTAAGCAGTAGGCCAAGTGGACTCCGACCAAGTGGCAGACGCACTCCTCTAGCTACTATCCAAGAGGTTCAAACTGAGAGACTCATCACCTTTGAAGAATCTGCAGTGAGAAAAGAAGGACTAAGCAATGAAGGTATGGAACTTGTTCCTCTTGAGACCCAAATAACAGTTCATCAAGAAACACCTGTCTACAACGAAGTAACAAGTGATCAAGTGGTTCCAGTGATTTCAACGAATCCTTTTTTTTTTTTTTTGGTAATCCTCATATATCAAAAATGGAACTCTTGATGGGACACTGGCTCCTCCATGCACTGCTGGCCGTTCTGCACCGACCCTCGTTGGTTTCGGCCTGATGCAAGTTGGTTTGCCCGTACCCTCAAGTAGCCACTACCTTTCCCTCCAAACTCCTTTTTTTCGCCGATCTGTGTGCGCCCCTTGCTACTTAGGAGTACGGGGAACCAGCAGGGCTCCAGACAAATCATTGGAAAACCAATCATCGAGATTGCCATGCCACCAAGGCTGCCCAAACATTCATCTCACTTCTGGGATCACATGCCACATCTGATTTGCAAGTTAACATTATCTGCCTCAGGCAATTAGCAAAGGTAGGGGGAGTTGGATCTTTCCATACCCTACAAATCTCGCGCCTTGCTAACAGGATGGTAAAGAATACAAATTTCGTGGGAAGGTCATTCACCTGATAGTTCGTAACAAGCCCAGACATTACTGTAAACCTTGGGAGTGCATAGGCATGAAGAGTACTTCTTCCAAAAATTCCTTTATCTTCCCCCAATAGTCCGCCAATTCAGGACAATCCATAAACATATGAAGATCATCTGCCCTCAAGAGGCCGCACCTTGGGCAATTGTAGTCAATATTTGAGAATTTTGCCAGTTTCTTCGGAGTTATATAAACCCTATACATGGTGTATATGTGATTTCTTTTCAACGCAGCCGGCTTGATTACAGCATTTAACACCCTGAAGGAGTCGTGCCAGAAATCCATAAAGGGCCCGTTGGCCGGGGTAAGAGCGTTGCACCACAATTTACTGATTTCAGCCTCCGTCACATCCTCCCCCTCTAACATTGCCGAATACCAGAAAGATATTTGGCTTTTCCACTTACCCCTTTTGGCTACCGCATCAAATTTAGGGTTAGGGGGGTTATTATCATTAGGTATCCCAGATCTCGTTGTCCACCAACCTGACAATTGGTAGTATTTAAACCGCGTCAGGACCCCCCTAGTTAGATTGGACAATATGTCCCAGCTTAAGAGTTGGCCATCTCCCTGCAGGTCTCCCCACCTCTCCAGCCCTGCCTGCTTCAAAGGTAGTGATAGTTGATCATTTAGGCAGGCTGGGAGGCCTGGTGAGTCCCATATGGGTGCCTGCGGCGCATAATAAGAAATGTTTAGTTTGTTCCTTACAAATACCCAATTTTTCAAAGCTGACCTTAAAATCTTCAACCTTACTTTTTTAAAGAATTTTGGGTCCCCAAACTTGTAAAGAAAAAAACTAGATCCCTGAGGAACCTCCTTTAATAAAGCAGAGAATAGCAAACCCATTGATGATTGGTCCATACGGCCCGCCATAATTCTAAAATGCTTAAAATGAAAAGCGTTGCAATTCAACATTAAGTCTGTAAAGGCGAGCCCTCCTGTCTTGAGACTCCTTCTTAATTTCTTCCATGCTATACGAGGGCCTTTGGCATTCCAAATGAATGAGCGCAATTTTCCTTGGAGTTTTTTGATTAAGGGTGCTGGAAAAGATAATGGGATGGATTAAATAGAAAAGTAACCTTAGGGAGCACTATCATTTTCAGGAGGTTCACTCTCCCATAAATATTTAAAGGTAGAGAGGACCAACGTTGCAATAAAGCGATTGTATCTTTAATGACCGTTTCTAAATTAATTTTGGGGATTTCATCTATCTTATTGACCAGATGGATTCCCAGATACCTCATTTTATTCTTCTTCCCCATCGAGCTGGACTGCTGATTCCATTCCATTATTTCCGTCTTTTCGGCATTAATTGAGTACCCCGAAATATTACCAAACCCCTTTGCAAGATCTAATAGTCTGGGAATCGCTACATCCGGATTTATCGTATACATTAACAAGTCATCCGCATACAATGCCAGCTTCAACTCCATATCCGCAATCTTAAAGGGTTTAATTATTGGATCTGCTCTTAATAAACAAACGAAGGGCTCTATATATAAGTCAAACAAAAGGGGGGATAAGGGACATCCCTGTCGAGTACCTCGGGAGATATGAAACTGCTCAGTCAGTGAACCATTTACTAAGACCTTTGCTGTCGGGGCTGAGTATAGAAGCTTAATGGCTGTTATGTAGTTCATCGGAAAGCCACATTTTTCCATCGCCAACCACAGGTAGTCCCAGTCTTCCTGGTCAAATGCCTTTGCGGCGTCTACTGCTACTATGGTCAGAGGCTGCTTCTTTTCTTGAGCTACATCAATCGCTGCCACCACTTGAAAGGTCAACTCATTGAGCTGCCTGTCCGGAATGAAGCCCCTTTGGTCACAATGTACTACCGATTTTACTACCTTTGCTAATCTCGTAGCCAGTACCCCCGCGAATATTTTATAGTCCACATTTAGTAATGAAATGGACCTGTAGGACTCTATCCTACTCGGGTCCTTATTTGGCTTCAACAGTAATGTGACCGTTGCCTCAGCCCATAACCTAGGGACCTGTCCCCCCCGGAGTAAGACTTCGTTGAACAATAGAGTCAGAACCCCTATGATCTGCTCTAAAACGATCTTAAACAGCTCCACTGGAAGCCCATCTGGGCCTGCGGCTTTGCCCTTAGCCATTTTCGCCAACTGAGCCCTGACTTCCCCTTCTTTAATTTCCGAACTAAGGTAAGAGCTGTCTGACTCAGACAACTTAGGGAGCTGAACATTTGCAAACCAGGATTCTACTTGTTGCTTACCCATAGAGGAGTTAGGTCCATATAGAGACTGCATGTATCTCTTTGCTTCTTCTCTGATACAGTCATCCTCGTTAGTTTTTTCCCCTGTACTTGATAAAACCAAACTATCTATCTGATTTCTTGTTCTGTCCGCTCAGGCCTTCCAGGCCAGGAGACTCCCACACTTCTCACCGTAAGCAAACTGCTGTAGATTACTAATGTCCCACTTTTCCTTCAAATCCTTGTCCAACCCTGCTTGAAATTCTGCTCGCAGACAATCGAGCTCTCTCTGAAGGATTTGCCTGTTATCCGACTCCTCTGCCGATGCCTTCTGTAACTCCAGCTCCTTAAGCTTAATTCTTGAAATCCATGCTTCCCTTTTCTCTTTCCTCAATCTATTCCTCCTGATCATCAGGGTTGTTAACAAACCTCGGGAAAAAGCTTTATACGTTTCCCAGACGATTTGTTTATTTGCTGACCCTGTAGTGACCATAAAAAATTCTTCAGACTGGGTCACTAAATCCTGTCTGACCCCTTCTTCTAGTAGCAACGTCCGATCCAGTGTCCATCTCCTGTAATGTTTTTCCTGTTTCATATTGACTACCATTTCCACCATTGAGTGGTCTGACAGAATTGCAGGAACATATGATATAGAGTCGACTGCCGATGAGAGGTTATTATCTACCAGGAAAAAATCTATCCTAGAGTGATGCCCATATCTTCTACTATAGAAAGAATAATCTCTTCCCCCTGGGTTTTTGAATCTCCAAATGTCTATCAAATTAAAATCCCTCATGATGTTCTTAAGTTCTTGACTAGTTTTTTTGGGGGGAAAATCTCACTCTTGATGTTCTATCTAGATCTCTATCAAAAATAAGATTAAAATCTCCCCCTACAATTATCGGGCCTGTTGTCTCTATTAAGTTGGTTTTAAGTTTCATCAGAGCCCCCGGGGCGTCTAAGTTCGGGCCATAGTAGACTGCGCAGACAAAAGGGGTACTTCCTACAATCAGGGAAGCTATCAACCATCTGCCTGAGATGTCTGTTTCGTGTTTTATGAACCTAATCCCCATGCCTGCTCTAATAATCACGGCCACCCCCCGTGTGCTACCGCTTTGTCCCGAGGAGACAATATCCTGGACCCATCTACATCTCCCAAATATTTGACTGCATTCTTCCCTCTCCACATGTGTCTCCTCTAGTAGACAGATATGTGCCCCTGATCTAAACAAAAAGTCTATGATCCTTCTTGCTTTAGTCCTGTCTCTTAACCCATTAACATTCCAGCTTATACATTTTATGCTATATGTTGTATCGGCCATAATTCTCTAAGATCACTCTAAGCATTTTGAGCCAGCTCCCTACCTGAGCATGATTTATTTTCAAACCAATATGAAGATTTATTTTACTTTTTCCCCCTGCTCCCCTCCCTCCTCCCCCCTCCCCTGAGGAACCCCCTCTTTACTCCTACAGCGATCTTGTCGCCAGTCGGGAGCTCTCCAGACCCCCGGGTGGAAACCCTTGTGGTTTATTTAACTATATGTATACGACAAAAGCTAGATAGATTAATCTATTCTTCCCCTCTTCCCTACTTTTCCAAGTTATATACCCTTTATGTTGAAAGAGTTTTTTTTTTTAATTGTTTCCCTCTTTTTTCCCTTCTTTTTCAACCTCCTAATTTTCTTTTCCATTTCTTTCCTTGCTCTTGAAAACTACTTGCACCCAAAAACCCCCACACACACCATTAATCACCCTAATACACGTGTTACTTAGATTCGAAGCTAATTATCTAACTAGTTTTGCTCTCAACTCCCCCGGGGCTTTTCAGGGTCCTATATGTCTTACTCAGACGTTTTCTCGCGCATCAAGATGAGGAAGGAGTCGACATCTTGTACTGAATTAAAATTGTGAGCTTTGTTTTTCCAAACCACTCCCAAAAAGGCAGGGAACTTCATCTGCACCTGTGCCCCTAAGCTCCTCAGCTCAGGCATTCGACTCCCCAACTCCCACTGCCTTTGTGCTGTTATCTTCCCCACATCAGAACGGATCAGATAGTTAGCTGAACCTAATTGTAGGGATTTTTCCTTCAGAGCTTTACTCAAGATTAATTCTTTAACCGAAAAGGATAGAAAATTCACCAAGATCTTTCAACCAATCCTGATGCAATTCCTATAATTGATAGACCTGCCTCTGGCTATTTCATTAACTTTGATACGTTTTCTGAGGATCCCAGCAAACCCGAAATGAAGCAATCAAAAAGAACTTTCAAAGAACAAGCAACTGACTTTTATCATCACCTGGAAAAGACTTATCTGGTTTCACCATGGATTGAACTTTGGATTGTGTTGGTAATATTTTTTCTTCTACTTTGGTTAGCTCTGGTAATAACTCTGGGTATGCTGATAAATGGACGATATGTCAAAATGGACACAGCAAGTAAGAATGTCAACTTACTTCTCAAGCCACACAAATCATCTCATTGTGAACAAAGAGACTTGTCAGCAGTGAACATCACAGCCGTTCCAATACCTGATGGTATAGTTTGGGACAAAACAGAATATGACATTTTTGGCCCGTCGGAGCTGTTGAATATCCGACACCAATTCAAGATTTCATTAAGTGACTTTCTTTCATCTAGTACCTTTTCTGATGATTGGGACTTCGAGACTGTTAATATTATGATGTCAGGCTTAGAAATTGTATTGTTAAAACCATTATGGCCATCAGTTCTTGCACAAATCTGCAAATCCTAGTAATGTATTTATGTATAACCAAAGGGAACATTGTCCTACGCCACAAAAGGGTAGCTTAAAAAATTTGCTATGAAATTTCCATACTTTTCAGGGTTCAATGTATCCAATCCAGAAACATTTTACTTAGAAATATGAACAAAACACGAAGGAAAAAGTATGTTGACCAATACCAAACAGATTTATTCTGCAGCCTTTTATGCCCAACTGTCTAGACTAGGTTTTGACTTTTGGAAAGACAAAATTGAGACAAAAACTGTCTGGGGTACAAAAGATTGGGAGGTACAGGGGGCAGAAGCTATTTTTAGAGCCTGTATCGTCCCTGAGCAAATTATGTTTTTGAATGGCACTGTCCAACAGACGTCTTGCCTTGGGTTAGCCAAGATCAAAGACATGAACAATCCGTCCATACCTTCACCTACACCTGAGAGTGATAGCCTTTCAGAGGGGGAGGTCGACGTTCATACTATTTTGAATCACAACAGAACAGATCCAGATTGGAAAAAATTGTTAATCTGGCCCACAGACACAAACAACTGTCAAGATGGATTCCTGACCAAAACATAAGGGTTTAAAATCAATAGGCCAGACCCAAGATATGTTCAAAGACAGCATCCTGGAATAGTAAAAACATACAGTGTAGGGAAGCTCTGCCTCAATTGGCTACAAAGATCTACACTTAAGGATGTAAAGCAAAACTTATCTTTACTTAAAGATGGCACAGACCTTAGGGAATTCTTGCTAGGACCAAGAAAACCGCGTCAAAAATGTTTCGTATATGCGGGTATGTATGCTGCATATAACGAAATATGGAAGATTACGCAAGCAGATACTGCAGAACGAATACGAGAAATTGATCATATTAATTTAGAGAAATCTCACTCTGTAGTTGACAATGGGTTAACGACTCTGTCATCCAGGATATATTCATTGGACAGCACAGTATCTTCTGCCATAGACATCATGGAACAGGACTTGGTAATGCTGCGACATGGTCAGTCGCAACTATGTTGCATCATACTATTAGGCTGGACGTTACAAAACATTTGTTCAGGTTATGTGCCTTGGTGTTTAATCAGTACTACGTCACTGTTTTCAGAATTCAATCTCACTGATAAACAGATCAAATTGGTACAAAGAGGATCAGACTACACGGTGCTGAGCATTGAAAAACTGGAAAGATTGCCATTTACTGTAGCAGAAAAACCCGCTGCTTAATAGATACATGAAACAATCACTCTGCCTGTTACAATTTTTCATTTTCAGTATTGCCTAAAACACATACCAGCAGGCACATATGAAAGGTTTGGCAAAGAATACATCAAGACATCCTGGGAATTACCATACACACACAGATGTTAGAGTGGGGGGCCTGAAGTGTTTCTTAGTGGTTCAAACTGTGAAAACGCACTAAGCGGTTCTCATTAATTTACACGGGGCCTGCGATGGTTCCTTTAACAACTTATCCTACCACCTGCAAGGTTCACCAGCTGCAGTGATTGATCAGATTTTTGGACAACTTTCGAATGGGAGTTACCTCATGTTGAACGATAACAGCTGCAGTGGCATGTTGCCAGGTATACCATATCTAGTAACTGTGTCATCCAGGGTCACTTGCTGTATGCAAGTATTGTTTCCACAAACCAAGACAGTCAGGGAGTCGCCTCTATGGCCTTCACTGAACATCTCTTCTATACGAATTGATACTCTAAGCAGAATGAAAGCCATTCTTTTGCAAAAAAATGTGCCACTGACCTCGGCCAAAGAAACCTATGATCTACAAGTCGCAAGTACTTCTACCGAGATACATGCCCTTTTGAATACAAACTTCCCTATACAGTTCTCAGAAATGTTAAGTCGTATCTTAAACATGTCTGATACGAGCGGTATTGTACATCTATTTAAGAACGTATGTTCAGGACTGTTAGCACCTTTTCAAGCAGTCCTCAGAATATTTCCAAACTTTGTGCACTCTGTGTTTGGCGGACTGCCCCTCCTTTTAGGACTCATTGCAGGGTTACTGTTTTTGCTTCTTCTGCTACGATATGGCAAGCCAAATTGCCAGTGTCACTCCAAGCACCATAGAGCAAGCTCTATTGGAGATAAAGTCTTGTGAGCGAATTGTCCAAATTTTGGGGTTACCTCGTCTACGAGAATTAAATACCACATTGTTTCTGTCATTCAGACCAATCTGGCAAGATTGCATCTTACCTGTTCTATGCTGCCTGCTATACGGAGAAGAATGCGTGCTTGATATCTGTTTAACACTCCCATCAGTCATGCCAACGGATGTTGATACTTTGCTTGAACCGGTTACGCCCCATGCTCTGTGTTCTCCCCAGCGGCTACCGATTCTGATGACGGCGTTCATTGAGATCTCACAGACGCAACTTGCAATCGCTGAGGTACGAGAGAAAACAACAGGCGCACAGGTACCATCCAATTCGAACATTGCTGATGTGACCAATGATGAAGGCGATGCTTCACATCTATGTGCAGTTAATCTTCTAAACGAGGTAATCCAACATTCGCCTACAATAGTAGATGATTTTTTGTCTACAGACATAGAAGATTTCATGTTTTCTCCAAGCCCTAACACTGACTTTTGATTTTGGCACACAGTGTTCTGACAGACTTTGAATTTGACCTTCATTTGTTACAAAACAAAGAACTTTTCATCTATGTCACAATGACTTCTTGGAAAACCAGACTCTTAAGCCGTTAGGGACTTCCCCTTGCGTGGATATTGATTTCTCCAAGAACTCATTTATTATGCATGAACATCTATTCCTTAGGGGTTCATTCATGACGTTCATATGCCCAACTTTTACGTCAATACTGACATTCCTAAACACCTTCAAGGTATAAATATACCTCCACTTGCAATGGTAAAGCATGGTGTGGTTCTGTGCAGTTCGACTACCTACTTGCACAATGCAGCTCGCTACAGCAAGCGCTGAAGGAAGCCAACTCCCCAGCTGACGCACTGACTAGAAGCTGTCATCCTCCGGCTGAGAATCCAGCTCAAATGTTTCTGACTCCCCTTGCTGGGTGTTGGGAAATCGAGTCCCCGGAAAAAGAGATACCAACCTCTCTCATTC
Source organism: Lissotriton vulgaris (assembly GCF_964263255.1). Taxonomy (NCBI): domain Eukaryota; kingdom Metazoa; phylum Chordata; class Amphibia; order Caudata; family Salamandridae; genus Lissotriton; species Lissotriton vulgaris. The sequence goes on along the minus strand of NC_141689.1, from coordinate 2,005,629,924 downwards.
TAAGGTATGGAGCTGATTAGAACCTAGAGAACCCTTTGGCAATTCTTGGTAAAACTAAACCTATGCTAAACCAGCACCTACTTCTTCCCTCGTACTACACCTAGGTTAGGTGCACTTGTTTAGGTGTATTTTAGAAGCACCAGTTGAGTATTTTAGCCTGTGTTATTTATGTGTATATTTTCATATATGTCATAGCAACAGACAATGCTATTTCAGTATTCTTTTATATTACTGTTTGCGCTGTACGCATTATACTTCGCATTCTGTCTAACGATTGTAGCAGTTCTTATCTCTTGCATGAAAAAGAAGACGGTTCAATAAACCCTTTTTATTGAAACGCTTGTCTGTCTAATTCTGTGCAACTCCGTAGAAACTAAGCATGCACGAATGACTGAGTGAAATAGTTATCTATCTTTTCACGACTCTGAAGATATTATTCCGACTCTAAGGGAAACAAAGTATTCATGTTTATGCGGTTGTCAGAGACTAATCCCTTCTTGTTTATTCGAGAAATTTTCTAATAACCTCTGAGTTAGCTAGCACACACAATTAAGTTATTGTACTCGATAGAAACATACTGACCTCAGTCCAATGTCAAATCTATAGTGTATATTATTCCAATGCGCAGAGCCTATTAGGGATGTAGGAACTACACTACATTAGGTCTACACACACGTCCACTCATTCACCCAAACAGTCACTCATACATGCAGTCAACCATCAATACGGCACTATCATATGCACTCACATATCTATACAGACACTCACACACCACCACTCATCCATAGAGTTACTCATACACCTAGTCAGTCATGCAACAAATCAATCACACTCCCATTTACTCACCTATACAGTTATACACACTCCACCTCACTTATTCAAACATATACTAACACATACTTACACTTTTATACAATAACTAATTAAAGCACACACTCATCCATAAAACCAGTCTCACAGACACTCACTCTCACATATAGTCATTTATGTACACCAAAACTCACATATAATGCCTTTCACATATGCAGTTACTCACACATGTACCACTGAGGCATACATTCACTCACCAACACACCAATACACACACTCACCCACCCATACTGCCCTTCACAGATACACTCTTCAACCCATACACCCAGTGAATCACCCACTCACACATCTATGCACAGTAATACCCCCCACCCACACACACAGACACTCAGGCACCCATACAGATACCCCGCGACCCCCAACAAGGCATGCGTGGGGTCTAGGTCACCCATTCTTTATTGGCCAGGCCCTGGGGGATGGGGTACATGGGGCCGTAATCAGCCTGGGGCGGGAGGCCGCACAGCCCCACTCCTCCATTAACTATTGGCTGGGCCCTAGGTATGGCAGTATAAAATTCACTGTAGAAACCAAAGGGCCCAATTCACAGAACTAACTTAAGACAAAATCCTAAACTTACTACTTTTGGTATTCACAGAAGGAATTTAGTAGTAGTAAAGCTAAGATTTGTCTTAAGTCTGTCTTAAGTTTGTCTTAAGTCTGTCTTAAGTTTGTCTTAAGTCTGTATTAAGTCTATCTTAAGTCTGCCTTGGTTCTGTCTTATGTTTTGCTTAAGTCTGTCTTAAGTCAGTCTTAAGTCTGTCTTAAATCTGTGCTACTACTTTTGGTATTCACAGAAGGCATTTAGAAGTAGTAAAGTTAGGATTTTGTCTTAAGTTTGACTTAAGACAGACTTAAGACAGACTTAAGTCAAACCTAAGACAAACTTAGGACAGACTTAAGACAGACTTAAGACAGACTTAAGACAAACCTAAGACAAACTTAGGACAGAATTAAGACCGACTTAAGACATACTTAAGACAAACTTAGGACAGACTTAGGACAGACTTAGGACAGACTTAGGACAGACTTAGGACAGACTTAAGACATACTTAAGACAGACTTAAGACAAAATCCTAACTTTACTACTACTAAATGTCTTCTGTGAATACCAAAAGTAGTAAGTTTAGGATTCTGTCTTACGTTAGTTCTGTGAATTGGGCCCATAGATTACAGGAATGTTATAGTTAAGAAATTGAATTAATAAATCCTTGGAAATTCACTAAAAAAACAAACGGTTACAGAGACTTTATTCAGGTTCTAATTTTACACACACACAACCATCGAAATCCAGCAGTTATTGTTATACTTATCTCAAAAAACTATAACTTATGCCCTCGCCATGCATTATTAATTACCACACATGTTACATTAGTCAGGACATCTTCTATGACATCAATGATAATGTCACTGCAACATTTGCAATTTACTCATTGATGAGAGAACTATGCATGTGGGGGACTTATAGTTACCTAAGGGCATGAGTTACAGTTACCAGTGCTAACTATATCTGGGCATTTTTAGTGGTTTTCTATATTTAAAATGTTAAACGTTGAGGGGGTACAAAGAAAAAAGGGGGTCCTAAACACCTTTTTCCACCAATGCTTTTTCAATAGATGATTTAGACAGACGTTACAACAAAATGGCTGTAGACAACTTACAGGCAATTTGGTAAGAATGTATATTATGGTGTGAAAAGGGTCCCTTTTGTTATCTGATCTGAGTTTGCTCTGTGTTTTTAAGTAATAAGAAATAAAACTTAGTGATCTATTGGGTTGCAGTATAACGTTGTTCCTTCGCAACATACCGTAGTACATGGTGATGAAGAAACACAATAATATTGATTAATCAATGCCCTTGTAAAATAAAATAAAATGTTACAATGTACCTCAATACTTTCTTGAACGTATCAAGGAAGTACCGCAATATGATTGAAATTTAAAAAGTGTATACCAAAATAAACAAGATTATATGACTAGAAACCGATTTAAAAAAACTAAGCAATTCAATGAAAAAAACAAAGGTTTCAGATAAATTATAGTTAATTTATTTCTAACCTTAGAAATTCAAAATTTATAGTTACAACTTAGAGTTATAACTTGTGCCCCACAGAAAACTTACTATAACTTGCGCACCTCTGTACATAGTGTTGTCACCTCACTAATGACAGCTGTGGTGCTGATATTGCTGGGGCCCCTCTCTGGCCATGATGACCCACTGGGGCTGCCTGTACTGGCCTTGTAGGGCTGTGATTCTCCACATGGTTTCCCTCCCAGGGACTTGGCCTGCCGTGCTGTGGTGTCCGGGAGCCACACACTGTTCCCACAGGGTGGAGAGGGAGACCTGAGTGCCTCTTCTCCCCGCTATGACCCAGAGATCTTGGATGAGTGCCCCCACCAATGGCGGCAGGCTGCGACGATACCTGCAACTCTATCTGTTATGTTATGTTATGTTATGTTAGGAATATTTCTATAGCACACGACTCACCCGGGGCATCTCAGCGCTTACATAGAGAAAAGAAGGGGAGACCAAAAACAGTGGATGTATAGATTCAGAACAAAAAGGTTTTTAATTGTTTCTTGAAAACAGTATATGAGGTACATTCACGCAGTGCAATGGGCAGTTGGTTCCAGTACCGTGGGGCAAGGTACAAGAAGGCTCTGCCCCCAGTGCGACTAAGACGTATTTGGGGGACCTTTAAAAAGGGCTAAAGAATTAGATCTAAGTTTACGACCAGAAACCTGTTTGATAAGTTTCTTTTGTAGGTAGCAGGGACCTTTGCCATTTAAGGCATTGTATGTGAGGCAGCTGATCTTAAAATTGGATCGCTTCCTGATTGGTAACCAATGGAGATCTCTCAGCAAGGGGCCTGAGGGGGAACCTGGAGGGCGATTCAGAATCATTCTTGCTGCGGTGTTTTGAATCACCTGCAATTTAGCAAACAGCGTCTCACCTACTTCAGCTAACAGTGCATTTCCACAGTCCAGGCGCCTGATCACCATGGCCTGGACCAGTGTTCTACAGTGTTTAGTAGGCAGATAGGGCAACATCTTACGTAGGAGACGTAAACTGCAATAGCAGGAACTAGTGGTAGCCGTAATGTGATCTTTCATCGATAGTGTCTGATCCAATTTTAATCCCAAGATTTTTCATGGATTGTGTAGGAATGGGGGCAACTCCCAACTGGCATGGCCACAATCCTCAGTCCAGATGGTTGAGGCTTTCCCCATTAGCATAATCTCAGTTTTGCTGGAATTCAGCTGGAGGCACTTCTCCTTCATCCAATTTGAGATGGCAAGCATACCTGCCGAAAATCGGATTTTCTCCGCTTCTATATTGGAGCCGATTGAAAACATCAGCTGAGTATCATCAGCATAGGAGATTATCTTGAACCCTAATGGTTCTATCATTTTTGCCGAAGGGGCCATATAAACATTAAATAATGTTGGACTTAGACAAGAGCCCTGGGGTACACCCTTATCCAGACGAGATTTCTGTGAAAGATAGGAACCTAGCATTATTGTTTGCCATCTATCTGACAAAAAGTTCTGCAGCCATTTTAAGGCTGTGCCTCGAATACCACATGAATGTAGTCTCCCCACGAGCAATGAATGTGAGATAGTATCGAATGCCACAGAGAGATCTAGGAGGATCAGGACTACTGATCCTCCAGCATCCATTACTTGCCTCAAGGAATCCGTCGCTGCCAGGATAGAGGTCTACGTGCTAAAGCCTGGACAGAACCCGGATTGCGAGGGGTCTAGAATTTTGTTAGATTCAAAATATGAACTTAACTGCCTATTTAATATGGTTTCCAATTGTTTGCCCAGCAGAGGTGAAAAAGATATTGGTCGGTAGTTACTGAGTACCTGTGGGTCGGCTGTTAGTTTTCTCAAAATAGGTCGTACATATGCTTCTTTCCAAGGTGTGGGAATAACGTCTGACTGAAATTAGCAATAACAATTTTTAGAATTTCCAGAGCACAGCTGGTGGATAGCAGGGCCATAATTTTCGGAGGGCAGAGGTCGCAAGGCGAACCAGATTTAGCCAAGGATAATGAGTTAATAATTTGATATAACGTAATTGTTTCAAACTGATCGAGAGTGGTGGCTGTCGGTATCTCAGGTTCTCCTAGTCCTGTAAAAGGTTCCGGCTGCTGGGACTTGGTAGTTGGAAAATTAGCATAAATACGTGCAATTCTCTCCTGGAAGTAAACTGCTAATGAGTCACATAGTTCTTGAGATTCAGCCGGTGGCTGTCTACAAGCTTGAGGTGATACAAAGTCCATAACTATGCTGAATAGGACTTTGGATGAGTTACAGGACTGGTCAATTTGATTCATGATAAAAGTTTGCCTAGACGTTTTTATATTCTGATGATAACTGGACAGAGATAGTTTGTACTCATGTCTGTCCAGGGAATATTTGCTAAGTCTCCATCATCTCTCCAGTGGCTTGCACTTGGATTTATCAGTTTTTAATTCCGATGTGTACCGGGGGCTGATTGCCGCCGCTGGACTAAGCTATGTTTTCTTTGAGGGATTACGAAGTCCAATGCTGTCGCTATGGCCGAATTAAAGCCTTCCAACATTCCAGAAACATCGGAGTCCTCAGAGCCACTCTCCGATGAATGGGGATGGAATGCTTCCTTGAAAGATTCCAGGGATAGATTATTCCAAGGCCTCGCAACTCCTTCTTCTTCCATCCCGCGTTTCCTGCTAGTATTGTAGTAGACTCAGATTGACTGGAAAACATAACCATGAAATGGTCAGTCCATGCTAGAGGATAGGAAGAGTAGCAGGTGAGGTGGTCAATGTTGGTGAACATTAAATCAAGGGCGAGGCCAGCCCGGTGTGTGGAGCCAATAACCCTTTGGGAGAGTTCAATTACATTGAGATTATTTGTAAACTTGTTCACTTCTGAATTGGAAAAATCTTCACCATGAAAGGTATAATCCCCCAGCAGAATAAATGTGTTGCCTACTATGAAGAAGGCCTGAGTGAGCTGGCTGCAGCCTGGCCGGCGTTGACAAAGCTGCGACCTTCGGCAAAGTGACTGGTGAGCCCCAGGAGTGCAGGAGGTTGAGAGGGCCTTCAGGGAAGGTTGTCAAGCACTGGCCGCCTTGTGAAACAAGACTGAGTGAGATGTTGGGGCAACAGTCGAGCCCTGTCAGGAAGAACTAGAGGTGGCAATGTCGAAGAACTCGGGCTCTTAGGGCTGATTGTCCTGATCCCTCTCATATGGCAGCAACACTTTGCGGCCACCTTCAACAAGAGCGGGAAGTGCTCCATTGCCCGCCTGTCTGCCTGGCCAGGAGTAGGTAGCTCGTCCAATGGGAGCCTGGTTGGGCCATCGGGTGAGCATCTAGTCCCAGCTATGAACACGGAACAGCAGTGGGCGTGCAGGTCTGCTTGTGCCCTGGGACACTGTCTACACTGAGGGGATTGCGAAGGCCATCAAAGTCATTAGTCAGGCCTTGGCTGCATGGGCCGCATCCACTATCCCAGGGAGACAAGGACTGAGCACAAAATATCCTACACAAAGGGGCTGTCCAAACCTCTCACAGGGGGGTGGCTGTGGGGCCCGGATGGGCTAAGCTGCACCAGTAGTGTTGGTGGTGCCATCAAGTGAACTTGGATCCGGATCACAGGTTCCTCCCCACTGCCCAGGATATTGCCAAGGATGGGCAAGGACCGACCAGGATTCTCCAGGGGAATTCCATCACCCAGTATACAATGCCGCAAGAAGCTACCCACTGTGTCACTAGGCAGACAGGGCCTTGAACGCAAGAGAATGTGGGGAGCCATCTTAGGCCGATCTCTTGGAGGCCATATGAGGCTCGCGAGTGGCATTAGGGGAGAAAATAGACACAATGTCAATCAAAGTTGGCTTCCTGCGTTCTGACTTGCGCAAGGTGGCAAGTAGGGTCACAACAGCTGAACACATACTCATGGACTTAGGCACAGAGATGAAAGTGTTCAAGACGCAAGTGACCAAATTGACTGCAATGGCCAGAACACTGAAAAAGAGAGCAGAGGTTGTGGAAGGACACTTGCGCTAGAATAATTTGAGGTAATTGGGATGCCCAGAGGGCCGGAAAAAGGCTCCACTGAACGATTCCTGTAGCACTGGTTCACCCACATGCTCTGGCCCGCATGTCTTTTGGACACGTTTACTGTGTAGAGTGTACATAGAGCCCTGATGTACAGGGAATGAGAATGTTTACTGCAAGCAGTGTGTGAGGCTGGGAATCTGCACTATGAGAACCAAAGAATTGCTATTTACCTGGATTACACCAGAAAAGTACCAACCCTGAATAAGTCCCTGAATAAGTCATTTCGGGAGGTCAAGTAGAATCTATGAACTTCTCCTACATGTTGCTGTATCCTGTAAAGCTGCTGGAGGTTGGCAAGACCAAATTCTTTGAGATACCAGATGATTTTTCGTCATGGTTAGAGCTTTGGGACAAGGTGCCATATTGGGATGGGAACCATTAATACAAATGGGGTAGCCCAACTGGTCTAGGACCTGGGTATTTAGCAGTATTAGAAAACAATGGTCCAATTTTATAAAGTCAGAATTTTGTCAACGTTTCATTATTCACAGAGTGAAGAAATCTCACAACGCAACAGCCATCAAACATTAAACAGTGGCGATTTATTCATTTTCTACCACTCTCATATGATATAAATCAACAATTACAACACATATAGGTCATACTGATTGCCCCAAGGGGAGCGTGCAAAATAGGAAGATAAAGTAGTGCTCAGAGATAAGAGAAAGATAGAATTGTATAGATTGTGACATAAAAAACACACTTTTTTTAGTTTGTACACTAGGGTTAATGAATATCCCTATATTCAAACCTGGCCATAAGTCAATTCATACATAAGTTTGAGTCATTATGAAACCTATATATTTAGTCATTAGAATGCACAAGGGAACGACAATATGTAGGTCCAGGTAAGTTATCAGAAGAGCGTCGACGTTTCGACTCGACTTCTGGCCTTGCGGTGAATTAATCCTGGACCGTGCGAGTCTTCATCAGGACTAAGAACGGGCAACCATATATCGTTTGATAACCCTATAAGACAAAAAATGTTCTAAGTGGGCTGTTGCTAATAAGCTTAAAAAGAAGGAAAAAGTCAGGGGGTAATAACTTACCCTGACGTTGACAGAGATTCTGTTCTATTTTTCATTAATGCAATTTTCAATTAATGGGAGGTCCTCCTAGAAAACAATATATTCTAGTGAGGACCTGGGAGTTAAAAAACCAATTGCAGTGTAAATGGAGGAGGATAAGGATATTACCTTGATGATTAAATACCCTCGGGATGATTCACTCTTGAAATTTTCAATAAATTATCAAAACCTATAAAAGGAAGAGATATGTTGGAGTGACCGAGCTCAAGGAATACTCATTTAGATTATCATACTAGCAGGAATTGGAAAATGTTCTACCTGTATAATTATACGCTGTATATTTTATTTTTCATCCCAACAAATCGATACTCCACAATTTCCAAAATCAATAGGGTAAGGCTGGAAGGAGGGAAGGAGGACAATACTTTAATATTCTTGTAGCCAATTACCAAAACTGTTAGACAATTGCACCTAGCAATTTTCGGCTTACCTAATTTCAATAGGAAGAGGTCGAGGCAATTAGTAGTCTTTGATTCTCCAGGAAGGCAAATAGTGTGTAATAACCCGTATTGGAAACGCTGCAATAATAAAGCGTAACCCTGTCAGAAACCTGTTCAAAATTCAGAGTTCCTAATATTTCCAATTACAAAGGACAAACTCACCTAACTCATTCGTTCCATGTATATCCGGGATATCAATGATTGTTTACACGAAATTAATTGGATGTCTCTGCCATGGAACGCTGAAAAAATCCAGGGCGTATATTGATAAAGTAAGGTTACCCTATAACCTTCCGTTTAAACTAATAACATGAAGAGTCAAGCAGCACTTACCTAGTTCGTTCATTTAAATATGGTAAAGAGATTGCCAATAGGTTTTCTATGAATTTCAGATACTGATTTCAAAAAGTTTTTCGTGCCGCCGCCATTGGAACGCTGTAATATTAAAGCATGCCCACGTTAAAAATCTTGAACGAACCAGTGATACAAGTGTCGTAGAGGGATAGCAGAAAACCACAATGAAGTATCCCTTCATCCTGCTACTCCAATACCTACTAGCGCCAGGACACCCAAGGTTAATTGGGCGCTCTACAAGTGTAAATAACATAACATAACTTGCACAGAAACCCAGGTTTCAATACAAAATCCTGACATGAATGCTGTTTACATCAATGTACCATAGATCAAGTAATCTCCTGGCTCTACAAAACCTGTAGAGCTGCCAAAATAGATCGAAGTGCCTCTGGCTAATTCATCAACTTTGATGACTTCTCCTTGTATTAATTTGATCCTCCAGGACCTCCACCTCTACCGTTACAGATGACGCTTTGTGTTTTCTATCTTTGGCTGAAAAAGGCATACTGCTTGGCTACACGTTTGGTTTACAATTGTGTTATTTTTCCTAGTCCTTTGGGTCATTTTTGTGACAGTCTTTTTTTTACTTCCAACCAAACACTATCTTCCTGAATTTTCTGCTGTACAACTGGTAAACTTGGTTCTGAAACAGCATTCTTCATCACACAAAGCACTGAGAGGCATTTCCCTGGTGAACATTTCAGTTTTCCAGTTCCTGATCGGATTGTATGGGGTAAGGTATTGTATGGTGTGTATGGTCTGACATAACTTTTTCAAATTCGATATTTGTTTAAATTATCAATGAATTTCATCATCAACCCTGGTACTGTCTCTGATGATTGGGCCATTGATACAGTGCATGATATGCTAAAAGATCTTGAGCATCTAGTGTTTTTTCTTCTGATGAATTGTACAAATCCCATCTAAGATGAAATGCTTTGTTTCCAACATTATGGTCATCATTTCTTGCATAAATCAAGTACTGCACATGCAATACTTAATTAAACACAATGGTAACATTGCCCTACACCACCAAGGGGTAGTTCAAAAACATTTCTACAGAAATTTGACTATTTTTCTGGTTATGACACATATGACCTGAGTCTTATTTTTATAAGGGAGCACCAACACCTGCAAAGAAAAATATGCTAACTGACACCAAGCTGATATATAATGATTCTTACCTATCCCAGCTGTTGACACAAAGGATTGACTCTTGGAGGGACACTATTGATGTTAAATCAATTTGTGGAACAAAAGATTGGCGGGTTCAGGGGAACTGGCTTTGTTTAGAGCATGCCTTATACCACAAAAGATGATTTTCCTGAACAAAACTGTCTTCATTTCTTGGTTTAGCTAAAATCAAGGATTTGAACACACCACGCATTCCCACATTTGCACGTTTTGAAAACTGGCAGCAGTTTTAAAAATACAAGGAGAAAACACTAGGCCCCATGCTGCACAATGGCATGTACAATTCATCAGACACTAATTGGAGGAGATGGTTTGTTTGGCCATTAGATACTAACAGATGTCAAGCACGATTCCTGGGTAACATCAAGGGTTTAAAGATCAGTAGGCCTGACCAGCATTACGTGAAGGCAGAACACTGGTGGGTGATTAAAATGTAAACGTTGGGAAGTTGTACCTTGATTGGCTATAAACCTCAACATTTTCCCAGGTGAAACAACACTTGTCCCTTCTAGCTGATGACCTAAACTACAGGACTTCTTGTTAGATGCTCTAAAACCACGTCAATAATGCTTCTTGTAAGCAATGTGCAATGAAATATGGAACGTTTCTCCACAGCAGTGTCCTGAAAGACTGTGCAAAATTGAAAGGGTTAATTCTGAACATGTTCTAGCAGTGATTGACAGTGGTATGACAACCTTGTCCTCTAGAATGTACTCCCTGGGCAACATAGTCTTGTCGGCAATAGACATTATACAACACCATATGTCCAGATTACAGCATGGGTAGTTGCAGCTTAGGTCAATCATGCTGTTGAGTTGGACACTTCAGACACAATGTTGTGACCGCGTGCCACAGCAACATTTTAATACAACAAGCCTGTTTTCACCATACCACCTCACGAGACAGCAAATACTCAAGGCATGCAAAGATGCGGCATACGCTATGTTGTGCATAGAAAAGTTAGAGTAATTATATTTCACAGTCAGCGGATTGAATAATTGACAGGTTAATTTTGACAATTTTGACATTCCATTTCCAATATTGTCTACAAAACTATCAAATGGGCAGGCATGAAGCAGTAGGGGAAGGGTATGTACATGAATATTGGGAATTACCTTTTAAATTCCATTGTCGAAATAAGGAAACTGATGTTTTTCTCAGCAGTTTTAGCTGTGAAAATATTTTAAGTGGCTCCTTAGTGTGCAGAGATGTTTCACTTCTCAGGACTTGTAACGTGTCCGTAGCAAAGTTATCTTGCTACTTGAAAGGCTCCTCAGTGACCACGATTGGTTCGGCTTTCAAATTGCTCTCTAATGGGAGTTATTTGATGTTGAACGATCAAGGTTGCTGCAGTATGAGATCGGACATAGCTTATCCTGTCACAGTTATTTTTATTGTGACTTGTACACAAGTATTGTTTCCACCCAACCGTATAGTTAGGGAGGCGACGCTTTGGACTTCAATAAACTTTAGAACATGCACTTTGATACCTTGAGCAGACTGAAAGTCTTACTGTTTCAGTAATATGTGGCCTTAACATCTGCAAAGGAGACGTTTGATCTTCTGGTTGTGAGGTCCTCTTCAGAAATACAGTCCCACAATAGTTTGGAGAATTGGTCCACTGCATTTTTTATATTTCTCATACTGCGGGTGTTAGAAATCAGGGTCTCTAGTTGGAAATGGTTTGCACCCTTGTCCAAGTAGGGACCCTTGCTTCTAGTCAATGAAGGGAGTTACACCCTTAGACAACCACGGTTCACCCCCTTGGTAGCTTGGCACAAGCAGACAAGTTTATCTCAGAGGCAGTGTGTAAAGCATTTGTGCACACATACAGTAATACAGTGAAAACACTACAAATGGACACCTAACCAGTTTACAAAAATAAGTAATCTTTATCTAAACCATTCAAGACCAAACCAACAAAAATATCCAATACATATATTCAGATATCACCAAAAATAGATTATTCACATAAATAAGGCTTGAAGCAACAAATAACCCCATCTGGGTCTATTACGACATTGTGACAGGTGAAAATCCCAAAGTACGGTGCCAACAGCAAGGTGCGCATGCTCGGGCACAGAGTCACACAGACCCCCCCAAAAAAGTACCTTTGAATAACGAAGTCTATGATGATGCACTGCATTGTGGAGGTGAGGCGCTGGTGCTGAGGTCAAGCCCTGCTCCCTGGCTGCCACGGAGGAGGCGAGGCGAGGCATTGTGTCAAGAAGGAGGTGATGTGTCGAATCCAGGACAGGGAAAGTCAGTTGCGTCAGCAGTGAGGCTTTGGTGTCATGCCCCGAGTTTCCCTACACACTGCCCCTTTAATTAAGACCGCTATTTAAGTCACCAAGACTCTTGGAGCGACGCTTTACGTTCTTGCGTCTAGCTCCGATAGTTCTGGTGTTCCGTCCTGTTCCTGTTTGCCTGACTTCCTGTTTTGCTATTCTGCCCTCGTTACCTCTATGAGAGTGTTTCCGGCCCTTGCGCTTGTGTGCGGGCTCTGGTTTTCGTTCTCCCCACAGAGTCTCCGAGGTTAGCGGATGTCTCTGTCCCTGACGTCCGCTGGGGTCTCATTACTGTCGCCCGGTAACGTATACGTTACCCATTTCCTGGAGTCTCACCCGGCGGCCGGGTTCTTCCCCGCCATCCGGCTGGGCTCAGCCTGTCCCTTTTCATTTGCGTTGCTTCGCCCGGCGTCCGGGCTTGGTCTCCGCCGCCCGCCTGGGCTCCTTACTCATTCTTCCCCCCTTACCTGAGTTGCTTCGCCCGGCGTCCGGGCTTGGTCTCCGCCGCCCGCCTGGGCTCCTTACTCATTCTTCCCCCCTTACCTGAGTTGCTTCGCCCGGCGGCCGGGCTTGGTCTCCGCCGTCCGGCTGGGCACACTGGGGCCTCCTAGTTAGTTAGGTTCCCTCCTGCTCCGTTTATTTCTCCCTCATTCTGGTGCTCCGCCCGGTGACCGGGCTGGTTCTCCGTCATCCGGCTGGGCATCTATTTCCCTCCATATCCATCCTCCACTCTATGCTGAATTTCTTATTGAGCATATCGTCGTTTTTACTTATTCCTTGGCAAGCCTCACATGTGTTCTGGGATTCTTGTGTGGACCAGAGTGGGGTGCAGAATTCAACCTTCATGACTTAGAATCACGGTAACAGCGCTATGCGCTGCCTACATATATGTTGGCTAATGTTATGATCCTAATAGAAACCTGAGTGTGTGTTTTGTTTCATAGATTTCCATGCAACAATCATTTGGTGTTGGCATCAGCTCAATGTCATCAGAATAGTGGATGTTGTCCAGTAGTCTTCTACCACATACAGAGTGAGAGTTGAACAAGTCAGATATTTAACTCTTATGTGTACAAGGTCAGAAGACAGTGCTTACTGTTATTTTCTTTGTAACAGCTCAAGACGAATTCCTACCATTATCCCTCATATCAGTTCTGCGACATAGACAAAACAAATGTGGTATGTCGTAGTTCTATACATAATATAGCCAGGGGGTATTTGTGTTTTGTGTTTAACCTAGAGAGATTGTATATTTACCTTTCTTTACAGCCCACCTGTTGCCAAGCGTCCATTCTGAGTTGCCACGCATCCACTGTGAAGACCTCCATCAAGCTCTTATTTTTTTTCCCCAACCTTTCCTTGTTTTGTCTCCCTGTTTTCCCCTGGCGAGCCTTTCGTTACTCTAGTGTTTGATAGAGTCGGAAGGCCGTAGGGGAAGGCTGTGGAATATTCTTTGGATTCCTGACGCTCCTGCAGAACCTGCTTGGAAACCATTACAGAACGTAAAGCCCACGTGGTGTGTTCTGCCCGAGCGTCATGGATCTTGAAGCAGTTTCCCTATCGGATTTAGCAGGCATGTTAGGGAAGTTGCAGGTAGAAACGCAGGCATTAATTACTAGCGTAGACACTTTGCAAAGACAACAAACAGCAGGGGCTACGGGGGAGGCACATCAGTGGTACAAGTCACTACACCTCCTTCCATACCTCTAGCACCCCCTGAAAGGTATGCCGGGGAAGCGGCGAGATGCGCCGCTTTCCTTAGTCAATGCCAGTTACATTTTTCCTGTAAAGCTAATTGTTTTCCCTCTGATCAGGCAAAGGTGGCCTTTGTAATATCATATCTCAGTGGTGCAGCTGCAGATTGGGCCATACCTTTAGTCGACCGAGACGACCGACTCTTACATAGTTACACCGCATTTAGGGGGGAGTTCCATAAACGTTTTGACAGACATGTGTATACCCATTCTTCTGATACTGCATTGTTGAGTCTTATACAAGGTAATCAAGATCTCGTAGCCTATATAACTTTGTTTCGCAGGCTGGTAGTTGAATCCAACTGGCCTGAAGAGAAACGCAGTACCATGTTTTAGGCCTAAGAGACGATTTAAAAGATGCCCTCTCACAGATAGTAGATCTACCAACATCCTGTACAGATCTCATTGACTTGGTAGTAAAGATCGATCACCGAAACCGAGAAAGAAAGAAAGATAGAGGAAAGCACGAATCACGATATGTTCCTATCAGAGAGAAGAAGAGTACTACAGAGAAGACCAGTGACAATAGTGAACCCATGCAAATAGGCATAGTAAGAGGACCTCTGACGCCAGAAGAGAGACAGAGAAGAAGAACACTTAGACTTTGTTTGTATTGTGGCAAAGCAGGTCATTTTCTAAAGGAATGCCCTGTTAAACCTACCCAATCCAAGCATTCTGGAAACTAGGAAGCCTGGGATCTTGTGAGACGAGGATCCCAGGTAGGTCTGGCCTTACAGTCTCTTCCTCTGATTATACCACCACCCCCACAAATCATCTGTATGTGTCTGCATATCTGACTCAGGGAACTCATGGATTACATGTGTTAGTCATGATAGATTCCGGGGCATCAGGGAACTATATGGATGTAGAGTGGGCAAAAGAAAATATGATACCCTGCATTAAAAAAGATATAGCCAGTAATGTCACCACTATAGATGGCATCTCCCTTATCTCTGGTCCTGTAACAAATAGTACTACATCATTACACATGATAATAGAACCCGATCATCATAAAGATATAATGTTTGATCTAATTTGTTCTCCACAGTTCCCAGTGCTCCTGGGTATTCCTTGGTTGAGATCTCAAAACCCTGACATAAATTGGGAAACTTCTACGGTAACTTTTCCCTCTGTTACCTGTTCACAATTAGTAGGGGCAGCTACTGACAAGGCACCCATTAGTCTTGTAAGCAGTGATATGACCTCTGACTTGCCATCTTGTTATCATGATCTTCAGTCTGTTTTTAATGCTAAGGAAGCTGAGATCCTCCCTCCACATTGGGTCTATGATTGCCGAATTGATCTCGAAATAGGAGCAAGAAAAAGAAAACGAGAATGTGTATTTGCGAGAATACTTTGACACTATGCTTGAGAAGGGTTTTATCCGCCCTTCTCGTTCCCCGGCTTCATCACCCCTTTTTTTATTTCCTGTATCGACTACAGGAAGCTAAATGATGTTACAATAAAGAATCGTTATCCTTTGCCTCTGATCGCCTCCCTCCTTGACAGAATCCGCAAAGCCCAATTCTTTATCAAGTTGGACTTGCGTGGTGCATATCATCTTGTGCGGGTCAAGGAGGGGGACGAATGGAAGACCGCCTTCTGCACCAAATTTGGTCTTTTTGAGTACCTTGTGATGCCCTTTGGGCATTTCAATTTTTTATAAATGAAGTGTTGAAAGACATGCTAGACATATATGTAATTGCATATATAGATGACCTTCTGATCTTTTCCCCTTCTATGACGGAACATGTACAGCATGTACGTAACGTGTTAGAACGTTTACTGGAGAATCACTTGTATTGCAAGTTAGAAAAATGCTTCTTTCACACCCAAGAAGTCCCCTTTTTGGGGTACATTGTGTCTCCTTGGGGTCTCCGCATGGATTCCACCAAAGTGGAAGCTGTTCTGGCATGGCCAGCTCCTCGCACTGTAAAAGAAATTCAAAGTTTTCTGGGACTGGCTAATTTTTACAGGCGGTTCATTCAGAACTTTTCAGCTCTTGTGTCGCCCAACACAGCTTTGTTGAAGAAAGGAGTCCCTTTTTTTTGGCCTCCTGAGGCCGATAGATCTTTTCGGCTACTTAAGGAGGCCTTTACTAGCGCACCTGTATTGCGACATCCTGATCCAGCCCTACCCTTTGTGGTGGAGGTAGACGCTTCCCAAGTGGCAGTGGGAGGGGTTCTGTCTCAAGCGGATTCGGTGTCAGGCGAGTGTCATCCAGTAGCCTATTACTCACATAAGTTCACCCCTGCTGAGTATAACTATGCAGTGGGAGATAAGGAACTTCTGGCCATTAAAAAGGCGTTTGAAGAGTGGAGACAGTACCTATTTGGTGCCAGATATCCTGCTGTAGTGTACACAGACCACCGTAACCTGCAGTATATTAAGTCAGCCAAAGCACTTTCCATGAGACAATTGCGTTGGTCCCAATTCTTTAGTGAATACGATTTCACCGTCCAATATAGACCAGGGAGAAGAAACGGCAAGGCAGATGCCCTATCACGATTGGGTTTGAATCCCCTACAGATGTAGTAGAACAGACCTTTATCATTCCCAGAGCAAATATCATAGGAGGTATACTGACTGAGGAGGAGTTCCTGACATAGGTTAACAACAGTCAGGCCTCGGTGGACATGACGACTCTAGTTGGTTCACATGAGACCTCCACACGGGGAGAAGTTGTTTGTGTGCAGGGGGGAGTAGTGTTACCCTCTAGAGGATTACAGGAACAGGTTATGAGGTGGTACCATTCTCATCCAGTAGCAGGCCATCCAGGTATCAAGAAAACTACTAAAGCTGTGAGAGATCGATTCTGGTGGCCTAATATGCTTAAAGACATAGAATCCTTTATTAAGACATGTCATGTATGCGCTCAAACTAAGGTATCACACCTCAATCCAGTGGATCTACTCATGCCGTGGGCTTCCCCTACTGACCCTTGGCATACTGTGTCTCTTGATTTTATAGTTACCTCTCACTAAGCTGAAGAACAATACCCTGTTAGTGGTGGTGGATTTATTCACGAAGATGGCCCATTTCGTACCTTTGAGAGGGTTGCCCACAGCAGTTGAATTGGCTTCCATATTCATGCAACAGATAGTTCGACTCCATGGTTTCCCTTCCGTCCTGGTTTCTGATAGAGGTGCCCAATTTGTGTCACGATTCTGGAAGTGTTTATGTTCCTTGCTCCAGATAGAGGTCCGATTGTCATCTAGTCACCACCCGCAGACAGATGGACAAACTGAGAGGGTTAACCAGTGTTTTGAACAATACATAAGAAATCAAGTTTTGCAATCCCTAACGGACTGGGATGAGCTGGTATGGTTAGCTGAGATCTCATACAATAACAATCCACACTCATCTATCAATACTACTCCATTTTTCTGTTCTTATGGTTATCACCCTAAGTTGTTGCCTTCAGGAGATTCCACTGATTGTCCAACTCCTGCCACTACGGACGGAGTAGAGAGACTTCAACAAGTACATAAGAATGCATTAGACAGTCTCGAGATGGCAAAAGTGAGCTACACAGAAGGGGCGAATTTACACAGGAGATTATAACCTATTTACACACCAGGAGATGAGGTTTGGCTCTTCACAAAATATATAACTCTGGGGGGTCCACGCAAGTTCAACCCCAAATACATAGGCCCCTGTAAGGTGGTAAAAATGATCAATCCTTTGGCTATGAAACTGGAACTTCCCCCTTCATTTAAGATTCATCCGGTATTCCATGTTTTGTTGTTAAAACCGGTTGAACCGGGAACTAGATTGCCTAAGAGACCTGCTCCTATAACTCTTCAAGATTCGGAAGAGTATGAGGTCGAGGCCATACTAGATTCCTGTAGAGTGGGGAAGAACCTTCAGTACTTGATCCATTGGAAGGGGTATGGAGTTGAAGAGCGCACATGGGAACCTGCTTCAAACATTCATGCACCTCGACTGTTACGTGTCTATCATCAGAAATATCCTGACAAACCCAAACCCGAGGGGGACGTTGTGGGGGAGTGTGCTGTCATGCCCCGAGTTTCCCTACACACTGCCCCTTTAATTGAGACCGCTATTTAAGTCACCAAGACTCTTGGAGCGACGCTTTACGTTCTTGCGTCTAGCTCCGATGGTTCTGGTGTTCCGTCCTGTTCCTTTTTGCCCGACTTCCTGTTTTGCTATTCTGCCCTCGTTACCTCTGTGAGAGTGTTTCCGGCCCTTGCGCTTGTGTGCGAGCTCCGGTTTTCCTTCTCCCCACAGAGTCTCCGAGGTTAGCGGACGTCTCTGTCCCTGACGTCCGCTGGGGTCTCGTTACTGTCGCCCGGTAACGTATACGTTACCCATTTCCTGGAGTCTCGCCCGGCGGCCGGGTTCTTCCCCGCCATCCGTCTGGGCTCAGCCTGTCCCTTTTCATTTGCGTTGCTTCGCCCGGCGGCCGCGCTTGGTCTCCGCCGTCCGGCTGGGCACACTGGGGCCTCCTAGTTAGTAAGGTTCCCTCCTGCTCCGTTTATTTCTCCTTAATTCTGGTGCTCCGTCCGGCAACCGGGCTGGTTCTCCGTCATCCGGCTGGGCATCTATTTCCCTCCATATCCATCCTCCACTCTATGCTGAATTTCTTATTGAGCATATCGTCGTTTTTACTTATTCCTTGGCAAGCCTCACATGTGTTCTGGGATTCTTGCGTGGACCAGAGTGGGGTGCAGAATTCAACCTTCACGACTTAGAATCACGGTAACAGCGCTATGCGCTGCCTACATATATGTTGGCTAATGTTATGATCCTAATAGAAACCTGAGTGTGTGTTTTGTTTCATAGATTTCCATACAACGATCATTTGGTGTTGGCATCAGCTCAATGTCATCAGAATAGTGTATGTTGTCCAGTAGTCTTCTACCACATACAGAGTGAGAGTTGAACAAGTCAGATATTTAACACTTATGTGTACAAGGTCAGAAGACAGTACTTACTGTTATTTTCTTTGTAACCGCTCAAGACGAATTCCTACCATTATCCCTCATATCAGTTCTGCGACATAGACAAAACAAATGTGGTATGTAGTAGTTCTATACATAATATAGCCAGGGGGGTATTTGTGTTTTGTGTTTAACCTAGAGAGATTGTATATTTACCTTTCTTTACAGCCCACCTGTTGCCAAGTGTCCATTCTGAGTTGCCACGCATCCACTGTGAAGACCTCCATCAAGCTCTTATTTTTCCCCCCAACCTTTCCTTGTTTTGTCTCCCTGTTTTCCCCTGGCGAGCCTTTCGTTACTCTAGTGTTTGATAGAGTCGGAAGGCCGTAGGGGAAGGTTGTGGAATATTCTTTGGATTCCTCACGTTCCAGCAGAACCTGCTTGGAAACCATTATATTTGGTTCCAGCGAGGTGATGCAAAGTCGGCGAGTTCGTGGAGTCATTGTCGGCGGTTATCAGTGCCGCAATAATAGGATGTACGTTATAGAAAACAAAGGTGCCTAGCTTATTCAACATAAATGCAATACAGTATAGGAACACAATGGAATACTATACGATTAAGGTTTCCTGACCCAGCCGGGAAAGGAATTTATTTTCAAGAAACAATGTCTAATATACAATGTAAATGAAATAGCATGACACAAGCCTGTGCCGTACCAAAAAGGAAAGGGAAAATAGGAGTAGAGTGAAAGGGGTGTTTTTCAGGCAAAGGAAGAGAGCAAGAACAGGGCACTGTAGACAAATTAAAGATCACTGACAGTGTCACCTGGAGTGGAGCATACACAATCTCATTTGGCAATATTGTAAGTGTAACCCCACTCATGGGTGTCGACGTTTCGATCCCTATTGCTCAATTAAATACATGGGATCATCATCAGGACTTTGAAATAAACAAAGCATGCCTGAATGTAATAAAGCCACGGGGTTGTATATCACGGAGGTCCTTATTGGGATCCAGTCGCAATGTTAGTTTTTAACAATAGAAAAAACTTGTTACCCGTTTTCGTTTTCGTCTGGTAGCCGCACTTTGTCCACTCTACGTGAGAGCGAGGTACGGGATTTTAAGTGTAGGCATCAATGGCCATACACGCAGTGCACCATCAGTGTGGTGCTCAGGCGTCAGTCTGAATGACGACTCGCCTCTGCTGTGGATCATAGAGTGGAAAAAGTGCGGCTACCAGACGAAAACGAAAACGGGTAACGAGTTTTTTCAATTGGTATAATAGGATGTAGTCGCTGGCGATGATGGAGTCAGTGTGAATGCTGGCATCGGGAAAAGCTGTTAACTGAAGGTGTCGGCAGGCATCGAAGGGCGTCGGAGTTGCGGTGCAGGCTGTGGGGTGCATTGTTTACTTCACAAGTGGTGCCCCTGGCCTCGGTGCAGGTCGTGGCATCACGGTGGCGGCACTGACGGCTTCAGAGATTGCATCTGTCAAGTTGATTCCAGCTCTCAACAGCAGGAACAACCTCCAAAGGTCAAAAACTGGAACAGGCACTTGCTGGTAGGTCAGAGCTCTCAGCAATAGAGTTCAAGGGGGCTCGGGGTAAAGTATTTGTGTGAGAAAAACAACAAGAAAGTAGCCTGGTCCCAAATCGATGCTTGTGTGCCATGTAGAGCCTAGAACCTAGAATCCATTAGTAACACTTAAGTGAAAACACTGAGCTAGAAAAAATCCCTCCCTAGGTCCTGAAGAAAGCTAGGACCAATTGTCCATCTAGCTGAAACATGTCGACCCCACCACATCACGCCCCGATATAGTTATTATTTCAAACTATTGGGCTCTGTTGTTTTAATCTTGGCCTTAGCACCATACCCAATAAATTCATTTTTGGTTCTTTGAGTCAATTTTATATTCACTTGCACTTTTTTCACCTGCACTGCACTCCATTGGCATCACCAGTGAAACACTGTGGGCTAAGATTATATCTACAGAATCCATCTTTTGCACCAACATTGGATGCCTTGACTAAGATCTGGATTCATGATACATTTCCCACGTGACGACACTCCACCAAATGGGTGGGCTGATGGGATTTTTTCTAGCTCAGTGTTTTCACTTAAGTGTTACTAATGGATTCTAGGTTCTAGGCTCTACATGGCACACAAGCATCGATTTGGGACCAGGCTACTTTCTTGTTGTTTTTCTAGTTGATATAAGGGCCTAAGTTGCCCTGGTCGTTAAAAATGCCCTTCTTGACCCTCCCACTGTATTTTTTCACATAAAGTATTTGTGTACCTGAGACTCCAGAATAGGAGGCCAGCACACACAGGCCCTTGGGGATTCTACTTCTAGCAGGCTCTCAGCAAAGTTCTAGACTTTGTCCTTTCCTTGGCAGAATCAGCAACTGCAGGCCACAACCCCACACAGCACACAGCTAATAGGTAGTACTCCTCCTCAGAGCTCATCAGCTCTTCTCCTTGGCAAAGCTTCCTCTTGAGCCCAGAAGTGATCTAATGTTCTGGTGTCTGGGCCCCAATATTTATACTGCATTTCTCTTTGTTCTCATGTGGCAGAAAGACTCTGTGCTCAGTCCAAACCAGTTCTGTCCTTTCTGGTCCAGCTTCCTGGTAGGAGACAGCAATATGTAAGGCAGACAGGGCCTATTCAGGTGCAAGTAAATCTCTGCCTACTGCTCTAAATGCAGACCTGGTCTAGTCAGCCCAGCTCTGACTCATCCAGGGAAGGCAAGTCAAACCTTACCCCACTGACTGTCTACAGCAAATGCATATCTCCACCCTGTCACTCCAAAGCCAGACAGTCAGTCCACAAACCAGCAGAAGCACACAGGATTGCTAAGCAAGAAAATACCTACTTTCTAAAAGTAGTATTTTCAAACACACAATATAAAAATCATCTTTACTATAGGATGCATTTTTATATTCTGAGGTCAGGCATAATAAACCCCATCTTTCCCTCTTGTCCCAATGGGAAGTTATACTTATAAGATGTTATAATTAAACTCCCATTCTATCCTATGGGGCAGGTAGCCTTTCCAAAGTGAAAAACAAAATACGCTGTAGTTCACTATCAGGACATGTCACACACACCAGTACATGTCCTATCTTTCAGATGCACTGCACCCTGCCCATGAAGCACCATGGGCCTACTAGAGGGGTGCCTTACGTGTAAGAAAAGGGAAGGTTAGGGCATGGCAAGTGGGTGCACTTGCCAGGTCAACATGGCAGTACCAAACTGCACACAGACACTGCAGTGGCAGGCCTGAGATACATTTACAGGCTACTCATGTATGTGGCACAATCAGTGCTGCAGTTCCACCAGTAGAATTTGATTTACAGGCCCTGGGCACACACAGTGTTCTGTTCTAGGGACTAATCAGTCAAATAGCCAATCATAGAAACACCAATCGATAATAACAATTTACAGAGAGCATATGCACCTTACCGCTGATTAGCAGTGGTAAAGTGCCCAGAGTCCTAAAGCCAACAAAACAGGGTAAAAACAGGAGGCAAGAAAGCAAAATGTCTTGGGGTAAACCCGCTGAATAAGCCAAGTCTAACACAGGGGATAGTGCACTTTTTTAACAGCATAGGCTCTGGCTGCATTGGCACCTTCCAGGCCGTTTTTTTGAGTCATTCCATCCTTCATATACTCTGTTCTTGGAAGTGTATTTGGAGGTCTTTTGCTTGTCCTGCTTCTGATTCTTGGGACTGTGTTTTTAATTTTTCTGCTCTTCAATGGATATCTCCATCTCATTTCAAGATTGAATAAAACTGGCTCTACCACATGTGCTCCTGTGCCATCAACACATGTTACAATGTTTTGAAGCACCCTTGCTTCAGGAACTCATTGAGTATTGGTTATTATC
This sequence comes from Lissotriton vulgaris, assembly GCF_964263255.1. Taxonomy (NCBI): domain Eukaryota; kingdom Metazoa; phylum Chordata; class Amphibia; order Caudata; family Salamandridae; genus Lissotriton; species Lissotriton vulgaris. The sequence continues at coordinate 2,005,607,033 of NC_141689.1, read as the reverse complement.
CTTTCGGCCTGTGTGGCTTCACTGCGTGCAGCCTGTATTCTGTTGTGCTCCTCTGAATGGGCCTTGGATTTGTGTCTAGAAATCAACTGGTTTGGCCTCTGGACATGGAGATACAGGTAGATCCCTAAAAGCTCATTTGTATGGGGGTCCCCTACGTTTACAGTTGCTTCTGAACGCATTCTTTGAGCCTTTCTGGCATTCTTCTTCTCCTAGTGAAAAGGATCTTGGCTCTGGTTCTGGTTCTGCAGATTTCACATGCTTTGCTCCGTAAATCTGCTCTGAGGTGTGTCTCTGTCTCTGGGATCACTACCTGCAGTTGCTGGGAACAGAAATGTTTTGTCTACCTCTCGGAACACATAAACATTTGACTGTTCCAATTGGTGGGAACTTTTAATTCGGCCTGCTTTGAACATCCCAGATTCCTTTTAAATTTGGTTTTTATTCGCTTTTATATTTTTAATGATGGCTTTCTGTATGCTTTGGTTTCAAACTATATGATTGCCCTTTTAATAATTTTAGATTCTTTTATATAGATATATGTCCCAAAGAATTGTCTAGGATTGCTTTCTTAGCACTAGACAGCTTCAGTTGATTCATGTCCGAGGAGTGGTTGTCACATGGCTAGGCCCAGGAAGAAACACTGCCATTTTACATGCAGACATTTCTTAAGTTACCTTCTTTTCCCCATAATGACTTGTGACACACATATGCTTGTGGACACCTTGAGCATTTAGTACAAGGCCTGAACACACATTGTGCAAATGTTATTTATTATTCATCCATGAGTCAACATGACTATCACAAAAGAATAAACAATATTAGCCTGGCTGAAGCCTCAACACGGACGCATGAATACTGCTATTATAAATACACTCTCATTTTCATGTTCGTTTTTTTTTTCTTTTTTTCAAATCAGAGCACTCTGCTGCCATTGTAAGGTTGCTATTGTCACAGCCCAGCTGATTCTTGTTTACCCTCTGCAAAGAGGAATGTCCAACTTGTGACCAAGATGGGGGCCAGCATACACGTCCCTTCAGTTAATGGGGAGTTAGATCATCCAGTAGGGGATTCTTGGCAGAAAACCCATTGTAGTGCATAGTAGGAGTACACCATAAACAATATTTATATTCCAACATACATACATTGTTTTAGCACCATGGTGGAATCATTTATCCTTTTCACCATTCTTATACTGCTAATCACTTTTATCTGCTTCTATCTATTAATCATTGCAGTGCATATATTCTCTACAAGAATCACAGTTGTTCAATAAATATTGAAATGCCCCTTTGTGTATTTGTGTGCATCTTCTTGAGCATGTACGAATGACTGGGTGAGCAGGTTCTAGATCAGTTACCGCAATTCCCTGGGGAGTCAGGGTTGTCATGTTATGAGGATGCCCAAACCATTGGTTACCTTACTAGGCTTAAGGGCACTATGAGCTAGTGATCTAGTGGAACTATAGGCCAAAATATCCTGAAGGGTGCATGGAATCAGTCTAGCACCATCCCAATGTTTAAGTTGTCCAACTAAACAAACAGTTCCTACTGAGAAAGTGGAAAACATATGACACATCAACGGTGCCCTCTGAATCCACTACTGTTTGCAGTAGAGCTGAAGCAGCTGGCCATTAAACTCTGTACTGAACTTGGGGATAGAGGTACTGGGCTTGGTGGAGTCGTACACTTACTCTCCCTGTATCCTGAAGATGAGCTTCTCTATCTAAAGAGGCCAGAGGAGTTTGTGCCCGGTCTCCTGAAAAATAGGCGAGTTTGGGAATATAGCCGGTCTTAAGATTAATAGAAACAAAATGCTGTTGTTCCCGTTGGGGACTTTAAAAGGTTGGCCGGAGCCAGAGTTGCCTAGACTGGGTCTTACGTGGGAAAAGATTAAATGTTGCGATCTGGAACTCATGGTGGCCACTTCAGTGGATTGCTTTCGCCACCACAACACTGATAGGTTGCTGGAGGGTCTCAAATCCTCTATTGATATCTGGAACACTTTGCCCCTCTTGTGGTGGGACAAATGGCCATCCCTAAGATGATCTTCCTGCCAAGATGCCTTTATGTAGTGAAGAATGCAATGAGTCTTATTACCTGGGAGCACTACAAGACACTGAATATTTTATAGATCCCCCTGGTTTGGACGGGAAAATGTAGCAGAGTTGCACTGGAAATTCTAAAGCAGGGAGGCTTGGTACTGCCAGAAATAGAGTTATATTACGCATTTGGTGCAATGGATGGCAGAGGGGGACCCCTGGGAAAAGAAGCTTCTTGCAGGTACCTTTGGATAAACCCCCTATTGGAACTGCTCATGAGAGCTTGCTCCATATTTAGTGTGCCAGACTGTGGATGCGTGGGAGAAGGTCACTGTTAGAATTTTTCAGTGAGCCCTCTTTGAGACAGAGTTAGACCTTTGGGCTCTTCAGCTCTTTGGACACATCACAGAGGACATGTCTGTGACTCACTGGCAGAAGGGGGATGCAAAGCCCTGGAAGATCTATACCCTGGGGGCAATATAGAAAGTTCCAAGAGGCCTGTGAGACATTTGTTGTGGGAGCTGGACAGTTTGTGCCCTATGCGAAGATCGAAAGGACTGCTGGGGAAATATGGACCAGGTTTCCTGAAGCTACGCCACAGACTGAGACCTTTCAACTGGTGCTGATTCTGGGTGGAGCCTGGCATGTTGTGTCACTCTTCTACAGAGCACTGAGGAGTGATAGGATGAATAGGACTCTCAGAGTGAGACAGGCCTGGGATCAGTGTCTCGGGGTATAACTTACAGACAGTGAGTAGAGAGAGACAGGTGCACTTATCAGAGGGGTATCAAGTAATGCCAGATTTAAGCTTCTACATTTCAGAAACTTACATTGCACGTATTTAACCCTGATAAATCTGAGCAGAATATACGTAGCGAGAACATCAGTGTGTCCACGCAGTAGAATGGATGGGGCCTCCTTCTTGCACATGCCATGGGCATGCAGCAGGGTTAAGGAGTACATTGGTGGTAGATCAGCTGGGGGGAGCATCTGGAATTGCACTCAAGTGAACCCCACAGCATTGTATACAAGACATAATTAAAAGACCCAAGAAGAAAAAGATGGAATGGAAGTTTCTACAACTTGCTCTGGTGTTGGCGAAGAGGCGGGTAGCCATGGAGTGGATGGGAGACAAAAGCCCATTGCTGCATCTCTGGAGTCAGAACTCAGTGGAGTGGGCACTAGCTGAGAAAACACACATCTGCCTCTCCAGAATAGAAGATAAGGTCCAAGAGGATATGGACACCAGGGCTGGTACTCTACAAGTATTTCATTAAATGGGAGGTGATTGCAGACTGGGCCAGACACATGACCGTGCCAGTAAGGATTGTTAATAAAGGACGGAAAGGGCGGGGGTAGTAGGGTAAAAGGACTGTCATTGACTGTTGGGGAAGGAGAGTAGGGAAGATTAAAGTCTCAGAGAACCCCTGATTGATTAATGGGGTAAAATGAGTGTATATTTGGTGATGTACAGGAAGTGAGAGACACATGACTAGGTGCAATTAAGAGGAATGTGTACATGTGCGCTGAGTGAAATGCATTGCTGCTGTGATACAGTAATATGCAGTATGATATCTTCTGTTTGTTATATGTTCAATGCTGTACCTATTCAACACAAAAAAACAATAAAGAGAGTTATTAAAAAACTATACCTTTCACCTTCCCCGTGCCGTGCGTATACCCTTTCATATTACCCCACTTATAGCATGCTAAATCATATGTTTTATAACAACACTCATGTCATTTGAAATGACATGATTTATGAGAAGAATGTGCACCGTAGAGGAGCGAGATAGTTTACTTAATCTAGCTAACGAGGTGACAACACACTACTCACTCTTCTCTATGCCACTGTACTCTACAACATTTCACTGTATGCCTCTCTGCTCTTCTCTGCAACACTCTACTCCACACCACTTCACTCTATGCCATTTTAATCTAATCTACACTGCACCACTGCACTCTACACCACTGTAATCTATACTGCACCACTCTACTTTATGTCACCCTGCTCAACACCACTGCACTCTACGCCACTCTACTTTGCACCACTGCACACTATGTCACTCTACTCTGCACCACTGAACTCTATGCCACTGCACTCTACACCACTCTGCTTTACTATGCACCTCTGCACTTTACACTGCTGCACTTTGCACCACTTTAATCTACTCTGCACCACTCTAATCAATGCCACTACACTTTATACTACTCTACTCTTCACGACTGCACTCTACCCCACTCCACTCTACACCACTGGACTCTGCACCACTGCACTCCATGCCACTGCCCTCTACTCTGCACCACTTTACGCTATGCCACTCTACTCTATGCCGCTGCACTCTACACCACTTAACACCACTCTACTCTGCAGTACTCTTCTCCATGCCACTGCAAACTACGCAACTGCACGCTATGCCACTGCACTGTAAGTCACTCTACTGAATTCTGCGCCACTCTACTCTATTCCACTGCAATCTACCCCACCGTACTCTACTCTGCCCATGTTATGGTACGCCACTGCACTTTACTGGATATCAAACAGAGGGGAAAGATTTATTTGAGGAAATCAGAGGCCAGAATCTATTATCAAATGTATCAACAGCAGTTTTACCTCTGACACCATAAATCACAATATATTTTCAATCAGAGATGTCCCTTTTATTGACTCTGTGGTTTCACGATAGGTATTTTTTAAAACTTCGTCAAAAAGACTTTTTAACATTTAAGTTTCCCTTTGCCTAGTACATTGAAAAAACTCATCTATATTTCCAAGTGAGCATCACACATAATACATATATACATGACATAAATTTACTGTACAATGATATACTATTAAAACGTTCATACATACTAAACAGTGGAAACAATATCATTAAGTGTCCTACTTTTGACCATGCCAGAACTAGATCCCACTCTGTTCTAGGCACATACTTTAGCTCTGTGAGTCCGATCAATCTGGCTCTACTGGCTGAATCAAACAGCGTCCCTTAGTGTCTTCTTTTACTCTGGACCGCTAAGAAATGCTGACGCGTTTCGACCTTAAGAAAGTGGGACCATCCCTCTGTACAAGGTCTTCTTCAGGACTGGAAAGAATTGAGGTAGGACATTGTTGGATCTGTGATGGGAATAGAGATGTACCTAGTTTTAATATATTGTGAATTTAAAATTATGATATGTGTGGCTTGAATCATTCGCACCTTACGAACCAATATCTGTTGCTGGATATTGTAAGGGTTGGATTTCTGCCTGTTTCGAAAATAATATTAATACGGAAAATAAATTGTCTAGTTGTTAAAATACATATGTCCGAACTGTGAGCATTTCTCCTTGTCAGAGACATACCTGTGGTACTGGTATGTGTTACAGCCAGTTATCTGTGTTGTCTTCAATGGCGTACCAGGGCAGGATGGGTACTCGTGCAGCTGGTGGAAACAATGGGCCAGATGTAGGAGGCCAGTTACCGACCGGTAAACGGGTATTTCTGATGTAGGTGGGCCAATTTTACCGATTCAGTAAATTTACTGAATGGGTAAATTTACCGAATCGGTAAAATACAGAATCTGTATTGTTACCGATTCTGTAACTGCCAGATGTAGGTGGGACTCTTCTGAGTCCCAAAGGCCTTACAGATTCAGTATTTTACCACCCAATCCAATTGGGTGGTAAAATACTGAGTCCAGGTGTGCATGCACATGTGTGCATGCACACCTATGCCATGTGACAGACAGACATGCCCTTAGGCATGTCTGTGTGCCACATGGCACATATGCCTGTGTGTGGGGTGCTAGAGGGTGTCAAAGTGACACCCCCTGCACCCTTGCAGGATTCGGTATTTACCGAATCGGTAAATACCGATTCAGTAATGCCCATTGATTCCTATGGGCTTCGATTTTTACAGATTCGGTAATTCAATTACCGAATTTACCTAAAGCTCCCTCCTTCAATTTTACCGATTCATAAATACCGAATCGGTAAAATTCGGTATTTATGAGTCGGTAAAATATACTTACCTACATCTGGCCCAATGTGAGGTATTGTATTATCTCATTGGTTGGGTAAGGAATCAAATCTACAGGCTAGATAATAGTGTTGTTAGGCAACACTATTATCCTTTTTTTGTGATATTGCCTTGCAACGCTAATAAATTTAAACACTGTTTGTGCTTTATTGTTTCTTGACTCAATGGGGGGCAATGTCCGGTTAAAGCTCTGGATTGGGCTCTAACATGAATTATCTAATCAGAGTGCATAAAACAATGTGCAGGTCGAACGGAGTGGCATGCAAGTTTTAATGGTATGACTCTGTGTTATGCCTAAAAAAAGCGATGCCAGTAAAGCCTTTTTGAACTTGAAAACCGGATATATCACAGAGTCGCACCATTAAAACTTGCATGCCACTCCTTTCGACAGGTAGAAATCCAACCCCTACAATGTCCAGCAACAGATATTGGTACGTAAGGTGTGAATGATTCAAGCCACACATTTTGTAATTTTAAATTCACTATATATCAAAACTAGGTACATCTCTATTCCCATCACAGATCCAACGATGTCCTATCTCAATTCTTTCCAGCCCTGAAGAAGACCTTGTACATAGTGGTGGTCCCACTTTCTTAAGGTCGAAACGCGCCGGCATTTCTTAGCGGTCCAGAGTGAAAGAAGACACTAAGGGACACTGTTTGATTTAGCCAGTAGAGCCGGATTGATCGGACTCACAGAGCTAAAGTAGTAAATAGTCTCTGGCCCCTATCAGAACCCTAAACATAGATATGTGCCTAGAACAGAGCGGGATCTAGTTCTGGCACGGTCAAAAGTAGGACACTTAACGATAATCACAACTATAATATATGGGAAAATCGTATCTACGATTGATCTGTCTGTGTATTAAGGTTCTAATGATATTATTTCCACTGTTTAGTATGTATAAATGCTTTAATAATGTCTATCATTGTACAGAAAATTTATGTCACGTATATATGTATTATGTGTGATGCTCACTTGGAAATATTAATGAGTTTTTTCACTGTACTAGGCGAAGGGAAACTTAAATGTTAAAAAGGCTGTTTTACGAAGTTTACAAAAATACCTATGGTGAAACCGCAGAGTCAATAAAAGGGAAAACTGTGATTGAAAATATATTGTGATTGATGGTATCAGAGGTAAAACTGCTGTTGATACACTGCACTTTACATCACTGTACTCTATTCCACTGCACTCTATTCTGCACCAGTGTACTGTACAACACTCTACTCTACTCTTCAACACTTTACTCTATGCCGCCGCACTCTGCCCCACTGAACTCTACTCTATTCTGCATCACTGTCCTCTATGGCATTGTACTCTACGCCCCTGCACTCTATGCCACTTCACTATGTGCCACTGCATTCTGCACCACTACACTCTGTAGAAGCCATCGTTCTTTATTATACCAAATGCAGTAAGCTTCTAGGCCGTGTTAAATTGACATAATATTCACTGCTTAGGCACGAACATTTCAGCATATCTAATTTCACAATATGTTTCTGGTCATTACTATTATGTTGCAATTATTAACTTAGAAAAGCACCATACTCATATCTTTCATCAGGGAACGTACGACATCAAAAAGTTGTCATTTTTTTCAACAAATGTTGAAATTATAAGGCAAAAAGATAAGGCCAGCAGAATGGGAATCATTTTTTCAGTGGGATCTGGTTCTGTGCAGCAAGTGCGCAACTAATGATGTAAAAACAAAAGTCCACAGAGAATTATTAGAGGTAAAGAACAAGGTGCTGAATGAGATAAGTAAGCAGAAAATAAAAGGGGATTGGAGAAAAGTGCAAATGGATTTTGTAGGAATATTCCTATGCATACCGGTAGAGACAGAAAAGCAGGGAGAAAAGAAAGATAAGGGGGACGACAACACAGTGCTAGTACATGACATTGAATTACTAGAACAGGCAGTAGTAGGGTCTGAACAGCCTACAAAACAGACCAGGCACGACAGTTTCAGTAAAGCAAATAGTACTGCTTCCTCCCCACACGGTTCCCCTCAACACAAAAGATACTGCTGAAATCAGACACAGCCAAATGCCAGGATTTACTACAACAGATGGTGAGAGGAACTCTAGCAGTAGATGCCTTCACACAACACCACAACAGATTGTACCTAGAAAGGGTCCTGTCACTAGCATGAACACAGCTAACGGAAAAGGGCCCCCAAGCCCACAATGCTTATATTCAAAGAGCAAAGATCCCAGGCCCAGATACTGCAGGTATACTTCCACCACTACCTGCACATTATGAATGGGATGTAGCGAAGTTCAGCTTCAGAAACTCGGACCTGCAAACATACAAAGAGGAAGACATGAGAGACAGACTACAATATGCGGTTGACAAATTTCAACAGTGGAAGCAGCTGGTGAACACATTTGCGGTGCTGGAAGTAGTTTACACCCTCACCCCTCAGACAGAAATACCAGCACCATCAACGGCTGCCCCACCAGCACTCATAATGCCCCTTCGAGAAATACCACTTCCACCAGGTAGTAAATATAATAAACTAGCATATGTCCATGTGCCTTGGTCTAGACAGGACATTATGTGCTTTATGGAAGACTTTCCCAAGCTCAGGGAAGAACCAAGGAAATGGTACGCTGAGCTAGACAGGATGGCGGTTTTGGGAGGACTGTTATGGAGAGATTTTGACACCTTATTTAATATAAAAGTCCCAAAGGATCTGTGGGAAGATTGTGAAAGGAAAGTGGAGTGGCAAAAAGGGGAGCCAGAAAGGGAGGAGCACCCGGAGATGAAGTAGATGAGAAATACAAAGAAGTAGTGACATACTTAAAAGACAAAATACCAGAAGACAAGGTAGATTGGAACAAGATCACACATACCAAACAAGAAAAAGATGAGAGTGTGAACTTGTATTTTGACCACCTTCTGCAAGTCCAACAGTGGAACAGCGAGTTAAAAAATCCAATGGGAGAAGCCATGCCAGCCTTTGTCACCACTTTTGACCAAGGCCTCAGACCGCCGATTAAAACACACCTACAAACATCGTTTGTTTGCTGGCAGCAAGAGCCCATAGAAAAGGTGCTGGCTGCAGCAAAATACTGCTCTGATTATCAGTCCAATGTACAGACAATGGAAGCAGAGAAAATAAAGAAGGAAAAAGTCAGACTAATGGTAGCACAAGAAAGGTTCTACCCAAGCCAGCAAGGAAGAGGAAGGGGCCGAGGAAGGGCATAGGAAGACCACAGAATAACAGGTCAGCTTCCCTACCACCACCAGGTACCCCTTGCTTCTACTGTAAGGACCCCAGCCGCTGGAAAGCAGACTGCCCAATATTAAAAAAGAAAAATGCTGAAGGCAGGCCCACACAGAATAGGGGACAGGACAACAACAATACCAGCATAACACCCAGCACACAGAGTATAGAAATAATGAACAGCATGGACACATGTCCAACGACATGCCTCCAACCCAGCAGGAGTGGACAGGGAGGGACGGGTGGGGACAGCAGGGCAATCGCTTCCCACCGCCACCCCAAGATTTATTCTAGGAATGCCTGAAAGTGGAAGACTACCTAATAGCTCCAGCCATAGCAGTGTATCAATCAGGTCCATATGTAGACGGGACAGTTTTGGGCAAAATTGTAACCTTCTTGATAGACACAGGAGCTCAATGCTAAAAGCGTCAGTGACGCCGGAGGCACCACTTTCGGGGATACAGGTTACGGCAGTCAGAATGACAGGACAACCAATAGATGAATATCTAACACAGCCATTGCAATTAAGGGTAGGCACCATAACTGTCAACCATCAGTTTATCCTCAGCATATTCTGCCCAGTGAACTTGTTAGGAAGGGACTTGCTTTGTAAATTGCAATGCACCATACACTGCTCACCAACAGGGGTCTTTCTAGAAAGCACACCTAATGGTCTGATGCTACAAGCCTTCATGACCTGCACTGACCCGTCATACCCTCAGAGCTGCGCGAGTGTGTGCCACCCCAAGTCTGGGCTACCATTGCAAATGATGTCGGACAAATGTTGAATTACCCACCAGTACAGATTACATTGAAGCCAGGAGCCCCCCTCCCGAGAGTACCACAGTACAAAATTTCAAAGGAAGGGGAGGAGGGACTAGCACCAGTAATACAGGACTTCCCGAAGGAGGGAATAATAAGGGATATACGCTCTAGCCAATGCAATACACCAATACTCCCTGTAAAGAAAACATGTAAGGGCCCAGATGGGGCCCCTATATATCGTTTTACACAAGACCTGAGAGAATTGAACAAAATAGCGATACCTTCCTTCCCAGTAGTTTCAAACCCAGCAACAATATTGTCCAATACCTTAGTCGCAGCCACACACTTCACAGTGCTGGGTTTGAGCTCCGCTTCCTTCACCATTCCCCTGCATCCTGACAGCCAATCATATTTCTCCTTTAGTTTCTGGTCTAAACATTTCACATGGTGTAGGCTCCCCCAAGGCTTTACAGAATCACCATCCATCTTTACGAATGCACTAAAGACAGATCTAGACTCCCTGGTGCTGAAGGGAGGCTCAACTCTTGTCCAGTATATAGATGATTTGCTACTGGCCTCGCCCTCAAGGGATGCATGCATACAGGATACCATTGCCGTCCTGTGTCACCTAGCAATGAAGGGTTACAAGGTATCCCCAAAGAAATTACAGTTCTGCCTCACTGCTTTGAAGTATCTAGGCCACGAACTGTCCAAAGGGACCAGGAGATTACTACCTGACAGGATATCAACCATCACCCACTTTCCCCGACCATGCACACAAAAAGAGGTTTGGGCATTTCTGGGGGTGGCGGTATACTGTTGTCACTGGATCCCAAAGTTTGTGGGCATTACCAAAGAGCATGATCTCTGTTTTGCCAGCATTGAACATCAAATAGTTGTTGGTCATCCAGTCCTTTATAGAGATCATTCATTGTTGGAATCTTAGTTTAGTATCACTGGGTTCTAGGCCTAGTGTAATCAGTAGCTGAGTATCATCTGCATAAGACACAGTTTCGAAACCGTGTATTCTAATCACCTTTGCCAGTGGGGATAAATATAGATAAAAAATTGTGGGGCTCGGCATTGATCCCTGGGGCACATCCTTGTCATTTTCCTAGTTTGTTGAGGAGAATGATCCAATTTGGACCTTTGAACGCCGTTTTGTCAGGTAGCTTTCAATCCAGAGTAAGGCTGAGCCTTCGACACCAATCTCCGCCAGGCGTTCTAAAAGAATGCTATTTGAGATGGTGTCAAAGGCAGCTGACAGGTCGAGCAAGATCAGTATGGCGGATTGTCTTGCATCGAGGGTCAGCCTTATGTTGTCCACGATCTCAAGTAGGGCAGTTTCAGTGCTATGAAACGCTCTGAATCCTGATTGGGGTGGATCCAACAGCTTGTGTTCCTCTAGATGTTTTCATAGTTGCTTATTTATTAAGGATTCCATGACCTTTCCGAACAGTGGCAGACGGGAAATAGGGCGGTAATTGAGCGGTTGTTTTGGGCCGTCAGAGAATTTTCTTTAAATCGGTCAAATTATGTCCTCCTTCAAACGAGAGGGAAAAATAGAATGAGACAGTGAGTGAGAGATTAAGACTTTTTTTCAGGTTGGGGAGCAGAGCCGGGGCAATTTTGGACAGAATTTGAGAGGAGGCTGGGTCGGCTGGAGATCCCGATTTGATTCTGTTCATTGTGAACTTCTGTCTCTGAAAATGTTCGCAATTCTTTAAGAACAGTGATGTGGGGGGAAAAGATTCCTTGGTAATCTGTTTAGATGGCAAGTTGGTTAAGGTTGTGTTGATTGGTTGGGGGAAGAGTTTATGGATGTTGTTAATTTTGTCATAAAAATAGGATGAGAGGGAGTTGACCCAATCTTGGGACTCGATGAGTGGGGGCTGACTGGCTGGGGGATTCGTAAAATCTTTGACTATTTTGTATAGCTCTCTGTGTGAGTTTGCTGCCTGGTTTATCCTATTTCTAAGATAGGCTTTTTTTGCTTTGGCTATCTCATTCATGTAAAGTCTGTGTGCTTCTTTGTATTGTTGTCTTTCTGTTAGGTTCTTAGTTTGTCACCATTTGCGTTCGGCTGCCCTGGCAGTGAGTTTTTTTTTTTTTTAGGTTCGGGGTGAACCATTGGGAGAGTTTATTAGGGCATCTGGATACCTTCTTGGGGGCAATTGTGTCTAAAGTAGAGGTAATGGTGCCTTTTAGGTCGATTGCTGCCTTATCAGGGTGGGAGAGCTCTGTGATGAGGGGAGGAGAAAAATGAGTGGAAAACGAGTCCAGGCTGATCTTGTTCCAAGGTCTGCTCAATTTGACTATTTTTCTGACTTTGGGTTGGGCTGAGTTTACAAAAATGTTAAACCTGATAACATAGTGGTCTGACCATAGGACAGGAAGTAGCAGGTCGATCACGACTTTCGGTGAGTTTGTGAACAGGAGATCTAGAGAGTGGCCTGCAATATGTGTGGGGCCAGTTGCTAGCATATTTAGTCCAAGTGTGTTAATGCTGGTGATAAGATCGTTAGTGTGGCGATCATGTGTTAATTCCGCGCGATAATTGAAATCCCCTAATAAAAGAAATTTACCGGATGTCAGGACATGTGGGGCTATTATCTCCATGAGCTTGTTGACAAAGTTTGCTTTATTTCCGGGGGCCTGTAAAGGAGTGCTGCTTTCCATGACTCCTTGTTTTCTGTCACTATGGTGAAGATGCAAATTTTGCCCCAGTTAGCTAGGTGGGTGTCAGTGATATGTAGTTTGATATTTGTCCTATAGACAATTGCAGTGCCCCTTCCTCTTTTCCTGGTCCTGTCCAGCATGCCTTTTGCCAACAGAACACGAGCTGGAAGATCTAGAATCATCAGATGATGCCTTTCACAATTGTGTATTAGCCATTGACAGACACACAAAGGTGTGCCCAGACTTGAAAGATACACCACTACACGATGTACAAGGGGATTTGTTTGTAGATGAGTCATGTCTTCGGGATGACAAGGGAACTTTGCAAGCCTTCTATGTAGTGGGCACAGGTAATAAATTACTGGAAGGTGGAAGGCTGGCAAATGCCAAGAGTGCACAAGCAGCTGAACTCTTGGCACTAACGAGGGCATGCACATTGGCTGACGGAAAAAGAGCGAACATATACACAGACAGCCAGTATGCCTTCGGAGTGATCCACAAATTTGGCCAGCTGTGGTCAATGAGGGGATACCTCACATCAGCTGTCCAACAAATACAACATACCCAATTGATAAGTGACCTCCCCAAGCCCCGTTACTACCATCAAAAGTGGCTATCATCAAATGTGCAGCACACACTTCAGCAAAAGACTATGTGTCAAAAGAAAATGCATTCATTGATGGGGAAGCAAAGAGAATAGCACTGACAGGCTGTCAGCTAGCTGTGGTACAGATAATAAGCAACAGCAATAACACAGAGACTATAAATCATTCATTACATTTTGATCCGATATACATTCAGAGCAAAGTGGAGAAAGATGAAAAGGAGGAGTGGGTATAGGGTGTATGTGTGCAAACAAAGGAGGGATTATGGACAGGGCCAAATGGGAAAATATGCCTACCTTCAGCCATGCTCCCCTCCATGGCACATCTTTTTCATGGTCCATCACACTTTGGCAGGGACGAGATGATCAGACTACAGCTGCAAGTTTCGCCAAAT